>NW_017729024.1:49812715-49818915 GCF_001723915.1 Gavialis gangeticus | reverse complement strand
AAAAAAAAAAAAAAAAAAAAAAAAAAAAAAAAAAACACTCATGGTTGCAACCAATTTGTTACAAGAGACATCTGAATCCTCTACTATTGTCACATCTGTCCCAGGTGAGACAGACTCAACACTTCTTGTCAGCTCATCTGGATTCAATACATCCATGGTGTCAAAAACTGACAGGAGACATTGTTTCTCCCAATGCCAATTAAGCACAGTATAGGACACGTGGGCTTGCAATGTTTTCAACAACAGTTTCAGCAGAGTAGACTGAAGAGTGTAACTCTCCTCAGCGCATTATGCCAGAGAAAGAAATTCAGTAAATTCTTCCATTTAAGTCCATTGCATTTGATGGACTCTCCCTACTCATCTCAGTCTCTGCTCATCTGCTTTTTCCTGTTGTACTGCTCCTAGAAATTATGATTTAATGTGGCAGTGGATGAACAAGCAAGGCACTGAACAGTGAAAGCCCCTGGCTACATATTTGTTTTTATTATAAAATTGTGTGAATTTAGGACTCTGATTCCATTAGGAGACCCTCTTCTACTCAGGGGCCACACAAAAAAGCAGCAGCCAAAACCCACAGAAACGTCAAAGCTACTGCTCATCTCCAGAACCTTTATGGGGAAAGGTCAACCTTTGCCTCCCCCGTGCAGAGATACAGAGGTAAGCCGGTCCAGGAAAAAAAGAAAAGGGCCCTAGAAACAACCAGTGGTAGACTAGCCAAACCCAAGCAGTCAAACATGCTTGTAAAGAAGCTTTGGCTCCTCTAGTGTCTGCAGTGGTGGCTTAAACCAAGTCCCTGAAGGGTTCATTAACCTGTCAGGTCTGAGTACATGGGTCTAGACAAAAAACAAATAGCAACAACTCTGCTTTCATGCCCCCATCCAGCCTTTTACACTGGTCATAGAAGGGAACACTATCTTGTTTTCAGATGGAAAATATTTACCAGGAAATATTCAGGAAAAGAAAGTGATCAGTTTGGGCCATGATCTAGACCAGGGGTTGTCAACTGGGGGTATGCATACCCCTGGGGGTATGCACAGGCAGGCAGGGATGGAGCACCACCATGCACCATCCCATGCTGCCTGCCCAGCCAGATACAGGGGGAAGGGAAGCTAGCATGCAGTGTGCACCCTCCTCTCCCCCCTGCTCAGCAACCAGGGATACATTGCCCCATGTCCAGCCATAGGGTGGGGGTGAGGGGGTATACAATGATCCAAAAAGGCTGAAAACCCCTGATCTAGACCTTTATAGTATGTGGAAGTCATTCAAGTCACAGGCATTTTGTGCTTGGAGGAGCTCCCAGATAAGATCTTTAGGACATTACCCTATGAATGAATGAGCGAGCGAGTTCCATTGGCTAAATATCAAAGGCAGAACCAAACAGCTAGGCATAGATAGCAAATAGAAGTAATAACAAAACTAGTTAAGAGCTAACAAATGCATTCATGCTTCTTCAACAGAAGATCCAATTGACCTTTTTTCCTGAGCCCAATGTTTTGTTTCCACTGATGAAGACAAGGTTATAAATGAGAACAATTCTTCCTTGGCAGAAGAGTGTTGGCCTCAATGGGTTTAAATGAGGAATGAAATTGGATGGCCAGGTTTCATTTTTTTAGGACATAATTACAGTAATGTACAGATGTCCCAACTGAAACCAGGAGTCATTATGATAGATGCTGCACCAAAACACCTAGTGAAAAACAGCCCCTTTGCCAACAAGGTTAAAATTTATTTCCAGTCGACAAAGCTTCTGCAATAATAAAGCCACTTTTTGGTGCTTAAACATGAAGGGTGCATTCAGACAAGCATTCACACACATTTCCCCAGGGACAAATAGCAGCAGCACATAGTTGTCCCCAGGGAACGCCCCTGCACAGGTGCTCTGGCACATGGCAAGTTGCCCCAGCTGGGGTAGAGGAGGCTGGGACCAGTACCTGGGCTGGCCCCAGCAGCCTTACCTGGGGTCTTGGGGGTCTTCTGGGGGTGCAGCAGTGGTCATCCCAGTACATGGAGCCCAGCCAGAAGTCTGAGCATGGGTCTGGCTATCCAGGCTCCAGTTTTGACTAGTGCACACTGCAGCCATGTGCACCATCCTGCTTTTTTTATACTGGGAGTTCCTGGTATTTAAATTTTGCCTCTGCCCTGCAAATATGCAGTGCAAAGAACCTATTCACATGTGGCATGCTCATTTTTTGGAACCTCAAAAGCCTTTGAGTTGCTGCAAAGTGCATATGTCTGCTCATCTGGACATGCCAAAAAGGTTCAAAATTAGACACTCACTATATAGTGGTACTAGTGACCAGCACAAGACCACTGAGGAAAAACAGACTTCTCTTGTTTCAAGTCCAGTTGTCAGACATAAGGCCATAGTTCTCTCATTAAAAAGTTGGAATTATTTAGAATAGCTTCAAAACTCTCGCTCTATAGCAATATGGAGTGCACACAGCAGTCTTTGAATTTAGGCTTGTGTTGAGAGGCAGAGGACAGAAGAGGTCAAAGTGAATATCTCCACTATACTAGAAGAATTATAAACAGATTTGTATGAACATGCCAATATAGAAGCATGAATAGACAAGGCAACATTTTCAGATGCAGATTAGATTGTGTATTCTGGAAATGAGACATGCATAAATATATTTCATACACTCCAATGATGCTTCCTATTCTTAGGCAAGCAATAGCAAAAGAGATTCCAATTTTACTACACTGACACTGGTGAAACTCAAATATTTCCAGTACTAGTATTAACGTAACGAAATAGAAGGAACCTGGGCCACATTCTGCCGAGACATCAGACTAAAACATATAATTTAGATGCATCTAAATTGTCTGATGCCTCTTAAAAATCTACTACTTTTCACATGTGCCTGCTATGGAGATCCATCATTCAGGTTCAACCACATGCCACATTAAACACTGGCAGTAGGGTTTGAGTCTTATTGTAGCTGTAATGATATAGGAAAATGTCAAAAGGGAAGGCTTTTTGTGATATCTTTTATGTCCGGTACTGAAGAAAGGCACCTGATGCCCAAAAGCTTGTCCAACGGCTCTCCCAACTACACAGTTGGTCCAATAAGAAATAAATTGGAAAAAAAACTGTTAAACACTGGGATAATTTACAGTTTTGTATATTGATGTGAATTACGCAAGGATCTGAAGTCAGAGTTTCCTGGGGGAAAACCTCTGTTAGCATGGCCTGCTAGAAAGTTCTTAGTGTCAGCAAGACAGAGCCAGCTGTATTCATTATAACAGGCAAAAGAAACATTGAGTAAAAAATGAAATGCCAGCAATGGACAACCCCAAGCAGGAGGACTAGATTCATGTTGCCAAGCATGTGAGGTGGCAATCAAATGCCTCACACTCAGGGCTTCTCAGGCAGCTTCATGTCATGTCCAGACCCAGGGGCAACAAGGCACATGCTACAAAAAGTGTGGTGTCCAAATGGACTTCCAGGTGTATGTGGAATTTATCCCTTTTTTTTTTTTTAAAACCAAGCCAGAGCGAACATTTGACAGTGAATGTGTAGAGCTTTTCTGTCCAGGAAACTGTTTGAAGTCATCACTGACTCCTCTCTTCACACAAACAAAAAAAAGACAGCTTATATGCAGTAAGTAGGTGGAAACTCTTACTGCCATAGGAGAGCAGTGTATTCACTGCATGTAAGATTGAAATTTTTTTAAACCAAACTGATTTTATATAAAAAACAATATAAATAACCAGGAAAAGAACATTTACATGTGCTGGATTTGGAGAAAGCAGAAAACCTCAAAGCATAGCAGGGAATCCAGTTGGAAGCACCCCATCTATACATCCTGATGTGGGAAGAGATTTACTATGAAAAGGTTCAATATATCAAAACAATCTTCACAGGATGGTATGCACAAAAGATGAAAGCCATCCCTGTGCAAAAAATTACCTTGCAAGGCCTGGATTTTGAGAAAGCTCCACTTCCAAAGGAGAGTCACTGGAAATAGAATCCCCACAGAAATAACCCCACTGCTAAAATCCAGCAAGGATGGGGTAGGAGAGAAAGAAAAAGAAAAAAAAGAGAGAGAGAATGCTGGCATTCTCCATCCAAAGGTCTAGCACATAAAATCTCTCCCCCGGAGTGGCCCCTCCAAAACACTCAGTCAGAGACAGCATCCTCCCCTTCTTACACACCTGGGGGGGTGTTTTGTTTTTTGTTTTTTTAAATGCACATAGCTTCTTTTACATCATCATCTAGTGTTGCAAGACTTACCCCCAGCAAGACAAGGAACACTAAAGATATGCAAATCAAACACTAGCAAAAGAATCCCACCAAGAAAAAGAAAGGTCCAAGAGTCCTGGGTACAGAGTCTTATAAACTCTGGTTTATGGGAAAAAAAGCAAAAAAGAGCTGTGGGCAGAACAGGACAAGATGTGTATCCGTAAGTCAGGAGAAGTTATCATTGCAAGAGCCATTATGGTACAAGCTTAAGGCAACTGATTGCTATGGGAGGCATTACCACTTCTGGGGAGGGAACCAGGAGCAAGGGGGGGATTTTTCAGCTCAGGGTTTCTTGTATCTTCCCCAAAGCAGCTAGTGCTGCAAAGCCATCATAACTAGGATACCAGATTTGATTGAGCATGTTCCAACATTATGAAGAGATGAAGTAGAAATCCTGAAGGTATTTTCTTGAGCCCCACTCAGACTATGAAAACTAGGATTGAGATTTTTGAGCTGACAAAAAAAGGGAGGGGAAGGAGGAAATTCACCATTCTGGGACTCTGCAATCCTGGACAGAACATAATTAAATGAGAAAAATCAGCAGCTGAAAGCTAAAGCCTGAGAAATTCTGAATTTTAGGATGCTCCATGACTGGAACAGATTGCCAGGGGAAGGGATAGACTGGATGAAATTCCGGAGTGTGTGTGCCTTTAGACACACAAATATAAAGATAATGGGCTTAAATGTGTTTCCATTGTACTGTGATTATTTCCTATAACCCCCCCAAAAAAAAAAGTTTACTTTCCATGGTGGCAGTCTCCATTACCCCCACCTCAACCTCAAGGAGCTGGTTTTGGTGTTGTGTCAGAACAAGTATCTTGGAGGGGAAAAAATGACAAACAACTGGGCAAATTAATCCCAGGCACAACTTTTGGGTGGAGAGTAAGTACATTTCTTTGATTTTTCTAAGGAGTGTGGGAATTTTAATAGTTCAACAATTGCCTCAACACAGATGCTGTAACTACAGGGGGAGGGGCAGTTGTGTCCTGAAAGTAAGTACTGATTTTTATTTTATTTTTTTAGAAAGCTCTATTAGCAGTTTCATCATTTATTTGGAGTCCTCCATTTTTGTTTGTTGCTTCCAAATGACCCACAAAAGGTCTCCAGATCAGTTCTATAAAAATCTTTAACAACTTCATAGCTCTGAGGTTGTGTCACACTGTAGCTTTGTCTGTCTTAAACTCACCACTACAGTGTTCTCATTAAAAACAGGTAGAAATCACTGCCAAGAAGTAGCATCTAATGCTGTGGAATCCCCTGGTACAAGAAGAACCTAGATACTATCATGATGGACAGACATATTTGTAAACCTGCCTGTCTAATATCTGCCAGCCTCTACACACTGGTGTACTATTACAGAGAGAGGCCAACTCCTTTTGGATCTCTTCAACTGTTTTTCAGTGCAGGCCATGCAGTGAAATATTCTAGTACCTTTTTTTATTATTCTTTTTTTGACCCAATGCTGTTTTCTGTCAAAATCAATAGCAAAACTCATTCCCCAGAGCGGGATTGGGCTGTTGACTACAAGCCTACCTGTATACAATAAAACTGATGCAGTCTTGAATGAGTATCAGTTTCTCAACTGGTTCAAAGATGAGGCTGCTGTACAGATTTCTCCAGGGATTTCTTGTCAGTGCCATTATTCTTTATTAGTCTGAAGGAAGATTAGACTAAACCTACCACATCTGTTATCTCACCACTTTGATGTTGTACAATTAATAGCTGTAATCCTGTATCCATGTTATCCTGCAACATGTCAGAGCTAAAATTTGAGAGTTCAGTATCTTCAATAAATCCATATATGGCTGATTTTTATGATGTAATGAACACAAACATTAAAACAGAGGCCAGGATAAAGATATTACTTTCTTGGAAACAGCTCTATCCATCACCTTTCAACTGAAATGGATACTTTTATAGTAGGTCTAGTAGAAAGACTCTACAAAAAGATTTT
>NW_017729024.1:49806633-49807715 GCF_001723915.1 Gavialis gangeticus | reverse complement strand
GAAATGGATACTTTTATAGTAGGTCTAGTAGAAAGACTCTACAAAAAGATTTTAAGAAGGCAGGAAATGCTCTGATACATATATAAAAAAAAAAAATCTTTCCAAAACTTCTCATACAATAGGAAGGATTCCAAACAGAGGACAGAAAGCTCATTGCTTCAAGTTCACTGCTAATTGGCACTTTGATGGCCTTAGCCAGAGAAGCAAGGATAGGGGACTTCCAATAAAAGCTACAGTAGAACCATTGGATTCAGTCCTGGAATCAGTGTAAACTGTGTAAATTGTAAAGTTTGCCTCTTCCCAAGTCACTCATGTATAGACCCCAGCAAACCCCTGTGGGAGGGTCCAGGGGAAAGAGGAGGATGGGATGCTGAAATGAGCATCTTCCACTCTTCAATTTTAGCCATGGAGTCCGCAGCAACCCATCACACTCCTGAGGTCTAAAATATAGTATTGTAAAGCAAGCAGAATTCCCCCCTGCCCTGGAAGACTCAGCCAGACAGAAGTGTTTGATTTCAGTTTTTAAACCCAGCTTTAAAAACTGGATAGAAAAATAGAGATACTTAAAGGACTTGCCTATGGGCAAGGAATCAGTTAGTTCAGGTTCTAATTTTTAGTTTTTATTGAACCAGCCACTAGGGTACAGCACAGGTTACAGGTATTTTATGCAATAGGACAGGGTATGTCAATACTCGTCATCTTAATCCCCCCATGTAACCAAGTTTATGCATAACATCTTGCAAAGTGATTGTTTGATTACACAACTCTTTTGATTTTTTTAAATTACAGACAAACTGAGATGGTGTTTGCACCAGAAAGTGGGTGAACAGGTAGGATGTTACTGAAGGACTAGCCAAGTGATAAGACAGTCTTGCAGAAGCATTTATTTCTGGTATGGTGTACTTATGCTATTCCAATTCCACTTATCATTAGAAGTGATAGTGTTATCACTTTAAAACTAGACATGGGCTCAAACCCTGACTCAAATGTTTTCTTGTATTATCATCACCACCACCACCACCACCTCTTACTCAAACTAAGGTATCCCCCTTAACTAGCCTGCCAGATAGCAAAAACATAGA
>NW_017729024.1:49799920-49801633 GCF_001723915.1 Gavialis gangeticus | reverse complement strand
GTTATCACTTTAAAACTAGACATGGGCTCAAACCCTGACTCAAATGTTTTCTTGTATTATCATCACCACCACCACCTCTTACTAAAACTAAGGTATCCCCCTTAACTAGCCTGCCAGATAGCAAAAACAGAATCAATAGCATAGTGCAGTAAGTTTCTGATATAAAGAGGGGTAGAAGGAGCAGTTTCTTCTGTTCTTCCCAGGATATCCAGTATCATTTTATTGTTAGATTTACTATATGCAACCTGCCTTGGCCCAGTGGCCTTAGTCAGGGACACACCTGGTGTTACTTTCTGGACACTCAAACCTTCCATGCAATGCCATGACTTTTCAGTCATGTGGTGTAAAATTTCTCCCTCCCCATGCCCTACCCCCACAATCCCCCAACCACAGGACATAAAATATGGATTTAAAGAGGAAACCATGTTCAAAAGACAAAAATATGAGTTCAGAAAGTTAGACCCTGGTCCTACAATCAAATTATCTATAGGGATCTGTACAGAGCTGCATGAGATGAAAATGCATTCCACAGAGGGCTCTGTAGTAAGAATTCCACACACACAGAAACAGAGGCCACACTGCTGGGTCACAGAGTGGCAAGGGGCCATCTGTACCAGAGAGGACGATTACATTGCAGCTTATGTAAATATACTAGAGCTAGTCTTAAACTAGCTAGTTTGGGTAACAAGCAGTTAAGCTATAACACAGAACTCAGTGGTCAGTTGCATCTACATTAGAAGCTAAATGCACAGTAAACCAATTCTACCGCACATTAGAGCATCATGGCAAAAGTCAAGCTAATGCACTAATGCTCAGTAGAATTAGTATTCTGTGCATTAGTGCAACTAAAGAGGCGTGCACTGGTGCTACTGTGCAGTGGCACCAGTTACTGCGCATTGAGTTAGTACCTGCTATTACAGGTACTAATATCCATAACTACCATGCATTAATACATGTGTAGATGTACCCAGTGTGGACTGAGTAAACATTTGCCTTGCTTCTTGGGAGAGTTTTGCAGTTTACACTGTGCTCCATAGTGTTGCGCCTACAATGCTAGGTCTTGCCCAGTATCCACTGGAGTAAGAGTGACTACAGTGCAGACATACCCAGAGGAAGCGAAAAGCACATAGCTACTTCCAAGAATTGATCAGCCTCATGCAGATCCATTCTATTAAAACCTCTTGGACAAGGACTTCTACCTTGAGCAGGCAGTTGGACTAGACAGCCACCTAAAGATCACTTCAATCCTTCTTCTCCATGATTCTTCTACAAATATTATAAATGTTATTTTGGAAAAAGCCAATCATCTTCTCATTCTTTCACATGAAGTTATTTGGTTGGTAATAGTCCTGCACAGTTCATTTTTCCCTAATCTCAAAGTCAAAACACACTTCAAATCCTGTACAGACTAAGAAAGGAACAGATCCCTTTGAGGGATGGTATTCAGATTTATTATTCTTAAGTAAACTTTGAAGCATATATATTAGTATTGTGATGGGACTGAGTCAGCCAAGGGCAGAGTGCAAACTCTCAGGAGGTGAGATACCCAATTAAGAAGGACAGCTAAATTTCCTAGATTTAAAGTTTTGGGCTTTCTATAATTAGGGGGAACCCACTACCTCATAACTGTGGAAAGAGCATCAAATCAAGGTTAAGACACAGTAACACCTAACACTTCTCTTTCACACCTGGCTAGTGCCTACTTCCCCATCC
>NW_017729024.1:49792413-49794920 GCF_001723915.1 Gavialis gangeticus | reverse complement strand
TAAGAAGGACAGCTAAATTTCCTAGATTTAAAGTTTTGGGCTTTTTATAATTAGGGGGAAACCCACTACCTCATAACTGTGGAAAGAGCATCAAATCAAGGTTTTAAGACACAGTAACACCTAACACTTCTCTTTCACACCTGGCTAGTGCCTACTTCCCTATCCACAGCTGGTTCCAGTAGCAGGCCGGAACTGTGCTGCAGGGACAGTGCCAACTCTCAGCTTCTCTGCAGGCCCTCCCACAGCAGGTTGCTTCTGCCCCACTGGTCCAGCCTTTTCAGCTGCAGTCTGCACATGGTAGACTCCCTTTCTCTCCAATGAGACTTTACACCAGCAGAATCCAATGGGCTTCAACAGGCTGCGGGCTGGCAGGCACTCACACATCTACTCTCCAGCTCCCCTGCTTATTTCCTTCCTACCCTGCCCCCAGCTTCTACAGTGAGCCTGAATTGTCCAGAAAGGGACCTCTCAGCACCCTCCAGAGTACACAGTGCATTGGGCCTGGCCACACCTCAGCCCTTCTGAGCTAGCCATTAGCCCTTTCCCTGCCAGAACAAAACCCATTAAAACAAAACAAAAAACAAACAAAAAACCCCAGCAATTGCAGCAGGGAACATCAAAACAAACAATGCAACCACATAACTGTCACAAGTACCCAAAATGTTCAGGTACTAAAGCAACAGCAACAGCCACCACCACCTGATAGACTTCCGGATTCTATTCTCTGTTCTGTAGCTACTAATATTTCTATTTTCCTTTGCATTTCTCATGAAAAATTTTCTTCTGCCCTCTGAAGACATAGATCCATATTCAAATATTGTAATTAGTTTATTTTACTACATTCATAGGGTGAAATACATTCGTGCCATGGAAGGTCAATACAAGCCCACCACAGTGTTGAAGCATGAAGTGGCTGTATAGTACTTGTCTAAACACTACATGTAGTAATACAGAAAGGGTGTGCGCCAGTTTTCCCTAATGCCTTAAAAGCACATGATTGGATTGAACCTCTGTGCAAGTGCCTCTGTGCTGTATTTCTAGTATACAAGATGGAGCACCAACTATGAAATGGTAGCAGCGAACTGGACTTAACGACTCAAAGTCATTGTCCCATTTTCCAGAGCTGCTCATGATCTGTAGGTTGGAGAGGTAGAGTTCATCTCCTGATCCTTTTCACACTGCATTAACAAAGCCCAATTACTGAGGCTGTGTGCATATAGTCTGGATTTCACTTTTGAGATTTGCATATGTATGTTTATATACCACCCATTCCCCATGCAGCATCTATCCTGGATATCATACAGAGTTTGTTTTATTCTTTTGAAGTAAGATACTTACAGTACATGACGTTTCAGTAAGGGTCATTTTCATGAAGAAAAGTGGTTTCTCAAACAAACTAACTGCGAGAACTGAGTTAAGGGGTCCATTCCAAACTTAGCATCTGTCTTCTACGTCAATTTGAATGTAGTCGGCTTAGGAGCTTGCCTATATGGGGAGTGGCCAAAGACCCCAGTACGCTGTCTCCTTCCTCTGCTGCAGGGGCCCTGAGTGGCCTTGGGTGAGTCACACACACACTGCCATATTTACATGCACACTCACACATACCTTCCCCCCAAACATACACATACCTGCAACCCCCACATTCAGCCACACACCCCCAACCACAATATACAAGAAGTAGGCCTTTTTTTGAGCTACTATGCAAGCGCCTCTATATATACTATGCAAACACACAAATCAGGATGTATATATTTTTTAACAAAATTAAAATGTGTCATTGGTCAGCTCTGCAGTAAGAAGCACACATGTAGCTGCACCCTATTAGTAGCAATTTGGACTGCTCTATTTGATGCATTCATAATCAAGTCCAAATAAAGACAACCACACACACACCCCACAGTTCGCAGGACAAGATAATCAGCCTTTCTGGATACCTTCTCTGTTGGCCTGTAGACTTGACATATCAACTTAAAATGTTGACTAAGTTTCTCTAAAATAGCCTTTAAGTTGTATTAGATAATGTTTTTCCTGCTTCTTTTCTTTGTTTAGAGGAGTCTTTTGCAACTGGCTCACAAGTGACACTTTTAACCAGTTTGGGACCATCCCTCTCCATCACTTCTCCCCATTTACAAGCTGGTTAGAAAACTTTTGAGAATAATTTAAATTTAAAAATTTAAGTGTATTCCTTTCTGCCCCCTCCTCTCCCTCACCCACAAGAAGTCATGGTTTCCTTGGCAGGTTGAGTCTTCACTCAAAAGTTGAGAAAAAAAAACAGAATATTTTCACCAAAAACTGAACCATAATTGTGTGCAGAGAGTATGGTATTTTCAGTCATCTAGAGGGTGGCAGGTAAGGGTGGGGAGGAGGGGCAGGGGAAGGAGGAGAACTTCAGTTGAAAAAAAAAACTGCCAAATGTTGTCTGAATAGCTGAAAAAAAGGATTGCCAAAAATAAAAAAATTTGATTTTTGATCGAGGATGAGAGGGATTTTCATTTTTTAAACTGTAA
>NW_017729024.1:49782504-49787413 GCF_001723915.1 Gavialis gangeticus | reverse complement strand
AAAAAAAAAAAAAAAACTGCCAAATGTTGTCTGAATAGCTGAAAAAAAAGATTGCCAAAAATAAAAAAATTTGATTTTTGATCGAGGATGAGGGATTTTCATTTTTTAAACTGTAATAAAAAAAAAAAAAGTGGATTTTCCTTTCAGAAATTCTGACCAGTCTTATTACATAGTTAGCTTTACGAGAACAGAAATACCAATATCTGCTTGATAACTGTTTCAAAGACCGTGCCATCATATATACAAAACTAGATTTGTGAAAACAACTGAAACTCCTCATTAGTTTAAGGAAACAATAATTGGTGAATAAATATTCCCTTTAACACTTGAGAGACCAAATGCACTCACACTATCTTCTTGAGTTGTTTTTTTAAAGACTTATAAAGAACAGGGACAAAACTGTTCTAGTGTAACTATATGCAATGCCACTTAAAAAAAAAAAATAAAATAAAAATTTTCAATTAGTGAAGTTTTGGAGACTTCTTACCTATTCTAAGAATATGCAGAAGTTAAGCAATGCTTTTCATCTTGAAGTGTTTTACAAACCTGAATTCATGGTAGAGCCAATATGGACATGGGTTCCCATTATCCCATCCAGTGCCAGTGACTGAACTACACTGCCTCCCTTTAGCATAATTTATGTTAGGGACAAGCACAAGCAAATGCTAAGACATTCTCTATGGCTAGCCTGCTTTGTGTTCCACTTCAGCAATATCAGATGCAAGTCACAAGGATTTGGCCTAATTACATCTTTTCATTGGTCCAATCTGTCTTTTAGGGTAAGTCTTTTCTATGGTCACTTCTTTGAATGCATATTCATAGTTTCTAGGGTTGGAAGGGACCTGAACAGATCAAAGTCTGACTTGATCAAGTCAGATGCCCTGCCCTGGGCAGGAACAAGTGCTGGGAACATAATACCCCAGTCAGATATCTATCCAGCCTCCTCTTGAAACCCTCCCCCCACCACCACCCCCCAGGTAGGGGAGAGCACCACCTCCCTTGGGAGCCCAATCTATCATGTAGACATACCCAAGACAGCCTTAAAACCAGTCAGCCTCATATTGCAAACAGAAAAGCTGCTGCAGTATAGAACCCAGGGCAGATGGTGCAGCCTCCCCACAATGCTAAGTAAATACTTGGGCTAATCAGCCCACACTGAGCTCTTTGCTGCCATGGCTCTACAGATAGCACTTCCTCAACTAGCTTTTTCACAGCTAGCCCAGGCATATCCATGCGAGCTAAACTGCAAGCACTGCAGACAAACCCTTCAAAGAAAAAAGGGAAGACCCATCAACCATCTAGTCAAGCATGCAACTACTCTGTGCCAAATAAACCACTCACGGGAGGGTGGCAATGTTCCTCAGTGTTTACTGGTTGACCTAGAGTACTATGTAGATATAATCCCATTACTTAAGTGACCTGAGCTATATCCAGTTTGGAGTGGGGTGAGGGAAATCTTAATTATTGGGTAACTCAAAGCTGGAATAAAGGTGCTTAACCCTTCAGAAGAAACCACAGTAGCGATTCTCTTTTTAATAAAGCTGCCAAGAGACAGCCATTTAGGCCATGAGGACCTTCAAATCTACTTTTAGGAAGTATTTAAGCCAGTTAGAATAATTGTATCTTCCCTTTATTTAAGGCAGGCTCTCTCTCTCTCTGTGAGACCATTTAAAATGGAAGTAATTCTGATAAAACAAAGGATTTAGACATGTATCTGGTGAACTGGTTTCAAGTTATTTTTCATTGTCGTGGCATCTTAACTGCAATCAATTCATAGGATACTCACCTTTGTGAATATCCAAGCTGGTATAAATTTGTTAGAATGCTGTCTGGTGTGATGGAGTAGCTAATTAGACACTGGATTGGGATCTGGGAAATCTGAGTGCAGCTCCTAGCCTTCAGAGGCTTAGTTCTACTTTGAGCAACCTCTGTGTTTTTTTACCTATAAAAAATGGGGATAAGGATGCTTGCTTCCTCTCATATTCTGTCCATCTAAAATATATTCATGTTGTAAGCTCTCTAGGTCAGAAAACGCCCCACTTATTGTAGTTTCAGCTCCAGCAACACAAGTGTTCTGGCTATTTTCTTAGGTCTTGAGCTTGTACTGGCCATTGTGCTCTTTGTGTAATACTGTGAAAGGTTTCTTGTACCTATACAATACAGCTCACCAAAAGATATTAGAATCATCTTTTACTAAAGCCAGTCTCCTCCTTCCTATCATAATTTCATAATGGTTCCCCATAACATTTTTGTTCTTATTTTTGTCTGCAAAAAATTGCATTGGTGATTTTAAACAGTATTACTAACTAAAATAGATACATTGTCTTCTTCCCTGATAAATTAAGTTAACAAAGTTATGTGCCACTGCTCTTAGTCTTCTTGGATTATGGGCAATACAGTACATCCCTCTGCAGCTTGAAATGCACTTTAAAATTTACATTACAACTCTTTTTTGGGGTTAGTTTGTCTCAAGAGCTGATAACAGCCCTGAAGTTAGTTCACATCCTAATTGGGCATGTATACACACGCACTTAAGTGCACCTAAATTTCATATACGTTAAGCAGGCATCTACATGTACAGGCATTCAAGTGCATTAATGCTGTGTGTGGACTGATTTAGGACTAAAGTTAGTCGCAAGTCAGTCCACCCACACAGCGTTACTGCATCCAATGCATTTCAACTATTCACACCTAAATTTGATACCTGAATTTGCATGCATCAAATTTTAGGCACAAATAGCCTAAACTTGCTATTTTTAAATAACATTAAAAGGTGCGCACAGGTAGATGCATCCATTGTAATCTATGAAAAAAAACTATTCTGTAAGTTGTTCTGCATAGGAGAAAAGCAAGACTTTGGCTTCACAAAGAAATTCTGTTATTGTTGGGGGGAAAAAAAAAACCTGAAGTGATAAATTCAGTAAACTCATATCTCCTTCACTGTTTCTTGCTGGTGGAGAAAAGGAAGCACAAAAACCTTCTCTTTAATTGACCTACTTTCATGAACTATAGAAGTACTATCCCAAGTACTACAGAAGAGTTGCCCTGCTCTCACCCTTATTTCAAAATCTCAATAGCTTACCAAAGAAAGTTGAATAAGTATTCAAGAACATTTAATTCTACCATCTCTTGCACACACTGTATTAAGTAGAGTAAAATAAAAACCTTTGACTCTTTAGTAAGTCCTCCTAGGAATATTCTACCTGGACAATATAAAACTTCATTTGAAAGCTTACTGTACATTTTTGGCCAAGAGAAAAATTGGTGTGGTTTCCTAGCCAAGGGTTAGGAAGGCGATTACATCATGTTGTACAATCGATTCATTCCTCACAAGAATGATACACAAATTAGACCTCCACCTACAAAGTAATGATCTAAATCCTCAGCTGGACTTGTACTGATTTACACCATTTGAGAATCAGGCCCGGTATCTTCACATTCTCTTCTCCTTACAGCCTTCTTTTTTGATGCTGCTGCCACATCAAGTTACTGCCATGTGCAGCTGCTGCTGTGTGCTTTTGCCACCTGCTGGTCAAGCCACTGCTGTATGCATTACTTTTTCCCTGTGAAAAGGAGTTGAGTACTGTGCTGTGCAAGGGGGCACAGCATAGGTTAGACTGATCTCTAACTCGGGATTTAAGGGACTTGGTACTATTCTTGGCACTGCCAGTGACCTAGAACAATTCACTCCATGTTTCCGTACCTCCATTTCCTCAGTCCTAGAATAGAGAAAACACTGGCTTCCTTTGTGATTTGAAGTCTACTGAGAAAGGAGGTATTCTTATTAAATTGGTATTGTTGTATGGTAGACTAGCAAAATGAGGAAGTCAGCACTGCATTTTGACTGTGTGTGTGTCATACCCACTGTAAGAGTTCCTCCTTATAAAAATCAGGGAAGTAGAAACCTTAGCCATTACAAATGCCCAATCCTCATTGTTTTAGAGGTCAGAAAAGTAGGTTGCTAGGGAATCTCAAGGAATTGAGATCTACATCCACCACTCCTGCCCCCACAGTGAAGCAATGACAGATTTTAGTCTGGTCACTCCATAGCCTATACTATTCCCTCTCTAAGTAGTTGCTTCTAGTGCTTAACTATCCTTACGTTTCAAATCTTCCCAATATCTCACGCCCTAAGTCTGTTTTCTGCAAGTTAATCCAACTTCTTCCTGTCTTTTCCCAGTGGCTTAGGTAAACACTTAACCATTGGAAAATGGTTAATATAAGAAAAGCAATGATCAAGGTAACCCCATCCCCCAATTCTCTCTTTTCTAGAACTAATGCAATTTCTTTATTATTTCAATATAAAAAGTTTAGAAAACATAACCTATCTTCCTCATTGCTGTCTACAAAAATGCCCCCAATTTCATAGTTTCTTAGTAGTTTGGAGTCAGATGGGACCTGAACAGATCATCTAGTCTGACTCCCCCGCCACTGGTAGGAGCACATGCTGGGATCACATGACCCCAGACAGGTGTTCATCCAACCTCTTTTTGAATTTACCCAAGGTAGGAGTGAGAACCACTTCCCTAGGAAGTTGGTTCCAGATCCTAACCACCCTAACAGTGAAACAGTGCCTCTTAATCTCTAATCTGAATCTATTCTCCAGCAGCTTCTGGCCATTGTTCCTCATCACCCCAGGTGCTGCTGGGGGGGAATAGGGCCCTTACTATTTGCTGCTGATCTCCCTTAACGAGTCTGTAGGCAGCCACCAAATCCCCCCTCAGCCTCTACTTGCTGAGGCTAAACAGGGTCAGGTCCAGCAGCTTCTCATAGGGCCTGCCCTGTTGCCCTCCAACCAAGCAGGGGGCCCTCCTCTGAACCCTCTCAAGGCAGGCCACGTCCTTCTTAAAGTGCAGTGCCCAGAACTGGACACAGTACTCCAATTGTGGCCTGACCAAATGTCACAAAG
>NW_017729024.1:49773107-49777504 GCF_001723915.1 Gavialis gangeticus | reverse complement strand
TGTGGCCTGACCAATGTCACGTAGAGGGGAAGTATCACCTCTCTGGACCAGCTTGAGATGCATTTTTGGATGCACGACAAGGTACAATTGGCTTTGCTGGCTGCGGTCTGGCATTGGCAGCTCATGTTCATCTTGGAGTCAATATTGACTCCAAGATCCCTTTCTGCCTCTGTGCTCACAAGGAGGGAGCTCCCCAGCCAGTACATACACTGTGGATTCCTTCTCCCCAGGTGCAGCACCCTTCATTTATCTACATTGAACCCCATCCTGTTACCATCCTCCCACTTCTGTAGTTTGTCTGAATCTAATTGCAGCCTCTCCCCCCCTTCCAACCTCTCCCCACATCTTAGTGTCATCGGCAAACTTGGACAACGTGTTTTCCACCCCTCGTTCAAGTTGCTGATGAAGATGTGGAACAGTGTAGGCCCCAGGGACAAGCCCTGGGGGACTCCACTATTCACATCCTGCCAGGTCAAATATGACTTGTCCACCACTCCTCTCTATGTGCACCCCATCAGCCAATTTTTGACCCATCCAACTGTGTAGGCAATGCCACAGTCACTCAATGTATTAATGAGAATGAGGTGAGATACCACATCAAAGGCCTTCGTAGTCTTTCTGGACTTTAAGTTCACGGTAACACCATCATCCAGGGATTTAGTTACCTGGTCATAAAAGGCCATATGGTTGGTCTGGCAGGACCTGCCTTTGATGAACCCATGTTGATTTCCCCTGGGCATGATCTCCCCTGCTGGCCCCTCACAGATGCGATCCTTGATAACTTTTTCAAGGATTTTCCCAAGACCAATGTGAGGCTTATGGGCCTAGTTTCCTGGGACCTCCTCTCTCATAAATGGGTACCACATTAGCTAGTTTCCAGTCTCCGGGCACCTGGCCCATGGACTACAAATCACTCGTATAGCCAGACCAAGAGCACAGCAATGACCCCCCACCCCGTCCATTTGTCTACAGCCTTCTTAAGTTTCACTGCCCCAGACTGGACACAGTATTGCAGGCCTCACAGAAGCCAAATAATTACTTCATAGTTCTTATACATAATATTGCTGTTCATACATCCCTGGAAAACATACATAGACTCTCCTTCAGTTTGCAATCTGCTCCAATCTACCCATCCTTTTTTTAAAACAGTACCACTGCTTAGCTAGTTCTTCCCCATTTTGTATCTGGACATTCAATTCCTTCTGCCCAACTGTAGCACTTTGTACTTCAAAATGCTTGCAGTAAGCTTCATGTTATCCCCAAACTAAATAAAGTAAATTGCCTACCTAATCATCCACAACATTAACACAACAATACTGGGTACAGCTATGCCAGGATAGACCTTTCTGGGACTCATCTTGGAATTTCTCCCATTTTGGGAGACATGTATTTCCTGCCTTCCTTCTTGAAACATTACTGCTATTGGCACAGCCTGTCCTTCGGAGAGAAATAGCTGAGTCCTCCAGAATGCATCCATGTGAGAAGAGGATTCTCTGCAGGTGCCAAGCCTCAGTTTGCCCTTTCCCAGTTCTTTTAGGTTATTTAACATAACCAGTTTTACACATTTCTACAAATCCTAACACACATGGCTTCCTATCATCATGCCAGAATCCTCATTTGTCGTCATCTTCTACTAACTTTCAGCTTCTTCACTGCTGCTCATTTGTCCCATGGCGGGTTGCCAGATTTCTTCCTGGCATCTGCTAATAGTGAAGAAAGCCTTAAAGTAAAACCAGCCACCTAACGTGGGCTTAATAAGCAGTCTCTTTCTAGGGACCAGTCACCACTTCAGCTTCCTCCACAGTCTCTTTTCAGCTACAATGTAGCCTTTCATACAAGTCAGGTGTCCTTTGTCTAATACCATGTTATTTTTCTCGGATGGGAACAGTGGACTGGGCCCAGTCACTGTTGCCTTTGAGAGACTATCTGATAATGTCAAAGGAGTCAGAATTTATAACAAACCCTAAATACATCTACTTAGCAGCAATCCAGAAGTCTGAATTGAGGCTTTCAAAGTAGCTCTTATATTTTTTTCCAATCACAATTTGAACCAAAAAGGGATCCAAATATACTTAAATTTTGTTCATACAGCAAGAATCCCTTTTAGTTTAACCCCAAATAATAATATAAATGGAATATGTAAGCAAATTCGTATTTAATTTTATGCATGTCACTTAGTTACTGTAACACCACCATCTGGAATTACTCCCATTTATCCAGGGGGTAAAAAGTGGACACTGAAAAATAAAAACCAGGAGATGTAAGTGAAAATAAATTCCAGCTTCCACAACTCAACCAACTTGTCAAACTTGCTTCAGCAGTGTTTGATTGCACCAAAAAGGTTAAGGATGAGAAACTATTGGGCTAAGATTGAGTGATAGGTGTCACCATCCCCTTTGAGAACCAGTGTCAAGTCTTTGCTGAGACCTGTGAAAGGAAGAAATACCAGCCACTGCCCAACATCCTGAGGAGCTGAGATTCAGTGATGTGACAGTTGAAGTGCTGATCATTGGGGCACTTGGAGCATGGGACCCCAGCAATGAGAGCATCCTGCATGCCTGCCACGTATCCCACTATTACACAAAACTGATGCAGTGCCTCATGGCATCCAACACCATCCACTGGACCAGGGATATCTATGTGGAGCACAAATTGCTGGACAAAACCAGCATGTGAATCCCACCAGGCCATTGACCGGAAGTGATACAGAAGGGACTTCCTGACTGTCCCCTGCTGCTACAACTAAAAGATACTAAGGACTTTCTAAATCCTGGACACTTCCCTACCCCACAATTGTATCCTACATGTCATATTTGTAACTGTGTGCCTACGAACCAGCTCCCTACTTGAACGCAGTATTGTTGTGTGGAGTCTCCTGTACATTCTTTGCTATATAAACATCACATCCACTCCCCTGTTCTCCCCCCTTCCAACCCCCTCACTTCTGGTCTTAGTTGGCTGCATGTTTCTTGTGCAACTTAGTTATGTTTGCACCCCGACCCTCTACCATGTAGCCCCTCAGGTGGGTCCTCTGTATGTCCTTATGCTTCAAAAACTGTGTCATTTTGAACTTAACATTTTATAATATTAAATCTATCATTATAGTACCTAGTTAACAGTCCTCAAGGGGAGGAGGAACAGCCAGGATCGTAAGTGGGAGGATGTCCAGAGAAAATGCATTATGTAAACTAGGGCCTGATCTTATTTCCACTGACTTCTGTCATGAACCATTAAAAAAAAAAACAGCAGTTGCATCAAAAAGGTGGTATATGTTGTCTTCTGAACCCCCTATCAGAGGGAGATGGTCAGAAGAACCTCCGGACAGCCCCCACAAACTCAAACAGCAACTCTCAAGCAACAGGTTACCCAGTTCTTTTTCTTAGTCCAGGCTTTACATTAGACCCACATGCCAGCTGTGTTCCCTCATCATGGACCAGTCATCACAGGTCCAAAAATAAATAAATAAAGATATGAGAGAGATAAAACAATATCATATTTAAGATGGCCACCTAGTAATTAGATTTTACACCTGGAAAGTTTGCTACACTGTTCAAGGTATCAAATCTAATTATTGTAAGTTTGCTTTATTTGTCCCCCTCCCACTGCTATCTAGGGGGGCAGGTTAGCCCCCTTGACCTCTGTCTCCACCCAACTTTTTTCCCCACCTACAACTCTTTCCCCTACTCTCCTTTGCTGTCAGATCATGCTCTCCTTGAACACATGGAAGTGAGGACCAAGTTTGAAAATTATAACCTTGAAATTAATCAGAGCTCTAATAATTTGCATAATACCTAGACTTGGGTCATCTGGAATTGATGCACATTATCTTTTTTGAAACTGCTGCAAGTTTTAAACACAGGTTTGCCATAAAAAGACTTTTAAGCAGAATTTCTGTACCTATTTGTATATAGTACAAGCTATGCATGATATTAGTCCAAAGTCCTATGATTTGCCATTTGGGCTAGGTCAACA
Organism: Gavialis gangeticus; assembly: GCF_001723915.1. Lineage (NCBI taxonomy): Eukaryota > Metazoa > Chordata > Crocodylia > Gavialidae > Gavialis > Gavialis gangeticus. The sequence goes on along the minus strand of NW_017729024.1, from coordinate 49,773,532 downwards.
GCATTTCAAACTACGGTGACCCCACATCTCAGCACTTCTCAAAGGGTGCATCTACATGATATGTTTACTGCAGAGATAGTTAGCCTACTCTGCACTAAACAGCTCTTATCTACATGTGTGTCCCTATTAGGCTGCAGGAAAATAACTAATCCAGCTGCAGGGTAGTACTTCTACTTACAACTACTATCCTGCTGCAGAGTTTTTTCCATGTACAGCAGCACACATGTAGGTGCTGACCCATCTGACCAGGGCATGAGGGTGCTTCAGTGCAGGAGCTGCCTGCTAGCTAGCCCCACACTGGAGCACCCACATGCCCCAGCCAGTCCCTCCACAACATGTTGAGCCAGGGGGAACATCCCCAGGCTAACAGATTGCCCCCTCCCCACCCTCCCACACCAGGTCCTCTGCCAGCTGGGTTTGCTCCA
>NW_017729024.1:49771557-49772537 GCF_001723915.1 Gavialis gangeticus | reverse complement strand
ATAGCAGTTAGAGTCAAATCTCATTTGGTTATTACCAAAACCTGCTCACTTTCCTAAAGTCAGTGGAGCAACTTCCTTGATTAGCCAGAACAGTACAGAACCTGCCCCCCACCCCTCCCACACCAGGTCCTCTGCCAGCTGGGTTTGCTCCAACCTTACTTGGCATTCTGCAATCTGGGTACATGTGTAAACACTATGCCTGGGAGCAATAAACTGCAGTTCGGTATGAGCCAGAGTTTACTTCTGCATGTGTAGATGTGCCCTCTATGTGTGTACAGTCCAGATGCTCCCCACAAGAGATCCATGTACTAAATCAGCCCCCCCCACTCATGACTGGAAGCAGGTGTTCCCATCATGGGTCCTGGGTTCCTCCAAAAATTTATGCTGATGAGGCATAGGGCAACCTGATCCAGCTCCACCTCAGAGGGTGGGGCCACTCTAATCATGTGCGCCAGGGGGTGAGAGGGATTCTGGGTGAACTGTTTGGGGCCCCTTTTTGTGAAGTTTGCCAGACTATTAAGGCTGGTGATGAAAGGCTATTGTCAAAGACTGAGTTTGTATTAAAATGTCAAATGGGGAAGGGATTGGAAAGAAGGAGATCTTAGATGTGACCTTCTGTGATCAGCAGATGCTGAGAATGGAAGTGAGTTTAGGAAAAAAAAAAAAAAAAGATAGGGGGAAAAGGGGGGGGGAAGTTAAAATGTTCAATTATTACAAGAAGAGAATCTCTGTCAAGAATATATGGAACTGTATAAAGGATGGAGGATTCTGGAGGAATAATACAAAAGCATCTTGGATTGGTGGACTATGATAAAAAGAGAAGAACAAGAATTTCAGAAATATTGATCAAAGAGAAGCAAGGAACAGGGTGGAAGAGCTAGGAGAACTGCAGGCAAGGAATCAGGAATTATTATTACAGGAGGTGGTAAGAGGAGTACAACTGAAAGACAAAAAAGTGACAGACTGAAGGATGGTTCAAA
>NW_017729024.1:49766254-49766557 GCF_001723915.1 Gavialis gangeticus | reverse complement strand
AAAAAAAAAAAAAAAAAAAAAAAAATGGATGAGAAAAATCTGTGTGACCAGAGCACTATGGGTGGAGAAGAGCAAAGGATGGTGTAAGTATTTCTCAGTGAAACTGAGGAAAAAAAAAAAAAAAGAAGGAACTCAAAGCAGTGAGAGCTGAATGAAGAATCCAAATAGGAGAGTGTGTGAAGGTGTTGGACACAGCAGTAGAGTTTTATAAAGAGTTGTTACAAAAGAAAAGGAGTAGATGGAAGGAAAAACAGCCATGCTGGTTGCCCTGTGCCACTGCCTGACCCAGGTCAGTTCCTCAAG
>NW_017729024.1:49758437-49761254 GCF_001723915.1 Gavialis gangeticus | reverse complement strand
GGTTAAAAAAAAAAAAAAAAAAAAAAAAATGGATGAGAAAAATCTGTGTGACCAGAGCACTATGGGTGGAGAAGAGCAAAGGATGGTGTAAGTATTTCTCAGTGAAACTGAGGAAAAAAAATGAAGGAACTCAAAGCAGTGAGAGCTGAATGAAGAATCCAAATAGAAGAGTGTGTGAAGGTGTTGGACACAGCAGTGGAGTTTTATAAAGAGTTGTTACAAAAGAAAAGGAGTAGATGGAAGGAAAAACAGCCATGCTGGTTGCCCTGTGCCACTGCCTGACCCAGGTCAGTTCCTCAAGAAGATAAAAGTAGTAAGAGAGGATGGAAAGAAATAGAAATTGGAGAGGTTAAGTATGACAGAAGTGGAGGACTGCTTAAAAGCTTGCAAGAGAGAGAGGGTAGGGGCCAGGAAGAGATGGACTTCCAGTGGAATTCAATGAAACATTTTGGCAATGCCTGGGGACAGATATAATACAGACATACCAGGGAAAAAAAAAGGAAGATAGGGAGATATGGGAGGATTTTGCAGAAGGTGTGGTAATTCTGATATTTCAAGAAGGGAAAGGAAGTGTTAGGCACCTGGAAGCCAATAACTCTTTTAAATGTAGACTGCAAACTGATGGCAAAAGCATTGGCTAAACAAAGTGTGTGGCCATTTAGCAGATGTGATGCAAGAAGAACAAACATGTGCCATTCCTGAGAGGAAGATATACCAGACCCTATGGTTAATGACAAAATGTTCTCAGATCTGCAAGAGAGGAAAAGAAATACAATAATAATGAATCTAGACCTGGAAAAAAAATTTATGAAAGGGTTGAACATGATTTCATGTTTGAAGTATTGTAGTGGATGGGGTTTCCGTAGAAGATATCTGGATGCAAAGTGCTATACACTATAGTAAAGCAGGAAGTGAAGTACTGGTAAATGGTTACTTGAACAAAGCATTCCCCATACAAACAGGGGTAAGACAGAGATGCCTGCTTCCCCCCCCCCCCCCCCCCCATCTTTTTGGGTGCACAATGGAGCCATTGGCACAGAGCATTCAGAATGATAAACCGATAAGAGAAGGAAAAAGTTAAATGTACATTATTGTAGGAGGTCAGCTGTGTCTATCTCAGTTCCCCACAGAACTCTCCTGCCATGACTTTGATTGAAAGGAAAAAGATGCCCAGTGTTAATCCTTGAGGGTGAGAAAACAGCACAGACCACCCAGATGGTTAACATCCTGGTGTTAACTTGATTTGCATCAGGGTTACACTGTTACTTCCATTGCGCTAATTGCCTCATTAGCAGGAAGCAATACAGCCGTTCTAATTAACTCTTAAGCCGGAGAGTCTCCCGGCTGTGTTAGTCAATTTGTGCTTGGGCAGCATTCGTGCCACCAATTACCTCAGTGTGTGGCTTGCCATCAATCAGCCCAGCAGAGCGGCGTCTTCACTGCAGCTTCCCATGTCTGCAGCTGAACCCACCGCATGCCCTGCCTGCTTGGTGGGGAGAACAGTTTTGCATAGCTCTCCCTTTCCGTGCCCAGGCCCAGAGTCCCCTGCCTCAGGGTTCTTCCTTCTACTTGGCTCTCCAGGACCCCCAGGGTCCTCCCTTGCTTGTCCATGCTGACTACAGGGCTCAGCTAGGTGTCCCAGCTCCTTACTGGTGGGCTGCAGTGTCCCCGCATCACTGATCCCCAGCTGTCCCATGGGTACCGTCTCTCCGCTTCTCTCTCTTCTTCCCTTTGCAGCCGCCTCCTCCTCTTCTTCCAGTGCCCAAGAGCAAAGTGCAGTCCCTCACAGCCAGGATTATGTAGGTGGCAGCAGGTATCGTTACCGTGATTTTCCTGAGGTGTGTGCTCCCCAACATTACCCACTCCTGGGTTATCCTAGTAACAGGGCTTCTACTTAAGCACCTATTACAATTATACATGAATGATGTGAACATAGTGGCTTAGAAAAAAGTGTATCACTTGAGAGATTATATTAATCAAGATCTTGGGAATGCCAATGGATGCTGAAGGGAAAGGAAAAAGGCATGGAAGATGTTAGAGATAGGCGTGGAAGAATGAGACAGACCTTGGGATCTTGGAGTGGTAGAACATTATCTTTCAAGGGTAAAGTGGCTGAAGTGAAAACAGTACTCTTGCCAATCATCCTTTACATGGGTGTAGTGTATTGTAGCACTTTTCCCTCCCCAGCAGATTTTTTTTTTTTGGGTGTGGCTTATGAGGGGCACTCCTGAAGTCCCTTAATGTTTCACTTCTTTCTTTTGTCTCGTAGCCTGCCTTTACTTTCCTGCCATGTCTTGATGTAAATATTATTTAGATGTTCTTACAAGCAGGAGACTGCCCGTTTTATTTCTATGTTGAGGTTCTCGGCCACCATGGGCCTTATCCCCTGCTCTCTCTCTAGATAGGCCTACCACTCTAAACCCGCCAGATAGGGTTTGAGTCCGAGGCTCTAGCTCCTTAGTCCTCTCGGAGCCCAGGGCCCTCCTTTTGCTTTCAGTATGGAGCCCAGGCTTTCTGGACCAGAGGCCCATCTGCTGGGGATGGAGCCAGAAGGCTGCCAGCCCCAGCCTGGGCAGCAGCCCAGAGCTCCCACTGCCCAAGGGTGCCCTTTATTTTAGCTTTGTCTAAAAGCCAAGATCCCCCACTAGGACCCAGCTTAGAAGTCCTGCAACCAGCTCCAAGCTACTGGCCCTATACAGCTGCACACATTAGTACTAGGCCCTTTGGCCTTTTATGACTGCACTCAAGGTGCTAATGAGGCCTCCTCCTCCCCTACAGCCTCAACCACAAACCACCAGTCTATCAATCAAAAAGATA
>NW_017729024.1:49750844-49753437 GCF_001723915.1 Gavialis gangeticus | reverse complement strand
CCCTACAGCCTCAACCACAAACCACCAGTCTATCAATCAAAAAAATATAAACAGTAAGTCCATAGGCTATAACCACAAAAAATAAAAATTAAAGAAGGCAGCATTCCAGCTTACATTTTTTCCATGGCTCAGTGCTTCTGCTTCCCACTGTCTATGATGCTGCTTCTTGTGGGGCTGCTGCCACTCCTCTGAGAGTCATAAGGAGCTCCCCTCTCACAACAGCCAAGCCTCTCTGTGGAACTCTTATGCACAACCTCCTTCTCCTTTGGCTGCAGCCTCCAACTACCACCAAGCCCAGGGTTTTTATAGTTCTGACCTTCCCCCTTCTGGTCACCTGACTAGCCAGTCAGGCTCAGCTTTTAACCCGTACCCTGCCAGCAGGCTGTGTCCAGAAAGTTCTGGTCTTAAAGGGACTGGCCTGCTTTCTGGTGACAGGGCTAGGGTTCCTTGTTACATGTATCCACCATCATAAAAACAGATCAGGAGGGCGCAGAGGCAGAAATGCATTTTGGTGGAGGGAAGAAGAAGAGAAAGGATAGCCAGAATGAAGTTACACAAAAGCAAGCAATTAGGAGGTTAGGGAATGCCAGATTTGGAAAGCTCTGTGTATACTTACTTTATAAGTATGTTATATAAAGAGACAACAGAGGGTGATGGGAAGACTACATGTTTCTGCTGTTACCTGGCAGGAAGAATGTTAAGGAGATGGGGCATGTATGCGGAAGTTTGGAAAAAGCCATGGGCATGAGGGAGTGGGATTAGAGTGTTTGAAAAACGTAAGAAGGTTACTAATATAATAAGAATGAAAGATAAGATAACAATAGTTGGAGATTTCATAGGAAGACAGATAGCGCATGTGTGGAAAGATGTGACAGATAATAGATTGAAAAAACAACATACGGATATCATACAGATGATGATACAGAATGAGGAGCATTCAGCATAAATGTGGTTTTGTAAGATTAATGGCATGCCCAAGAGCGAAAGTGGGGATGAAAAATCTGTACTGCATGTATTTTAAGACTCCCTTTTGTGCAATGGGTTTTGAAGGGAATGTGTCATTTTTTGAGGGTAATCTATTGATATGTGACTTAACATGTGAAAGGGTGGTGTATGGGTTAATGCCTAAAGGATTAGAAACACAGAGACAGAGAACCATACTACTTTGTGCAACAGTAGAGATATGGAAAGGAACCTACTGTTGGTGGAGAGACCCTGGCACACTGCTGCCATGTAGCTCATTCATCCCCTGCCCCAGGTTCCCTACCAGCTGGATCCCCTACCTGGGCCCAACCCTGCTGCTTGCCCTGGTTCCATGAGGCCCTGGAAAAGGATCTGCCTGCAGCAGGGCCAGGACCACATGCAGGCTCTGCTGGCCTGGACTTCTGGCTAGAGGAGGGGAAGCCAGCTGTGCTGGCAGAGCAGCACCTGCCATTGCCCCTGGGTGAGTCCCCCCCATCCGCCAGCCTCACTGCTGTATGCACACACATAGGGGCATGGCCAGAGGCTGTGGTGCTGGGCACCTGTCCCCAGGCTGCACTTCCTAGGTGCCCTATTGTCCCCCACCCTGGGAGGTCACACACAGCACACACTACACAAGGAAGAAGGTGCTTTATTGGTGGTGGGTAGGGTGAGTGGTGAAGGGGCTCTGAAGAAGCATGGAAGTGGGGGATGGGGTCTCATGTGGAAGAGGGAAGAGGAAGGGCTCTGTGATAGAGGTGGGGTGGTGGAGCAGGGTCCGTGTTTGTGGAGAGAAATAAAATGCTTTCCTGAGAACTGTCCGTAGCGAACATGGTGCTGTGTGTGCACAGTGGGGAAGGGGTCTGGGGCTAGCTGTCCAGGTGGCCTACATGCAGCCTCCAGTCCTAGCCGGCCAGGCAGGCCCAGAAGCAGCAGGGCTAGAGTCCAAGGAGTGCACAGACAGCACAAGTGGTGGCATCCAGATGTGCGCTGTTGGCAACCCTGCCAGGGATCTGGGCACCAGCACAGGTAGCAGCGTGGTGGCATGGAGCCTGGGACAGTGTGGTGACCCTTGGCAGGTGGCTGCACTATGTTGGTGGGGGGCAGAGTTGAGACTGACCTGGGTCAGGCAGTGGTCACTGCAGTGGCACAGCAGGGCAACTAGGTTGACCAGCAGGAGCCCAAGGGTGTAGACATCATTCCCAGGGCCTGTGGGTGGAGCAGCCATGGTGGGGTGGGCACAGGCTCCAACAATGCTCTGCATGCTGCTCTGGGCCAGGAAAGCAGATGGCCAGGGAGCAGAGAGTGGGGCTGGCTTTGAAAGATAGCCACCAGCCACAGGCAGGTGCAGCCAGAGCCTCCAGCTCTCCCTGGCTGCTGAAGGGGACCAGTGCAAGGCTGGAGGGGGTGGAAGCAGACTACTGCCATGGGCCATGTGTAGATAAAATGAAGGGCATATGTGCATGACCCTTTAAAACAAGTTAAATACTTTTGCTCCACTTTAACGGTGTTGGTGTTTGCAGTAGTGTATTGCGCAGTAATTCCAGCAGCTGTAGCAAATTTGGTGGCATAGTAATTTGGGGCACAGTTTGCTGCCCTACAGCCACATAGCAAAGCACCGAGCTCTGTGCAG
>NW_017729024.1:49737009-49745844 GCF_001723915.1 Gavialis gangeticus | reverse complement strand
AATTTGGGGCACAGTTTGCTGCCCTACAGCCACATAGCAAAGCACCGGGCTCTGTGCAGCTCAGGGGCTCTGTGGAGGCAGCCTGGCAGCAGCCCAGGAAGGCAGGCCCCAGCCAAGGAAAAAAAAAAAAGTGGGAAGCCTGATCTTTTTCTTTCCCGCCCACCCCCTGGAGCCTGCCTGCTTGCCTGCACAACGCAGGGGCGTGGTGCTTCCCTCCATGCCTGCAGTGACCCCATGACCACCTTTGCTGGGTGCCTGTAGGCGAGTGCTGCTGGGGGAGGAGGGGAGGCGCCACTGCCATAGAGAGAAGCATCAGCCCCCCCTGCAGCCTACAAACCGGTTCGCCCACTGGCAGCTTGCCCTCCCCTCCCGGCCGGAGGGGCAGGTAAGTTTGAGTGTGTGCATGGGGTTTAAAGGGCCCTAAACTGAGGCAGTGTTTTTAAAAACCATCTACTTCAATTTAGGGCCCCTGTTTTGTCTACATACACCCATGAGCAGCAAATCCTCTCCCAAATCCACACATGTATAGACACCTGCCCAGGGTGGGTTTACTCCAGAGTAAATTACTCTGAAGTAAACCCACCCAGGAGCATTTGCACATGTAGATGCATCCAATTAGTCTATAATGTGCATCTCTACCCTGTCTTCTGCCTCTTAAGTTCCTTAAGACACAGCTGTAATGAAGTACATGGCCTAGAACACTGAATGAGATCACACAGCAGTCTGTTCCAGTGTGGGCAGTTGTATATTCTCACAGCAACAGAAATACTCAAGTGTTATTCACAGCCGTTAAGAAAACATTAAGTGGGAGAAAGAACGAAAAATTTATTTTCATTTCCATCCTCTGCTCTGTTTCATTTCACTCATTTTAAACCCATCCTCTAGATTTAGCAATCTGCTGGTAAACAGATGCCGTTGTCACACAGAAGTATTTGCACCTGATTCTCCATGGCTTGCTCTATTTTGATTTGATTAAATTCCAATGTGTAGTTAAGGAATGTGAAAAAGCATTGCTCCCCTCCCCTCCTGATTCCATCATCTGTGGCAAAACTTATTTGCAACCTAGCAAGATAGCTTAGTGCACGTAAAGTCATGCTTTGTTACAGCAATGTTTATGATGAGCTGGGACACGCTTTATCAACACCACAACTAAAATTGTTTTAGTTGTTTTTCTTTCTTTGTGATCTGAAAGAGAACCAGCTATAGCAATATCTAAAATAGAGTTTGATAAAAGCAGCAAAATTCCTTTAAGCATATGCAGTGTGATGAAAATCAGATAAATGGCAGACACGGTTCATGTTAACAAGCCTGATGCTTTCTGTATTCTTTTAATCTCTGACAGCATTAAACATTTTTAGTAACCATTAAGGTTGTATTATTCAAGTTAAAAATGCAGAGATATTCTTAGAGAATTTTAATCATGTAAGATTGTGCAAGACATTCAGACATTGCCCACTTCGGTTTTTCTTCTTCCCCCTTAATGAAATACGCATACTGACATCATCAAGAATTCCAAGCTCCAAGATTTTCTAAATGCTCTTTATAACATCTGCTGAACTGGCTGCCTGACATTACCTTCTTAGTGTAACTATCCCTCCCTAGTATAACTACAGATCTAGTTATAACCCAAAGATTATATCAGAGGTCAGAGTGAGAAGAGATGCAAGTGATAGCCTTTTTTCTCAAACTCAACCAAAGTTCCAGCTCTTCATGAGACAGAAAGAGATGCCACAAGAGATTACACAGTTCCTCATAATACAATTGTCTTGCTCTTGTGCATGAATCAATCAGCAATGAGCAACATATTTTTGCTTCAGAGTCAACATTCAGGCAAGGCAACTAAGGGGCACTTTTCTCCACTCTGGGATATTATGTTTGGCTGTCTTCATATTTCAGACAGAAAACACTGCATCCATTATCTGTTCATATTGGAGTAGTGCCAAGGAGACCCTTTCATGGACCACAGTCTCACTGTGCTATGTTCTATACAAATACAGACCAAACTCTCAAAAGTTTACAGACCAAGTCTCACTGTACCAGCTGCTTAACATGTTGAAAAATTTTAAGTCTGAGTTTCCAGGGCCCAAGATGACTACAAGGCATGACATTTTTCTCACCTGCAGTGAACCAATCCAATTTGCTGCCACTATCCCCCACAACCTCCTTAAGAGAACATGAGGATCTACAAAGTCTTTAGTCACTTGGACTTTGTCCATTGTAATAAATGTACATTTTTAAAGAGATTACATTTTTTATTCTCTATACTAAAGCAATATTAAATTAGATATCATTACCCCTCATTATTACAGATAAGGAAAATAAAGCATACTTCAAACTGGGCTCCAGTTTTGCCTACCCTACTTTATTAGATACCTTGGCTACGACTTCCTGAGGTTTTTCTCCAGTTTCTCTGTACTTCTGGAAAAAAAGAGAGAGAGAAAAAAAAAAATTATTCCCTAGGGAAATGGTCAGGATAAAATGGGAACAAACACTACCCTTGCCCAAATCAAATACAAACTAACTTGCTTGGAGGTATTAAATAAAGTTGAAATGTAACTGGAGAATACCACATTTAATTTTCTTATGGCTCTGTGTTTCTAGAGGTTGAGTACATTTGGAATGGAAAAGTAAGTGCTAGATAAAACCATGAGAAACATCTATTTTGCAGGGTATTACTGAGAAATTGCTTAAAATCTCACAAGAAAGACTGGGTGTGTGTAGATGAGACGGGAGCCCTAAATTGAAGTGGTGAGTTTTAAAAAACAGTGCTTCAATTTAGGGCTGATTAAACCACCCCCCGCTCGCTGACTTACCTGCCCCTCTGGCGGGGAGGGGAGGGCAAGCTGCCGGCAGGCAGAGCAGTCCCTGGGTTGCAGGGGGTGGGAGGCTGGTGCTTCCCTCCGTGGCTCCGTACCCCAGGCAGCACCCACCCACAGGTACCCAGCTCGGGCGGTCCCAGGGGGCAAGCAGGCAGGCTCTGGGAGTGGGGTCTGGAAATGCTGACTTCCAGACATATTTAATTCTCATTTAGCTTTCTAAACAAAGTGGCCAGATCTTCAGATGTGACAGGCGACCAGCACTCCTGTTGTTCTGGTACTAGCCAAATGTGACCTGCATGGAGGGGCCACACCTCCTCCCTTCTTCCCAACCTGATCCTTCCTATAGACCCTATAGCCCTGAATATCCATTGCCCAATCATATGCATCATCCCACCAGGTCTCCATCAACCCAATGAGGTCAAATTCCTCGTCTACCAGAAGGAGTGCCACTTCATCCTGTTTATTACCCGTGCTTCCAGCATTCCCATAAAGACACCCAAGTTCACCTCTAGTTGCCTCAGGCGTTCTGTCACGCTGGAAGTGTCTGAGGGCATTAGTGCTTATCTGGGTGTCCACTACGAGAATGCTCTCCCCTGGGTCATCATGGCTAGAGGATTCATGTACAGCAGTAGAATCTTCCCTCTCTCCCCTGGACATGCCTCGTTTAAAGCCTTCCTCAGGTATATGTAGTAATGACTGCAAAAATATACCGTATTTACTGATACGCACCTTCCCTCCACAACTCGGTCCTCCAAAACTGGGGTATGAATCTTAAGTGAGGAAATGTATTTTTCTTTGTTGGTATAGAAGCAGGATAAGAATTGAGTAGACAGACACTGACATCCAAGATGTCTACTGCTTGCACCTAGAAGAGCATACAGCAGGGGCAGAGCCCACTGGTAACCTTCCCTCAGCCTCTGGTGAGACAATAGCTTTAGGCTGAAAAGCCACTGAGCTGGGTGACAGTAAATGAGCTGCTGCATGTAGTCTGCAGTATTTTGGTGAGGCTTGCAGTATGGAAACAACACTTTATTAGTTATAGGAATTTACATAAGTAACTATTTACAATCAAGTAGTAGAGTCTTGCTACTCTACTGCCCTTGCAAGGGTGTTGGCCTTGGCTTGTTGCTATCCTGCCAAGCCAGGAAGTTCCTGCTGCCTCAGCCAGAACGTTCCCTGGAATGCCATATTTCTAGGACTCTGTGTTTCCAGGAGAACTTATTCTCCATTAGTCTGGAAAAACCTGTTCTTCTACATTTTTCCTTCCAAAAATAAATGTGCATGTTTTTATTTGGGCGCATGTGGTATGCAAGAAAATACAGTATGCATGCTATATATTTGCAACCTTTGCCATGACATTAAAGTAGATGCAGTACTGAATTTAGCCAATATCACTGGTTACTTAGGATATTCATCTGGTTCTAGTTTTTTTAAGCTGAATGATTTTTTTAAACCAAAAATTGCTAAGAAATCAGTTCACATTTTTAAATGTCAGTGCACATCCATGAATCGCTGCTCATTTCTTTAAGCCATTGACCTCCCGCAGTCTCTGCTCATCATGAATTAGCCCCATGAAAATATTTGATCCCATTCTAGAAACAGTTTTGGTAGTTCTCAAACACTGGCACAATCCATGCAGTAGGACAAATGCATTTGCTTATGCAGCTCTGCAAAGACCAAGGGAATTACACAAAGGAAAAGTTCATCTCAAGGAGTTAAACTCCACTCTCCTTTAAATCCCGAGGAAAAAAAATCTACTGAAGTGAAAAGACTCACTCTGGATTTACATCAATGAAACTGCAGATTGACTATGTCCTAATTTCTCCCTGTTCCCATGTGGGATGCTTTAAAAAAGCACAAGCTAAATAACTAACCTATTATTTCACCTAAAACTCAAATTGAGCCAAAAAAACATTTTAAAGGGTAAACTGTTTTTCCACTTACTGGTTTAGTCCAAGGTTGAAATAAGTAAGAAAGTACGCCTTACTGGACCGTGCTGAAATCATGTGGGGAAAAGAAAGTGAAACCTATTCCTTCATTCCCAATCCAATTTTGCAAAAAAATCAGCAGATTTGGTAGATCGAAAAGGCTTGAGTCTTCATTTAAAGCAAAACACCTAAACTTCTTTAGGTTTGTGTTTTTTTCTTTAAATCACTAATAGCTTGAGCCATAGATATGCTAATGAAGCTTACCAAAGCATTTGTCATTAACTTACACATGCATACTTCTTAATACATCAGAAAGCTTCCTAAGCCAAAGCTGAATTCAGTCTCTTACAGATTTTCCTAACAAGAACAGAATCCACTATTTCCTTAACTGTAATTGTTGCCTCCTTGGTCTATTTCAAGTTTTGGACTTAAAGCATCATGATTTCTACCACATGAATTCACCTATTTCAGCAAAAGGCATAAGCAAAGGAAAAATTTGTTTTTCAGTACCTAGAAGAAACAATCTGTATCTCTTGCTACTGGTCTTACAACTGCAATTCCCCATACACTCTATGTGCTACAATCAGAAGTGTGATGACGCTTGTATTTTACTAAAAAATAAAAAATAGACACGTTACACTAACATTTCCCTTCAGTCTCAGTTCATTCCATCTGATTCACAGATCAAGTTTAGCTTTGAGTAGAAAAAGTCCTATGCTGGAACATTAGAATCTGGCTCCAATTACAAGCATCCCAGAGGAGAGGGCCCCAGACAGATGATACACTTACACTAATTTAAAGGAAGCTTCTGGCTAAGACCTATTTACCACTGTGACAGGGGGCATCATAAGGCCGGTCCAATCGTTGGCCCACCCACTTGTCTAGGGCAGTCCACCCACCTGTCTCACCTGCCACACCTTTGATGCATCTAATAAGTAGTAGGTGTACAAGGCGGGAGGCTGCCCATTTACTACCACATGCCAAGGGCATAATACACTGCTCCGTACTGTCCCTACACCCAGTCCCATGCCTCACAGATGACATCACTATATGGCTCCAGCCCTACAATGGGCCTCACTCTATGCCTGCCTGACATTTGGACTCCACCTGGATCCCTCCTACTCAGGAAGTCTAACCTCTGCCCTCATTCTGGGCTGCAAAACTCCCTAGGCCCTTTTCTCTCTTGGCAGTGGCCTGCTTTGGGACCTTTGGCCTTGTCAGGTATTGCAGTCCCTTGCAGACCTGTAGGATGCCACCTGCCACTCGAAGATGTTATTGCTTCTAATTGATGATCTACACGCCCATGTTTCACCTGCCACAACTTGATGTTAATGGAGTTGGTTCATTACCTGCACGTGTAGTCCAATTAGTAGTCTCACCCTCATCCCACAGGGTCCTGCGTTCCTGAGGGCTCCGCCACCCCTACACCCTCGCCCGTTCCACCGGGGTCTGACCAGCCAGTTGGTCCTGCCACATGTCCTTGGTGCCAGGCAAATGACCAACAAAAGACCAAAAAAGAGAAAACAAGAAAACAAAAAAGGCTCTCCTGGCCTGTGTCACTGTTCCTGCCATTTGCAGACAATATCTAAACTAAAATTGACCTTTGTGCGGTCAGTCCCTCCTTGGTGGCTCTCTCTCTCTCTGAGCCTCTTTGGGAGGCTGCCACCACTTCTTTTAGCACCTTGAGTCCATCTATAACCCCATGTTATTGGCTTGTGCCACTTTTCCATGTATTATGGTACCATGAAAGTCTATAGTGCCCCTCTATTAGGGTTATTACAGTACCACTCTCCCTGCCAGGCTCCGCCAGCTCCCGGCGCGTAAACAAACAGTTCTGCGCCCCCACTGAGTCAGTAGGCTTGTCTCCTACAAGCACTCCATGTTGCCTTCAGAGTTCCCTGCAGCGTGTGTTGGCTCGCTCCTCCTCCTCCTCTTTCCGGTTCTGCACTCCTCCTGATTCCCTGTCCCGGGCTCTTCTTTATACTGGCGTGGGAACCCCTCCCCTCCCGAAACACCCGGGTAAGGGAGATTTCTGCCGGGCTCCTTGGGGCTGCAGACCTGGAGCCGCTGGGCCCTTCTTTAGCCCATGTGCTTTGAAGCCCAGTGGCTCCTTCTCTCTCTCTCACAGGCCTCACAGGCCCTGGCCTCGAATCTAGGCCAGTTTGGACTTCAGGCTCCTGGCTCTAGCCATCCCTCACAGTGGGTGCCCTTTGACCATTCTGGTCCTGGCCCCAGCATAGGCCAGTTGAGGTTTTTCTGACTAGGTTTTGAGCAGCTAGCCCTCTCCCCGATGTGACTCCACCTTCTCGAGCCCCTCCAAACACTGTCCCCACTCTCTAGGCTTGTGGGCCACAAAGTCACTCTGGACCCCTTCTGGGCCCGCTGTTCTGCCCTCACTGAGCTCACTCACTTTCTACTTAGGCCGGCCTATGCACAGTCCTTCAGGCCCCCCATACAGACGTTACTCTATGTGGGCTACTCACTCTTACATGCCCCCCTCACTGGGGCCTCTAACCACACCCTCACTGGGGCTACTGAGCCTTAAAGCCTTTGGGCTTCAGGTCTCTGCTGACATGCCTGAACTACTCTCCTGCCTCCTCTACAGTGTAACCCACCAGGTCATGAGGGCTGAAGCTACATGGCACCCCATACTCACCTTTCACTAGGGAGGCACTGGTGTGGCATTTCCTGGGGACCACCCTGCTACCGGCAGCCCCACCGCACCATCCAACCCCATCAGGGTGTAGTTGTAGGTCATTCCCCAGGACCAGGAACCTCCTCCATCACCATAGTTCCTACCCTGACCTCCAGGTGTTCTGGGAGCAGCAACTCCAGCCGGAGAATGCTGTCTCTCTGGCTCCCTGCAGTAACTACCAGCTCAGCTCTAAGGGCCTGGGTTTATATTGAGGCTGCCCAGTCCCATCCTCCAATCTAGGAGCCCTCTTGAGGACATGTGACCACCTTATTAGTCCTCACCACACCTGCTGGCTGCTCCACAGTCTGCTCAAACCTCTTAAAGTGGCAGGCACCAAAGGTGCCCTGCCACAACCGCATTTGCTTGACCTTAAGAAGTTTTCTGGTTTTTTTCTATTATAAAGTTCTCAATCTGCATAATACTCATATTACCGTCAGCCGTAGGCAGATACCATCCATGAGTACATGGGAGATGCTTGGCACTATGATCAATGGGGAAGCCTATAAACACATAGAAAAATAGTTTGGGACCCAAATTCAGGTTTTGTAAAGCCTAATGGACAAAATATTACACCAGTAAAGTCAGTAGAAATACATCAGTGTTTTTGTTTGAACTAATTTAAAAATTAATAACATAAATAATAAATATAAAGGTACCATTGTCATCTGTTAGTTTTTCCTCACCAGTCCCCAACAGCTGTTGAAGCACAAACACAATAATACTGAATGTTTAAAACTCCAGGCCTCTGGCTAGGTCCTTCATAGCATTTCCCCTATTAGGAATGCTATACTCTGAGAAACAACAGCAGGGTTTCCAACTGTCCAGAAATGTACAGGCAATCTGTAAAAATAAAAAAGGTGAAAATCTCTGTCCATAAAGTCCATAAAAAATTGAGCTATTCATAAATAAAACTAAGCAACTCTCAGCTTAATTAAACCTTCTCCATTGGACAGAGGATGAATGCAAGTGTTGCAAGTGGCAGTGCAGCACCCTGCAGAGAGCTCTGTCAGGGCTTTGTGGCCCACAGGAGGTTCTGTAGCCCATGACACCCCCTTCCCCCCGCCTCCCACAAGCCATGTGCTGTTGCTTCTGCATTCTATGAAATATTGCTCACCTTGGGAACTGGGTGGTGTGGCCAGGTCAGAGTTGGGGTGGGGGGAAGGGGCTGGAAGAGGGGAGAGGCATTGGGTGGGTAGTCATGCTGGGACAGGATGGGGGTGAGGCTGAGGAGGCAGTACAGTGCAGGATGCAGTTGGGGGTATCAGGGTGTGGAGGTAAGGGACCCCTGGGCTGAGGGCATAACAGTACAAAACCATTGCTGCAGTCAAGCAGTGCTGCCATCCCAAGCCATTTTTTTTTTTTTACTTCAGACTTTTTACTGACAACCAAACAT
>NW_017729024.1:49727584-49732009 GCF_001723915.1 Gavialis gangeticus | reverse complement strand
GGAGGTAAGGGACCCCTGGGCTGAGGGCATAACAGTACAAAACCATTGCTGCAGTCAAGCAGTGCTGCCATCCCAAGCCATTTTTTTTTTTTTACTTCAGACTTTTTACTGACAACCAAACATTTATTTATTTTTTACTATGGCTGGTATTAAACCCTCACATTGGAACCCACCCCTTGTTACTACCTCCAGGCCCTGGCAGAAGGGTTACATTTATAACATGTGAAATGTATGTCTGTAAAAACATGCCAGTAAAAAAAAATAGTTGTCAGTAACAAATGTGAAGATTCAGTAAAAAAAAAAAAGTTGGGGTGGCAACCCTGATCAAGAGCCTCAAGCTCATGAGATTCAAATGCCTTACGCCTACAGCTCTAGTAAGGCCTGTACCCAGACCCACCCACTCTTCTGGGTTCCAGCCTAGGGGTCTCATGTGAAGCAGCAGAAATCATCCTTTTCCAATCCTTTACTACCACCTACCACTTCTCTCTTGCAGACACTTTCTCTTATCCACCTCTGTAATCATCACCTTTCCTGGTAACTAGACAGTTTCCCTAAGGCCAGTTGCTGATATGAACTCCTACAGCTCTCTTTCATCCTCACCCCTATCTCCCTGACTCAGCAAACTTTTTATTATTCCAGCTGTCACAAACCAGCAATGAATCCCAGCCTCCCTATTAACCCTCTGGCAGCTAAGCTAGTACAAGGTATATATACCCCATGATCGCCCCTTCCCCCAAACCCTGTTCCTAATGTGAGCAGCTTGTGGATGGCAGGACCCCTGCAGTTCAAATCTATTTAGTAGCATGCCCTCGTGAAATGCTTACATTTACCAGGATCACAGATGGATTTTTCTCCAGCTCTGCTATTTAGTCTTCTTGCCTGTAGCCCATTTCTCTACTCTGCAGGTTATTAAAGCATGATGCTAACCAAAACTAGCATTTGCACCTGGTTAAGTCTTTTCACTTCAGTCTGCCTTTCTCTTTAGAGCAGTATCTCAATATACTGCAACAAAAGTTTCAACAGATAGAGCATTCTTTTAATCAACTTTCCCATTGCAAGGGGCCAGGTGCTTGTTAAGTGAGCTGACCAGACCCCAATGATCTCTCCTGACTATATTTACCTGAGGGCAGTGAAGTCTCTGCTAGACACTGTGCTTATCTTGGCCTGCTTCCTGAGGAACAATACTCTGTACTGACCCCCAAGCTAGAGCTAGAAGCTAAAGCTCTTTCTGATAGTGAGCAGAACAGAGTTGGAGAGACTCCAGTTCAGATAAACCCTGTTTTGTTTTATATGCCTAAATAGAATTTGTACAATTGCATAACTGCAGTTTTTGGCACTTCTGGACACCTTACAATTTAACACTGAGCACACAAGCACCCACATGCCCACTGAGCATGTTCTGTAGTCTTGCACACTGGCTAGACTGATACACAGTGCTATACGATTCCCCAGGGATGCACATAAGACCAGGTAAGTCTCAGAATTGTAGGTGGGGGAAAAATCCAGAATAGAAACACTGAGGCCTCTCCTATGTTTGAGCCCAATAGCTTAGTGGTTAACTATTCATAGAATCATAGAAAATTAAGGTTGCAAGGGACTGCAGGAGGTCATCTAGTCCAAACCCTCCTCAAAGCAGGACCATCCCCAACTAGTTCATTCCAACCGGGGCTTTGATGAGCCAGGCCTTAAAAACCTCCAAAGATGGAGATTACACCACCTCTCTAGGTAACCTGTTCCAATGATTCACCACCCTCCTAGTGAGAGAGTTTTTTCTCAATGTCCAACCTAAACCTCCCTTGCTGCAAGTTGGAACCATTGCTCCTTATTCTGCCATCTGTCTCCACTGAGAACTGTGTAGCTCCATCCTATTTGGAACCACCCTTTAGGTAGTTGAAGGCTGCTATCCAATCCCCTCTCAGTCATCTTTTATCCAGACTAAATAAACCCAGTTCCCTCAGCCTCTCCTCAGAAGGCATGTGCCCCAGGCCCCTAACAGTTTTCATTGCTCTCTGCTGGACTCTGTCCAACCTGTTCACATCCATTCTTTAGTGGGGGTCCAAAACTGGACACAGTACTCCAGATGTGGCCTCAACAGTGCAGAATAGAGGAGAATAACCACTTCCCTTGATCTGCTGGCAATGCCACTACTAATGCATCCCAGTATGCTGTTAGAAATTCTCCTCAACAAGTGCACACAGTTGACTCAAATCCATCTTATTGTACATTGTAAGCACCACATCCTTTTCTGCAGAGATGCTGCTTAGCTAGTTCGTCCCAAGCTTGTAGTGGTGCATAAGATTCTTCTGTCCTTAGTACAGGACTTTGCACTTGTCCTTCTTGAATCTCATGAGATTTATTTTGGCCCAATCCTCGAATTTTTCCAGGTCACTCTGAATCCTAGCCCTACCCTCCAGTGCATCTACTACACGCCACAGCTTACTTAGGGTGCAATCCATCCCATCTTCCAGGTTGTTAATGAAGATATTGAACAGACTGGCCCCAGCACTCCACTTAATACCACCTGCCAACAAGACATTGAGCCACTGATTACTACCCATTGAGCCTAATAATCCAGCCTGCTTTCTATCTACCTTATGGTCCATTCATCCAATCCATACTTCCTCAGCATTTTTGCAATAATGTTATGGGAATAAGTATCAAAAGCCTTGCTAAAGATAAGGTATATCGTGATCTGCCACCCCGACCCACTAGCCCAGGAAGTCTGCTACTTCCTGGGGGCCCACATCAAGGACATAGCAGAGAGGATACCAAAGATTATCCAGCCCTCCGACCACTACCCTATGCTTCTTATCCATGTGGGCTCAAATGACACCTGACTCAGGAAGTCTATGGGATGATGAGAGACAAAGCATTGTTGGACCTGATAATGGCCCAAGGGGGTGACATAATCAGTGACCTAAGAATCGATGGAAAGTTGGGTGATAGTTACCATGAGATGACCATCTTTACTATCCATTGCAAAGCTGGCAAGTCAGTCAGCAAAACAGAAGTCCTCGACTTCAGGAAAGCTGACTTTGACAAGCTCAGGAGGCTTGTTGTTGAGGCCCTAAGGGACCACAACTCAACAGGCAGAGGAATAGGGTAACAAAAGGGCGCAGCAATCGCCTTGGCTCAGCAGGGAACTTGAGGACCTCCTACACCTCAAAAGAGAGACTTATAAAGGATGGAAGGTTGGAATTACCTCCAAGGAGGATTACTCAGCACTGGTCCACCTGCAGGGAGCAGATCAGGAAAGCCAAGGCTGAAACTGAGCTCCATCTGGCTTCACATAATCAAGGATAACAAAAAGTACTTTTTCAGATATGCAGGGAGTCAGAAAAGAAGCAAAGATAACATTGGACCCCTGCTGAACCAAATGGGAGTTAATAACCAACACCCAAGAAAAGGCCAACCTGCTTAATGGGTACTTCACGTCAGTCTTTCATCAGTCCAATGGGACTGCCCTGCCTAGCACGATATGGGATGGCCAGGGTGAAGGCATATTTATACCCAGCATCGGTGCTGATCTAGTAAAGGATCACCTTGGGAGTCTGGACACCTTCAAGTCAGCTTGTCCTGACTGACTACACCCTAGGGTACCCAAGGAGCTGGTAGGTGTCATAGCTCAACCATTGGCAAAAGTATTCAAAAATTCATGGCACTTAGGTGAAATACCTGAAGACTGGAAGAAGGCCAATGTGGTACCCATCTTCAAGAAATGGTGGAAAGTAGATCCTGGGAATTACAGGCCAATCAGCTTGACCTCAATCCCTGGTAAGGTTTTCGAGAAAATTATCAAGGAGACCTTTCTGGACAAGCTGGCCGAGGATAATATCCTGAGGGATAGCCAGCACAGGTTTGTCATAGGTAGGTCTTGCTTGACCAATTTTATCTCCTTCTGTGATCAAGTGACATACTACCTGGACAAGGGAGAAGAGATTGATGTCATATACCTGGACTTTAAAAAAAGCCTTTGATTTGGTGTCCCATGACCTCCTCATGGAAAAATTGGCCAAATGTGGCCTCAGCTACACCACAGTCCAATGGCTGGGAAATTGGGTCTGAGGTCAGACCCAGAGAGTAATGGTTGATGGCAGCGAGTCATTACAGCACTGCATAACCAGTGGCATCCCCCAAGCCTCTGTCCTTGGACTGGTTCTCTTCAACACCTTTATCAATGATGTGGCCATTGGTGTCAGAAGCACACTGGCTAAGTTTGCCAATGACACTAAACTTTGGGGCATACCATCCACACTTGACAACAGGCTAGTGATCCAGGCTGACTTGGATAAGCTTAGTAAGTGGGTGGACACAAACCTCATGACATTCAATACTGATGAATGCAAGGTATTCCACCTCATAAAAAAAAACAAACCTGCAGCATACTTACAGGCTCGGCAGTGCTCCGCTTGTTAGCACCCCTGC
>NW_017729024.1:49721382-49722584 GCF_001723915.1 Gavialis gangeticus | reverse complement strand
ACATGATTGACAACAAGATGAACATGAACCACCAAGGCAATGTCACAGCTGGTAAAGCAAACAAAACCCTGGCTTGCATCTATAGATGCTTCTCAAGTAAATCTCAGGATGTCATCCTCCCGCTGTACTCAGAATAGGCCCTATGAAGAGAGGCTGAGAGCCATGGGACTCTTCAGTCTGGAAAAGTGCAGGCTCAGAGGGGATCTGGTGGCTACCTATAAGTACACAACGGGTTTTCATCAGGATCTGGGAGAACATCTGTTCACCAGAGCGCCCCAAGGAAAAACAAGGACAAATTGTCATAAACTCCTACAAGATTGTTTTAGGCTGGACATAAGAAAATATTTCTTTACTGTCCGAGCCCCCAAGACCTGGAATAGACTCCCTCCAGAGGTGGTGCAGGCACCTACTCTGGACTTATTCAAGAAATGATTGGATACTTATCTTGCTGGGATCCTTTGACCATAGCTGACTTCCTGCCCCTGGGGCAAGGGGATGGACTTGATTATCTTTGAAGTACCTTCCAGCCATAATGTCTATGAATCTATTAATCTTTCTTGAAGATGGGCACTATATTTGTGCTTTTCCAGTTGCCCAGGACCTCCCCTGATCACCACAAATTTTCAAAGATAATAGTCAGCATCTCTGAAATCACATCAGCCAACTCCCTCGGCATCCTCAGATGCATTTTCTCTGGCCCTATTGGGCACGTCCAGACAAGTGCGCAAATGCCTCTTGCCCCATCTCAAAACCCTTTGAGATGGGGCAAGAGGCATGCATGGGGGAAAAAAATGTTCCCTGCACTGCAGGGTTGCAGCACAAGAGAAAATTAGACCCCTGGATATCCAGGGGTCTAAAAAAACTAAGTTAAAAAAAGTGCAGCAGGCAACTGGAGGCTGGGTCCTCCATGGAGATGCTCTGGCTCTAGCACTGGTAAGTAAGGAGTCGGGGGGGCTGGAGGAGGGCGGAGAGGACTATGGGGGGAACCCCTGCTGGCCCCACCCACTCTCCCAGCCCTGTCCTGCCTGGCCCTACCCTCTGCCTGCCCCCTCAACCCTCCAATACTTTTTCTGCCCAACCCCACCCCCTTTCTTCCCCCTGACCCCCTACCCCAGCATCCCAACAGTTTAAAACAAAACAAAAAAAAACAGCACTTACTGGCAGTTTGAGCTGCCGTCTGTCTCACTGGGGCCCCGCCTACA
>NW_017729024.1:49709377-49720936 GCF_001723915.1 Gavialis gangeticus | reverse complement strand
AGCCAGGCAGCAGCCCCCACTGCCAGACTGCTGCAGTGGGTAAAGTGTGCAAGGAACTCTCAGGGCTGCTTCAGCAGTCCAGCTGGCACAAGGGATAGTGTCCCCAGGTGCCAATTGGCTGGTCCCCAGAAGCTCCTGAGAGCTAGTAGCCCTGAACTACTTGCCAGGGCAGCTTTTTGTACTGCTGGACAAGGCAGCTTTTTATATTGCTGAGGACAGCACAGGTGCTGGCCCCGGGCTCTAGCTCCCCCTGGCTGCAGATCCAGAAGGAGACAGGCAGGGTTATTTTGCCCTAAGTAGCACAATTTACTCCACAACAAAATACATGTCTGAGCACGTTCAAAAAGCCCCAGCTCAAATTTGTACTGCTTCTATTTGAGCTGCTGCAAGCACATGTGCTTGCATGTGTGGACACACCCATGGATTTGTACATATCCAGCTTTTGTACGGAGTCCCTAACCTGTTCTTTCACCACTGAGGGCTGCTCACCTTCTCCCCATATTGTGCTGCCCAGTGCAGTAGTCTGGGAGCTCACCTTGCCTATGCAGACCAAAGTAAAAAAAGCATCAAAAACTTTAGCTTTTTCTTCTTCCTCTGTCACTAGGTTTCCTCACCCATTCAGTAAGGGACCCACACTTTCCCTGATCCCCCTTTTATTGCTAACATACTTGTAGAAACCCTTCTTGTTACCCTTCATGTCCCTTACTAGCTGCAATTCCAATTGTGCTTTGGCCTTCCTGACATCATCCCTGCATACCCGAGCAATATCGCTATACTCTTCCCTTGTTGTAAGCTTCCTTTTTGTGTTTAAACTAACCAAAGAGTTCTCTGCTAAGCCAAGCCAGCTGTCTGCTATATTTGCTATTCTACCTCCACATCAGAATGGTTTGTTCCTGCACCTTTGTCACGGCGTGGGGTACTAGGAGCTGCCGTGATCTCCCCTAATGCCCCCTACCGTGCCAAGTTCGTGTTAAAGCACCCTCGTTCTTGCCCACCATGTCTTTGATGTTAAATATTTATAAGGAAGGCTGCCTTTTGTCCCCTTGGACACAGTGCTCTGATGTATCCTGATCCCTGTTCTGTATTGTTTGACTCGGTGCACCCCAGCCTTATGGGCTAAGTGTGGCTCCAACCACCCCTGTACCACGCCCCAAGCCTCGCAGATATATCCAACGTTGTTTGGTTGATTTCCCTTTCCGCGCCCCACGGACGCTTTCTGGCTTGTCTCGCAGCCTGAGCCCCATGGACGCTCTCTGGCTTGTCCCACAACTGCCTGCTCTGGGGCTTCTCGCATTAGGGCTCAGGCAGCCTCGGCCTTACCTGGCCCCCTTCCAATCCTCTGCTCCCCTTCTCAGGGCTGGGGTCAGTGCACCACTGAATGTTGTGCCCTCTCTGGCACTGGGGTTCCCACGCTACCGTGGAGCCCCTATGAGGCCTCCTCCAACCCCTAATAGCCTCACCCGGTCCTCCAGTCTTAACCAGTAAACAGAGACTCTACCCTCTTGGCTACAACATAAATTCAAACCCTCTGGCTATAACCATATTCAAGTCCATGACAGAGTTTCTCCCTCTCTCACCCATAGCAACTGCTCGTGTTTTCTGGGCTCTTCCTTCTCGTTGCTCCAGCAGAGTTCCCACCCCTTTGACTGCTGGCAGGGAACTGCCTACCTGGCCTCAGCCTGGATTTATATATAGGTCAGACCCTGCCCCCTTCCGGTCAGCTGACCAACTGCGGTTGCCCCGGCAACCGGCACTTGTACCTCTTTATAGGAGCAGAACACTGAGGTGCTCTGCAACAACCTTCAATAAGGCTTCCTTAAAGTACAAGCAGCTTTCCTGAACTCCTTTCCCCCTCAGACTGGCCTGCCAAAGGATCCTGCCCATCAGTTCCCTTACCAAGTCAAAATCTACTTTTCTGAAGTCCAAGGTCCTTACTCTGCTTCACTCCTTTCTTCCTTTTGTCAGGAGCCTAAACTTAATCATCTTGTGGTTACTGCTGCCCAAGTTGCTATCCATTTCTACATCCTCCACCAATTCTTCCCTGTTTCTGAGCAGCAGGTCAAGAAGATCACGGCTACTAGTTGGTCTCTCCAACACTTGCACCAGAAAGTTGTCTCCAGTGGTCTCCAAAAACTTCCTGGATTGCCTATGCACTGCTGGAACTGGCTTAGAGGTATACACACACACACATATACGCACATATATATACACACACACACACATACACATATATACACACACACACACATATGTACACATGCACATATATACACATGCACATACATATATACACACACATATATATATACATATACATAGATAGATAGATAGGTAGATAGATAGATATGCATTAGAATGGTTTAGGTTGGGCAATAGGGCTTAATAGAAACTGGGGGCATATACCACACTGTTCCCTACCATGAAATAAGGTGACACCAGCTCACAAGGCCAAAGAGGGGACCTGAAATTCCAGTTTTGGGAAGGGTGTGCTTGTGATGAGCTTGGAATATACTAATGAAACAGAACATGGACTGTATGATGACCACAAAGAGAGACCAATCAGTGATAGCCATGGATGAAGAGTCATCAGGAGTCATCAGGAGGGAAGGAAAATACAAAAGAAAGACTTTAGAGCAGCAAAGGGTCCCTGTCACCATCCTCCTCCCTGTCCTCCTCCCTGAGAAGGCCCCTGAGAGGGGTCCCTGTCCCCCAGGAGGGGTCCCTGAGGCCACCATGGACAGAGGGCATACCACCAGCCTGTCTCATCTACCCCACTGAGGTTGGTGCGGGAGGCCCTCAGAATCCCACCTCCAGGCTGCTGACATCTGACACCCCCCCAGAACAAGACATCTGGGTCCTAAATCCAGAGGCGACACCCAGCAGATGTCAGGATGATTAAAGTCTTCCATGAGAACCAAGGCCTGTGATCTGGAAACTTCCGCTAGGTGTCCAAAGAAAGCCTCATCTATCTCATTCTCCTGGTTTGGTGGTCTATAGCAGACACTGACCATGACATCAGCATTGCTGCTTCCCCCTCTAAACTTTAACCCAGACACCTTCAATAGACCTATCTCCAGTTTCATACTGGAACTCTAAACAATCGTACAGCTCTTTTACATACAGCGCAATTCCTCCTCCTCTTCTTCCCTGCCCATTCTTCCTAAACAGTATGTACCCATCCATACCAGTGCTCCAGTCTAATTACATCACAGTTCACTCAAAGAGCAAGATATCCAGGTTCTACCCTGCCCCCCCATTTCAGAGAGCATTTAGGACTGGAATGTCCTGCTTCTACTAAAATGGTCTAACCACTACTAGCTAGGCATTACCCCAGCTGACTTCCAGCCTTTCTCTTGAATTTGACTCCTAAAAGCAGCTAAGAGAGGGTAATATTTAAGGCCAAGAGGAAGAAAGCAACCCAGATGGTGTGTGTCTTCGTTAGACAGGAGCTAGACCTGGCTTCCAACTTGTATCCTTGCTCCCAAAGGGGAAACTTTCCTCATTGTTCTCTGTCCATCTTCTGAATGAATGTTAAATGTAAAGTTCAGGTTCAGAAGGAGAGCTGGAGAGGAGCTTGGCTAATGCCTAAACCTATGGCCTGGTGGCTAGAGCACTATATTAGAAAGTAGGTAATGCAGGTTCAAATTCCAACTGAGTGTATGCTCTTTGGCCAATGCCCTAGGGAACTGGGCTAAAACATAGAAGCATTCTTCTTTGGTTTGCTTACAGCAAGCATGTACAGCAATTGTGTTCCATCACAGCACAAAACAGAATCTAACCCTGGGCATTACAGCTGAACACTGCAGTTATACAGCTGCTTACATGCCACTTAGGCACAGAAAGTGAAACAAGTCCCTGTCTATGAAGGTCTAAAGTAGTAATTTGAAGGATTCGTTGGGTAAATGATGGCCTCCAAACACAGGAACCTTGACCTGATGGTACAGGAGACCTCTCCAGTTCTTCCATACATACAAGCCAGATCCTACCTATTGCCACTCAGGAGCTCCCTTAGTCTTTGCAGTGTTATTCATTATCCATTCTTCACAAGCAGCAAACTAGTGACATAATGTATTTGCTGGAATTTTGCTGGAAAAAATACCCCAAGAAATCTCACTGGTGCTTTCAGAATGCAAAATAAGGCAAATTTTCCCTTTAAAAAATACTGTGGCTCTGTGACTGAATGTTTCAGTATGATATTTGGTGAACTTACGTGCCTCTTTGTCCATTTTCACTTTTTTATGATTAATCTATTTCGATTCTTAGTTCCCTGAGGCAGGAGCTGTCTCTCATTGTGTGCTCACACAGTCCCTTGCCCATGGGGTGCTTTGGGCTGTACTGCAACACTAAAGAAACAAACGCAACAGAATCAGGCTTCGTTGCAGTAACTTACAACTACTGTTTCAGATAGCAGATGCCCAGCTCCAAATCTGGTTTGATTTATCAGATAAGCTTCTTTGTGTCTCTTAATCTCTATAAGGTTTTTATTTATTATAATAATCATTTTATAATATTTTTAAAGCCTGAATTTTATCCTTGCTTCAGTATTTGCTTATAATCACAAACAGCCTGGTGGACTCACAATAGAAGAAAATATCCAACTTCCTTTATGTTGCAATATGGCCCTTTGAAACATTCAAGTGATAAGTCAGAAAGGCTGAACTTACTGCTCATGAATCTGTAACTACATTTTAATTATCTTAAGGAAAATCACTAGTTCACATATATGTAGGGGGTTGGAGGGGTTTTTTTGTTTTTTGTTTTTGTTTTTTGCTTTTTAATAACAACACAAAGGGGAAGAAAAAAGATATTAGCCTGAACTGAGCTTCCCATAGGAAGAAACAGGATACTCAGCTAGTGTAAACTGGCATAGCATCATTAAAGTCAATGGAGCTGCACTGGTTTATAGCAACCAAAAACATGGCCCTGGATCTCTAATCCTAGTCCTGGAAGCCATATGGTAAGACTTCACATGAGTGAGTCCTCTTCATAAATGAACCCACGTGCTTGGCTAACTTTATACCTATGAGCTTCCTGCCTGCAACTTTGGGAACATTCCATACATAATTCATGGAGGAAAATTACAGCTTTTCAGTGCTTTGGCCTTACTTTACCAGCAGACAGGTTTGTGCTCAGCAAGCACATATACTATTATTTCCAGAAATCAAACCTGGGCAGGGACATACAATTCTTTTACAAGAAGTGACTGTTCGGGTGACAGTTGACATGTGCACAATGTCTTCCCGGCGAACACACTAGTGTCTGCCTTGATTGTTTGCTAGAGTTTTATATACCGTTCGTTTTTTTTTAATCGGGAAAGACAGCTAGTAGGAAGAAGTATGTCAAACCCAACTCGTGGTTGTTAAGCCTGGAGTATACAGAGGAATTCAGCAAAATGTGTAGAGAAGTTTTACTTGCTGTATTGATACATGGAGCAGGGAAGGAGATTAAAGGCATTTACATCCCTCAGAGAAAGTCCATTTGCCATCAGGGTTGCCTATTGCACTCAGACCTACCTACTTTTATTGAATGCTGAAGCAATAAAGCACAAAACCTGTCCAGGCCTAACAGTCTGCTCACAAAACAAAAAGGGACATGGCATAGTTTAGTCTTGTGAGCAATGTATGATCAGATCAAAATCAAACTTAGTAGGCTGGATATACCACTACATACTCCAGCTGTTTTATCCTACTCCAGTGACACAAAACAGCCATAAACCCACTTTAACTGGCCACTTCAGCTGGTTCTATGGCTGCTTTGCGTTGCTGGACCAATGCAGAGCCATTGGAGTGTACCAGTGAATCTGGCCCACTTGTTTGGTAAGTGTAAATAATAACATTATGAATCACCAAGTGATGGACCAACGATTCCCTTTTGAAACCTTCTTTTTTAGAACAGGATTCAGTATACTGACCTCTCATATCTGTTTACACTAAATAAAAAGTAATGTGGTCATTTTCAATATGCATGAAGTAGCTTTCCATTACACAAGAGGCACAGCTATCAAAGAGGCATTTGTGAACAAAAAAGTAGCTTTGGGACTACTTGTCTGCCTATGCAGAAGATAATATTGTCATGTTTGCTACATTTTTCTTCTATCCTGCAAAAGCCTCTCTACCCTCAGCTGGTCTTGGGGTAACTGGAAGAATATGGGCTAAGGGATTATGTAAGAAGCTCCAACCCAGAGATTGTATAGATGCAAACTAATGACCTGCTTTTATTTCTCTACAATGTGAAATGCCCTTGAAAGGGAAATCTGCTGAGTGAAGAAATTGTTAACAGCCCTGTGAAAGAGTGAACAGCGACATGGCAAAAAGAGCCAGGGAACACTGCTTCTGGAGCTATTACTATATAAGGATAGAAACTCAGGGAAAGAAAAGAAAGAGGAGACGGGAGTCTCCAAAGAAAAAGAAGTGAGTGCGTCAGAAGGAGAAAGAGGGGGGAAAAGAAGATCTCCAGGAGATAAGAGGCTTACATCAGGATTTCTCTCGACGTTGGAGAGCATGGAGCACAGAGAAAGAGGGATGAATCCCCGAAGAGGCACAAGATGCAGCTGCCAGTTGCACTGAAAAGTAAAAAAAAAAAAAAAAAAGGAAGAGTGAATTGACTCACTCCCACAAGCTTAGAGAAGGCATCTGAGTGTTGACCACAAGGCTTCTGGCATGCGCAAGATAAAAGGTACACACTTATGATAACAGAAATAAATAGAAAGAATACAACAGGGTTTGAAGAGAAAAAAAAAAGAAAGAAATAAACAGAACCAGAGTTAAAGAGACTTTGTTTCCTAATACCAAGTTCAACCCGACCGAACTGATAATAGTTATGTAAGAACAGTATATAGATAGAATTACGAAGTTGATATAACTGAAAAAAAAAGAAGAAAAAAAAGGAAGGATAAATGAACCACTTCTGTTTAAAGATAAAGAAGGTTTGTATAGTGTTATAAAGAATAAAAATAAAGACAAGTGTGAATCTGCATCTGATTGTGCATATATATACATATCGGCAAGTGTGTGTGAATAGTCGAGAAGGCATGTGAAGTTTTCCTCTATAATACCAGGACTCCTAATAGAGACTCCAAAAAAAAAAGTAAAATAAAACAACACATACATATAATAACCCTCCTGATGAGTAGCATCATAAATTAGAACATATTATAATAACATCCAAGATGTTGCTGTTGGGAAAGTTGAGGTACTTACAGTTCTTTGGGAGATTATAAGAGGATACAGAGAGACATCATAAGGTGCACCATCACAGACCCTTAGAGCTCCTACCTGATAAAAATGGGCCTGGGAGCTGCTTCCAAGACACAGAGGCCCAAAGCTTAATTTCACCTCCAAGATGCCTAAATGTGATCCTATTCCACTCTGCTGGAGACCCTGGGAAACAATGATTCTATCAACTTTTGTAACAAGCCTTTAATCTGGTCCTAAAACTAAGTCACAAAAAGAAATTAAGAGAAGGAACATCTGCATATTGATTAGGGCTGTTCAAAGCTTTGGATCATGATTTGGACATGATTCGGATGATTTGGAGGCCAAATCTATTAATCTGAATTGAATCGCTGGAAGCCTTAGACTTTCCAAATCAATTCGGAGCTTCCGAATCACTTCGGAAAAGATTCAGAACCAATTCAGTGATTCAGCCATAGACTATAATGGGGAATCAATGAAATATCTATAACTTTGTTGTTTTTTGGCTGATTCAGATGAAACTTGCTGGGATGGTAGCCCCTGCTGAGGCCACAAAGCCTGCCAAGTTTCAAGGAGATGGGTGCAGGGGATTGGGGGAAACTGTACCCCAAAATCTTGAAAGCAAAACTCATGTCATGTGTATGTGTTAAGCCACAGAGTGGGGTCAAAACTGCAGGGCTGGTGGCCCCTTCTGAGGCCACAAAGCCTGCCAAGTTTCAAGGAGGTAGGTAGAGGGGTTTGTGGGAAACTGTACCTCAAGCTGCAGACAAGCAAAACTTAGACATGTGTGACACTGTGTTTGTTAAGGCACAGCAGAGTGAAAGCTGAAGGGATGGTGGCCCCTGCTGTGTCCACAAAGCCTGCCATGAAGCCTGCCAGCTTTCAAAGAGATAGGTGCAGTTTCTCCCATATTGGGCAAACATGATGATGAGAAACTAACATAACGATAGGTTAATGTAACCCATATGATTAAGATATATGAAAGTGTCCATTGAGCACAGGCCCTAAAAGCAACCATTCTTTTTTTTCATGTCAAGTTGAGTTACTACATTGAATACATTTTGCCTTTCTCTTCACTCCCACAGAGGATCTATGATTTTCTTTCCCATTTCCAGTGATTCCTGTTTCTTTACCAGCCCTAAATGTCTGGCAAACAACCTAATGAGGCTCCAATTCACTGAGAATCCATTGACTGCCCCCTAAGACTGTTGTATATGATTAGTGTGGCCCTGCTCTCCATGGGGTGAAGCAGGAGCAGGTTGCCCTGTGCCTCATCTGCATATAAATTTTTGGAACATCCCAGGACTCATTACAAGAACTTCTGGTTCCACTCATGGTGGGGCTAATGGATCCTTTGTCGGGGGTAGCTGGAGTACACACAATGCTGAGCACTGGGGTCTTCATGGCTTGTTGACTCTGGTGGAGTCCAGCCCAATGAACTATATGGTACATCATGAGCCTTTTGGATTAATATCATGCATAATTTGTACTAAATATAAGTTATTGCTTCTTGGCTTTTTGGCTCAGATCAAGAGAGCAACCCACTGGATGGCAAGTTCAGCCAAGATGGATCCGAGCCCACAATGCCACATACTGGCTTGGGAAACACATTGGATGTGCCTGGTACCTGGTCCAAGAAGCACCAGAAGCCTGGACCTGGTCCAAGAAGCACCAGAAGAGGGGGTTGTGCACCATGGAGGAGCAGGAAGCACCCCTATATACTTTCCACCCCACACAGTTTGCCCCCAACAGAGTCCCCCCCTCCCACAGCCTCCCCATTCCCCACACCCATGCACTTACGGCACACTATCAGGCTGGGTGCACTCTGTGGCTGCCCGTGGCTTACAATTTCCTACCCATTGGCAAGTAGCTCTTACAAGCTGTTTTCAAACTGGGAAACCCATTATTCCTCCTTTAAAAGGGAAAATCTGCTTTTTTCCATGGGAAACAGAAAACCCAGATCCCTGCTTACCAGGATTGTCCATGGTCCCTGTCGCAGCCTCTGGGTCCTCCTAACTCTGCTTCTGGCTTGCAGCTGAGACCTGGGTGCATCAACCTCCAGGGCACAGGAACAGCCTGCCCCCATGTATGGCTGTAAGGCAGCCTGCTGCTGTGCCAGGGCAGAACCTGGATGCCAAGCAGGCTCTGGAACAACCCAGGACACAGCCTGGGTCCCAGCCAGCTCCAGGACATTCTGCCAGTCATGACCTGCTTTTATTTTCTCCAGCACAGGAGAGCATGCTGGAGCAACAGGGACATGCAGCAGCCATACAGACCCTCTATCCAGGTGCTAAAGCATCCCCTTGGAGGACGTTGCCTCCAGCTGCTTCACAGGTATGCTCCAAAAATACACCTCTTGCCACTTTTTCCGGTGCTTTTGTTTTTATACCAGAATTTCCCAGTATCAAATTTAGAGCCCACACTGGGACTAGAACTACATTTTCTAGCTCATGGGGTACCTTCTGCAGCATCTCAAATTGTTTTGAGATGCCACAACAGACACTGCAAGCTCACATGGAGGTGGCTTTAGAGTCCAAGGAATGCATAAAGCAGAAGGCTGTTGCAGAGACTGAAGGTCAGAGCAAGAAACAAGCAACCATGTCCTCCCTCTTTAAAAGGACCATAGGAAGCAGCTTGGCAAGAGGTAGCTACCTTTTGGTGAGAGGTAGCATTTTCCCTCATGGAAGCTTTCATGGCAGTGAACATCTCACTGGAGAAACTTGATCACCCAAAGTTAAGGGACTACATGGACCAAAATGTACCAAATGCTGGCAGTTATCCTCATACCAACAAGCTTCACCAAGACTACCTCTCTGCAGTGATTGCTTTGCATGTATAGCCCATAAAGGGAGCATGACTCCTGCTCCATTGTGGCTGATAAAGCCACTGACCCTCAAGATAACTATGTGCCGCATATATATTTTGCACCGGGGGCTGGACAGGGCAGGACCTGCCTGTTTCAAATTAAGCTGGTCCACCCCATGTCTGCCAATTTTTCTACCTTGTCTCAAGCCATCATGAAGGTAATTTTCAGCTATGGCATAAACTTTAACAAGGTATCAGCATTTCTGTCTGACAGTGCCATGTACGTGTGCAAAGCTCTCCAATGTGCTCCAAGGAATGCTGCCTAATGCTGTTCATATTACTTACAAGGCACACATTCTGCTCTTCGTAGGTGACATCTGGTGCATGCAGTTCCCAATGTGGATAACTTGGTGTCTTCTTTCAAGAAAGCCTTCAAGCACTCTCGAGGCTGTAAGGTCCAGTACAGGGAGTCCATTACCAGTCAAAGTGGGGGACACATGCCATTGTACCACTGCCTCCAGAGTCTGTGCTCACACAGTGGAATTAATGGTTCAATGCAGTCCATTACCACGCCAAGCATATGCAGCACTACGAGCAGTTTGTGAGCAAGGAACTGGAAATCACACCCAGCACACAGTGCATGCTTAAGCTTCACAATCTCTTAGGGCAAGGTGACATTCAAGATCAAGTGACATTTATGGTTGACAATGCCACCCAGGTAATGGAGCTCCTGACATGGTTTGGAGGCCAGCAGGCTGTGTTCCACTGGGCACACGAGCTGATGGATTTGATAAGCTGAGTTGAAGACAGGGCATTGCAAGAATTTTCAAGATGCCCTTGTGAAAACTATAAGGGACCTGTTCCAGGCAATAGCTGTGAAGCTGAACCAGTACTACAGGTACAACCCATCACTACCACCACAGTTTAGACAACCAGTGGCCTCCTTCCTTAGTGCTGTTCACATTTTGGACCCCAACCAGGTGCCTGTTCTGAGTTGTGAGCTTCAGCTACTGAAAGCAATCCCAGGATGGGGGAAAGAGCATGACAACAAATGAATGTGTCGCTTACATGAACTTTGTCAAAGAGGGACACATGCCTGTGTCTGTGCCTGTGTTCTGGGACTCTGTCTGTGACCAGTTTCTACATCTTTATGCATTGGCAATATGCTGCCTCACCATTCCAATGAACTCAGTGGACATTGAGAGTCCCATCTCAGTATATGGACAAGTGTTCACCCCACAGAGATAGATAGTCTGCAGCAACAGTAGCTGGGTGCAGCATGCTCACATTTACTGGCTAGCGTGAACTGCCTGTCTCAATATTAACGTTCAATTTCAGTAAACTCCTTTTTATAATGTCCTTTACTAAAGTACATAGTTTCATAGATTTAGGGTCGGAAGGGACCTAGTAGATCTTCTAGCCCGACCCCCTGCCAGGGCGGGAGAACAACAAAACCCCCAAAAAAAAACAGGACTCAAATGAGTCCAGCCAGGTAGGCATCCAGCCTCTTCTTAAAGACCCCCAGGGTAGGGGCCAGCACCACTTCCCTTGGAAGTTGGTT
>NW_017729024.1:49700864-49704377 GCF_001723915.1 Gavialis gangeticus | reverse complement strand
GATGTCCAATCTATACCTCGTCTCCATCAACTTGTGCCCATTACTCCTTGTTATGCCAGCGGGCGCTAGGGGAAACAGCGTCTCCCCCAAACCCTTCTGGTCCCCCCTAGTGAGTTTATAGACGGTCACCAGGTCCCCCCTCAGCCTTCTCTTGTGGAGGCTGAATAGGTTCAGGTCCCGCAGTCTCTCACTGTAGGGTCTGCCCTGTTGTCCCCGGATCATGCGGGTGGCCCTCCTCTGGACCCTCTCCATGTTGTCCACATCCCTCTTGAAATGGGGCGCACAGAACTGGACACAATACTCCAGCTGTGGCCTGACCAGCGTCGCGTAGAGGGGGAGGATCAACATATAGTTGGTATTACAGTAGTTACAATTCATGTTGTGTATAGCTTTATTTTAACAAGATATTTCAGTTTAGAGTTTAATCAAGTGCTTAGATGGTATTAGTTAACAATGTATATAAAGTTGGTATTAATAAAGTGTATGTCGTTGGCATTAGTTAATAAAGGGTACATCTACACAGGCTATTAAGGTGGTCCAATAAACTCCAAAGCAGTTTGTGGCAAAGTTAACTGCTTTGAGGCACAGCATCTGCACATGTGCCCAGGACCACAACAATTAGAGCCAGAGTGGAGAAGTCCTGCACTGTCAAGGGGAGCAGGGGGTCAGCCCTGGGCTCCAGGTGGCAGTGGCAGGCAGCCAATGGGCTGGCATGGGCCAGGGGTCTGGCCTCTGGCTGGCTGGGCTGACCAGGTGCAATTTGTGCCTTGCAGACACTGTTCACATGAGCATTTGATAGCAGTTAATTATTCCATCATAAGATAGTACTGTCCCCAACAGTACTATCTTACAGCAGAGTTAATTAATTTACTGTGCCCTAATACCAGCCCATATCTGGATGGTGATGCTTTACTGAAAAGCTAATTAGTCAACTCTGCAGTAAAGTGCATGTGAACATGCACCCAAAGTGTATATAGTTGGTATTACTTACAATTCATAGTATGCATAGCTTTATTTTTAATAAGTTATTTCATTTTAGAGCTTAACTGAGTGCTTAGATTACTTAATAATGAATCAATTAATAGCTTCCATGGGCTTAATCCCATGATTAAAACCATGGTTAACCATTAACCACCACTTAGATTGCTTAATAATGCATCAATTAATGGTTTATGTGGGCTTAATCCCTTGATTAAGCCTGCAAAAACCATTAATTGACACATTATTAAGCAATCTAAGTGGCAGTTAATGGCTTCCACAGAATTAATCAGGGGATTAGGCCCATGGAAGCCATTAATTGACAAATTATTAAGCAATCTAAGTGATGGTTTGATGCCATCTGGCAATCTCCAAGTGCCCCTTGGAGAATCAGAGGCATGGTGGGGGGGTGCCCACTGTGATCAGTGTACAAAATGGCTGTCAGCCCCAGGATCTTCCTGCAAATTAGGCCAGCCATCTCCTCAAGTAGACCCCTATTTGTACTGTCATAGAAAAATAATATTAGATCAGTCTGACATTAGATAATTTATTCCTTAGATAAAACCATGTTGTATTTAATCCAATGTTCTG
The DNA here is from genome assembly GCF_001723915.1 of Gavialis gangeticus. NCBI lineage: Eukaryota > Metazoa > Chordata > Crocodylia > Gavialidae > Gavialis > Gavialis gangeticus. The sequence goes on along the minus strand of NW_017729024.1, from coordinate 49,702,808 downwards.
TTTATCTTCTTATTTCTGACTATTCTTTCTTCGATTATTACATCTAAGACAGTGCATAATGTTGAAGCCAAGCTAACAAGTCTGTAATTGTGTGGGCCACTATTCTTCATTTTCTAATAGAGTCACTGAAGATCTATGCTATAGTTAGGGGTGTCAAACATCTATCCTGTAGGACAGATCCAGCCCAGAAAACTACCGGAAGCTGGGGGGCATGGCCAGTGAGGCATGGCTTATTACAGAATTTCAGGTTCTGAACCAAGATGGACATGTCCATCTCTGGCAGAGAATGAGCAAGAGCTGTGGAGATACAGCCCTCACTTTCCCTGTTGCCACCTGATTTCCATCTTGTTGCTTCCCACCCCTGGATCTGCATTGTCCCCCATCCCTGGGGCCATGCTACCACCTGCCCCTGAGCCGACACTGCTGCCTAATTCCCCAACCCAATAAGATGCCCACTCCTGGAGCCATGCTGACACCCAATTCCCTACCCTGAACTGATGCTAGCTCCTGGATCTATGCCACTCCCTGATTCCCAGCCAGTGCTGCAGCCCTTTCCTAGGCCTGTGCTTCTATCTGATCTATAATTTCCAACCCACACTGCAGGCTGATCCCCAACCTGTGCTGCTACCTGAAACAGACCTGTGCCACTGACCCCAGAGCTGGACCCACCATAGCCAGCTACTTCTGGTTCCCTAGATACGGCCTGGGAGGAACACCCCTGGTCTGGATCTGGCCAGTGCCCAGGGTAAGTTTGACAACCATGATATAGGAGTTGCTATTTCTCATTTCACTATTCTGGGATAGAAATTATCCAAGCACCATAATGTCATCACATTAAGCCATCTAATGTTTCCATCCACCTCAGATGTGATTACTTCCATAGCTGTATCCTGTCATTCCCACTTGGTATCCTACTATCCTTCTCATTTACTGAGGTTAACCCCTCACTGAGTGGGAGAGGGAGGCTGAGTGGAGCCAGACCAGGTCAAGCCCTGCCCAGGCCCCTCCTTCGCCCAGCCCCCCAGGGAGCCACGTGACCAGAGCTGCACAAACAAGCTGCGCAAACAGGCGCGCTTGCCTGCCGGCATGTGCGTTAGCGCAGAGTTCACGAAGGAGGGTGCGCAGGAGGGCCCGAGACCCTGCCTGCGAACCCCCCAGGGTAGACAGTCACAGCTGTAGCCAGCCTACCAGAGGCATGACACGGATGGGCATGCGTCGCACCCTGAGGGTCACTTCGGGCTCTGTGGCCCCCCCTCTGAAACCTCAAAGACGGACACCCAGACGGAGCCCCTGGCTCTCGGCTGCGCAGGCTGCCTGTCCCTTTTTCAGGCTCTGGCGGCCGGGAGCATGGCCACCTCCCCATGTGGGGTCTGCTCCCTTTTGGGGTCTCTGGCGCGCCAGCTGGATGAGCTCCAGGCCACTGTCCAGAGACTGCATGCCATCAGGGACTGTGACCAGGAGATTGACTCCTACTGCCAGGCCCTTCTCCCCTGGGAGCCGGAGGGTAGACCACCGTCTCCCTCCAGGACAAAGGAGGACTCCAGGACCTCCCACTCTATCCAGTCAGGGGCATGGACCAAGGTGGTCAAGGGCCCTAAGGCCCACCACACCAAGGCCCCTGGCCCGCCGGAGCTTAGCAACAGGTACGCACCTCTTGCTGCTCCAGCAGAGCCTGCTGAGTTGCCAGCTCCTGCAGGCAACACAGGCTCAACTGCAGCTACCGCCCCCGCTCTCCCCAAGACAAAACGTAAGGTGTTTGTTGTGGGAGACTCCATCCTGAGAGGGACTGAGGGGGCAATCTGCCGCTCCAACCCCTTAGCCTGGGAAGTCTGCTGCTTCCCGGGGGCCCGCATCCGGGACATTGAGGAGAAGATCCCTAAGCTCCTCCAGCCCACAGACCACTATCCTATGCTCCTTATTCATGTGGGTACCAATGACAGGGCT
>NW_017729024.1:49695663-49695864 GCF_001723915.1 Gavialis gangeticus | reverse complement strand
GAGCTGCTGAGAAGAGATGGCCTCCACCTCTCTCCCCTGGGGAGGAGGCTCTTCTCAGCCAGACTGGCTGATCTGCTCCACCGGGCTTTAAACTAAGCCTGTTGGGGGACAGGGGGACAACCCTTGCAAAGCCAGGGGGACAAGCCACTTAAGGGAGTCCACCCCTGCCGCAGCCCTGGTACAATCTGTGGGCAAGGCAAG
>NW_017729024.1:49695439-49695652 GCF_001723915.1 Gavialis gangeticus | reverse complement strand
GGTACTTTGCGTCGGTCTTTCATCAGTCCCATGGGATGCCGAGGCCCGCTACGGGACAGAGAGGTCCAGTTGATGGAGATCCCCTGCCCTCCATTAATGCTGACCTAGTGAAGAAACATCTTGAGAAGCTGGATACCTTCAAGTCAGCCAGCCCTGACAATCTACATCCCAGGGTACTCAAGGAGCTGGCGAGCATCATAGCCCAGCCCCTGG
>NW_017729024.1:49671984-49694284 GCF_001723915.1 Gavialis gangeticus | reverse complement strand
AGCCCCCAAGGTCTGGAACAGCCTGCCATCGGAGGTGGTTCAAGCACCTACATTGAACACCTTCAAGAGCAAATTGGATGCTTATCTTGCTGGGATCCTATGACCCCAGCTGACTTCCTGCCCCTTGGATGGGGGGGCTGGACTCAATGATCTTCCGAGGTCCCTTCTAGCCCTAATGTCTATGAAATCTATGAAATTTAAATCTTCTTCCTCAGTGAATGCTAAAGTAAGGTTTTTATTCATTACTTGTGCTATACCTAGATTATCTTTGTTCTCCATTATCTTCAGTGCATCGCAGCCTCATGAAACTATGAAACTATTTCTCCACTCCTAATTCTCTTCTGTAAATTCAGGTGTTTCAAAATTTGAGTCCGTTCCAGAATTCCAACATGCCAGAAAAGTCAGATTTGGGTTCTTAAAAATAGGTTCTTAATTCCTTATTTATAACTGAGGAAAAGTGTCTTAATTTTCAGAGATGCTCTCTATATCAGTAAGTTTGTGAAGGCATAGCACAGGTAAAAAAATTAGGCTACGTTCATCTATATGCCTCATCTCCAGTCTCCCAGGTTTAGAAATGTTGATAGTAATCCCTAAATTGGAAGTTCCTAGGTTTATGACAAACTTTAAGGATGTATAACAACTGATGTATGCAGATCAATGCAATTTTACTGTTTCAGAGATGTTGTTGTCACTAAAACATTGTACACATAAATTAAACTCCCTACTAGACTGCGTCTTCTCTGATCAGAATGTTAAAATCCTAAGTGAAATTAGTGAATCTAACAATGGGAGTGTTAGAGTGATGTTGTAGCTGTCAGTACATAGCAGGGGGGTGAGCAGAGCAACTGCTCTGGGTGCTAAAGCCAAGGGGCACCAACAGGTGCTGCCCAGATGAGGCAGAGCACAGGACAGAGCTGTGAGCAGCTCATTTGGGAGGGGGCGTGGGGATGGGGGGAGGACTGTGTGCGCTCCTGGGCGAGCAAGGTGGTGGGGAGGGTGCCCTTGGATCTGTGCACAGTGCGAGGACAGACTGCTTCTGTGGGCTTCATCCCAGGCGCCAAAATTCCTTGCCATGGCACTGGTAGCTGCAATGGTCCAAGAATTATGCAAGAGGCAAGATTTTGTTAGGGTGATATTTTTACTAGACCAACTGCAAGTCTAACATTCACAGTTTCCTATCTTGATAAGCAGTATCTCTGCACTAGTGGGCACTGATTGCTTTGATCCTTTTGTTCCATCGAGTCATCAGAAGTAAGTCCCTAGAAATGGGTCATATGGAGGCTAGCTAGTAGGGCTGTGCAAAGTTTTGGTAACTGAGTCAATTCAGAGGAGATTCAGCTCAATTTGGGGACCAAATCTCTGATTATAAATCAAATTGTGAGACCAAGTAAAAGCTCCAAATCGATTCAAAGCATCTGAATCAATTCAGAAAAAGTTTCAGAAAAGATTCAGCTAATTCAAAGATTCAGCCATAGACTAAACAGGCAGCTGACAGCGGCTGACAGCTGGTAAGTCTGTTGGGGTTGGGGGAGAGGAGAGGGAAGGGACATGGGGGAGGGAGGGACTGGGGCTGGGGCTGGGACAAGCTGCCTAGCTAGGGTGGAGGGGCACGTTACTCTGGGAGAGGAAGTGGGGGGCATGGGATGTGGGCACAGCAGCGCCAAGAGTGGGGTCTCTGCCCTTCTGCTGCTTGCCCAGCTAGAGTGGGTGGGGGGCCAGATGTGGGTGTGGCTCACTCCAGGCAGAAGGGGGCAAGTGGCAGCAGGGCATAGCTCCCAGTGATGCTGTGCTCACATCCCACAACCCCCGTGCTGGCTGGCAAGTGGCAGCAGGGCAGAGCCCCCACTCCCATCACTGATGAGGGTGCAGCGGCACTGGGAGTGGGGGCTATGCCCTGCTGCCACCCAGAGCAAGCCGTGCCTGCATTGCACCCCACCCTGCCCCCTCACACTGGCTAGGAAAGCAGCAGCAGGGCATAGCCCCTGCAGCTCCCCCCACTGGGGCAGAGGCAGGCACAGCTGGGGGAGCTGTGGGACAAGCCTCCATAGCTGCCCTGCCCGGCCCCATCCCCCACCTGGCCCAGCCTCTCAGCACTTAAAAATTTTTAAAAAGCCCCTCACTCACTGGCTGCAGGAGCAACAACTGGGGCCTCTGGATGCTCATGGCAGAGCCCCCCCATGCAGTGTGGGGCAGTGCAGGGCAGTGGAGATCACTGCCCCCCCACTTGGCACCCACCCAGAAGCTGCTCCATGTCATGAGTGCAGTGCCGCTCAGCAGGGCACCATGCGCTGTCTGGGAGCTGGGATGGTTCCACATCTCAGCTGGAGCCCAGCGGCGCTCAATCCCAGTGGACCCCACTCCCAGACAGTGGGTGCCAAGTGTCTGTGGGGGGGAAACCCCCGCTGGCCCCCACTGCCCCTCACTGCACAGTGCCCAGAGACCCCAATCACTGTTCCTGGAGCCTGTGAGTGTGGGGCTTTTTTTTTTGTTGGTTTTTTTGTTTGTTTGTTTGTTTTGTTTTAAGAGCAGGGATTAGGCTGAAACTGGGTGGTGGATGGGGCCAGGCAGGTCAGCCATGGGAGCTTCTCCCATGGCTCCCCACACCTGGGGAGAGGCAGGCACAGCTGGAAGAACCACCTGGTTGTGCCTGCCTCTCCCCTGCCAATCCGAATCACCAAATCTCTCTGAATCAGTGCCCAATTTTCCGGAGCTGATTTGGCTGAATTGATTCAGGACAGTGATCCAAATCAAATCACTGTCCTCTGAATCGGTGAAATCCATATCGAATACTTCCCTTTTCGCACAGGCCTGCTAGCTAGTATCACAACTGTTATATAGAGCATCAGATCAGTCTCCAGTCTGACCTAGCAAAGCTGGCATTCACTATGTAACAGCCTCAACCAATTCAGAGAAGGTATACTTCAGAGAGCGTCTAACTCCCCAAACTAGCACTCTAGAGGTGTGTGTTTAAAGTGGGCTAAATGCTCTTGCACCGCTTTAATGGTGTCGGTGTTTGAACGTCTTGGTGGTGTATTGCAAATTAATTCCAGCCACTGTAGGAAATTCAGTGATGTAATGTGCTTAAGTGACTTGAGGCACAGCAAACTAACACTCCTTTGAGGAGTTTTTGTTTGCTACCCCTACAGCCACAAAGGGAAGCACTGTGCTCTGTGCAGCTCCACGGCTCTGCAGGAAGCCCTGAAGGCAGCCTGGCAGCAGCCCAAGAAAGCAGCTCCACCCAAGAAAAGCAGCAAGCCTGATCTTCCTCCCCACCTCCCCTGGGGCCTGCCTGACTGCCTAAGCTGCACAGGGGCCCAGTGCTTCCCTCTGCAGCTGCGGTGCCCACCAGACCTGCCCAAGCTGGATGCCTGTGGGTGGGTGCCACCTGGGGGCATGCTGCAGCTACCACAGAGGGAAGCACCAGTCCCTAACCCCCGGAGCACAGGAACTGCTCCACCTGCTGGCAGCTTGCCTTCCCCTCCCCGCCACTGAGGCAGGTAAGTCAGCGGGGTGTATGCACGACATGGAGGTTTAATCAGCCCTAAATTGAAGTGGTATTTTTTAACATTTCGTCTACACATGTCCTAGTTCTCCATATAATACCTGGAGCAGGACTGATGTGTAGGAACCAGAAGCAGCACTGGGTGTTGAAAGAAAGGCTACAGTGATCTGGAGATTATTAAGGGAAGTAAGAGGAGGCAGCAGACTGTTAGGTGGAGGGACAAAAAATGAAGGGCATATTCTTAAAGACCTAATGAAGACCTTCCATAATGTAAAAATGCTTAGGCAAATACGTATGTGCCTCTGAATATTAAGGATCAACAATATTTAAAAGAAATATGTTCCTTTTCCATTTTGATAGCTGACAGAATTAGAAATTATTTCACTCATGTATATGAATATTAATACAATGCTATTGTATTTTGTATGGTACCCTCCATACTCAAAAATATCGCCAAACCACTGCAGAGTGAATTTGTGTAATTTCAAAATTAAGATATACAGTTTCCAAATAATCTTAACAGGAATTTTTTTTTACCCCCACACATTCATTTTTTTTCAACTGACATTTCTTCTATCAAAGCCCACATATGCATATCAAAAAAGAAACACATGGAGAGGGGGGAGATAATATCAGAAATACAGGGTTAAGTCAGGTTTCTCTGGGTAAGCTGTTTCTCTGTGTAAAGCCTATAAAACTACATAGGTCAGCGAACAAATAGGGTTTCTATGCTCCTAAATTTTCTCCTGGTTGGCTTGTCCCATGGAAAAGTCAGCTTGAAATTAATCAAAGGATAAAGCAAAAGTGACTTTATTGAATTTTAACAAGTTTTATAAAACATTATGCAAAAAATGTACATAATATTAATTGATTCCCTTTCTTTATACCGTGGGCATGTCTACACATGCATGTCTATCCTCTGCAGTAAATAGGCTGGCTTGTGCCAACTTGAGTGCAAATTAGATGCCTACATCATGCAGGTATCAAATTTATGCCCAATTACTTACTGCATAGTAACACATGTGTACACATCTTAATATGCAGTAATGCTCATGAACATTAATGCACTTTAACACCTGCATGTGTAGATGTTGGCCTATTCCTGCTTACTATGCAGTAACTTACTGTAACTGGACATATAAATGCTGTAACTTACTGCAAAATAAATTTAAGCAGGTATAAATAAACATGTAGACACACCCTGAAAGTACCACAGGGAACTTCCATAATGGGTCTCACTATTGATCTTTATTGTTCCCAACAGTAGTTGCTCTTCCTCTGCTTCAAACAATGATATGCAGAAACAGTAAGTGGTTATGGAACAACTTGTCCATAAGCCAAGTTTTTTGAAAACTCCATTGCTAAAGATTGGCTAGATACTGAGGTATAAAGGTTTGCGTCCCTTCCAAAACTCCAGGTTGCTTTAAAGCTTTAGTATTCTAACTCCAGGTATCCATTATAATTTTGGTCATTGTCTTCACAGAGACCATGATTTCACTCATTATCCCTGGAAATAGTTGGTTCCTTTTTAAAACCTTTCTAAGTACTTGGCCTCAGCAGTATCTTACAACAATGAGTTCCACAGGCTACAGAAGAAGTATTGGCTGCCTTTCAATTCCACTAAACATTCCCTTGTTCACATATCACAGAGGGTGACTGGATATGCTCTATCTGCTCAAAATATATATTTCATTATTCTGTGTAACTTTGCTGTCCACTCTTACAGAAGCCCTATAGCAAGCATATCATTTGCCATGAAAGCTGTAAGATGGTACAAAATCCCTAATGAGAGGTTATTATTTTCTATGTAAGTCTGTAGACTTACACAGAAAATTCATGAGATTAATGGTGAAATAAAATAAATCCCCATTTCTATGTTGATTCATTATAAAAATGCACTTCACACGCACACAGGTTGTTTAAAGCATTGCTAATACAGTCTGACTCTAGTTTGCTCATGAACTGTGCACATTTTTCACCTGTGTGTTTCATTATTCACACAGTCCTATAAAAATAGATCCAGTATGTGTCAACTGTTTGTTTCAAAAGGTAGCTGATTTGATTCTCCAGGATTCTTAGCAGTATTTGTGTCCAAGTTAATGGTGTCAACAGAATTCCTTGTCTATTCCCTGTCTCCACTTCTGGTAATTTAACCCACTGTGCAAAACTCAGTTGAGTGCTACTCATATTTCAGTTATATTTTCAGTAGAGCAATGACAATTTACAGCAGCTGATGATCTGCACTACTATGTTTACCATTGTTCTATGACCCTAATGTTATCATGTTATTTACATCGTTGCAAAGACTAAAGGTTTCCAGTTAGGGTAACAGCACATTATGTTTGATAGGACTATATTTTATCTACTGTTCTGCTTATTCCTCACTCAGAATAAACAGGTTATTGCTGGGATAGTGAAAGGGACCCAAACTTCCCATGAAAATCCTTTTTCCCGTTTGAAAATACAAGTCCATCTTAACAATATCTGTCATTTTATTGGTTTCCAAATCAATAGGACACTGTTTAAAAAGAAAGATTGCACATTGATGGATATATGAAGCTAATCAGAAGAATGTCACACTTGTTCACACAAAGAAAAAAAAACCACACAAAACCAAACAAAATAACCAAGGTCAAAATGGGCTCAAATACAGCAAAATAAATTCAGCCATTATTTGAATGAATAATGATAGAGATACATTGTGAGGAATTCACTTCATTGCATGAACTGGAAACTTTCCCAGATAGTTAAACCCAACCTACAAACACACAGCTGTATGAGTCATCCCATGTGACTCAACAGATGTCAAACATTTTAAAACAAACAAACAGACAAAAATACCACTCTCAAAAATGAGCACTATGTACCTACAACTGAAGGGCTAATGCTCCTATTACTTTAATGGAAAATTTGCAGCAGATAGAGAGCCCTGACAACTAAATAAGGGACGGCTGCAAGGAAGCCTTGTTACCTAGGCAGGGAGCTGCCATTAGGGAAAAGGGAGCACCTGCAGCAGGTTAAGGAAACACTGCCCATGTGAGCAGGTTGAAAACAATAGAGCAGAACCCAGCTATGCAACAAGGAAGCAGCTACAGCTGTAACTGTAAGCTCCCTTGGTGACTGGATGGCAAGCCCTGATGAGCAGGGATCCTGGTTTTCTCTGATTAAAACAAACCCCAATTTTCAGATTAACCCCCCCCAAAATCTGCATTTTTCCACAATTAAAATGAAACACCACTATATATATAGATAGATAGATATAAATGAAACACCACTATATTTATATCTATATCTACATCTTTATATATAGATATAAATATAGATATAGTGGTGTTTCATTTATTTATTTATTTATAGGGAGAGGGAGAGGGCAGGCCTTGGGACATTTAAGAGCCCAGAGCCAGAAGGAAGATGGCAGTCCTACCCTGCAGGCAATCAGGGAAGGAGTGCTGCCTGAAAGGGACTTTACCAGGGTGATGGGTAGGAAGCTGCCTGCCTGCCTTGTGGACTGCAAGGAACTCAGAGAAGGAACTCAGTCCTAAAAGGACTCTACTGAAGTAGCTGCTTATCCCAAGGACTGAGAACTACTAGGAAACAGTTCCTCACCCAAAGGACCCTAGCTAAGAGACTTACTGACTGTGGCCTGAAATGAAAGTTAAAAAAAGGGGCTTAAAGACAGGTTGGGGCAGGTTAGTTACCTAGCTGGTATGCTTAGAACATGGGTTGTAGTTGGTGCACTGATGTTTTAGTTATAGTTATGACTAGTGGTTTGGGTTTGCCACTGTCAGGGGAAAGCAGAGGTCCTAATAGTACCTGAGGGCATGAGAAGCTCAAGGGCCCTCCAAGGGGTTGGGGGCTCAAGACACACAGCAGGCCTAACCAGAGGACTGGAGCTTGGTGAAAGCAGCTGAAACCTAGCAAGGGTGAAATGCAGATAGGGCCAGGGGCCTAGCAATCCAAGATACAGGGGCTGGAGTCCAGAGATACTTACAATTAAGGGCTGAAGCCAAGAGAGCCATACCCAAATCCATGGGCCAGGGCTGGAGGCTTGCATCCAGAAAGAATGGGTGGAGGCCAAAAGGACTGAGGTGTAAGAAGTGGTTGGAGCCATGTAATTAACCCTTAAGTTGCTGAGTAATGAGACCAAAGCTCAGGGGTGGATGAGATCTCATTCAATGATCCCAAGGGCAGCTTCCCTTTTCTAACTACTAATTTCCATCACAGCATGGCAGGTGAGGAGAAAGAGAAAGTGTATAAGGGACCAAGGACACAACAGGAGCAGGGTGGCCATTAGGGGGCATCACGGCCACCCCTGGGGTCCTTTCCTGTTACAGTACCCAAAACACCATTCATTGTAGACACTCTGGATATTCCAAATCTGATCATTGTATTCTCTTAAATTTTCCTATTGACTTCTATTATGTGAGTTTTGAATATACTCATGGACACTGATGGGCTTCTTGTGGTTATCTAGATCTGTTGTGCCATGCTGGTTTCATCAAATGTATTTCCTTCTTGACTGGGGGAAAAATTAAATCCCAGATCTCTCCTGAGCACCACGTACTCAGAACTCCAAAATGAGTTGTTTCTCACAATAAAGTCAATAGAGCCACATTATGACTGCTGAGAACCTAGCCAAGTATAAATGTAATGATGGCACTTTCCTGGTTTCCCTAAAAACATGTCATTACTTTTGTGGACTTATCTTTTTTATCTCATCAGCATATTTTTTGTGAAAAAACAATCCATTATTTTTAGCAGCCCACTCTTCGGCTGTTTGTTACAGAGCCTGCTTCTTCTACATGATAAACAGCACAGCTTCCCTACTTGCACTAACATGTATCAACTAACCAAAATAATATTTCCCCAGGAGATTTCTTCACGATAGTTTCCTATTGTCTTCAGGAACAGTACAAAGCAGGAGAAAGTGAGCAGCCTACAGCTGATCTGCATTCCAAAAGTAAGTGCACCTGCAGTTTTAAAACTCCTTTTTTGTCATATATAAAATTATCTTCACTATATTAACCTGTGGTGCAAACCATCACCAAATAGCCACCCTGAAACTCCTATAGTCTGTGACTGGATATGAGTATTTGGGGCCAAATTCTTACATCTTAACTCAGGTTGGATAATGCCTTATTCAACAAAGGCTTCCATGTAATGAATAGCACTGAGTGGGAAGAAAGGAGGCAGACTCTACCCCATAATTGGTGGGCTAGATTGTATCTTTGCAGTCTGTCCTGGTTAACAGGTGGCACATAGCAGCACTTCTCTAAAATTATATAAGGGAAAGAATTGGGACTCTGTGAGTCATGGTTCCTTCTATCACTTTTCCTGGCTCCAACGGACATGGATGGATCTAGACCCCCATGCTGATTCCATCCTCCTCCACACTAGCTCAGTTGGCTTGGATAGTCCATTGTTTGGGGAGAATCAAACCCCAGATGTGGTAGAAGTGATTTGCAGAAGCCTGTAGTTTAAGTTCTCCAACCTAGCAGAAAGTCCAGCTCTACTTTTATGTAATCTTTTGTATTATAAATGTAAGCAAAAATTGAAGACAGAGATGGCATTAGTACCCACAAAAGGCCTATTGGTAACACCCAAGACCTGTTTAAGATCATGGCTATTAAACAAGAAGAATGAGGAACCGGAAATAAGCAGGCCAAAATTAGAATTTCAGAAATGAGACCAAATTGATAAACAAAATAATTAGGAAATGGGCTATTTTGTCAATCAACTCTTGGGGCATTTATTCATGTGCTCCAGGATGGAGGGGGGCAGCTCTGAGAGCTGCTCTAATTAAAACACCCAGAGCATCTCATGTACAAGCATCCCCACATATAAAAATGGTGGTGGGGATGGTATAACTAAAGCACCCCCACTGCCATTTTTCAGCATGCGGATGCTGATACATGAGATGCTGCAGTCTACTGGAGCACGGTAATTAACACCCTCCAGCAGACTCAATCAAGTCTGCTCCAACACGTTATAATTACAACGCATAGGAGCAGCCTCACTACTCATGTATAGGTACCCTTGGATCTCCCGGTCATTCTCATAAACCAACCTTGATGTTTTGTGGTCAAGAATCCAAGTGTCTCTTTGCAAGCACTGATGATGGTGAACTTGAAGGCACCCCAAGTGCTACCAGCATTCTGTCATTGTTGTTGATTGGAATTCACCTGTTTTTTTGAGGCACTAGTAGAAGTGGCCTCACTTGATTGGGTCCCTGAGTCCTTCAACATTGATCTTCCATCAGCACCGCTTCTGCTATAGCCATTGTTTGGGGGCCAGTGACAGTGACATAATCAAGTGGATGAGTCAGTGGTCAGTCCAGCAATCATCAGCTCCTAACATAGCTTGCGTGATGTGGACATTTTTGCAATCCCTGACATAAACATTAACATACTTAATCAGGTGCCAGTGATTAGATCATGGGTGTTGCCATGATGTCTTGTGCCTGTTTTTTCTGGCAGAACAGGGTGTTGGTGATGGTGAATCCATGTTTCACACATTTGGTCAAGAGGGGATGCCATTGGAGTTGACCTTCCCTACTCCCACCTTGCCAATGGTTCCATTCCAGAGTTTTGAGTCCCTTTCAACACTGGCATTTGAAATTGCCAAGAAGAATAAGTCTGTCTCTCTCTGTAATGGACTTGGTGAAGGTAGGCGTAGCATTCCTCCTTGGTTTCACTGGCAACATCAAGAGTCAGGGTATATGCTTTGATGACAGTGGCATATTCACTCCCCACCAGTTTAAGACAAAGAGTCATGAGGCACTCATTAATTATGATAGGGAGCTCACTGAGTTTTATGATTCTTTCTTGATGGCAAAACCAACTCCATGAAGCCAGCATTCTCCTTCCTGTTTACCCTTCCCATAGAAGATATAATCACCTTCATGTTCCTTGAGCTGCCCATCTCCTGCTCACTGGGTGTCACTCAGTGCAGTGACACTGATGTTGTGTCACCCAAGTTCTCAAGCCACAATTGTGGTACAGTGCTCTGGCATTAACTATTAGTATTATCCATGAGGGTCCTGATGTTCCAGGTCCCAAAATTGATTGTGCATGTCTTCACTGGTTTCGATTGCAGTGAAGGTGATCCCACTGGATGTGGTTATCCAGTCAGGAATAAGATAGACAGGCTATGTTTAGGTCATCTTTTCTAGCCCCCTCCCAGTATGGGGTAAGCAGAATGGATCCTGAAGAGGGCTTTTCAGTCAATTATGATAGCTGAATCGCACTCGTGCCTCATCCAAGTGCTAGACGACCTTCTTGTAACTGCTGCCTACTAGGTGCTTCTAGACCTAGAAGCCCAAAACTAAACTAGTTTTGCTAGACCTCATAGTGAATGATAAGACCATACCCTATGTCTGTCTTCTCTAAAATCCCAGTGGCAAGTCCTAGCCAGGAACTGCACTATTCATCTTTGTTGTTCACTTCACTTCACTCTGCTTTTGTGTGTGTTTCACTTCAAGAAGGCAGGAATGGACCCAGCTATAATAGCAACAACCACAGTCCCTCACCATCTCAATCAACGTAGTTCTCTGTTCCCCAGAAATGGCTATTCTTATCATTACTATACAAATGGCTATCAAACAGGGGGTACTTATAATAAGAACTATACAGCTAAAGTGGGGGGGGGGAGAAAAAGGAGGAGAATGAAAGCCTCATTTAATATTTTACATTTCAAATGCTTTAAATTGTTTGTCCTCTTTTGCAACTTTAATAAAATGCTAAGAAAACAATTTTAGTAGTAATTATTTGTCAAGAGAACAAGAAAACAAGGCTGCTTTCTCAAAACCCCAGTTGTGTTCAGATGTTTAATACTGTATAGTGATAGGGTCAATTTAACCCCTTTGACTCTCTGGGTCCATTTATCCCATTGAAATGAACACAGCAGTAGTGGACCTGCAAATGAAGGTACATACACAAGAGTGTAAAAGGGCTCTTTATTTCACCTAGTCCACTCCTAGGACACAAAGAGCAAGAATCTTTCCTGTTTTTCTTTACTTAAATCAAGATTTAAATATCCCAATTATGAAATAAGTGAAATAAAAATTCTTAAAAAGAAACAGACTTAAAATGTATAAAAGGGCAGTTACAGTGAAAGTTGTATTTGGTCACTAGTTACAGCAGGCATAATTCAAATAAAGACAGTGTTACATTTTATATACATTGACTATGCTGCTGCCTGGTATCTCTAGAGCAGAGATTCTCAACCTTTTTAGACTTAAGGCACCTCTTGTTAGATGCAAAACACCCTCAAAAAACCTGCAGCATCCTTCTAGGCTTGGCAGTGCTATGCTGGCTAGCACTACGGATGAAAGGGACTTGGGGGTCATGATTAACCACAGGATGAACATGAGCCTGCAATGAGATGCTGCGGCTAGTAAAGCGAGCAAAACGCTGGCTTGCATCCATAGATGCTTCTCTAGCAAATCCCAGGATGTCCAAGCCCCCAAGGTCTGGAATAGCCTGCCATCGGAGGTGGTTCAAGCACCTACTTTGAATGCCTTCAGGAGAAATTTGGACATTTATCTTGCTGGGATCCTATGACCCCTGCTGACTTCCTGCCCCTTGGGCAGGGGGCTGGACTGGATGATCTTCTGAGGTCCCTTCCAGCCCTAATGTCTATGAATCTATGCCAGCTTGTTAGCATTCACTCATATCTTGGCTACAGAAAAATTATAGAGCAATTCTTCTATTTTTAAAAAACTTAGAAACCCCACAAGAAGTCAAAATGTTTTTGATACTGTGGATTCTTATCTGTGGATTCTTATCTGATATCTCTGGGTCTTAGTAGCAACATTTCAGGTTTCAGTGTATGCATGGTCAGCCCAAGAGTCCAAAGCAGCTCACCACATCTCTTAGTAATGAATGATTCTAGAAATTTTTAACTGTAGCAGGACTGGACCACACCTCTGAGGAAGCCATTTATCCAATAGTGTTCTCAAAACCATCTACTCCAGCACCTCTTGCATACCCCAGTCACCAACTACCCAGTGAAGAACTCCTGAGAAGATAGCAGGAGAGATACAAGTGCCACCAGCACACAATTCCTTAGGCACAGCATGCTCAGGTGATACAATGAAGTAGACCACACTAGAGAGGCCTGGAACAAAATCACAGTGGTTCTGGACAATCTGACCCAGTAAGAAATTTCCTTCCTAACTCCAGATGTGATGGTTGATTTGACCCTGAACTCATAAGCTAGATCCAAAATCTTACTAAAGCTCTGCCTTTGCCTAACATATCTGTATGGCCTATTTTACTTTAACACCATGTACCTCACATTCTTGAGCATATTTTTCTCTTTTGGTGGTGAAATGTGGCACACAGAAACCAAGGGTATATCTATATCATGGCAGCACTCAATTGTGATACTGCTGAGCATCACCCATCCCATCCAACTGTTCCCTCTCACACTCCTAACTTTAAAATGCAGCAATGAGACCACCCTCATGTATCTCTCAGGAGCTGCTGGTGAGACTTCAACCTCCAGCATGCTTACAAGTGGCTATGGGAAAGGTATCCAGAATAGCCTACTAGCATACTTTCAGATTTGGAACATGCAACCAAGAGCAGATGTCTCAGGATTGTTTGTGGACATCCCAGCCAAGACACACCGCTACTGTAGTAAAGTGACGCAGGAGGAGAGCAAAGAATTGAACCCACATTTCTCAAATCCCTAGCTAGCATCCTAACTGCTGGAGCACCTCATTCTTTACTCATTCTTTTCCAAGTGTTTGTTTCATTCATATACTTTAGTGTGGTTACACTACTTGGAAAATCCTTGAGTAGAGTATTTCAGAAGGGTGGTCTTTAGAACAGGCTTTGTAATACTGTTGTTCATTTTTCTTCTGCAAACGTTTAAATTCTTCCATGTTTAGGTTGTATGTGGAGTTACACAGCAAGCTATTTATCATATGCTCAGTTCAGATCTCAGTGATGTTTCTTACAGGCCACCTTTCCACTGGGGCATACAGCACAGTGTTATTAAAAGATCCCCAAGAACAAATGTCATACATTCAGCTCATCCATTTCCCTATGGAAAACACAGCTTTGGATTAGCACCTTACTCATTTCATCTTAGGCATTGGCGTGTTGCAGTCTGCTGTCTCAGAGCCCAGTAACTACAAGCTGTTCTATGCATTGTGACTAAGGGAAAACTTCCCTTTTAAATATTCAAATGATCTTTATTATGGGATCTGACCTGGGATAAAATTAAGTACACAAGCAGGGTCAGGTCCAGTTCTTTCTTTGTGTTGCCAAACCTAGATGATTGAATAGACATTCTAGAAAGCTAAAAACCTACCTCCCACCCCAGCAGATCCTTGTTTCATTAGCAGATACTGACACCAGGTGAGGTTATAGGAAAAAGAATACTGAGCAAGCATGAAGAGCAGGAGAAACAAAGGAAAACCAATGACTTGGGACCCTGCCATGGCAGGGAATTGTTAGGTAAAAAATGCTTGTGTGGTTATAGAATGTGGGTCATGCCTCATGCTAGGAAAGGAGAAAAAACAGTCCCTGCCAATCTTATCTGGAAAAAGAAAATCCTTCCTGGCCCCAAATCTGGCAACCTGTTTGATTGTGACCAAGGTATATAAGCTATGCATCTATGAGGCATATCACTACCCACAGGAGCACAAGTATATCCCAGGCAACCTTCCATCTCTAACCATAGCCAATACCTAAACCTTCAGAAGAAAAGGGGAAAGACTGCAGAAGACAAGTAACACATTCAAAAGAGAAAAAAAATCTTCCTCTTCTTCCACTACATGTGACCAGCAAAAGCCTGGAGACGTGGAATTAATACCATTATAAACATTATAGTCATTAATATTATAAGCATGTCATACTGAAAGAACTTGTTTTTCACTTGGACTTCATTCCCATGCAAGAAACAAACAAAAGTAAGAACCGCTCTTAGTCTCCAATTGGGCTACCTGTTCTTGCACCAAATGCCTCCCAACACACCAGCATGCTGGAGCAAGAAGGAAGCAGTGATGAAATTATGTTTCAAAGGCAGAGAGTTTCCCAGAACCACTTACTCAGTATTGTGCCTGTGGGCACAACATAGCCAAATTAATTTTTCCAGATGTCACACAAGGAGGGAAACCTCAAAAACAAATAGTGAGAAAAACAGGCAATTAGAAATAATGTATTGCTTGCTACAAAAGAAACGACAACAAGCTAACACTGGATACAACAACCAATTATTGAATAAACCTGAGATATACTACTAAATACTAAAAAAATCATACACAGAAGCACACAGCTGTGGTGATCACAGCCACAGCTGGGATAGCATGCTTCTTCTGCAAGCCCTTACTCATTTTGAAAATCCTCCCCTTTTTTTTGCCTTAAAGATACTTCTCTAAAGCACAAGGGCCCAGTTCCTCAAATGGCTTTGGAGTTTGGTTCCTTGATACCTTTGAGGATAAGAGCTAACATCTCCCAGGACTGTTCCTGAAGAATTACAATTTATGCTGTGCAGCTTTAGGCCATGCCTGAGGACACAATCTGGCCCCTATTTTCCTTTTCCAAGAACATGATTTTTTTATGACCACAGCTGGCTGAGTGACTGTTTTGGGGCCATTGCTTATATGAGTAATCCTTATTAAAGTTAGGAATTCCACAGAGGTCACTCAGGCAATGGCCAAACGTACCTTTCAGCTGCTTTAAGAGGGGAAAGAAAACTGCTACTCAAGAGCAGTTGTCAGCTGTTACAATCTAACTGTTACAGTGACACAGGTTAGCTACATCACTGTAGCTTTAACCCTGAATACAAGAGTTAAAGCTGCAACTCTTCTGTTACAATTCTATGGCTGCAGAAGTATACATAGATTACAGTTACACTGCAACAGCTTTGCTTTCCTATTGTTTGATATCAATACAATTGTTCTAGCTATCTACACCTGGGTGGGCAAAATACAACCTATGGGCCAAATCTGGCCTGCCAGGCCATTCTATCCAACCCACAAAGCCCCTAAAAAAATTAGAAAATTAATGTTTATCTGCCCCTTGGCCCCTGTCAAAGATGACCGAGCCAGGGGAGTAGGACCCAGGGGAAGCCAAGACAGGCTCCTGCAACAGCAGGGCCCACCTGGCTGCCCCCTGGCCCAGCTGGCCTGGAACCGTGGAGCTGTTTGTGGCTAGACTGGCGTGGGAAATTCAGGTAAGAAGGGAGGGGAGGGAGGCAGGGGAAGACCCCAGGGATCACCCCAGTCCTTGGGGCTGGGCCAGCTCCAGCTGAGCCCCACAGTCTGGCCATGCAGCCAGGGAACTGGCAGGCAAGCAGGAAAGTGTTGGCAGGGGTCAGGGAGAGTGGAAGTGAGCAGCATGCAGGAGCACAGGGCCTGTGCTGGTGTCCCAGAGCCAGTGCTGGTGGGACCCAGAGCTGGGCAGTAGAAGTGCAGGGTATGGGCTGGCAGGGTCTGTGGAGCCAGGCTGGGCTGCAGCAGCAGGGAGAGGGGGAGATGACCCAGCTCCATAGAGCCCCTGCCAGATGGGACTCTGTGCTTCTGCCACCCTGCTCTGGGCCCCGCCCGCACTGACCCTAAGGCACCAGCATGGGCCCCGTGTTCCTGCCTGACTACCACTGGCTCCCACATGCTCACTCACTCCCAGTGCCCTCACCCCAGCCCCACAATACAGGTGGGAAGCAGTGTGCAGCCCCGACACCACATGCCCCATGCTCACCTGTCTGGACTGAGCAGTGGCAGCAGGGAATGAGCTGATGCTCAGCACGGGGAAATGCACATCCCCCCCACCATCTGGCTGCCGCTTCCTGGTGCACCTGCTCGCAGATTGTGTGGGGCTGTCCTGCCTCACCACCACATCACTGCCGCCCCATGGGGCAGTGGTGGCAACAGAGAACAGGCACAGGCAGCCCTGTGTGGGCTCTGAGTGACTGAAGCATGGAGTGCTGGTCATGGGGAGGGGGAGCAGCCACTTTTCCCCCACACTGAGCACGGTCCCCACTGCTGCCCTGTACTGGCTGCAGGCTCACCCATCAGGGCTGAGCCATAGCAGAAGCAGCTGGGCACAAACTGCTGCTCAGCTCAGCAAAGTGAACCCCCCAACCACACACACACCCACCCACACACCACCACTGCCAGGCAGGGTTTGCTGCTGCTGCCCACCCAGAGCTTGCACCATGCTAGGCTGTGATGCAGCAGTTTCACTGCTGCCTCTGTGCTGCCCAGCGGCTGCTCCACATGGCCATTGCTGCTGCGCTGGGCAACACAGAGGTGGCAGTGAAGCAGCTATGGCACAGCCTAGCATGGCATGAGCTCTGGGCAGGCAGCAGCAGCAAACACTGGCCAGTGGCAGTGAGCAGGGGAGGGAGGGGGGGACGCTTTCCTCTGCACCAAGCAGCAGTTTGTGCTCAGTTGCTGCTGCCATGGCTCAGCCCTGATGGGTGAGCCCACAGTCAGTGTGGGACCCAGGCTAGCAGCAGTGGTGGAGAATGAACTGGTGCTCAGCATGAGGGAAAAGCAGCCGCTCCCCCTCCCCATGACTGGCGCACGGTGCTGCAGCCACTCAGAGCCTATGCAGGGCTGCCTGTGCCTGCTCCCAGTGCCACCACTGGGGCAGCAGTGACATGGCAGAGATGCAGGACAGCTCCACATGTGATCTGGTGAGCTGCATCAGGGAGCACCAGTGGTGAGGGGGGCACTTTTCCCCCATGCTGAGCACCATCCCCGCCACTGCTGGTCAGTCCAGATGGGCAAGTGTGGGATGTGTGGGGTCAGGGCTGTGCAGTCATCCCTGCCTGTACTGCAGGGCTGGGGCGGAGGCACTGGGAGTGAGTGGGTGTGCGGGAGCTGCATGTGAGCACAGGGCCCATGCCAATGTCCCAAGGCCAGCACCAGCAGAGCCCAGAGCAGGGTGGCAGGAGTGCAGGGTCCCAGCTGGCAGGGGCTCTATGGAGCTGGGTCAGCTCCCCGCTCTCCCTGCTGGTGTAGCCCAAGCCAACTTCATAGACCCCTGCAAGACCACACCCCGCACTCCTACCACCCCACTCCTGGCCCCGCCATCACTGATCCCGGGACATTGATGCAGCCCCATGTTCCTGCACACCACTCACTTCCACTCCCTCCCTCCGCCCCACCACTTTCCCCACTTTCCTGCCTGCCCACTCAGTGGCCACTCTGCACCACATGACTCCCAACCCATATCCATACCCACACACACACATCCCCACAAACCCCCATATGTAATCACTTCTGCATAATACATCACAAACACACAAATCAGGACAAAAATATTTTTAAAATTAAATTAAAATGTATTATTATGGGTGTTTGATTTTTATTATGTAATTTGGTTTTTTTGCCCTAAGATGGCAAACACTCTTCCCCAAAGGAGTACTCCCAGGGGCAAGGGGAGGGACTTCTGGTAACAAAGGTCAGAGGTTAGGGGCGGGACTTCCAGTCCCAAGATGGCAACCAGGGGGCGGGGCACCTGTCAAGGGGCAGGGCTACCCATGCAGCCCTTGACAGCTTGCCAAAATTCAGTAAGCAGCCCTCTGCCTGAAATAATTGTCTGCCCCTTATCTATACCCTCAAACTACTTGTCTGAGGAAGGGGTGAGTTTGCAGACCTTTAAACTGTAAACAGAAAGGTGTAATTCCACTGCCCTCATGCCTCTCTCATGATATCAGATAGTTTGCCATTTTATATTCCTGGAAAAACTTTGACAGAATTATTAAGCTTGACATATTTGGTCAATTATTCTTACACAGTGCACTG
This sequence comes from Gavialis gangeticus, assembly GCF_001723915.1. Taxonomy (NCBI): domain Eukaryota; kingdom Metazoa; phylum Chordata; order Crocodylia; family Gavialidae; genus Gavialis; species Gavialis gangeticus. The sequence continues at coordinate 49,676,018 of NW_017729024.1, read as the reverse complement.
TTGTGACCTTTCTGCATTTTGCTTAGTTGTGCTCCTCAGATCTTGCCTGTGGGTTTTTTCTTCTCTGTAATTACAGTTTTGAGTTTGATTAACTGCAGACCCCAGGTGAGCTTCCTATTCATTTTTTTTTCCTTCCCTCTAACCTGCTTTTGTACAAAGGGGGAAGGAATCTGCAACAGAAAGAGCCTGGTTTCATTTTCAGATGAGTCTTGCTTCTTAATTTTATAATTTTTAGGTTGTATTATGGACGTCCATCCCAGGGCTCTTACTGTCTATTCTGCCCTTGCCAAGCATTTGCACAAGTGATCTCACTGAGGTTACGAATGCTCAGCAAGGAGCATAAAGCTTATTCTATCTCACTCTTTATAAACTGAAGGGGTTTCATGCTGCAATTTCACATTTGGCTTAGAGTAATAGAATGGAAACTTCCTACAGTGCTGATGTCTCCACATTTCACTTCTATGATAGTAACTACCTGGCCCTAAAAAGTCCACTGAGAATAAAATCTTGTCCCTGTTGTTGTCAATCAGAAGCTGTCAATTTCAGAGGTGCTAAGATTTCACCTTACTTTTTTCCTCTGAATCCAGGTTGATATTATTGCTAAAATCCTGAGTGTCAAATGTTCAGGGTGAATTATGTTCTCTATTACACTGTTGTGCATTCAGAGTGACACCTCTAAAGTTAATAAAAATGACTTTGCATTTTGTCACAGGACCCCAAGTCGGCCAAGTCTGTGAGAGTACAAACTCCCTGTGAGGGGACCCAATTACAGGACAGCTAAATTTCATGGATTAAAAACACCCCAACTTTAATAATTAGGAAAAAACACTGCCAAATAACTGGGGAAGACAGAGCATCAAATGAAGGTTTAAAATTTACTAACTCCTAAAACACCTGACCAGTGCTTACTTCCCCATCCACAGCTGGTTCCACTGAGAGGAAAGAGTTACTGTCTCTGTAATGAAATTCCCCCTCTTCTCTGGAGGTCTCAGCTTCTCTGCTGGCCCTCAGCAAGTTTTCTCTGCCCCACCACTCCAGCCTTTCCAGCTGTAGTCCCCACAGGGCAGACTCCCTCTGTTTCCACTCTCTGGGGCTTCATACCAGCAGGCTTCAGTGGACTCCAGCAAGCTGCAAGCTGGCAGGCACTCTCCAGCTCCCCTGCTTATGTCTCTTCCACCTTTTAGAGAGACAGAGTTCTCTAGAAAGGCCCTTCCACCATTATCCAGACAGCAACTAGCCAGACTACACTGAGCCCCTCCACAATCAAAATTTTAGCCCTTTCCTGCCAGAACAAAAATCATCCAACCCCCACCCCCACCCCCCCAGCCGCCCTTTCAACAAGGAACATCAAAACAAACAATACAACCACATAATCATCATACATTTGCATCGGTGCAATTGACCCATAGTATAAATGTATCCATAATGCCAGGATTAGCTAAAAGGAGATGAGGGGACTGGAGAGTTCTTTTTCTGCTCTAAAAATAGAAGTTTCCACCACTGAAACCAAACAATAGCATTGATATAGTCACAGTAATAATGAACATATATATAGAATCATATAATCATAGAAAATTAGGGTTGGAAGGGACCTCAGGAGGTCATCTAGTTCAATCCCCTGTTTAAAGCAGGACTGTCCCCAATTAAATCATCCCAGCCAAGGCTTTGCCGAGCCACCTCTTAAAAATGTCCAAGAATGGAGCTTCCACAACCTCTCTGGGTAACCTGTTCCAGTGATTTACTACTCTCCTCATTAGGAAGTTTTTTTCCTAATATCTAACCTAAACTTCCTTTAGCAGAAACCCTGTCAAGCCCCATACTCACCAGGGTGACAACTTCCAGCATGCTCTTCAAGAAGCAACTCCTGGTCAGTCCTGCAGAAAAGCAGTGAGCCCACGGGCTGACAGCACAGTCTGCCACCCCACTATTCCCTGGGTGGGACAGACAGCTGGCAGGCAGTGGACTCTCCACAGGGCCACCTTCCAGGCTGGGGTGAAAGCCAAAACCCAGTTCCAAAATGGACACAGGCCCCAGCCCAAGAAGAGCTCAGGCAGCTGGCATAGATGGTGCCACCTAGGACCCAGGAGCTCCAGGTGCAGGGGTTCTCAACACTTGGTGGCAGCCAGACCAACCTGAAACTCCCTACATAAAACAGCACCAATCCCGGAAGTGGAGAAGCACCAGCATAGGCACTGACCCATGCCACATACCTCCACCAGAGCCAAGGACCTGGGATCAAAGACCAGCACAACACTGGCTCTCCCTATGGAACCCTGACTACCACTTAACCACTGGAGATCAGGCACCTTTAGGGGATCCACAGGGGTTTATAACAATTGTGGCCCCAGATTACCCAAAGGTCTTGGCCCAAGACAAACCAGCCCACTGAGATTGGGCTCATAGCAAGGGCAAACCTTGAAAAGACCTGACTGCCTACAGAAAGGTGGCCAAGATATGCTGCTGGGCCAAGGTGAGGCCTGAAGCAGGCACAGATACCATTATTTAAGTTATATTCATTTTTTAATTTTCTTTTGTGGGCCAAACACTGCTAACCACAGAACTTTATCAAGTCCTCTGGGCTCACCCAAAGTATGCTGACCCTGGGCGATTCAGTTTCCTTCTGTCATGGACCCTTCTGCCTAACAATGAAACTAGATGCCTAGTGAGACCAGAGCAGGCTTATACTCTGAGCACCAACAGAACACTTGAGTGGAAAAGGGTGGAGTGTAGGGGAGGTGGAGCCCCTTGGAAGTTTCTCAGACATTGTGACCCACACCAGTCTCAGTGAACCCCATATAGACAGTTGCCCCCTCCTGATACCTTTTTCAGTTATACCAAGTTGTGGCAGGTGAGATATGAAAATAAGGAAAGTAAAAAATGTTTGGATGCTTACCTTGCTGGGATCCTTTGACCCTAGCTGAGGCTGGATTTGATGATCTTCTGAGGATCCTTCCAGCCCTAATGTCTATGAAATCTATGAAGGGAGTAAGAAACTGGTGAGCATGAAGCTCTTGGGCTCCACCCTGGTGTGACCACTCAGCCTAGGTCCCTCTTCCCTTCCCTTGCTGCAACTTGAAAACATTGCTTCTTGTTCTGCCATCTGCCACCACCAAGAACAGTCTAGCTCCATCCTCTTTGGAACCACCCTTCAGGTAGTGGAAAGCTACTATCAAATCACACCCCACAGTCTACTCTTCTCCAGACTAAATAAGCCCAGTTCCCTCAGCCTCTCCTCAGAAGTCATGTGCCACAGCCCCCTTACCATTTTCATGGCCCTCTGCTGGACTCTCTCCAATTTTTCTACATCCTTTCTATGGGGGGCCCAAAACTGGACACAGTACTGCAGATGTGGCCTCACCAGTGCCAAAGGGAAGGGACTAATCACTTCCCTTGATCTGCTGGCAACACTTCTACTAATGCAGCCCAGTATGCTGTTAGCCTTCTTCACAACAAGGGCACACTGTTGGCTCATATTCAGCTTCTTATCCACTGTAACCCCCAGGTCCTTTTCTGCAGACCTGCTGCTTAGCCAGTTGGTCCTCAGCTTGTACCTGTGCATGGGATTATTCCCTTCCAAATGAAGGAGTTTTCACTTGTCCTTATTGAACCTCATTAAATTTCTTTTGGTCCATTCCTCCAATTTGTCTACTAGACTAAATCCTAGCCTTATTCTCCAGTGTGGGTCATCTGCCAACTTGCTGAGGGTGCTCTCCATCTCATCTTCCAGATTGTTGACGAAGATATTGAACAAAATCTGCCCCAGAACTGACTCCTGGGGCACTCCACTAGATACCAACTGCCAACTAGACATTGAGCCACTGATTACTACCCTCGTAGCCGAATGACCCAGATCCTTCAAGTTTTCTGTCTACCTTACAGAACATTCATCACACCCACATTTCCTTAGCTTGCTATGTGAAATATTTGTATTTACAATACATTTGTAAGCTTCATTTTTGAACTCATTGTTGCTCCCTGCACTTGAAACTTATTTGCACAAAAAGTTTATATATAATTTATAGTATTCTATATCT
>NW_017729024.1:49664358-49671166 GCF_001723915.1 Gavialis gangeticus | reverse complement strand
TATATGCATACACAGAGTACTCAGTAAGCAGTATTGTGACTTTGTTATGCACTGGCTACCCCAAATTCAAACACATGCTTACTGCTTACAAACTTCCTTATGGAGAGCCAGATTAAGTCATCATTGAAGTTGATGGGAATTTTATCAAAATGAAGAATTAAAGACCAGATGCTCCTTGTACAGATTTTAATTCACAGAGCCAGAAACTGAGAAAATTCTTAGTCATTAGGCTGGATTTTGAACTTGCTTCTATGACAGTATGTTCCCTGCAATCAAATCTGAGTCAACTTTAACTTACACCAGATATCTATGAAGAATTCTCATCCAGGCCTCTCTGAATCCAGTGGCACATCAGAGTCAAAATATCTGGAGACAAGTCTGGATGCAGTGTATGGCTATCAGGTCCTGCAGCACACAGCTCTTGCCATGTGCTTTCAGTGTTGAGGAGATGAGTGTATCTGTTTATCATCCTGATCCACCAGAGAGGACTTTCCAGAGGGACCAGGTGTAGCTCTCCACTCTAGGCAACAGTCTAGCCCTGCCCTTTCTTTTATGTGGGGGTCAGGTCCCCTAGACTCTCCCCACCAAGAGGTAACTAGCAAGGCAGTGGGGGCTGAGGTTTTAGGGTGCCCCAGACTTGCCCTTCCCTAAGGTTTGGTCCTGGTGGCACTTTCTAGGAGCTGCTTCACCACGAGCAGTCCCATCACAGTGATCTCAAACCCCAGTAGGGTACAGTTTTTGGTCATACCCAGGACCTGGACAAGAGAGTGAGGGTGACTCTGTGCAACTTTCCATCACTTAAATCTAAGTCACACACAAGCCATGACATCACTGTATGCCTCCATAGACACACTGAAGTCCTGTGGCAATGGTTGAACAGCAAAGCAGCAGGTGTGGATAACACTGGGAGCTGTAGGTGCAGACCTTCACACAGGTGGCTCAGGGCATAGGGTCATTTTTCACTGGACTGAAACAGCAGCCAAATTTGGCAACTTCCTAAGTGATTGAGCAGCCCTATTTAGGATCACACTGCTTACCTCTGTAGCAGGAAGAAGGGGCTAGAAATGGTGCCCTAAACATTGTCAAAAACCACACAAAAAGGCAAAAAAGACAAAGGTGACACCACTCATCACTTATGCTTGGAATGTGCGCACACTAATGGACTGTACAACAGCAGATAGAGCAGAGAGTAAAACAGCTCTACTTGGTAGAAAACTGGCCAGGGCCAACATTCAAATAGTGGCCCTGTGTGAAACTTGCCTAGCTGAAGAAGGACAACTAACTGAAAAAGGAACTGGCTACACCTTTTTCTGAAGTGACCATAGTAGAGAGGAGTGACATGAAGCTGATGTTAGGTTTGCCAGCAAGCTTACAAATCTCCCAAAGGGAGAGAATGACAGACTCATACTAATGAGACTCCCACTGTCTGGGCAAATATGTGCAACAATCATTACTACCTATGCACCCACTATGGCCACACCAGATGTGATCAAGGACAAATTTCATGAAGATCTGAAGTATTTCATTGCAGAAGTGCCGAAGGCAACAAACTCAGCATCCTTGGTGACGTTAATGCTAGAGTTGGCATAAATTCCTAGTCATTGGAAGAGTCATTGGAAGAAATGGTCTTGGGAAATGGAACAGCAACAAGCTCTTCCTGCTGAAGAAATGTGCCAAACATTACCTCCTCATCACCAACACAGTCTTTTACCTGCCAAACTGCAACAAGACATCTTGGATGCATGCATGCTACAAGCACTGGCATCTCACTGATTACATCATCATCAGGGGAAGAGACAGACAGGCTATCACAGTGACAAAGGCCATGAGATGTACAGAAAGCTGAACTGACCACAGGCTCATAGTATCCAAGCTGAATATCCAGATGCATCCTAGTAGATGACCACATGGCAAAAAAAGCACCCAAAAAGCTCAATGTCTCCAAATTGAAACAGGAGAACATAAAACAGACATTTGTGGAAGAACTGTGCAGCCAACTAGTAACAATTGATGTAAACTCCATTAACACTGAGGAAAACTGGGCATCCTCCAGAGACTGTCTACTCAGCTGCATCCAATACCCTCAGTCCCACCACATGTAAACATCAAGATTAGTTTGATGAAAACAATATCGACATAGGGAGACTACTGAACAAGAAACATCAGCTCCATAAGGCCTGCTTAGAAGACAGCACTTCAACATCTATGAAAACAACCTTCAATAACATCAAGAGGATTGTCCAATGCAAACTTAAGAGATGCAAAACTCATGGCTGAGCAACAAGGCTGATGAGATCCAGTCCTATGCACGTAGGAATTATATGAAGAACTTCTATGATGTTCTGAGGACAATCTACTGGCCAAGGTCATCAGGAATATCTCCAATACTAAATGCTGGTGGCACCACACGGCTCATCAATAAAGGAAAGATACTGGAGAGATGGGCAGAGCATTTCAACAACATCCTCAATCAATGATTCAACAATCATCTACTAGTGAGAAGGCAATTGATGGACTGCCCCAGGTAAATATTAACATATCTCTTGCTGATCCTCTAACACTGACTGAGACTGTGAAAGCAATTAATCTGCTGTCAAATGGGAAAGCACCTGGACCAGATGCTGTACCAGCAGAGGTCTACAAGGCCAGAGGCTCACATATGACTTTGAAGCTGACTGAACTCAGTCTAGTTAATGTAGACTCAAGGTACCATACCACAAGGGTATAAGAATTCATCCATTGTCCTCTTGTACAAGGGGAAAGGCAAAAGACAATTCTACAACAACCATAGGGGCATCTCCTTGCTGTCAATAGCCAGTAAAATCTGTGACAGAATTCTTTTGAATCACCTTGTGCAACACATTGAACAAAGGATCTTGCCTGAGAGTCAATGTGGTTTCAGAAAAGGACACAGGACCATAGACATGGTGTTTGCAGCTCATCAACTTCAAGAGAAATGCCAGGAACAAAACTCCAAACTCTACAGGACTTTCATTGACCTGACAAAAGCATCTGATACAGGCAGGCCTTTGGAAGATCATGGCAAAATTTGACTGCCCAGAGAAATTTATTGCAATGATTCAGCAATTTCATGGTGTCATGCTCACTCGCATTGTGGATGATAGTGAGTCATCTGAACCATTCCCAGTCACTAATGGAGTCAAGCAGGGCTGTATGTTGGCCTCAGCCCTCTACAGTAGGATGTTCTCTGCCATGCTTACAGATGCCTTTCATGACTGGGACTGACATCAGTTACCAGACTGATGACAACCCCTTCAATTTGTGGAGACTAGAGATGAAGATGAAGTTACAGGAAGTGACTGTTCATGATCTTCTGTTTGGTGATGATGGTTCCCTGAATGATAAATCTGAGTCTAACATGCAACAGAGTATGGACCATTTCTCCTCAACTTGTGACAACTTTGCTCTCACAATCAACACTAAGATCATGCAGCAATAAAATCTTACCTAGAGCCTACCATCACAATGAATGGACAGACCCTCCAGGCAGTGGACGAGTTCACCTGTCTCAGCAGAATGTTGTCATGTGCACTTCACATCGATGATGAAACCAATGCCAGCATTGTTAAAGCAAGCATGTTCTTTGGCAGACTATGTGTACATATGTGTGAGCACAGACACATCAGTCAACAAACAAAACTGAAGATCTACAAAGCCACTGTGTTGCCAATCCTGATGTATGCATGTGAAACCTGGATGGTGTACAAACACATGCTATGAAGCTGAACCACTTTCACTTGGGCTGTCTGAGGAAATGCATGAGGATAAGATGGCAAGACAAGGTCCCAGACGCTGAGGTTCTTACATGGGCAGGCATTCCAAGCATCCACATTCCGTTGATGAAATCACAGATGAGATGGGCAGGCCATGTCACTAGGATGTCAGATGAGCAACTGCCAAAGATCCATTACAGAGAGCTAAAGGAGGTAAAGTGCTCTCTGGGAGGCTAGAAGAAACATTTCAAGGAGTCTCTCAAGTCATCCTTGAAACATTTCAACATTGACTGAAGTCTTGGGAAGATGTCACTCATGATTGCTCCTCCTGGTGAAGCTTCATCCACACTAAGCTACCATCTATGAGCAGAGAAAAACTGTTGAGGCACAGCAGAAGCACAAATAGCGTACATCCCACAACAGCAGAACATCCACTTTTGATCAAGCAACCCAACACAGCATCTCTTGCTCAGTGTGCCATAGCCAGTTCAAGCCTATGTCCTTAAACCAACACAGCTACAACCAAAAAGCCAGCAACATGGAAGATATTGAATGTTGCCACTTAAAATGTTACTCAGTTGGTCTAATAAAAGATATCACATCTACTCAAAGAACCATGCCTGCCTCTAGACAGTTCAAAGCACAAATTGGCCTGATCAGCCATTCGTGTGTTCACAGAAACTGCCAGTGATGTCATGGTTGTCTTCAAATTTGAAGAATGAACAACAACATGAAGAGTTAATGTGGGAAGGATATACTGAAGAGAGAGCACTCCACAGCCTCTGATCTCTCGCCTTTACCATTCAGTCCTCAGTTGTGCCAGAGCAGCAACAGGGGGGCTTTCAAGGTATATTGGATAGTACCACCAGGGAGAGCCAGCATTTTCCCTTTCATGTACTTCCTTCTGGAATACTTGATTTTGCCACTGCTGGCACAGAAGCAGCACGTAGCATGTAAGGAATGCAAAGTCTGACTCTATGCACAAATAAATATAGAATCTGATTCTCACTTGAAGCCCATTTATGCCACTTGAGCAATCTGAGACTCAAAATGGGCAGAAAATTACTCTTGCTTTAAAGCCTCTGTACATTACCAGACAATATCAAGACAGCTTAGTATACAGTAAATTAGGCCCTGTATGTTAATATGAGAGATTCTATAAAGTTTATTGCCAGTAGCAAGGGCTTTACTTTGCAGATCTCTCCAAGAAAATAGCAATAAAATTGTTATGGCACCCCCACCGTCTCATATTTTGTTTATTCCATATATGATCAAACAATACTTTGTCCTTTTATAACTCGTCATGTTGCTTTTTTCCCCTTTAAGATACATTAGTTTTGAGCACTGACATCCTCAGTATAGGCAAATCTAATCCACAAATGCAGTGTAAATTTCATTAATCATCTGAATTTTTTACCAGAGAATATATTTTTAAAGTCTTTTTTGTTGCATTATAAGTTCAGCTGTGTTGTTTCTCATGTTTCAGCATGATTAGCATAACAATGAGATAAATTATACACTTAGGGATGAGTCCACTTCTGCTCAAGTCAATTCAAGGACACATGGTATACAGATATATAGTACAGTGAAACTCTTGTCTGAGGTATCAGAGGGGTGTTTGCCCAGGGATTTCACAGTAAAGTTAAAGTGAAGTGAAACTATTGCATGCCTGCATGGTAATGATCTGTCTGGGTGTTCTCATGCAGTGCAGCCAGTAAATCTATGGACTGCACAGATTTCATTTCAGATTGACATGAAATTTTTTTTTCAGTTTGGCCATCAACCAAAAAGAACAGTTATTTGTGCAGGTCTCCATAGCACTTCCCTTCTTCCTTTGAGCCCAGTGACATTCCATTGAACAGATACTGTTCAGCTGGTTTCATGTGGGTTTCAGAAGATCTTCCTTTTCTAAAAAGAAGGAAGAACCTGGGGAAGACACATTCTGCCCAGCACTCTTACCTAGCAAAGCCCACAGAAGTTCTATGTCAGGGTGGGTGTGTCTACACATTAATTTAAATGGGCTTAATTTAATGTGCATTAGATTAATGCACATTAACCTTTTTTGGCAGGTGTTTACATGTGGTGGGGACCTGAAAATAACTTTAGTCCCATGTCAGTCCAGCCTTGCCATGTGCCCCTGTGGCCACTGGGAGAGCTCCAGCCTCTGGCCACATGGCTGCCAGCACGTGGTCCTGCCACAGCTGCACTTCCCAGCCCTGCCTGCCCCAGCTCCTAGCGCTGGCACCCAGAGAGAGGGTCCCCCATGTCTCATGGCTGCCACAGCTTTCCTGATCACCCACCACCATTCCTCATGCCTGCCACTCAGCCATCTACCGCTGCCCCCACCTGCTGTAGCCACCTGCTGAATGAGTAGTACATGACCTTCCGGGGCCCCCACCAGTGCACAACTGCTCCTTCCAGCCCCAATGAACATGAGCCAGCCCCAATGCACCACCAGGACTACCATGACCCTCCTGCCCCACCAGCCTTGCCACCTCTGGGCCTGTTGTGCCATCCAGCACAGGTGATAGCACATCATGCTGCAGGAATAGGATGGTAACCTGTGGGTCAACATGTTCTGGATGACCCAGGCCATCTTTGAAGACCTGCTGCACCAACTTTAGCCCCACCTGGAGTGCCAGAACATGGAGAAGTACCTGGCTGTACCTGCTGACCCATACCTGGCCTGCCACCCACAAACCCCCTACTAGAGTTGTACAAAGTGGGCCATATTTGATTTGGATTTGGTTTTGGTCCACTATAGGGGAACAGTGATTCAATTAGCTGATTCAAATCACTGTCCCTATTCAATTTGTCCGAATCCAAATCTGAAGATTCAATTCTGATTCAGGGAATCAGCAATTTGGACATAGACACAGCTTTATATATGTTTTTTCTACATACCTCAGGTACCAGGCATGGCTCATGAACACTGAGATGGTGGGGCGGATGGAGCATCCCACAGGAGAGTTGGGGGGGGGTCCTCCACGTGCTTGGTGGTGGACCTGGAAGTGGACTGGAAGTGCTTCTGGTCCACTTCCAGGTTCACTGCCAAGTGCACTGGGGACACCCCT
>NW_017729024.1:49655069-49663644 GCF_001723915.1 Gavialis gangeticus | reverse complement strand
CAGTGTGTCTCCTGATTCGATTCAGATTCAGATGTTCAACCACTGAATTGGGCCAAATCTCCACCAAATTGAATCAGCGACTGAAGTGTCACACAACCCTACCCACCCCCCAGCACCACTCCAAGACACACAGATATTGGTAATGAAAACCTTTATTCCCCTCACAAACCTCACCCCCATTTCCCCCACCTCTCCCATCAACCAACAGAGCCCCTCCCCCAACACACAGAGCATGTCCACCACCCTTCCCACGTATCAACAACAAAAAAAGTCTTCCCAAACTGAAAACTATACATCACTCTCAGTCCTTCTCTGAGTCCCAGAGTTGGGGGGCTGTGCACTGGAGGCACCCCGGGCACAGAGCCCAATGACAGGCAGCCAGCACCCTGGCTGTGGACAGTTCCCCCCAGGGCCAGGAGCCATGGAGAATGGCAGAGACTTCTGTGGATGGAAGGTGACAGAGGCCCTCCTCTAAGGCCCAGGTGGGGGCCTGCTGCAGGGTGGCGGGCAGGACCCAGGGGCCCTGTAAGGCCAAGGCTGGGAGCCTTATGTGGGGGTCCTGCACATGGGCTCCAGGGGCCAGGCCTGACTGGCCAGTTGCTTCTGGAGCAGCTCCACGCAGTGCTGCTCCATGTTCTCCAGCCGGTCCCAGTGTGCCCACTGTGCCTAGTCCCATGCCTACTCCCAGGAGGTCTCCTGGCTGATGTCTTCACCCTGCCAGGACAGCTCCCATACCTTCTATGCCTGCTTCCACATCTGCTCCCATGCTGCCCAGTTCTCAACCACTGCCACCAGCCACTGAAGTAGGAGGGTCCAATCTGTGGTGCACTGCTGATGAAGGCAGCATGTCTCAGTGGCTCCAGCAGTGACCCTGCTGCAGCACTCCTGCAGACCCCTGAAGCCTCTCCCTCATATCCAGATGTTGGCCCTGCAGAAGCAAGAGACAGGAGCCTTTTGTGTGAGTTTGCAGCACTGCAAAGGTAAGATGCTCTGCACCCTATGCTGCCCAGCCTCCAATTCGAGGTCAGCTGTGCATGGGCATCCAGGGACCATGGTAAGCTGTCCGTGCATGGCTGGGTCCAGGCGGCCACTGGCCAAGCCCCCAAGCCCCACTTGCTCCCCTGGGGCTAGTGGCCCACTGAGTGCTGGCTGCAGGCAGCCTGCCTCCCCTGCTCTTTTCCCAGAGTGGGCCAGGCCAGGCTTCTGGCAGCACCTGCTGCCACAGATTCAGACCTCACCACCCCCCATCCCCCACATGCCAACCACTCTGCTGTGCTGCTGCCCAGCCCATGGCACCTGGGCTCAGGGACCATGGGGCTCCTGTAGAACTGGGATGAGGGGCTGGCTGTGCCCCTGTCCTCCTCACAGGGGGCCTGTCCATGGAGGCACCACAAGGCCACCCCCCCACACACTGCCACTGTGCCCTGAGAATGCCCCTGCTTTGTGTCCCCCGGGTGGTGCACAATGAGTTGTTTGTGCAGGTGGAGGGCTGCCTGAGCCACTACACCCTGCTGATGATGATCCTGCTGGTGCCTCAGGCACACCTGCACTCCTGATTCAGGACCCTGAGTTTTGATGGCATGGGGGGTGTTGACACTGGATTTTAGGAACCCAGCTGTTATACCTTTGTTCTGGGTGGGCATAACCCTCAGACTGATCACAACACCTGCCAGTTGATAATAGGTGATTTTATTGATACAGAGTGATAACAGAAAAGCAACAATACAAACAATCAAGTGATTTTATATCTACCAATCCTAGGGCTGTCATCAGAGTCAAAGTACATCTGGTCAGGATGCAGGCTCCACTCTGAGGCTCTTTCTCTTAGGTGTCAGCCATCTGAAGGCGGGATGCTGAGGCCCACAGCCCCCCTGCAGTGGGGTGCATGAGACAGGCTACCGGTATGCCCTTGGTCCATGGTGGCCTTCGGAACCTTCCTGGGGGATGGGGACAGGGATGGGAACCCCTTTCAAGGACAAGAAGGAGGAGGACCACAAGGAGGGACCCTTTGTTAATGTCGAGTCTTTGTTTTTGTATTCTCCTTCCCTCTTGATGACTCTTCATCTGTGGCTAGCTCTGGTTGGTTGTCTCTTTGTGGTCACACATCCATGTAGCCTTCTGGGCCTTCTCCTAATTTGGTCTATTCCCCAAAACTGGCACTCAGCCCCCCTGCTGCTCTGGGGCCTTGTTGCTAGTGTCACTATCTCATGTGATGGAACAGTATGGTACATACTTCCTTTGGTTCCTAGGCTTTTTTCTAGACTATGTGTTCTTGTTGGCCTTGTTGTATTAGACAACCTGTCTGCCTTGAAGTCTGTGATCTTCTGTTATGGGATACCCCCCTCAATTCTCAGGCTGTGTCCATCTAGATAGGTTGTGCTAGATAATCTTTCTGTTTTCAGGGCCATGAGAAGCGGTGTGCGTCTCCCAAGCTCTTTAGAAATCCATTTAACCCCTGCTGCCCATCTTGAACACTTATAATAGATATATTTATACCTATAAGCTAATTCCCAAAAAACAGGCCTTTAAATGCCATTTTTAAGCCATCAGGGTAGCAAGCCAATGCCAATGCCTGGAGGACTACTAGCAGCAGTACTACACGTCCCTACCCCACACTGCCAAGGAGGACATTGCCGTCAGTATCAATGCCTTCCTCAGCATGTGAGAGGCCTGTGCCCAGCCAGCAGTAGGGACAAGGGCTACTCAATAAAGTTTTGAACTGTGTCCCACCTTTGTGTGCTGTGGGTGGAGAACATGGGGCCAGGGGAGTGCAGGTGTGCCAAACAGGGAGCAGGGATGGGGCTGGGAGTAGGGGCAGGCCCGGGGACTGGTAGGGCCCTCCCCCAGAGCAGGATTTACCAGGTGTCCAGGGCTGACAAGGTTGGTGGCTTGGCATTGAACTCCCCATCAGTGGCGCAGTTTGGCTGTACCCAGCGTCCATGGCCTGTGGTGAATAGCAAGCTGGTATCTGGTCAGGGGAGAATGCCCTTCCCGGCCCCCCCCCCATGGTGCAAGTGAGGGTAAGATGCCCCTACTGTTGGCACCAAAATGCAGGTCAGCTCCTAAATGAAGGGCATGGTCTTTTGGGCACAAACAGACCAATGACTGAAGTTGGTCATGGCCACCTACTGTGCCCAAAATACTTTGATCTTCACATGGTACTGCCACACCATCTAAGAGTAGCCTTGTGTATGCATCCGAGCTGAAATGGCTTCATAAATGTGGGCATTCAAGCACCCACCCACGCAAACTGCCTCTGGATGTCAGCACCCCCCAAGAGCACCATGAGGTCATGTACCTCCTTGTGGGTCCAGTTCGGGGCCTGGGCACTCAGGATGGGCATGGGCATATGGGCAGAGCCAGGGCTTGATGGGGATGATATGCTGGACATGTTTCCCATACCAGGTCTCTGGGCCCCTGAACAGCTGTCCCTGTGATGCCAGCCATAGATGGCTGCCAGCAGCACTGTGGACAAGGGCACAGCCAGGGTCGGGGAGCAGCACAATAGAGGCACTTCACCCCAGTGCCTGCAAAAAGATGGAGCTGGGGATGAGGGACACCAGGGAGCAGATGCTGGCCCTGCTGCCATAGAGATCAGGGTCAACAGCCCTGGGGGGAATCTCAGGGCTAGGCAAGGGATGCAGCAGGCTGCAGGCCTTTGCAACACTCACCTATGACCAGGGAGCAGCTCTAGCTAGGGGACAGGATGGCCAGAGGCTGCCTGGGTCCTGTCCAGGGGGCACACAGGGCCTGGTGAGTTCCTGCAGGCAGCACTGGCTCCTTCAGGCTCCCTGTACTGTGTGCCCCAAGGCACAAAATGACTGGAGGGCTGTAGCTAGGGCTGCCAGAGAGCTGCCCAGCCCTGGAGGGGGGAGAGGCAGCCAGCCAGGAGCTCTGGACAGCCCCCTGAAGTCCTTGCGTTAATGTGCATTAATGTGTCTCAGATGCATTAATGCAGTTTAACAAATCACACCTAAATTTGATGCTTGCTTTATGCAGGTATCGAATTTAGGCAGGATTAGCCTTAAATCAGGCTAATGAGCATTAAATGCCCACATGTAAACATGCCCAGTGAGAGCAGAACAGAGTAGCCCAAGCATGAATGGAAACCTACTGGTAACATTATGATGTAAGCAAGCCAATCCACATGGTTAAGAAAGCCTTCTGAATAGATATTTCAGTTAAACTCCTGTCTCCATTTCCCCCAAAATCCCTCTCCTCCAAAGGAATAACAGTAAGAAAAAACAGAGATTTAACCTCATCAAGTTTCCCTAATAAGATTTCCACTCCCAGTATTGAATCTTTACTCTGGACATTCATTAACATGTCATTAATTATTGCAGCATCATTATCATTACAGATATATGCTGTGAGCACTGATTTTTTTCCACTCCACTTGAAGGGATCTGCCAGGTCTTATTTCACTGTTTGTTTAAAGAAACAGCACCATGGAGGCAGAGTGGGAAGAATGGAGTGTTCCACTATGACTGTGCAATACATATGCTCAGCTAAGAAATTCTTCATGTATTTTTCAACGTGGTGGGAAAACACAGCCTCTTGTTAGGTTCAAAGTCAAAAAGGTCCAGCATCTGTTGAGACTGATAACTTATTCTACTGACAACCTTTGAAATGAAAATGTGATACAATAGAAAACTAGCCCAATATTAACATGCTTTTACAGACAGCATTCCCAGACTCCTTTATCCAACCATATAAAAGGCATATCTTCTTCCAAGTTCATGTTTATTACTAAGCAAGTACTGAAAGAAAAATAGGTCTGTGATGCCACAAATTTTTAAGCAAATTCACTTTAACACCTTTTCTGCCCATTTTAGAATCACTTTCTACAGATAATCTACCCATGAGCCAGGAATACATATGCTTAATTTTAACCACTGGACTAGTCATTCTTAAATCTATGGAACTACTCATGCATTTAAAGTGAAGAACATACTTGAGTGCTTTGCTCTAAATGGCTATTGAGACAAACTTTACCACCATGAATATTTGCAGAAAGTGAAAATTATGAGTATATATTGCAGAACGAGAATTTAAAATTAATGATTACAAATAATCGAGCTGGAAAGCTGGCTTTAAGAATTGCAGAGAGGGGTAGTCAGCCATGTTAGTCTGGAATCAGGCAGAAGGCAGGGTAGATTGACAATTTATAGACTGACTAAATCAGAAATGCCTACGCTTTTGTAAGTAGCAGCTTACTTCATCAGATACAGTGAAAGGACTGCAAGAGCAGTGCTTCCAAATAGAAAGCAATGATCAGATCCCCTACCTTTTGTATTCTAGTCACTGCTTTCTATTTAGAAACTTTGCACCCTACAGCCCCTTCACTGCATCTGATGAAGTGAGCCATGTTTTGCCAAAATTTATGCATTCCTAATTTAGTTAATCTAGAACAGAGGTGGCCAACCTGCGGTATGCATGTCACAGGTCTCATGGGCAGCCTCTGTGTGTGGCACATAGCAGATCCAGCTGGGAACAGAGAGCACAGTGGCAGATAAGGCAGGGAGCAAAAAGTAAAGCAGCAAATTAAGCAAGGAACACAGGGCAGGGAACAGAAAGCAGAGCAGGAGATTGGACAGGGGAAGGGGATCAGTGTGACATTTAAGGAGAGTACAGGGCTAATTTATCACATTTGCCAAAAAGGTTGTCTCTCACTGGTCTATGAGGTGCAACTCTACCCTACTTTTTAAGAACTGCACTCATTTAATCAAAATATGGGAACAGACTGCATGCTCCTTGTGTCTGCTCAGAACAGCCCCAATTTCTTATATTGAAAATTTGTAATGGATTGATCATGAATGTACTTCAGGGCAAGCGTCATTTCCAGAAATGATTCTGTGAATTATTTTGAATAAGGACAATAAGTATAAGCTATGATGTGTGCAAAGGTCATTCCCAATCACCAAAACAGGGAAAGTTAATGATTCTATCTCCTAATTCATATATTGCATTACTAATTGTAACTCTGTCAGTAAGGTACTTGCTTAAATATTCTGGAGGACCCCATTTTTTCATTATAGTGAAATCTGCATGTTAAAAACAGACTGAGGTCCCATGCTTAATAAAAATTTCTAATAAACATAAAGCAAATCACTTCTAACTATATTTAACAATGAGGCAGGGTTCATTCTTAAGACAAGAAGTTTGTATGTAATATGAATAGCTTCTTCTATGGATTTTACCATGTTCTGTGGGAGGAACTAATGTACAAATTTCATGCAGCTTGGTTTGGAAGTCTGAGTGCTTATGTTAAGCTTATAACAATCCTTATAAGCTTTCTAAATCTGAAAATTGGACTGGACATAAAACATAGTTAATATGTTTTCTTATGGATTTGCTAGTATGTCCTGTTTCAACTAAGTGAGAAATGCCCAATAAATATTTCACAGCAGATCAGCATTGCTCCTTGCACTCCCAACAATAGACCAAGCAGCACTTGAGGAGCACAGAGGAAAAAGGGATCTTACCAAGCTTTTTCAAATATCAATAAAGGATGCTTTCTTTCACAAAATAAATAAATAAATAAAATAGCTGGGAGGTGGGAGAAAAATGAGAGATGAAGAAGAAGGTAAGGGTAGAAGGTAAGTGGAAAAGATAAAACACTTATGAACACTTATGAGACAAAAGGAAGAAAAAGGCAAGAAGATTGAGATGGATATATTTGCATGATCATGAATTAGATGCATGGCCATTTTGTCTTCATACCTTTGCTAGCATACTTCCATCCTGAGATGCAGACCCCAGCTATTACCAATCCTGGAGTCCAATTGGGCTGTCTTTATCCATACCAGCTGGTGGATTTATGTTACTCTGCTATTTCTTGGAAGCAGAAATCTCAAAACTCACGCACATCCCCTCTCTCCACCCCCATTTCTTTTTTGTTCGTTAACATTTTATTTTCTCTGAAAAGAAGGGTGTTTTGTTCTAATGCAATTATAGCAAGTGTTGATGGTCTGATGACAAATGGTGATAGCTCCCACATGTTGAAGAATGGTTAATTGAAAGTAGTACTTGAATGTACAGGACATCTAAAGCAATACTGAATTCCCAGAAATGAGTTGTGCAAAAGTGTGCAGAGATGACCAGTGTGGTTCAGGGTTAACTCAGCTCTTTTCACCTTTCCCTAACACAGCTGACATAGCCATAGTGGATAGACTTGATCTTCTCTGAGCTTGGAACCTAAGTAGTCCTCAGCCTGGCTGGCACTTGGATAGGAGACCATTCCAGAGATATATGCCAAAGCGCCACGGTTGAACATTTGACCACAGAAACCAAATAAGAGGCAAAACTACATTCAGCCCCAAAGGAGGTCCATAAAAGTCTAAGAAGTGCTACAGGGACTTCTCCCATAAATGAGGCAGTGGAGGTGCCCCTGAGGGAAGCCCCCTGCTGCTTCTCTCAATCATGCCTGTAACCTCTGCTGAACTGGCAAATGGTAAGGAAAGAAAAGAAGGAATAAAGTCTCTAAATCATGCCCTACACTAAAGCTATCAGCCATTTTCTTTTTTCCTGTCTAAAATGTAGGCCTTTCAGGAGAAGCTTCCAAAGCTCAAAAACCAAATGAGGTCAAGATCATTATGTGGCAATCAACAACCTTGCTGGGGCATGGTGTAAGCATGAGGGCCACCCAAACCTTTAAAGCACATGCCTAAGCAAGAATTTTTTGGAGGAGTGGAGGCTGCCTAGGCCTTCCATCCTCCTTTTAGGTTAGGGAAACAGAATCCAAAGACCAAACTGAGTCCAGATGCTTAGTGCCTCCATGGCTGTAGCTGGATAAGTGTCTGGGAATCAAACCCAGGCCTCCTGTATAGTAGAGAAGGACTCTACCACTGAACCACAGGGGACTGGCAAAGAGTAAACAAGACCTTTAATCCTATCTGTGTTGCCATCAGGTGCCTGAAAACACCCAGAACTTTCAGCAGAAAGAGATGATCTGCCTGAAGGGAAGAAATATTGCTGTCAAAGACAACTGCAGAAGAGTCTCCCTTCAGGATGAGTGGCAATCCTGGGACATCTATTTTGTAAAGACACTGCCACTCCAGGAGGTTAAGGCACTAGGGAGGCAATTCCCTGCATATGTGTGTGTAGACAAGTCAACAAAGGCAGCATAAAACAGAGACAGCAGCCTCCGAAGTGGGAGGGCCCCAGGAGCGCCCTAGCTCACTAATGATTCTATGTTGATAGGGTTATCGTATGTCCAGGTTTTCCCGGACATGTCCTCTTTTTGGATCCTCCAATCTCCATCTGGGCATTTGTGGGGTTTTTTTAAATATGATCAAATGTCTGAGATTTTGGTCAGCTCAGCTTTGAAGTTTTTCCTGCCTTGCCCTAGCAAAAAGCGGCCGGGGGCTGGGGGAACTGAAGGGAGGGTGACTGGAAGCAGGGTGTGCACACACGTGGCTGGCATGCTGCCAGGCAGGGCAGTGGGAGCAGCCCTGGCAGCTGCATGCAGGTAAGTCTATGGGGAGTGAGGATTGGAAGGCCAGGACTTGGGGACTGTTTGGTGGAGGGGGCGGGGGACTGTGGGTTGGGAGTGCAGAGAACTGGCAGTGCCGGG
>NW_017729024.1:49653815-49654797 GCF_001723915.1 Gavialis gangeticus | reverse complement strand
GGAGGGAGGGGCACCTCCAGTGGTGGAGGTCTGCTGGTTGGTGCACCAGCATGGCCCAGAGGGGCAGGGTACCTTGAGTTGGGAGTGAGAGGCAGTGGCAGGGCCAGTAGTCTGTAGGTCAGGAGTGAGGGGCTGTGGCTTGGAGCAACAGAATGAGCAGGAGCAGGACGCTGGCGTATCACTGCTGGCACAAACATACAATTCCTCCCCACTGACAGGGGTCCTCTTTTTTGGAACTGGAAATATGGTAACCCTAACTGGGTATTAGGAAGAAGTTTTTTGCTAGGAGGGTGGTGAAGCACTGGAAAGAGTTACCCAGAGAGGTCTTTGGAGGTTTTTAAGACTGGCTTGGCTGGGATGATCAATTTTGGGAGGGTCCTGGTTTGACCAGGGGGTTGGATTAGATGTGACCTCCGGAGGAAGCTTCCGGCTCTACTTTTCCGTGATTCTAATACTGATGTGTAAAAATGCCCAGTCTAGCCACCGAGCACGGAGGGAAGGGGGGGCATCGGAGTAAACCTAGGAAGAGTCGCTGTTTTCAAAGCAGGCTCCTCGCGCTTTTTCGGTCAGGCACTGAGATGAGCAAATGGAGAGGCTGAGCTCGCGATGGAAGGGGCTGGGCATTTCCCGAGGACGGACACACGCACACGCGGGGGCTGAAGGCGAGGCAGCAGGCGGAGGACTACAGCTCCCAGCGTGCCGGGAGAGGCGCTGCCCCAGCTGGCGGGCTGCCGCTCGCCTTTCAAGGGCGGATTTCTCCGTCAGCGGGAGTTTAGCGCAGCCAAGCGACCGGCCGGAGCCATCTCCAGGCACCGGCGAGCGGCTGCTTCCAGCCCGGGCAACTTTGTGGCGCCTCTTCAGCGGGGCACCGAGGAGGAAGGCGGCGGGGGAGGGCAGAGCAGGCGGGCAGGGGAGCGAGCCGGCGGCCCGGCGGAGATGCGGGGCTGGGCTGCCCGCGCCTCCCGGAGCTGAGGGGCGGCTC
>NW_017729024.1:49648556-49648815 GCF_001723915.1 Gavialis gangeticus | reverse complement strand
AAGCCTGGCCGGGCGAGGGGCCCCGCGCTCCCGGGGCTCAGGGATGCGGAGCCCGGGCGTATGGTGGCTGCTGAGCCGGGCGTGCCTGCTGCTGCTGCCGCCCTGCGCCCTGGTGCTGGCCCGGGTGCCGGGCTCCTCTTCCCACCCGCAGCCCTGCCAGATCCTCAAGCGGATCGGCCACACGGTGCGGATCGGGGCCACGCACCTGCAGCCCTGGCTCGTCCCGCCGCGGGCCAGCACCGGGGGCTGGGGGCCGCCC
>NW_017729024.1:49647478-49648048 GCF_001723915.1 Gavialis gangeticus | reverse complement strand
GGACGGGACGGGACGGGCCCCCGCGGGCTGGAGGCAGCGCCCGGCTCCGGCCGGAGCGCCGCTCACTGCAGCCGAGCCGCTGCCAGCTCCTCCGCACCATTTCGCAGCCCAGGGGCTGAGCCGCAAAGAGCACTGAAGGACTTAGCGCTCAGGGTCCCCCGGCAAGTGTGTGCGAAAGAGAGAGAGAGGAAGAGAACTCGGGTCCTTGGACTTTCCGTGAGGCAGGAGAGAGTCTGACTTGGGCGGGCTGTTGTAGTATCTTGTATCGCCGGAGCTCGTCACAACGGGGAAGTTAGAAGTGACAACTGCTAGGGACCGGCTTCTGAAATCCAGTGCTTACCTCTACGCGTTATTTGCCTGGGTCACAGTGCATTTGAAAGTGCCCGAGTGGGCTGTGTGGGGGCTGGCCGTTTGCAGAAGCCAAATGCAGATCCCCGGCTTTCCCCTTGTACCACAAGGGGTCCCTTCATCATTTCCCACTGAAAGCACTGAGCGGTGGTAAAACATCCAAACCGCGTTTGGCTTAGCTACTTTTTTTCATTTGCCGGTGCTGGGTTACAGCTTCAAAAC
>NW_017729024.1:49642048-49642478 GCF_001723915.1 Gavialis gangeticus | reverse complement strand
GTGGAGAGCCTGAACCGGGCGCGCGGGCTGCTGCCCTATAACCTGTCCCTGGAGGTGGTGATGGCCATCGAGGCGGGCCTGGGGGACCTGCCGCTCCTCCCCTTCTCGTCTCCCAGCTCGGCCTGGAGCAGCGACCCCGTCTCCTTCCTGCACAGCCTCTGCCACACCGTGGTGGTGCAGGGGGTCTCGGCCATCCTGGCCTTCCCGCAGAGCCGCGGCGAGGTGCTGGAGCTGGACTTCGTCGCCTCGGCCCTGCGTATCCCGGTGCTCAGCGTCGTGCTGCACGAGTTCCCCAGGAAGAGCCAGGTGAGGGGCACGGGGCGCGGGGCACTTTCACTGAGGAGGGGCAGGTCCCGGGGGCGGGGAGGCGCCCCCCGCGGGGCTGCCGGAGCCGGGCGCGGCGCTCGGCCCCCCGTTCAGCTCCCTCGAC
>NW_017729024.1:49636679-49641803 GCF_001723915.1 Gavialis gangeticus | reverse complement strand
TTGGACTTTCCGTGAGGCAGGAGAGAGTCTGACTTGGGCGGGCTGTTGTAGTATCTTGTATCGCCGGAGCTCGTCACAACGGGGAAGTTAGAAGTGACAACTGCTAGGGACCGGCTTCTGAAATCCAGTGCTTACCTCTACGCGTTATTTGCCTGGGTCACAGTGCATTTGAAAGTGCCCGAGTGGGCTGTGTGGGGGCTGGCCGTTTGCAGAAGCCAAATGCAGATCCCCGGCTTTCCCCTTGTACCACAAGGGGTCCCTTCATCATTTCCCACTGAAAGCACTGAGCGGTGGTAAAACATCCAAACCGCGTTTGGCTTAGCTACTTTTTTTCATTTGCCGGTGCTGGGTTACAGCTTCAAAACACCAAATAACGAGAGCCCAAAACACCAGATAACGACAGCCCCTTAGCTCAGATTTCACCCCACGCTCCCACGTTTCATTGCTTTAGCAAAGCCAGGACAACACACAAGCCAATTTAAAATAAGCATTTTAATGCAAAGTGGTGATAGGGCACTCTGTGTAAATCTGTTACCATAACATCTTTTGCATACTGTATTTAATTTCAACAACTACTTTTAGGCAAGTGAAACCAAACCTGCAATACCACATACACTATTTAGCGCACACTGCTTGAAGGTTGGTCGGTGTGATGTCAGAAACTAGAGAACAAGGAACAAGAAGGAAAGAGAAAATTACTATTGTTTTCTATAAGAAGGGTAGTACATTTACAGAAAAATGGAAGCCAGCAAAACAAAGTTTTTATCTCTTGATTAAAGGAACAAACTTAAAAAACAAGTCTGTGCCCCTTCCAGACCCCTCCATGTTATACAGGAGGTCACCAAATGAATCATGAAAATGTGAGGCAAGAATCTATTAAGGAAAGTGCATCTTCACTAAGGCTATGTCTATGTTGCAAATGGAGGTGTCCTGTAGCATGTCTCCCTTAGCTACCTTTAATCTACCTAGTTCAAGTAACAATAAGAGTAAAGGTATGGGGGCACATGCTCTTCACTGCAGGCTACATAAGCCTGGCCAGGATGCCAGACAAGCTCACTCACAGAGGTCTATGCATCTCTGCTATTGCTGCCAAGCTAGCTAATCAACAGCTAGCCCAGGTGTGGAGTGTGGAGAAGCCCTAGTTTTCTGGTGGCTGAGTCTGGGGTTTGGTTTTGTGGGTTTTTTTCCTAGCCAGCACAGACTTATTTCAGCTTTCAAAAGATGAATTTTATTTCCTCTACATGAAGGGAATTGGAGAACTCAAAAGCTGTAAGATGTATACACTGACAGCCTGATTCAGTGTCCATGGAAATCACTGGGAAGCTTCCCATTAATTTCAAAGTGCTTCAGACTGGGACTTAATTGCTTATCTGATCTGTGTGACTCCAGTGCATAGATTCAATCCTCTTCAGAACTGTTTTTGAATACAGGCTTGAGGCACCAACCTTAGAGTTATTTGAGACTATAATGGGATCTAAGTACATGTGTAGATGCTGCCCCGAATGGCTTTCTGTGAAGACTGATCCTGCTAAGTTTATGCATTTAAAACATCTGGTCATTTTTAAAGGAAAACTAGTCAAACAGGTAGGGTAATTAAATTTAAGGTTGGTCTGAGGTGCCCTGCCACTTTTTTAACACTTCAAAATCTCCTGTTAGTAGACACCACATCACTTAATACATGTGATAATATCAAACCTACTCTGCCACTTTCACTTCTGTGGCTGTTCAGTTTTAGAGGAGACTGCCACCTATAATTGTGAGCACCGTTTAACAAATAATGCAAGTCCTTGCTAATAGACCAGGATAGGATCACCTTTGTCACAGAGAAAAAAAGTCAGGAAAAGGTCAAGATCTTACTTTCTGAGCAGAATTACGAAGTATCCTCAATCTTTATTTCCAGGATTCTCTTAATTAACTATTACTTTAATGAGCAAAACTTGTCCCAAACAACCCCAAACAACTTACTCAAAAGGGTGGCATATTTTTTTGAGTAATGCTTGCACTCCAGGCTTCTTGAAGACAAAATGCTGCTTCTATTTCTTTGTTCTTGAAAAACAACTGTCTATTGTTCTGTTCCCTTAGAAATACTACAAACATAGAATATGCATTAGAGGCCTTCAGATTTGTTTAGTATACATCTCTTAATTGCTAATCTTCGACATTTGGACACTGTTTAACTACGGTAGACTGGTAAAAAGAGAAATCTATCAACAGATGAGGAATACAAGTTCTATTTTCCATCCCAAGGCTAGAGAGGAATATTTACAGGATCTTTGTCTTGCTGTCAAGTGCTATATACAACAAGAGAAGTGTAGCTAAGCAGATGTTAACTGAAAGGCAAAACACTTTGTTGCTTTCAAGTGAATTTTATCCCATCAAGAGTTGTGGTAGGAAAACAAAGCATTTAATAAAAGTCACGTATATAAAAATAAAAAGGAGAGAATGCTACAGAATTGAATGGATTAATCACAATTATTGTCATCTGATTTTTTGAGAGAGGCCAAATGTAGCGTATCTAGAACCTGGAGAACACTTTGATGCCATGGAATACACCCAGTGGAAGGCAGGCATCATACGGTTTTGAAAAGCCTAAATACTTTATAAGTTTTGTCCTGCCAAATTCTACATATACAAAATTAATATCTCACCAAAATTAGTATAGGGCTCCGCCATTAGGTACAGCTGACAGTAACGGCACGAAGTGTAAAATGACTTTCTTGCACAGTTTTCAAATTGCATGTTCTGTCTAATGCTGCCAGGCATGATGGTGGACAGATTAAGGCAGTTCACTATAGTTCTAGAAGTAAGAGTTTGAATCTCATTTTACATTCATGCCATTGGCCCAGTTGTGAATGGGTACCTGGCCATTATGGCTGGGGAGTCAGCAAGGGCTGGGCATGATGCTAATGACATCACACCCTTCCTGTTCATGCCACTGCTACAGAAGTGCCTAAAACACACTACCCCTTTTGGCCAACTGCCTATCCAGGCTTGTGTACACCTTTGCACTTTTTGATCTAATGATTTGCACCTACTGATCCTATCCAAATACTGTTACCAAAGTTTCTTCCTTCATGAAGTTCACCCCCTTTCTATGTCATTCCTTTGTATACACTATACAGTCTGCCTCCTAAGATTGCCAAAAAGCCACTCACTGACTCTGCCTGACATGAAACAGAAAGATGACCTAAAGACATTAAAAATGTCACTCCTAATAGTACATAAATATGAGCAAGAATAATTCCAGTGTATGTGGTAGTATTGGAATAACATGGGAAGTTGCGGGGGGAAGGTTGGGAGTAAGGCTCTCTAAACTTGAAGTTTCTATTTGCAGTTTTTATACCCTATTTTTTATTTTATATACTCTATTTTCAGCAGAGTATATAAAATATACTCATTAACTATTCAGCTTTTCCTCCCTTCCCAGAATGTAATATTAAAAAGAACTTCCATAAAACCATGTCATGCAGTAAAATAAATAGTAATTGACTGGCTATCTGCACGGTGTTTCCAGCAGGTTTCCTCGGCAGCTGATACTCGGGTGGGGAGCAATTCATGACACCATTATTTAATGGTGACCATCTGGCTCAGACTTGAGGGTGGAGAACCAAAAAAGGAACCAACAATATGTGTTTAATTTTAAAAGAATGCCACAGTTAGCTACTATGTCTGGGCACAGAACAGATGATGCTGAAGCAAACAGACTCTTCATATTTAATTTGCAATTCAACTTTAAAGAACAAACTTCCTTTTGAAAATAACTTTGTAGTATGGATGACACTTGAACAGAAAGTGTTATAATATACTGGGCATATGGTACCTCCAGAAGGGATACTGAACTACCAGACTATAGTCATTTTGAACACCTGTGGGTATGAGAAGGCATTTGGGCAAGGGAATGGAAGGAGAAGTCTTGTATCAAACATAACCAAAGAGATTTTTCCCCATACAGAATTAAGATTTTTATAAAACAGTAATGTTCTATTACAGAATGTGGTAGTTTAAAATTGTGTCATCCTAAATTTGGTCAAATCCAAACACTTTACATTTAAAAAGGATCTTTCACTGCCACACACAACGCGTACACATTTTCCCTCCCTCATCTCATATCATTCCATGTTAAACCATTAGGCAATATACAGTCTAAAACAATTCTAAGAGGTTCTGAAGGGTGCCTCTTTAAAGACTGACTTCACATTAATCTCCATCTTCCCATGCAGAGGATGTTCAACTGATTCTTGCTCTCCTTCCAAACCCTGCTAGGTAAATCTAGTAACATAAGTACTTCCTACACTTCTTTTATGAGGATGAAGAGCTCATTTCTTATTCAAGCTTTCTGAGCAATGTACAGGATGTGTCTATACATGCACTTTAATGTGCTGTAGCCTATTTTACTGAGCATTAAAGTGCCATGTAAAAAACTATGAGATTATGCAAATGCACAGTAAAATAAGCTACTGCACATAAAGTGTCACTTAAAAAACATGCACATTCATTGCTATGCATTAAGGCAGCCTAACGTGCATGTCTTTAGTACCTCACATCAGAGGTACTAAATTTAATTCACATTAGAAAAAATGCACATGTAGACACGCCCACAGGGTATTAATGTAACCATGAGAAAATTATTCTGGCGCATATCCATGAGGGGCCAGCAGGGGAGATTATGCTTAGGGGCAATCAATATGGGTTCATTAGTGGCAGGTCCTGTCAGACCAACCTGGTGGCCTTCTATGACCAGATCACCAAATCCTTAGACGCAGGGGTAGCTGTAGACATAGTCTTCCTGGACTTCCGGAAAGCCTTCAACACTGTTTCTCACCCTGTTCTCATTAAAAAACTGGGGGACTGTGGTGTCGACACCCACACAGTCAAATGGGTCGCCAACTGGCTGGAGGGCCGCACCCAGAGAGTGGTGGTGGATGAGTCATTTTCAGCCTGGAGGGATGTGGGCAGTGGGGTCCCCCAGGGCTCGGTCCTCAGGCCCACACTGTTCAATATCTTCATCAGTGACTTGGACGAGGGGGTAAAAAGCACCCTGTTCAAATTTGCCAAGGACACTAAGATGTGGGCATGCTAGAAGGGAGGAATAGGCTGCAATCGGACCTAGACAGGTTACAGGGG
>NW_017729024.1:49634493-49636553 GCF_001723915.1 Gavialis gangeticus | reverse complement strand
CACTCGCATGATCAGGGGACAGCAGGGCAGGCCCTATGAGGAGAGGCTACGGGACCTGAACCTGTTCAGCCTTCACAAGAGAAGGCTGAGGGGGGATCTTGTGGCCTGTTACAAACTAGTCAGAGGGGACCAGCAGGCACTGGGGAAGTCCCTGTTCCCCCGTGCACTACCAGGAGTGACCAGGAATAACGATCACAAGCTGGCAGAGGGTAGATTTAGGCTAGATATCAGGAGGCGCTACTTCACAGTCAGGGTGTCTAGGATCTGGAACCAGCTTCCAAGAGAAGTGGTGCTGGCTCCTACCCTGAGGGCCTTTAAGAGGAGGT
Organism: Gavialis gangeticus; assembly: GCF_001723915.1. Taxonomy (NCBI): domain Eukaryota; kingdom Metazoa; phylum Chordata; order Crocodylia; family Gavialidae; genus Gavialis; species Gavialis gangeticus. The sequence continues at coordinate 49,636,227 of NW_017729024.1, read as the reverse complement.
TAGATGTACACCTTGCTGGGGTCATTTGACCCCAGTACTCTTTCCTGCCATGGCAGGGGGTCAGACTCGATGATCTGCTCAGGTCCCTTCTGACCCTAGAAGGTATGAAACTATGAATTGGACCCTATGGAAAAAGCTGCATGAGAATTGCTAATCCTTCTGAGCATGAACTATAAAGGCACAACTAGATTCTTGTTAATGCAAGTATTTTATATCTTTCCTGTGTTTGGTGAAAGATCTTGGCCATACAATAATCTACCAGGCAAAGCAGAAATATGCATTTGCTAGCTAAACGTTTTCAAAATCCTAACTCATAAACACAGGATTAAATCTGTATAAATTTTTCATACTTCCCAATGCTGCCTTTTCCTCTAAAAAAGCTAGCTTATGATTTTGAAACTGCACTTGTGCTGTATCATAATCTATGCAATGTCGGCTATGGGATTCACAGCATTTTCATAGTTCGCAGCATTTTCAGTTGTGTCAGTCCATCAGTAACCTTTCAAATTATAAATGAGGTTAGCCTTAGGACCATAGGAAATTCATGTTGGAAGGGACTTCAGGAAGTCATCAAGTCCAGCCCTGTACTCAAGATAGGGTCATCCCTGATGAAACCATCCCAATTATTGGCTGGCTTTGGGACAAAGGAAGCGGTCCTTGTTTATATGATTTTTTGTGCTGGAAACCTTAGATGTTCTGAAAGAGATACTGGCATCAGATTTGGAAGTAGTGTTGCCACCTTGTATATTTTTAGTTCTCACATTTCCCTCATTTAAGGTCTTGGCTCCAATTCTGTTTTCTACATCATTACACACCTGATATAAGTGGTAGTCATCCTCACAAGGTGTCCTAAAGACAATCAGGTTCACAACAAAACTATTCCAAAATTTCATTAGAAACTTTGTCTCATTTGAACTTCAGATAATGACATAGAACATTACAGCATGGTTTAGGTGACCCATGTTTTCTTGATTAACTCATTTCCCTTAGGCAATAGGCTTTGGATTAATAGAAGCACTAGATAATGGCAAGAATATTTTGCAGCATTTCCCTCAGTTTTAGTATATGGGCTGCAAGAAAGACTTTAGTTCATCAAGACTGAAGAGGATCCTTTTCCAAAATAAAAGTATGAGTCATGTTTAGATTGAAAACATATTTAAGCTTTTTTTTTTTTATTTTTTTCCATTTTTTTTGCATTCTTAACTTCAGATTTTATCAGACAATGTGAAGCAGAGCCAGAATTTTATTTTGGGAATTTACCCAAATGGAAATTTTGTTGTCATTTTAAATATTTCTTTCTATGAAAAAAATGCTCAAAAACTCAAATCTATCCTTGAATGTTTTGTCCAATAATTTAGATGCTGAAATGAAGAGATCCTGCAATGTACAATATTTAGTAGGGACATATTTTAAACTGCTGAATTACAATTTTTTTTTCTTTCCCTCAGCTTTATTATTGCTCCAAAGTTGTATCTTCATTGGACTTTCTGGGAGCTGGTAAAGGCACTAATCTGTTCAAACATTCACAGTTCTTTGCATTGCATAGAAGTCAGTATCTTCATCGCATTCATTACAAGCTATTTCAGCATGTACCCAAAAACAGCCATAAAAGCACTGTCTCCCAATCTAAAGCTTGTTAGTGTAACAGTGGGACCATCTACACCAGGGGTGTCCAACCTTTTTGAATGTGGGGCCGGATCATGAACTTTTTATCACCCAGTGGGCCAGTGAGCC
>NW_017729024.1:49610941-49629493 GCF_001723915.1 Gavialis gangeticus | reverse complement strand
GAACTTTTTATCACCCAGTGGGCCGGTGAGCCATATTCAAAGACCTCACAGGAAGTAGTATCACATCAGGAAGTGATGTCACATGACCTTTGACACCAATGAAGTTGCAGGAAGTGACAATGAAATGGGTCTGGAAATGTGGTTTAAAATCCAAAATGAAAACAATATAAAAGCAAGAATGAAATAATACCAAACACTTGACTAAAACACTTTTGCTTCTACTCACTTCTCAATGAATGAAAGAAGCATAATGCAAGTCAACAGATCAAATGTGGAAAAGATATAAGCCAGAGTGGAAACTAATCAAAGCAACAAAATGTGGGCATTTTTGAGAATACTTTTTAAGAAGACTTACTTTTATTGAATTAATAACTTGTTAGTAACACATCTTTAACAAGTAGTAACAAGCTGAATCCCCAATCCCGCACAAAGAGAAACAGAAGCAAACACAATCCAAACACTGGACAGTATTTTTACAAAGATTTTTACCTGCTCCAAATTTACGTTGAAGCCCTGATCATTCATGCTCTATTCTTGAGCACATTGTTCAGTCTTAAACAAGCATACAGCACAGCTGCAGGGGGCTCAGCCACAGCTTCTCCTCCCTGGTGCAGCCTGGCCAGCCCATCCCATCCCCTATCAAGCGGTGGCTTCCCCATGTGCTGCTGCACTTTCCCCTTACCTGCACCAGCTGGTCCCAAAAGGCAGGAGGCTCCACTGCCACTTCTGCTGGCCAATGCCAACCCAGCCAGGTGTCCCCAGCAGTACGTGGGAAGCCAGCTTCAGCCACATGCTGCATGGGATGGGATGGGCCCAGCCAGGTCGGCACTGGCCAGGAAAAGCAGCATACAGCTGAAGCTGGCTTCCCACATGCTGCTGGGGACAGGAGAAGGCTGGTCAGGTTGGCACCGGCCAGCAGAAGCGGTGGTGGAGACATGTGCCATCCCAAGCGGAACACAGCTCCGCCGCCACTTCTGCTGGCCAGTGCAGACCTGGCCGACCTCCTCCCGTCCCCAGCAGCACATGGGAATCTGGCTTCAGCTGCATGCTGCTCCAGATGGGACATACCCGCCCGGGTCGGCACCAGCCAGCAGAGAAGGCGGCAGATCCATGTGCCACTTGGGACTGACCAGCGCAGGAAGGGGGAAAGTGCAGCTGAGCCCCTGCTGCTCTGGCTGGGCACATCCTGTCCCGAGCGGCACATGGCTACTGCTTTTCCCACACGCACCGTGTCAGCAACGATAAGCTGATGTTGTATGTGTGGGAACTTTGTCCCTTCCCCAGCCCTTCAGCAGCCATTAGGAAGCTGCTGAGGGGCTGGGGGAGGGACAAGGGGTGGGAATGAAAGTAAACAGTGTTTACTTTAATTTCCTGTCGCAGCACCTTGGGCCTCAGAAAATGCCTTGGCAGGCCGCATGGTGGCCCACGGGCCATATGTTGGACAAGCCTGATTTATACATTATACTACCGCGCAGTTCTTACTGAGCAATTATTTAGTATTTGTATTAGCAAGTACTAAATAAATGCACAGTAACCAGAGTTATCTGAACTAGCTGTTACTTCCAGCATCCTTCAAGATGTTAACTGCTTTGTTTATCTCAACTGATCTAATCAACCCACTTTTTACTTCTTTTAGCTGTATCTCCTCCCTTGTCTCTTCTCCTTCAAATAAAGCCCACACTTTCTCCCAGTCCATTCACAGCACCCCACAAAGCAAGCTGTTGCCTACAAAAAGCTCATGTCTGTCTGAATTCTAAGTTGCTGGCCTGCCCAATAGTCTGCCTTTTTCTCAAGGAATTACTATGCATTCTTGTTTATGCATTTTGTTGATGATTAGATTGAAGACCAAGATAAAGCCATGGTCTTTATCATCTTGCTTCAAAAGTGCATCTAGCTCTATTAGGTTTTATCAAATTGCTTAGTCAACCTCATAAACTCTTATTATTATGTTACTTTCTTCCACATGACAGGCACTTTAAAGAATGAGGACTTTCCAAAATTTAATATCTTTAAACTAAAGGTTATACAAGTAGCCTTTGCCTGCTGGTTCAATCAACATATCTATAGGGAATGAATGTAAAACCACAAAATCATAAGTATATTAACTTTTCATGTTCAGTATATATTCCTTCATTTGTTCACCGTTGCTCTATACCCACTCCCACCAACCAGTCACCAAAACTTAATAGATTTTGGAGCAAAGGATACAAATACTAATACACTTGCTATATCAACCCTGCTATTGGATAGGCTATTTCATTTGTGAATTCACTGCCACTGCACTCTCATGGACACTTAGTGTTTTTGGTTTTTACGTGTGTGTGACAGGGGTATCTCACTGGAGCCTTTCTGTTGGTGGCTCCGCCTTCCTGTCTTGGGCTAACCGCCTGCTTACTCTCCTGCCACGCCTTGATCTTAATTGATTGAGTGATGTAATTAGCAGGAGGCTGCCCACTTTATATGCCCAGTGTCAGGGGGCGCTATCTGCGGCTCCTTTTCCTCCCCTACACCGCAGCCCAAGCCTCGCAGATGGTACTCGACATGGTTTGCCCTATGCCTTGGCCCTCTTCTTTACTTCTGGGGCTTCCCACTGCTCCCTCTTGCTCTGGGACTGGGGTCAATGCAACCCCAAACTCTGTGCCCTCTATGGCGCCAGGGTCCCCACGCTACCATGGAGCTCCTATGAGGCCTCCTCCAACCCCTAATAGCCTCACCCGGTCCTCCGGTTAAAACAGTAAAACACAAAAAAACCCTAAAGCCCCTAGGCTATAACATAAAACTAAACCATCTGGTCAAAACCACATTCTATTCCTACCAGGAAAATACTCCAACTTATAGCTGCAACCAGGGGATGCTCATGCAGTTTATCTTCTCCTTTCTCTCTGCACTGGCCGAGCTCCCCCCTCCATGGCTGCCAGAGGGGAACTGCTCTCCTGGCCTCATGCTTGGGCTTAAGAAAGGGCCAAGCCCTGCCCCTTCCTGTCAGCTGATTCCCTTGGTTCCCCTAGCAACCAGCACCTGTGCTGCCCTGGTGACTGGCAGTTGAGCCTCCCCCTTCTCACCACCAGGGGTCTCTCCTGAGCCATTTCTGCTTTTAGGCGCAGGGCACCTGAGTGCTCTGTGACAATGTGTATAAGGAATGATCACATTTAATATTCCTTGTGCCATTATATTTTGCCTTGGTTTACATGCTATCAGCCCACAGATATGTGGAAGAGTACTCCTTTCCATTCCAAATCACTAGAAGAGATTCTTCAGAGTAGGCTAGATTTTGCCCTGAACAACTACATTAAATTGATATTGCTTAGTAATTCGGTTTACATGTGACATTGTTTTACTTAAGGGCATGCTGCTGAGCATCAGAGGAAACATATCACAAAATATTTAGCACTGTTCACTTATGAGCCTTTAGTCCAGTAGCACACAGCACTAAATACTGCCTAAGGACATAATGCTTTCAGCTATCACCATAGGCAAGAATAAAATCTTCCCCACAACCAACAAAATAATGGCCAAATTCTCAGTTGCTTCAAACTGGTGTAGCCAATATATACTCCCTGAGAATTTGGTCATAAAATGCAGTGTGCCAGATCCTCCATTGGTGGAAATTGATTCGGCTTCATTAAGTCAATGGAGCTATCCAAATTTACAGTAGCAGACAACCTACTCCAGAGGGTGCAATATGTTACTCAAAGTATCTTGAAATCTCCACCTGCATGATGTCCACAATTAAATTTGAATGTCTGTTTATAGAGAGTGTGGATCCCTAATGCAGTCTGTGTTTAATGAATTATTTATAAAATAAACCACAACATGTTGAACGCTGAATGCACTATTAGCAACAGCACATAATTTTATGGTAGTATTAATTGTGGTCTTGTTTCAGCGGTCATTCAATGTTTATCTTTTCTCTCCTGTGCTATGCTTATTAAAGTGTACTCACCCCTGTTGCACCTACCAGAAATTAAGACGTGTTGCAGTCAGCTTGTATTTATGGGAGTTCATACCATCAGCAGATAACTGAACATCCTGTTATTTTTCCTTTTTACCTCCAATTTTTTTAAATTATATTGTGCTTCAAGGACCAATACATTCCTCAATCTTGTTGGGGGATTTTGGAAAACTGTTCCAAATATGCCTCTAAATGTGGATTGTAAGTTCTTTGGAGAAGGGGCTGTGTTTCTTTTGTGCTCCAGAGCAATGGAATCCTGATCATGTAGCTTATAGGTACTATTGAAATACAAAGAATTGTGAACTTCATAATTGGCCTCAAGAGAGAGATCAATCCAGTGATCAAACCTAGTGGGTAGTCATAATAGACTGTCTTAGTTATAAGCGTAGATTGAAGAGTGAAAGAAGAGAGAGACATCTGAGATAGTGTCATGGAGGCAATGGAGATTCTTCTTCCCCAAGTCACACAGAGATGAAAAGTGGGATCTTATGGTGCTTGGTTTCTTTTAGGACATTTTAAGGAAGGAGACATTTTCAACAAAACTTTTTTTGTCGCTTGCAAGACTTTTAATTTCCTACTTTCAGTTATTCCTTATTTCTTTGACAAAATATCGGGTTATTTTAGCACATTAGATATTATGCTGCAGGTAATGATAGAAACAAACCTCTCTCTAACATGCATTACTATCTGGACTACTAGACTCTGGGCACCTATACACGAGACACAAGGCTGCTCTGACATGCTGTAATTACAGCATGTTGGAGCAGACTTGATTAATTACCATGCCCTGGAAGACTCCAGTGTCTCATGTATCAGCATCCCTGTGCTGAAAAAAGGCAATGGGAGCGCTTTAAATAAAGCTCATTCAATGAGCTTTAATTAAAGCACTCCCACCACCATTTTTCAACATGGGGATGCTGATACATGAGATGCTTGGGGCGCCTTAATTAGAGCAGCTCTCGGAGCCACTCTAATTAAAGCATCTCCCTTCCCCCCACTCCTGCAGCATGTGTATAAATGCACTCTGTGACAAAGAGAAAACTCCCTTGTAAGGAGGTGCTCAGATTTTATTCAGGGGGATGAAACCAGGCTGTACATAATTAGCAGGTAATAGTCTACATGGTTGGAAGGCTGAGATCCTGATGTAATTGATAACTACCAAATGAGAGTGGAGTCCCAAACAGGATTACAAGTTCCAGGAGCAGAGTGCAAAAGAGGGAGGGGGAGAGAACAGGGTGTGATCCTGGGGAGAAGAACAGAGCTAGAAAGATTCCCCTCTCTGCGTCAGAAAGAAAGCAGCAGGTTCTGGTTTGTTTGCTTGTATGGTCATTTTGTTTTTCCTAGTTTAGCAGATGTGTTACTTATAGTTATGAAGCCTCACTGAGAGAAATAAAACTGTTTTGAAAGCCTGAACCGAGCTTCTTGACTTAGCAAAAGAAGGTAGTAGAGTGACCCACTTAAATCCCTGTTAACACGTGACAACAAACGTGTGTTTTCTTAATAGGTCTATTTAAAAAGGGCAACAATTACTTGCAGCACTTTGGACTCCATTTTATGGCAGGGATTTGGAAGATTTAGCCATTTCTGCAAATCAGAAAGGATTTGAGTTAGCAATAATTCCTCTCTGGGTTTGTAAAACAGAAAGAACTATTAGTTTAGTTTGTTTAATTTGTTTAGTACTGCATGACACAATGGCCCTGGAACTGGCTTTTATAAAGTTCTATTGATTAAGTCATGTGATGTAAAGGGAGAGATAAAGCAACGCCAGGTGATTATTTCCAGGTACATTGTAGAAAATACTGCTGGAAAGAGAGCAGTTGTGATACCTCTGCTACCGGCAGGTAATTAACAAATGAGCAGAACTTTAATGGATACATGGTATAACACCCTGATCCTATGCAGGAGCAGCAGCCTGAGTGCTTTCTTTGGGGAGTTCTATAGCATTGTAGCAGGGGAAATTCCTGTTGGACCACACCATGCAGAATCCTTAACATGCTGCTGAGTCAATTTACATGATAGACTGTTTGACAGTCTAACCAGAGGAAAGAAGTTTGTTGCTTCCAACTCATATAGCAGATTTCTCTCCTTCTTTGAAGTGTCTGATATGTCATACAGGGGGGAAAAAGCTTGGTCCTGTGGTGTCAGGGGAGACAAATTATGTATTACTTAAGAGAGACCCCTCTATTTCACTTTATGATTTGGGGATAAATTTCAGGCCAGCAGTTCCAGTGACTCTCAACTCCCCATGATAACAGATAAGCAGTAGGCCTGTGCAAAGTGGCTAGTATTCACTTCAGATTTGGCTGATTTGGGGGACAGTGATCCAATTCAGTGATTTGAATCATAGTCCCAAATCAGTTTGGTCGAATCTGATTTGGAGATTCAGCCCCTGCCAAATCAGACGAATCTCCAAATTGGATCCACAGTCCCCCATCTCCCTCCAGTCTTTCTGGTGCCCATCCTGACCTGCTGGGTCCCATCTGCTGGGCCTTCTCATGTCTTTCTTTAAATGTAGTTAGAGGAGCTGCCCAGTTTTTGGGTAACAGCCTACAGTTTACAGTGCTCAGTAAGGAAGTGGGGGACCTGAGTGGGATACCCTATTCAGCCTGAGGGGATCCAAACCCTCCCCATCCTAATCAACATGCTACAGATCAGGCTAAGTGAGGACACTGTCCATCTCATTCACTGAAGCTCAGTCAGTGTGCCAAAAAATTATAGATAGCACCAGAAAGAGAACTGATATGAGAAGGAGCATCACTGTGCAGTCTATTGCTTAGGGCGCTTGTGGGGGAGCTAGATTTCAGTCCTTGCTCCCAGCATTTATTATCTAATCAACATCCAATGTCTGAAGAGTTTTGAGAGCAGGGGTTAGTACCCTGCTACCACTCCCTCCCTCCTACAGGTGGCTGCCCTAACCAAGCTACAGCATCTGGCTGCTCCTGTAGTCTCTCCCTGGCCCTTATCTTCTTACCTACAGAGTAACGGCACAGCTTCAACAGGAGGGGCGGAGAGTGGCCCTATCCAGGCTAATTTATAGCCTTCTGGGAGGCAAAATGTGTGGTTTTGAACCCGGAGAGCAGGGGCAGGGAAAATACGGCCCACAGGCTGGATCAGGCCCACAGCAGACTCCATTTCCAGCAGCACCTGCCCACATTGCTGCGGCTGGTTTCCATGCAGACCCTAGAAGCAGTGGGGCTGTGACAGCGCAGGGCCAGGGTTTCCATGGAGACTGGCCCCAGCACCACTGGCAGGATGCACAGCTGGGCAGGGAGCTGCTCTAGGGCTGGGATCTTGCGGCCCAGAGCCAGAGCAGAGCTGCGATTGGCTACGTGCACACCACAGGCAAGGACATACAGACAGAGGATTGTCCCAGCTTGGGACCACATTGTCACCACTGCAAGATCCCAGCCCCACCCCCAGAGCAGCTCCCCATCTAGGAAACCCTGGCCCCCCCGCTGTCACAGTGCCACTGCTACTGGGGTCTTTACGGAAATCAGCCACAGCAACGCAGGCAGGGCCTTCTGGGAAATGGAGGCCTGCTGGGTCCACCATTTTGCCCATCCCTGCCTCAGAGGCGGAGGTGGGCCAACTACCCATACTTCCTACCTCCCAGGAGAGTGCTGTAACCACTAAACTATCATCTAAAAGGTGGGCACAGCTACCACCACCTGTTCTCCTTCTAGTAATGTTTTTCAAGGGAAATCAGATGTGTTTTGTGAGAGTTCCCATCCTTTCCACGTGGATGCAGCTTGCTCAGAGTGTGAATCCTGGATCGGGCCTTTCAAGGGACTTAAGTAAAGCTCCATCTAGGTTCTGGCTCAGCTAGGCACCCACCGACATAGACCAGGGCAGTACTTCACATATCTGCAAGAAAAATTATAGGCTTCTAGTGACTGTAGCTGCCTCCAGAGTTAAGAAGCCACTAGGAAGAGGCTTTGAGGAGTTACTATTCTGTACTTAGAAGCCTATATTCTTTTTCTTTGTACCCAGCACTGAAATTCTGTTCCCTTCCCCGATATTTGCTTAGCTGGTCTTCTCCCTTTTTATGGAGGTGTGGTGGTACTGGCTGAGTCCAGAACAGCTCATTAGCTCCCATTTGGCCAGGGTGAGATTTTATGCAAACCATCACAAAAAAGGATGAGAGTAGAATACAGCACACATTTTTTAGTCTGAGCATGCAAAAAGTTGGTGTGTTTGGTAGCATCTTTTATTGAGCCAACTGCATAGTTGGACAAGGTTTTAAGCACTAATTGTCCTTCCTCAGCTCTGGGAAAGAAGCAGATACAACCTAAATATCAGGTAAAATAAAAAAAAATTAAGTCTATTATGTAAATCAAAATAATTATTTGAAGAAAGGAAAAGAAGGCAATAAATCTGTAGAGCAATTAAAAGTTGCCATAACTAGCTATAAATCAAGTCAAAGGCAGGTGAAACAGATAAAACTAATTAGGAAAAAGAGTAAGATCATTTAAAAGGGAAGAGAGTCATTACCTGGGAAGTACAGAGAAGTTAGCAGAAGGAGCACATACATTGGATTGAACCATAAAACCACTGTCTGTGTTTAGTCCATGACTTCTAGTGTCCAGCAAAGTTATGAATTCTTACTTCCACACCTACCTCCTGAAGGTAGATAATATAGTTGATCCAGTAAAAGATTTTACCAAACACCGATTCTCACATATTCCTCTGGATCATCACAGTTATAACAACACTATAATCCTACTAAGTTTGAGGGGGCAAAAATGAACAGCAATTCTATTATTTGTATTGATAAGAGACACCAACTTAAAAGAAATCATTTGAGCGAGGGATGCCTCGTGATCTGACTAAGGGGTTTACAATACTGCCCTGTTTTCCAGGTGTTGCCTCAAGCTGGCTAAGATTGCTCCCACTGATGAAAGATAACTATGGTAAAAATTGCTTAAAAATAGGAATGGATTTGGTATATTACGAGTTAAAATAAATTACATAATTTATTCTATGTCGCAGAGATTTAGCATATAAAGCAGTGTCGCTAAGTGTGGTGTCATGAGATCCTTTTAAGGGTGATGCGGGGTGCTGTGCAATATTAGCACAGACTAACATCTGTACCAGCTAACACCTAAACATGATTCACAAGATAAACCCAAAGATTTTCAATAGAATCTAGAGTGTCAAAATCATTCTGACCTGTTGTGGTCTTTCTGAGTTTGTTGCAACGGAAGAATTGCTCTGGTATTTTTCTGCAGGCAAAAAATGAGAGAAAGCTAACTGATAGCATTTTCTGAGAGGTCTCCTGAGTCTAAAAAGGTCAGAACCACAGATACAGTGGAACAAGGTGGATATACATATAGTTTTCCTTGATACATTTCAGATGCTCCCCTCCCATTCCTGTTTTCACTGTAAGAGATGCTCATAGACAACTATTATCTTCTTTATGGGTATATGTAGGAAGCACACAATTATGTACATGTATAGCAGGTTCATGTTTAATTCATGTTCATATATAAATTCAGGTTCATGTTTATGCAACAGGTTGAAAGATGATGCTGAACTTTTGAATTGTTCCCTTATAGTTTCCATACTGAATCTTACTTGCAATGAACTGCTAGCTTTGCAATGTTGAGATGGGGATGTGAACAGGAATGGTTTCCAGCAGCTGACTGGAAGGCTTCCATTTGGCACAGAAGTGAAAAGATTTGATCTGCAGCGTGCTGGCTAATTAACTTTTATCTAAAAGGTTTCAGTCACCTGAATCTGAATGGCTGCCAGCAGCAGATGGGGAGGTGGGGGGAAAGAAAAAAAAGGAAGCACAGGTGCACTGTCAGACACCACCAAAGAGTAGTAAACAGGGAAATTACTGTGCTCATTCAATCGTTATTGTTATATGGAAGAAATCAAGCATCAGGAAATTCTGAAGTGGGTCCCACTTTCTCTTTCTTGCCATAGGTTTTTTATTGCTGTTTCTTCACAAACTCTCATCTGCAATGATAGTTTCCAAAGCATATTTTACTACTTGAAAAATATTTGAAATGCATTATAATGGGTATGAATATGCTGCAAAGGCGTCTTTTAAGCATTTCATATTCCCTAAAGGCAGACTAAGCTACTCTTAGCTCTCTTTAAAAAACAAAGTCTGGGAAAGAAATCAATGCTGTATAAATGACATTTTACAAGGCTTTGTAACTTCAGACTGACTCAACACCAAAAAGAGATTTTCAAGAGCAAACTACCATAGTATTTTTAAAGTGCAATCTCATTTATCATATGAGAATAAATCAATCAGATACAGCAATTAAATAGCCAAAGAGTATAGCTATATTATGCATGACAACTTTCAGTCATATTAGTTAAGAGTTTCATCACCCAATTTTAACAATCTCAGATAGACTTTTTTTATCCGATCTGCAAAATTCAATGCTGTTTTGACTCAGTTCATGGTTTACCAATATTCCAATGCTATTTTAGATGAAAGCACAATTATTTATCATTTCCTCTGGGCTTGTAACACTAATATTTATTGGTTGAACAGCTCTCAGTAGGAAATCACAGGCTTAAAAATGTTTTACAGTATTCAGCATGTAAACGTCATTATGGAGGAGAACTAGTTATAAATCTTGACATATTGCTATTGGGTAAGTAGTGCTGTCTGAAGAAATTGCACTGCATTTATCTTAACTCTAATTTCTTCTTTTTCATTGACACCAAAAAGGTACATTTTTATTACAACCATGAAATGAAGTGAAACAAGGCCTTTTAATTTGGTTCCCTCTTTTTAAGAAGCATATGACAATAATGATGAAGTTAGAAGATCATCTTACAAATGAACTAATATACTTCTATTAACTGTCATAAGCACCACAGAAATAATCAATTAATCTTAAGCCTAAACAAAGTTTTTTCAGAATCTTAACAATAAGAATGCCATTGCTTGTTAAGCCCATCGTTACGTGAGTATTCCTGATAGTTTTTCCCATCGTCTCCACTGTGGGAGAGAAATTAATACTACTTGATGGGAGAGCTTGGGTTATACCTTGATTGATATGTTATTTTCCTGGTCATTGGGCACCTTTCATGTGAAATCCATCACATGTCCATGATGCTTAAGAATGACTGCTTGCCTTGCTCCATGTGTGGATTCCCCCTAGATGTTAGAGGAGGTTTAGAATCCTAACTGATGGCCTGGCTGTAGTCACCAAGTTTGTTTTGCCCTATTATGCATTTTCCTATTCCAGAGTGAGGGTATGCTGCCCTCCCGAGTTACCTTCCAGCCATGGGGAAAGGTAGCTCAAGGAGGAAATAGTTCATGCAGTCTTTATATTTGCACTGACAATAGTGAAATTTTTGACTGAAGATTTTTCTTGTATGATTTTTCGTAACATTCCTTTGAAGCATTTAAAATGAAACCAATGATCTCATTTTTTGACAAGATGACAGACTGGGGATGGAGGACACAGGGTACTGGACTAGATAAATCCCAGTTTAATCTGGTATGGCAGTGTCTATGCTCTAAGGGACATAACACAAAGATTAGCATTCACTGAGTAATAAGTGGCGTCCTGGTTTTTTAAAGTAGTAAATGTTAATATTTAAGTGGAATACTTCCGATGGTCTCCTGAGTTGTTCAAACACATATCGTTTATCTTTCTCCCTCCCCCCCACAAATGAAATTTAAAAATCAGGCTGCAATATTTTGCTTTTTCCCTGAAGGTTTCCAAAAGAAAAAAAAATCTTTAAAACTACACCCTAGTCCCACCAACAGTCCATTACCCTTTACTATATTTTCTTGGGTCTTCTGCATTAAAAAGTCTCATAGTGACAGCAATCACAGAGAAGCCAAAATTGCCGTGTACCCAATCATCTCTGGGATCACTTTTTATCGGTATGAATTATTTACTTGATATCAAGTACTTACACGCTTGCTAAAGTAATTAACGTGCTTTCATCCAATTATACCCATAAGATCTCTGCACTGAATGTAATCTGTCACACAGTATTTATTACATTCTCACTGACTGTACTTGTTCATTGTTGCCTCTCATTGCACAAATGGTAAATCCTTCAGTATGAAAGGCTAATAGAAAATGATTCACCCTCTAAATATGTATTGATATGTTACAAAACAAAAAAAATGGAATTTTACAGAACCTTTTTGTTGCAAACCAGACATCCTATTTACCGAAACAAGCTTAGTTTTGTTATTCTTCTCTTCTCTCCTTTTTGCACTAGCGCTTTCTATCTTGTCACAGTTTGACTCATTAAGTCTTTAGAATAACAATTGTCTTTGACTATGTTCAAGGCTTCAGCAAAATGGATCCTAATCCGTATAAAAGGACCTCTGTACCACCGATACACCTCCATCAATTAAGTATATTTACACACAATGTACAACAGAAAGCTGATGTTCAAAAGAGCTCAGCACTCACAGTTGAGATGAAATGTTCAGAAGAACTCAGTTTCCATTTAGGCACCAGAAATACTTAGGCCAGAAATTTGGCCAGTTGGGACATGTCCTCCCACCATTTCAATAGTGTATGTTATATATAATGGGCAAGTGAGGCATTATGTGGTATGCTCTACATAGTAACAACATAGGCAATGTCTCTTACTAGAGGACTAAACTGCAAACTGCCATGCAAGGGGGGAGCAGTGCAAAGGAGATGCTTATAATGAAAGGGACATGGCTAAAAAAAAAAAAGATGACTGGCTTGAATTGGAGGGATTTGTCCAAATCAAGTTACTCAGGTGAATGAGTAACTTGATTTGGACAAATCCCTCCAATTCATGTGAATGAGTATTATACATGTTATTATTCCAAAAACCATAATTTTTGGAAACAGATGTTGAGAAAAGTGTTAGGCAAAGAATTCACAGCAAACTGTATATTGAACAGCTATGGCTGCTTCTTCTACTTCCAGAATATCTGAACTGTTTATGCAAAGTTAACAAACAAGTCCTCAGAAAGTATGTATACATCCCTAGTCCAAAGACCACAGAAGTTAACTGGAGTCCTCCCATTGTCTTCCATGCCCATTGCACTGCGTTCTGTTTGAGATGTATGACTAGCGTAACCCACCAGAAATGGGATACTGTTTCTGTTCTCTGACTGGATGCTGGGCATATGCTAGTCTAAAATATAGTTTTGTGAAGGCCTGCACACTCAGTGTTAACACTCACTTTTTGCAAACATTAGTTTATATGCAACTCAATTGTTCAAATGTTCATGTAAATAACAAAAAGGCACACAATGAACACTTTCAGTTTTCTTTCTGACTTTTGTCCACATAAATCAACATATGCTGAGACTGTAAACTCATGTTGGGCAGAAACCCTCCTCTTATTTAATGCGGACAAGAGCTGGTCGTGCTGTCTGCCAGCTGGTCATGTGAGAGTCACAGCCACACTTTTTCCTCAAGTTTCAGAAACAGGTCCTTTTATTTGGAGACCTCTTTTAACACTAAAGGAAATCAAACCAAACATTGACTTTCTTCCTTCAGGTTATAAAACAAAACTATTGCCTTTTCTCTCAAGTTATAAATATTTCTCCATCTTCAACAACCTCTTCCTACCCTCTCTTGCAGCTAAGACCCTTTTAATGCTCCCAGCTGGAAATCTGCCCAGCAGCCTGATACCCTTCACTTGTACCTTCTGGCTTCCTAAAGGGCCTCTACAGCCTGTCATACTGGCATCATGGAATCTATAGGTGCTATTGCAATACGAAAATGATATAAACATAGCAAGAGTTTAATATATACTGTAACCTTAACTTTGAGGAGCTGGACCTTACTCTGTCTGTGCCTTGTTTGCTTTCTGTAAAATGCGTATAGTAGCTTTTCTCTAGTGAATGAGCTGTAGTTAAGATGCATACTTTATCAGCATATTTTGATACTGGTGATGTATGCCATATAGATAGATTAAAGTTTGATTTCTTTACCATGTTCACACGAGCAGTTACCATGGAACAGTTGATGTGGTAAATCCCTGCCTATTTTACCTCATGGTAGCCTGTTTATGTCTCTATATCTTAAGTTTCTGTAAATACTAGCAATTTTGGGTGCCTATTTTTGGGGTATTCCATTTGAGACTCCCATAAGACTTGATTAGCAGAGAGCAGGGGCTTAGCAGCTTGTAAAAGTCAAGCCCTGTTGAAGGTATCTCATATAAAGCAACGAGGAATTGGAAGTCAAAATTAACTCATCATGTTGAATATGTGTGCATATTTATACATCACCTACCTCAATACTGACTTGATCCTGACTGAAGCTTTTGCATATTATTGTAATGCTAATTACTGATAAGGTTTCATGTGGGGGAGCTGCAGCAGCAAACAAGTAAAATCCTTACTGGTATGATTTCCCCTTCTAGTGCAAGATTTCAGTTAATGTAGGCAAGGGATCTGTACATAGAGGGTGGAATATGGAGTTAGAACTGGCTCTCAGGAGGGACAGTTCAGCTTTTCCTTTCCGCTGACTGTGGAGGGTAATGGCTCCAATATACTTGTGCTGCTCTGCTGCACAATATGCAAAGAAAGATTGTGAAAGTTCATGTAGAATCTCTTAAATGAGCTTAATCATGGCTTATTGATTTGACTTAAACCAAAACCCTTTTGAAAAAGATCCAACCGCTTTCTGAGTTTGCATGGCACTTTTCTCGGGCTGATAACCAGATTTAGCTCACTCTTGGGGGAAGAGGATCGAGCCCATCTATTTCTTAGTAGTAATAGTTTTAAGTACATTATACAGGGTATTTTATAAAATAATCATTACACTCATAGCCAGACAGTACAATGTAATCCATAAATGGTCACTGCAGACCAGGTCTGCATAATCATTCCTTTTCACCCCAAAGGATGGCTGAGGGAGTCATTGACAACATTGCTAAGTACAAATTCCTTTTCAGAAAGCTGATGGAAAATGTCTCATTCAGATGAGTGTACTTGGTAGCCATGTTGGTCTAAGACAAAATGACATACAAAAAAACTAGAACTCTTGACTTCAAAATTCCCCAGTTGGTCTAATAAAAGGTATCATTTTGGAACCAAAAGTTCAAGTTTTTTGTGTGTCATTCAGATGACAAAGTCATGAGTAAATGAAGAATCGGAACTGAAACTGGGAAAATGACCCTGGAAATATATTTATATTTGTGTTCTATATTACAGTTTTTTACCCCCATAGCAGTAAGGTTTCCAACAGAGACAAATGGCAATTTGGCTCATACGTTCTTGTCAAATTCAAGGAAACTGTTGCTCTGTCATCCCTTTCTTTCAACCTGTCAGGGAGCACTAGGTACTCCTCTGTGACACTTGCAGCTATCCAAACAGTTAAAACCATAAATCAAGGATATTTTTGTGAATATAGGTTCCTATGTTTGGTTCATTTATAATCCATGGAGTCATTATCCATTATTTGTGAGCACTGAGACAGCCACCTATCTCACTACACATTCTTGGGAGGCCTGACATTTTTCACACATTTTTCCATGAATATTTATCTACTTTAAAATGCATCCCAGATTTTCTTTTTATTTATTGTTATTCTCCCATTGAAAAAGATTCAAACTCCCAGTTCAGAGGCAAAACAGCATGTGACCAATCACAATCTGACAAACAATGAATACTGAGCAGTTTGCAAACAAATTAGAGGCTGACAATTATTTGTCAAACTATTTGGTGACTATTTGTGAATGCTGACTACATTTTCATAAATCAGGATTGGTTCCTAAGTGATCTGCTAACTAAAAAGGAGTTGTTATTATTGCTGTTACTATTATAATATTCATGACATTAGTGTTCAGGGAGTCTAGGCAAGATCCCCTCCTCAGGTGAGCTAGGTACCATGCAAACAATTAGACTGTGCCCTTCTTGGATAAGTTCATTAAGATGAAAAGAAAAGCAAAATGCAAAGGAGATTTGGAGAAGGAGAGTAGGGCAGGAGACTATCAAATTAACACAGTTCTGCATTATGCTGTTTTATTTTTCAGATTTATTCTTACATAAAGAAAATATTGATTTGCACTATGAGCACCCATACGTAGGCACTAAGATGAACTGATTTTCTACAGGCTTCCCTAAAATTGTAAAATCACCATTATGAGAAATGAAGAACCAAATCCTCAGCTGTATTACCACAGCATAATAGGTATAAACCACAATATAGATATTTAAGTCAGTGCTAAGGAGCTCCAGCAGCACTAATTGAGTATGCTATAAATGGTTATCCATACTGGACTAGCTTTGATTAGATTAACTGGAGAGAAGAAAGACTAGAGAGCTTTCCTTCCTGGCCAAACTCTTCTCTATCCCAATGTCTATGTTTTAATTCATTGTAGTCAGTGTTTAGCTGAGCAGATTTTGAGGCACCATTCTCTGAGGTGTTTTATAGATAGACAAAATGTCTTATACAGCTTTCTTAACACAGTATAAATCGTACTTCTGTGACATCTGAGTGCTCCACAACTACAAAATACTTTACAGATGTTATCGCAGGCCCCCAGGGAAGAATATACATATTGCTACTCAATCATATACCATAAATCAAAGCAAAGAGGTGAAACTAGGATCAGAGAGTTTCTGCTACTCATCTCTCTGCTCTCTTCACCAAACCACACCACTGATTTTAGTACCATACCCACAGAATTAAGACTTCACCTTGCACGTCATTAACTTTCTGGCCACAGTAGCTCCCTTTCAGAAAGCTGTAACGCAGTAGTAAAAAGCAGGCTTTTTCATGGACAGACATACAGGGCAACGGCCCGTGCAGTAAGTCAGCTAGATTTTTCATTGCATCTCCATAATTTATTGGTTACTAGTACTTGCTAGCTCTGGGGGCAATAGCTGTAAAATGTTGTGCAAGGGTACAAATAGCTAATGACATTTTGATATAATGACCAACATGACCAAAGATTTTTTGCCCATATGCACAAGAGAAAAAACAATTTTTACCTATGGGCAATTTGGTTTACTGCTATTGGCTTGAGAGCCAGCTTGCATTTCTTTGATTTAATATGGATTCCTCCATGCTTTGTCCCTCCAGCCCCTGTCCTTCATCAGTTAAAAGTCTCCCTTTATTCTGCACAGAAGTTGATTTCTGAGGGGAAAATTTAGTAATACCTTCAGGCCCCTTCTACACATTACAGTATTGGACAATTAACTGATTAATTGCACCATTACCTTGAGACCAGCTACACATGCAAAGTACCTAACAGGCCATATAGCTTCAACCAGCTATAAAGTTAGACATCAAAAATATGCACTAACTTTATAGCTAGTTGTTATCAAGCTTTAAAGCACATGCAATTTAAAGCACGAGCTTTAAATTGCAACTCTAAATCAGCTGACAGGGCTCCCAGCCGCAGGGGTATACCGTGCCCAGCTGGGGCTAGGAGTCCCGCAACCAAGGGGATCCCAGCAGTTGCAGACTCTGGGTCCCAGCACCATCTCACAGCTGCAAATGCTAGGTCCCAGCAGCGTGCCTCCCAGAGCTGGGATCCAGCTGGGTTCTGGAAGCTGCAAAGTGAGGCTGTGATCTCCCAGCCCTGGAGGTGTGTGAAGTCCCCAGAACTAGGAGATTGCTGCTGCCACAATCTCCCAGCCTCTGGGGTGTGTGAAGCTGAGAGCTCCCAGCTGAGTGCGTTCCCAGCCAGGAGAGCTTGCTTCTTGCCAGTACAGGGGGAGTCTGGTCATTGCAGTCTCTGATGATACCCTTTTACCCTAGCAAAAGATCTGGTCATAGGTAGGTATGGTTTGATTGTCCTATGTCTTTCCTTTACAGAATCCTTTAAGAGGGGGAAACAGTAAAGATTTGATCATATCAAACAACAGTTTTAAAAATTAATATTTTCCTTCTTCTATTATTAACAGCATTAGAAATAGTATTGCAGTATATACTGCAGTCTTGAGCAAAATTCTGATTTATATCCCATACAGTCCAATTTAATCTCATTGGGTGTATCTACACGTCACCCTGAGTCGCCATAGTGACACGGTACATTGCCATACGACACACACTATGGCGACACAGCGATCATGTGAGTCTACATATGACTTGCAGTAGGCCTGTGCGAGTCAACAGCGATCCAATCTGGCTTTGGATCTGGCCAGTTTGGATGGCCATGATCCAATCCGGAGCGCCATACTGGGTTTCCGCCTCAATCCGGCCAAAGCGTCTCTGAAACACGGGAACTGCCTTGGAGATCTGGCCATAAGGTATAATGGGGAATCAATGAAATATCTATAACTTTGTTGTGTTTTTGTCCAATTTGGATGAAATGTGCAGGGATGGTAGCCTCTGCTGAGAGCATGAAACCTGCCAAGTTTCAAGAAGATCAGTGCAAGGGTTTGGGGGGAACTGTACCCCAAATTCTTGAAAGCCAAACTCATATCACAGCTGTGTGTTACAACACAGGGGGGTCAAAACTTCAGGGGTGGTAGCTATTACTGAGGCCACAAAGCCTGCTAAGTTTCAAGGAGATAGGTGGAGGGGATTGGGGGAAACTGAACCTCAAAATCTTGAAAGCAAAACGTGTCACAGGTATGTGTTAAGGCACAGGGGTGTAAAAACTGCAGGCATGCTAGCCCCTGCTGAGGCCATGAATTATGCCAGTTTTCAAGGGGATAGGTACAA
>NW_017729024.1:49567670-49610713 GCF_001723915.1 Gavialis gangeticus | reverse complement strand
TTCCTCTCCTTAGCTTGGTTTTGTAGGTGCTAATTGATGCTTGTTAAGTCATTATGTAGTAGCTAGGTCCTGTGTATTGAGCTGGTCCCTGAGTGAATCATGATTGATTGATTGGTAACTGTGAACACAGCACCTTAGCAGCTAGGCCTACAGTAGTCTCCCCTCCCCGCCCCAAGCCACAGACAGTCAGTCCCACAAGCACCCGTGGCACGAGGTTTGCTTGTCCACAGCTTGAGGGGCAGTTCCCCCCAAGCCCCTGCACTGAACTTCTTGAAACTGGGAAGGCTTTTTGGCCTCAGTAAGAGCTACCAGCCCTGCAGTTTTGACCCCCCTGTGTTGTAACACAGACATGACAGGAGTTTTGCTTTCAATAATTTGGGGTACAGTTCCCCCTAGGCTTCATGCTCTCTGCAGAGTCTACCACTCCTAAAAAATTCATCCAAATCAGACAAAAAACAACAAAGTTATAGATATTTTATTGTTTCCCCATTATACCCTGTGGCCAGATCTCCAAGGCGGCTCTGAAGCTCTTCAGAAGCTCCAAACCACTTTGGGAAGTCTAATGAGGCCAGCACTTTGACCCAGATGTGCTGCTTCAGACCCCAAAGCATCAGAAGCTTCTCCAGATCTGAAGCTCTGTCTGAAGCCTTGCACTGGCAGCTACTTCACCATAGCAATGAGCTCCCCCATTTTAGCATGCCACTTTGGCAAAGTAGTGGCTAAAACTAACATGCACCATGTGCACAGTGCAGTACAGGCAGTTACTGCGCTGTGCTTTAGTACTTCCAAACAAAAGTACAGTAAAAGCTCTGTTATCCAGCATCCCCTCGGAATGGGGGATGCCAGATAACAAAATCTGCCAGTTAATTGAGCAGCCCTGACTACCACTTCTCCTGCCGCATCTGGGGCATCCCTCCACCCCATCTGCAGCATCACCACCTGTCCCATGGGACAGGGAGACAGGCCCCGTATGGCCCCATGCAGCCAGTTATGCCCCTGGGCCATGAGGCTCGACAGCGCAGGTTGCTTTGCCCTGGGCCGTGGCAGCTCGGAGAAACCAGAAGTGCCACAGTGGGCACTTCTGGTTTCACTTTATCTTACAAGCCAGCATGTCAGTTAGTGGAGCATACCGGCTTGTAAGATGCCGGATAGCGCAGCATGGTGTCACAAGTCAGCTGGGCATTGTGAGTGTATCAGTTTAGTTGCAGGCTGACTGGGTGCTGCAACTGTATCAGCCACTGGACTGTTTGGTTTGGGATCGAGGAGGCAGAGTTGGGAGTGAAGCAAAGGCAAATTTATTATAGCTTACACACACACAACAGTTAACAGAAAGATAAATGCAATAAGCACATAATGCAATCTTAAAGAGCTAATAGTAAATAATAACAGCAGATAGATAGACATGGTTTGGCAACTTATCGATAGTCCCTCAATGCCAGGTGTGCACCAAATGGTTCCAGCAAAGTCAGGCATCCACGATCGACACTGTCGGAGAGATTACCAGGGAAGGTCCTTTGATCAGGATCCAATCCTCACTCACACCAGGAGTTCAGAGTCCAGGCTTGAAACAGCAAAGACCATTCTGTTCCCTTCTTCCTGCTGGTCACCTGACACACATGCTTTTTATACCTAGTCTTATGCTAATCTGTTGGCTTTAGAGCCACTCACAATCTCGCTCTATAGCTGTTACCCTATGGGATTGAAAGGTGTTAAAAATTATTATACAAGATTACTACCCAGACTCGGGTTTATCCAATAAGCAAATTACAATGCAGCATTTTTAGGTCTGAAATTGATATTACTCTGCCTAACCCCAACCGCTTTTAGGTTTCTCTGAATATGCTTTCTTGGGACGTGCTTTCCTGGAATGTGTTGGGTGTGCCAGGTGGTTGGATCCAGTTTTTATCATCAAGGCTGAACCCTGAGCAAAAACCGTTAGGTCAGCTAATCTTACAGCTACAGCTTCGCCTTTTGGGCCCGGTCAGTTCCACGATTAATATGAACAGTTAGTTTTATCATTTTGGTTAAACTTATGACAGAGAAGTTACATTTGCAGGTTACAAACTTACAAGCTTTATATTAGGCAAAATTCTAAATGCCTTGAAGAAGCACATATTTATTGCTTATTAATCTCTTTGGTTCTGGCCGTCACACATGGCGCTAACAATGTTGCCGTAGGGTAACATGTGGACGCACACCTTGTGTTCTTCTGTTCTGGTTTTGTACAGCACCTAGCACAATAAGGTCTTGGTCCATGACCAGAGTTCTGAGGCTCCATTGTAATACAAGCAATGGTAATTGAAATCCCAACATTAAAATGCCTGAAAGGCACCATCGACTGCTCAAGTGGATGTCAGCTGAAACGTGCACGATACTGATTGCTATAGAAGTGGTTAAATATTTTTAGAAGTAATCCATGAAATAAAAGCTTGCTGCTTATTCCATTTAGTATTTTATGCAATGAGACAGTGGGTATAGTGGTTAGAACAGAGGACTGGGAATAAGAAAACCTGGTTCTATTTCTGCCAAAGACTTATGCTCTAAAATACGACATCTAACCCCATTTTTGTTTCTGGTTTTCCCATCTTTAAAATGAAGATAATATTTACCTCACTTTAAGCATTATGACCTTTTAGAATAAACATTACTTTTCTAAGCATCCTACTACTTTAGTATCTGTGCACTGCAAAGCCTTGTTCTTCCATAACACCCCATGAGATAGGGATGGATCCATTCTCTTACAGATGAGAGGCTGCAGCATAGAGAGGCTGACTGACATGTTCACATAGGAAACCTGTGCCACAGGGAGAATGTGAATCCACATCAGCCATGTTCTAAGCACCTGGCCCCACTACTAGACCATTCTTTCTCTTTGTGGAGGGGGGGTGTAGTCCTTAATCATTATGGTGTTGCTAATCACTCTTCATGATTTTTCGCTTTGCATTTATAGAAAACTTTGCCAATAGGAACAAGCTCAGGTTTCTAGTGCTGCCATCTTGAGATAGGGGAATTTATTTTCCCTTCCTCCTCCCCTCCCTCTCCCCCATCCCCATATAACAAGATTGTTCCCTCCTGTTGTCTCTAACTTATCCAAAGTAGAATTCTGAAACAAGTTCTAAACGTTATTGAAAGTGATGTGTCTTGTAACCTTTCGAATGAACCAATATGTCTGCTGCTTCTTTCCTATCATACTGAATTAATTCAGGCCTATGCAGGAAAAGTTTGGGAATGTTGATTAAAAATTAAAGATGAATATAAATTTACTAGCCCACACTAAAATATTTAAAAGGCAGATTTTTGGCAATCCTATTTATGGGCTATGTGTCCTAGGTCACATACTGAACAAATATCACATATCATCCAGACAGCTGGAAAACTTATTCCTCCAGGAGCTCTGACAGACTTAATGTAATTATTTTTTTTCTCCTGAGGTAATTATTGGTATTCAAAGGAAAAGAACCTGCAACCTTGACTTATTCAAATAATCCCCACACCAGGAACTTATCACATTGACTTTATTGTCATAACTTGTACTCACTTGTACTCAAATGTGGGGGTTGTGAAAGAAATATTCTGTGCAACTAGGTCCTTTTTGTTCAGATAAGTTTGGGCTTGGCTGAAATAAGAGAATTTAAATAGTATAAAGGGAATATTAAAGAGACTTCACAAAAAGAATACACGTGCTACAGGCAGACAAGGTTCTTTGGGTAAATGTGATATCTTTTATTAGGCCAACTAAATAGTTGGAAAAATTGTCCTTTGCAAGCTTTCAGGCATGAACATCCTTCTTCAGGCATAGGGAAAGTCTGATGGTGTTGTGTGTTCTCCATGGTAGATCAGAAGCCAATATGCAAAATATAGGTCTGTGAAAATGCAAATGTGTGGCAGTGAGGATCAAAGTGAATGGGAGACAATAGGTGTGAAACAGGTACAGGGTACACAGGAATTTGGAAAAGGCATATGAGACTCAACTGTTGTTACCACCTTTGCGCTTCTTTGAAGCAGGCATTGAGTGCCATCTAATGGCCAATCAAAATGTCAGTTTTAGAGTCAGTGTTGACTTTCTTGAGCCATGTATTGTTAGAGGTACACAATGCTATTAGAGTCGCAGTATGGCTCGATATTGCTGTGTGTATATGCGTAGGATTGGGGAGGATGGGTTGCAAGAAACGAGTCACAGGCATTTGTGAAATGGAAATTAAGGTTTCTCTTGTGCATCTTGGCAGGGATAGCATACTGTTCTTTGACAAAGGAGAAAGAATAACAGTGTCCTGCTAGCTTGTCATTTGTCACAACAATCCATGAGAATTACACTGCAAAAGAAAGGGTCAAAGTCCGCCTTAGTGTGTGACTTGCAGTAGCAGCCAAGAACCTGTTCCCTGTGGCTGCTTTATTCCCTAGGGTGGATGATTCCTTCTTCTCATTATATGGCTAAATTACCTATTGTGTGCAGAGGACAAAATATGATCCTTGACCAGGGTGTAGGTCACCAAGAAGTACCTAGCTAACTGCTTATTTTGCCCCATTGAAAGCCTGAAAAATGTACTTATATTTTTACCTAAAGTTGCCAAAAGAGTTTGCCAGGGAGATAAGGCTAGATTAAACTCTAGAGTTTTCCTTGACAAGGAGACAGTCTTTGAGCCATATATGTTTTTAAAACTATGGTGCTTGGCTTTTTTAAAAGATCTTTGAAGTATTTCACATTCCTCTCCCCCAGTACACTCTAACTCTTTATTCCGATTTCTCAAACCTCTAATTAAATCCTCAGTGTCTGGAATAAAAGGAAAACAAAGCCCTCCAGTTGGGATTTTAAATGGTATTCCTGACTTCATGCCAACTATGTACATGGAGTATTCACATTACAGTCGTGATGATCTGCTAACTTCAACTATCCTGGGATCATTTAATTGAACTAAGGAATCAATCTTTGCAAACTTGATTGTAGCTTTTGCATGTGATATTCAGAAAGAACAAAATTCGTCAGAAGGCAAAATTAACCCACTACAGAGGGACCACACAACGCCAAGGAAAATAGGACTTACTGACTAAGAAGTAAGGAGGGCCAGTTTGGAGAAGGTTAAGTTTTGTCACACTGTATTTTATTGTATTCAGTGCTCATTTCATCTACCATCAAAGTGTAGCCACCTCTATGTTTGAATATGCACAGCAACACTGTACATTGTTCATGAACTGGAAACAAAGACTTTCTTATCCATTTGGCATCACATGGAATGTAGGGACATAGAATGACATTTGATCAGGAGACACGTCAGTTGTACCTCTTAGAAAAATTGCCAGGTGTCTTAGCATTACAAAGTTGAGTGGGACCTCACAGGTCAGCTAATGCAACCCACTGCACAAATGCAGGATACCTCTTTCCTCTTCCATCCCAGATAAATGTTTATCAAGCCTCTCCGTGATAAACTCCAGTGAAGAAGAGATTCCAGAACTTCGTTGGGCAGCTTAGCCTATTGTCCTGTGGCTCTCATGGGTTATTATTACCCCATTTCCCCTGAGATTTATTGTCAATCTGCTTTGCTGCAATTTAAACTCATTGCTTTTTGCCCTATCTTCTGGTCATCTTTAGAAATCACAGGGGGTCAGGAAGTTATCTTTATAACTCCAACAAATTATGACACTTTTGGTAGAGCCTTCCTGTGCTGTGACTCTTGCTTCACTTTGGAACACTGCTTTAGTACTAAGTGAGAAAGAGAAGGGAATTGCCTACACCATTTCCTGTAGCATCCATGTATCCCCGCTTCAAACAATCTGGATTGAATCTGCTGGGTTTATAACATCTAATAGGATTACAACGTGAAGTGGCATGACTGTGGGACATTTGCAAATATTAGGAGATACATCCGTTTGGTTACAAAGCCATCTGTTTAAATCTCAGTATAAATGCACCAATTACAAGGTGTCAGTGGAATGATATTGAGTTAATTTTTCATGTATAACCTCAGATCGCTTGGAAATCAGCTTTATTTTCTATTACATGCTTTCTGCCACCATTTATTTTTGCATAGGCCAGTGTTTGTTTATGCAGAATATTTCTCCTAATTAAAAAGCTCAACCAAACTACAAGGTTACTTACGCTCAGTTGCACTTGGGAAGCAATAACATTGCTCAGTGACATTCTGCAAGCTAATCCTCTCCTCACCCTCACACACATACAGACAGAGCAACAATGTGCACAGTGCCGTCCTGCTGTGGCAGGGGGTTGGCACTCGAAGACCAACATTAGGGAACTATCCCAGCCATTCATCTGAAGGACCCTGTATGGGAGAGCACTGCTAAAGAGATATGTTTTGAAGCTATTCTCCCACTGGAGCCCAGCAGAGCAATTTGGGGCACTAACAGAGAAAGCAGTGGGTAAGCAGGCTCACCTTGCATTACCAAGATGATGAGCTTTGGAAATAGAACAGTAATAGCTGCAGAACAGCTTCTATTGTCATTTCACACCCTTCCCCAGCAGCTCCAAAGGATTCCACAGCATAAGCACAGCTATTCACAGCTCAACAACTGCACCAGAGACAAGACCTGGCTCTTATAAAATGCTACAGCAGTTCCTTTACAACAACAGTTTAAGTCAGTCATTACTTCTGTTCACCAATTCAAATCCCACCGATATCCATCAGAGTTCCACCCTTGGACCAAGGGCAGGATGGAACTGGTGCAGTGCTTTGTTAACAGCTGTTGGAAAATTATCCTTGCATCATTTCAGCATTATCCTGCAGTCAGACTCCAATATTTCTCAGCCTGGCAGATGCAATTACTGACTGTCGCGCAGGCTCTCCAAGTGATCCAGAAGCACAGCTGCAGCAGTAGCAGGAAATTATGCACACAAAGCAAATGTTCTGATTGTTTAGTGGTCAAGGGAAGGTCTTAGATAAACTATTGCCTTCCACTGGGATTGGGAGTCAGTTAAACACACATCACTGCCTGTTCCACAAATTACCTTTTGTCTGCCCTGTAGTAGTCTAGAGCCAGAAGATAAAGATGCAGCCCCAAGACTGCATAGTTTATAAGCATGCCCCCTTCTGTACTCCCAAATATTCACTTCAGCATCTGGTCCTGCACCATGAAGATGCTGGACATTGTAAACAAAATTTTGAGAACTGCCAGTGAAAACTCTGCTGAGCCATATCTGATTTCAGGACAGAAGAGTTCTGAGAAAGCAGAATGTCTATGTTTCCTTAAGAAAAAAAAAGTAAACATTGGAGGAGAGGGGGTATGATCAGAAGTATTACCATCTTTTCTATTTCAGTAGCACATGGAATCCCCAAGTCTATCCAGAGCCCAGTAGCATAACTGATGGGGGTGACCAAGCAGAGTTCGAGGTTCTACCTTCGGAGAAGGAAACCAAAAATAGCTCCTGCTGCAGCCGGTAGTGCTGCATTATGCACTACTGGTGATCAGGGCACAAAGCTGCCTGGTTGCACCTCTGATTTAGCCACAACAAAAACACATAGTGAGAGAGAGCCATGCACACACATGCACATACCCACTCCTGCTATGAAGAATTTAACTGTCTAAAAAATGGGTAAAAGGAATAACAGGATCATAGGGGGCAAAAGGGCTCAAAGGGACCCTGAGAGGTCATGTGGTCCAATCTCTTGCCCAAGTAGGACTGTTTTCAAACTACCCCAAATACTGTAGATGATCTGCTCCAGGGCTTAAACATCCTTGTAGTTAGAAAGCTCTTCCCAGTCTCTCTCTCTCTCTCTCTCACTGAAATTTAAATGTCATAATTTCCATTTAGAGGTGTGACCTGAAACAATGAGATTAAATGGCCAGTTCAAGGTCACAAAAGTCTCTGACAGAGCAGGTAGGGGACACCTTAGTGCCTGGATGATGTAGCCATAACCACAAATCCACTGTTTCTCAATAGAATCAGGCTTCATAACTTTTCTGTCAACACTTTGGTAAACGCACTGCCGCATGTTTCATGAATTATACATCTGGTCTTTCATAATAGTTACATTTGGCACTTCCAGGCTTCCTTAAGCACTTTACAAAGCTAATTAACTTCCTCACAGCACTTTGGCAAGGTGGGTAACTACTCCAATAGTGATTTTGGAGATGAAGAAAATAAGGCACAAACTTGTGCTATGACTTTCCCATGATAAAACACAGGGGGCCAGTAACCAAGGTGGCGATGTCCTGTGTTCCTTGCTCTGACCCTAAGGCACTGCCAGCTCTCAAAATAAATAATAATTTGAATAATACAAAGGCCTTTGACTTGTTATGCAAAGTGAATGAAAAGCTGTTATCAATTTGTTATCATCTTAGAGCCTATGCATCTTCTTGATCATCTTCTTGATCATGAACCAGGACCCTGCTGTGATAGGCAGGGCGCTGTGAAAACAAAGGTGCCACCACAGAGGTGCTACTATTCTCATACTACCCCACTTTGTGCTCATTTTACATTCAGGTGTGAATGACTTTATCCCAAGAAGACTCATGCTTGGTAATACACTTGAGAAGTGCCTTTACCTTTTGTTAATTGTAATGACATGTTAGGGAAGAATAACTTCTGGCTCGTGGTATCTACATGACATTTTTCTCTTCCATTGACCTTTCAGAGTTTTTTTTGAACAGAAACCGCCTTGAAGTTTTTGAAGTAACAATATTTATTATAATTTGCAGGCAGCAATGTGGATAAATAATGGATCTTACTTTCCAAAAATGGCTGATTGTTCATATTTTCTATGGCCTGTTTGACCTTCCATGGAGCTTTATGTATTCAGATTAATTTGCTACATTTGTACACAGTCTTTAGAAATGCTAAGCCACCCTAAGGCATGATAACAGTCCAGTCCATGGAAAAATAATTTCTAAGACAAAATCAGACATGCTTTAAATTAATAAAAGATATAGGGGTTGAAGGGGGTTGATTTTTTTCTTTTTGAGTTAACAGTAGATGTTGTTAAGATCTGTTTAGAGGCGCAGCTTGGGCAGTTGCCAAGCTCCTTTTGCTGAAAGCTTGAGAAGAACTTTAGCTAGCCTAGATTAGCTTCCCCCTCAGAAGTTTAAAAAATGTTTTTTACAAATATGTCAGCCTTTAAAATGGTGAGATCTGGTGCTGCAAACACACTATGCCCAATTATATTCTTAGAAACACAGCTGTCCATGCTGGTGCAGCATCCACAAAAACAAGGCATAGGTGGTTTCTCTGAGGCATTCGCCTTTCCCAGACCATGGGAATACCACTACACATTTACATTTAAATTATGTCTGAACATAAGGGTTTTTTTTTTATTAAGTAGATAGACAAACCTGGTTTTCCTGATACTGGGGTTTCAGTCCTGGAGAACTGAAAGGGAATAATATTTGCTGTGTCATTTACACTTAGTTAGCAAAAACGCATTAGCATACATATATTTAATTATACTAATGTGGCTTAAAGTTAAATATGGGTTTAAGTGCTTTGCTGGACTGGGGCCTTAATGCTGCTTAGAAACCAAATCCAATTCCTATTGAAGTCAATGGGAGCATTTCCAGGGACTCCAATAGGAATTAATTTGGGTTCCAAAACATTAACACAGTCGCTAGCCCTAGGTACTCAGCAGAGAGAAGAATGTGTGCAGGTGCAAGAGTTTCCCCACCACCAGCCTAACTCCTGCAGAAGCTATGCTACTGGGAGAAGGAAGAATGGGGGTGGTATACAAACCCCAGAAGGTATGCTCCCTACCTCCCAACCCCTTTGAAAGAAACTGAAGAATGAACTCAGACTCAACACTAATAAAACTCTCGGCTATCTCAGCATCAAATGGAGTGCCATCTAGCTGGATGGGCATACGGAAACCCTGCCTGCATTTCACGGGGACTTGTTTTGCCCTCAAACCATTCCCGTGAAACATCACAATTTCAGCAAACTGGCAAATCCTGATGGAAGAATGTTTTAGCAGATTTTTTTTCCAACCAGCCCTACTTACCACATTAAAGATAGAGAAATTTCCACACTCTGCAAGGCATGCAAATGACAATAACAACTCATGGCTGGGTAGTCCTGGTTTGTTGTATAATATAGCATTAAACTTGAGGTAAAATGGCTTCAGCTCAAACTGTGTAAATTCAGGCATGGATTAAATTCAAGCATGGAATAAAAACGATTCTCAAGTTTGGCTCACAGCTGCTTTGCTCATAAGGCACAAGTCCCCATACATCCTTTGAAAGCAATCAGGTATGTTTTTATGTGCAGAACTCCCACTGATGTCAGTTTGTAGAAAATGCACCTTTATTTGTGATAGTAAATAAAATGCATATTTGGGCCCTTTCCCTCCCCCTGAGAATAGAAAAAGAATATTTGCTGTGTATTACTTACTTTTACACCTAGTTAGCAAAAGAGCATGAGTATATGTGCTTTTAATTATACTAATGGAGCTGTAATAATGTAAAATAAAATACCACTGCAACCATGCCTAATTAGAGTTGCAGAGAAAGAATCGGATCCTCCTGGGATGTAAGTCAGCCTCCCACCATGGAATTCACTAGAGCTGGATGATTTACATTCCTGGAGAATATGGTCTAGAAGAATGCTAAAACCGAGACTCAGCAAATGTCACCAAGATGGAAATAATGAAATGCAAATTGTGTTTCAGTTGTTAAATGAGCCAAGAGTTCTCGTCTCAGGTAGGAGGCCAGTGAATGCAACCCAATAAAACTGTATTTGTTGGGATATGGGAAGCTAATAAGCGATAAACATGATTTGCTATGTCTTTTAATCTAGGCAAAAGAAAGACACTAAGACCATTCAAAGTTAACGTGACATCAGAATCAAAAGCCTGGTCTAAATCCCACTGAAATCCATAGAAAATCTCCCTCAGCTTAAACAGCCCCTGTTACAAAGATTTTTAAACAAAAATTTTAAATTCCAGGCCAGATCCTCAGCTGGTATAAACTGAAGTCCCTGGATCTATAGCGGTTTATATGCCAGTCCTACTCACCAATAAAAACAAAGGCTAATAGAATGCAAAGAAAATCAAATGGTAATAGAATATAAAAAGGTTTTTGCTAATCATGCTGTGATTTGCAAGTATATTATTAAAAAGAGATAAGAAATAATTAACATTTATTCAGATGAGTTTTCATTCTTTGTGGAATAAAACAAAGATGTGATACAAGTTATATAATCTTTCATGGTAGTTTCCAGCTTTAATGCACAAAATAATTGAGTTTCCGTATGATCTTTAATTTATAGAGTAGGCTGCTTAATTGGAACGCTCACATTTTAATAATTTCCAATTTGAGATAATATGTAAGGGGTTTATCCCTGAGAATGTTTATAATGATGGCTTGAACACAGTTCAATACACTCCAATTATCCAATAAATCTTCTACTCACTGATACGTATAAAATTATATGTGCCTAAAATATTATTTAATATGGCAAAAGGCATTGTCATGAAATTATGCAACCTCAACAGCAAAATAAGTGATTCTTTTCCAAAAGTTGTTCATTTCCAGCCAATTATTTGTTAGTTGATCATTTTCAAAAGGGATGAATCTACAAAAATATTAAATTAAAAAAGTAGCAATTTCCTGTACTATCAATGGGCCAAATCCTGACCCTTGACTTTGATGTGGCACAAACCCTTGGTATTACACCTATGGAAGATAACTTAAATTTTGTGGGGAAATTCAGAAGCAGCCTAGATTGACATAAAACAAAGCCCCTTTTAACTCTCCAAAGTCCATGCTATTCTTGTATGTGGGTCTCAGAGTTGCCAAAGTTACAGGCAGACAGCTCTCCAGTGAGGACTCTTACACATATCACTGTTCTAGTGAAGGTTTGGAAGAAGAGGTTTCCAAAAATTCCCTCCACATTATTGTTTGTTCTTCCTACACTCATTAAACACCCTCCCACCCCCACCTCCTGCAAAACAGTAAACAACAGAGATGTAACTGGGCAGCCTTAGGCATTTATACACATGCTCCAGGAGGCAGGGGGGACACTTTAGAGTGGCTCCGAGAGCTGCTTTAATTAAAGTGCCTGAATCATCATGTGTATCAGCATCCCTGTACTGAAAAATGGCAGTGGGGTCACTTTAACTAAAGCTCGTTGAACAAGCTTTAGTTAAAATGCCCCCACTGTCATTTTTCAGCACAAGGACACTGATATACAAGATGCTGGAGTCTGCTGGAGCGTGGTAGTTACCATGCTCCAGCAGACTTGATTAATCAGGTCTGCTCTGACACGCTGTAATTACACACATCGGAGCAGCCTCGGTGCATGTGTATAAGCATAACTTGTGCCCTGGGCAGCAGCTCCAAATGAGGCAGCAGCGGCTACTGGACTACTAGTGGTATGCAGCCAGCCGGCAGTGACAACAGTTGTTATTTTTGCACTCCCTCCCCATCCTGGCAGCTGGGCCTGCTGCCTCAGTGCTACTCCACTCTCCCCCAGACCCTTTCCTTAGTTATACTATTGGTATAGGGATGAACTACTGTCACTACAGCTCACGTCCATAGGAACATAGGACTAGCAATGGCCTCCTGGAGCACTCAATCCAGTATCTTGCATTTGAAAGCAACTATTTACCCAACATCTCCCCACAGAATCATCACTTCAAACCAGTATCACCATTTAAACCCTCACACACAACTGCAAGACAGACAAACCCATGCTAGCTTTAAACTAGCTAGTTCACATGTTGCAAATAGTGTATCCTCAACAGAAGGGTGTCAGTGTGGACTTATTCTGCAGCATGAGCTCAGTAAATAGCAGTCACAGCAGTCACTTGGACGCCATTTTTGTCATACCAAAGAAAAAGCAGTGACTTCATATATGCTTAGAGCCAAACCATGTACCATATTCTGAAACTTCATACACAGGTACCTTAGACAAATCTCACACCTGAGCTGCTTTTTTGGCCTCAAATCAGCAAAGCACTTCAGTACATGCTTTATTTTAAGCACAGGCAAAAGTCCCATTGAAGACAGTAGGGTTTAAGTATGAGCTTTATGTAAAGAAATGGCTTGTCTACTAAATTGGTATATTAAGGGGATATCTCAGTGTGAAAGCTCCTTTGCAATTCAATCCTGCAGTGCATGAACTTGCCAGATTTACCAGGGTATGTACCCAAGACCAGAATCACCAATTTAAAAAAAAAGATAAGAATTTTTTTACGTAAATGGCAGAAGTAAGGCTTGGCATTGGGAACAGGAATAGTTTTGGGTTTTAAAAAAAAAATCAGAGAACCTATTTTTTCCTTACTTATCAGAATCTTTTCTGCAATTTCTGATTCTCTCTACATTTTTCTGGAATAAAAGTCTGCTAATTCTTATAACCCCAGATTTGGCAGGGATTGCTTCCCATCTTTCACTAGTGAAAACCATTTCATTATGGCAAGAAATTGATATGGCAAGAAATTGACAATGACTATTGTTTATCTTTTTAATTAGCGAAAGGCAAGACTTTTTGTGAGTGACATCTTTTATTGAACCAACTGTATTTTGGGATACACTTAGGCAAGCTTTTAGGTATCACAGTACTTTTCCTCAGGTTTTTTTAAGTATTTTTCTAATAAATATTTTTAATACAAATGTGTAATGGATCATGTGTTCCACTGAAGTCAGTGAACGAGAACACAATTTTTCTGTAAGAAAATGTTTCAGGACTGAATTTGGTTATCATAAATGCATCCTGGTTCACTGGCATGGACAGCATCTAATCGCAATAAAACTCTACATGACCAAATTAGCAAATTGAGTTTTCTTAGATGTGCATTGGGATTAGATCATCACAATACTTTCTGCGTAGCCATAATCATGGAGAATTTAGGGCCCAATCTTTTGTCCTTGTCACTTCCTGTTAAGAGAGCTGAATTTGGTAGTAGGAAACACTGAAAGCCTTTCCCAGTTGTGACCATTAATCCTAGTTCTGAATGCTTATCTGTAACTTTTTTCCTGTGTCAGCTGATAAACCCTGCTCACAATGATGTCAGTGGGAAAATACTACTAGCTTCAATGAGACCAGAATCAGATCCTTTGTAACTTACAAGACTGAAATAAAGTGGTAATTGTGTCCCTTTTTATTTTTATTTTCTTTTAATTCTTTGGATTCAGGCTGCTTTGCTTTAAGAAGAAAATTCCTTACCTGAAGTAATGTTATTGAAAGGTTCCCAGCTGACACCCTTGAGGCCAATATTCTCTGTTTACTCGCAGGAAATTATATGAGACAGGCAGTGGCAATATAAGACTTCCCACCTGGCCTTTGTATATCTTAAAGGATCTGTCATTAGGACTGGAAGGTGCAATTGATCTCCATGGGCTGTCAGTCATTCTTATGAGACTGTCCATCAGGGCAACTAATTAATGCTGATGTTCCTGTTTGTTACCATATTTATCCAAATCCAAGACAACCCCCAATAATTGGATTCTATATCTGGAACATGTATGAACTTGTTATAATTTTCCATATATATGATCTAATTATCGGAGGGTTTTCTTAAATTCATCCCCTCACACACTCTCACTGCTCCAGTAGAGAAAGCAGTGGCAGGGTGACACGTGATGGTGAAGCAGGTGGCTCCCTTGCCCTGCCCTCCCACCACTTTTCCCCTCTGCAGCCTGCCCCCCTCCAGTGCCTGCTCCCCATCTGCCTTCCACAGTCTCTGGACCCCTGCCTGCCTCTATAGGTCTCCACCCCCCACACCTAGTCCCTACACCCTCTGCTCCACCTCTATCTACTTCCTACAGCCTCTCTCCTCTCTCCCCCCTGTTTAATGTCTGGCAAGGCTCTGGCTCCTTTCCTTTCTGGGTATGGGGTACAGATACCACATAGCAGCATGTTGAGGCCAGAGATGCTACCCCAGCCTGCCTTATGGTCTGGCTGAGTCTAGAGTTTCCATTTCCTCCATGCCTGGGAGGGAATGAAGCCAGAGCTGCACCTGACAGTAAGTGGTAGGGGGAAGGGAATGAGGCAGAGGCTACAGAGGGCAGGCCATGGTGCAGAATTGGGGGTGGGTACAAGGTGGCTGCTGTGGTTCTGACTCTGGCCTTAACCCAGGCTCAGGGCTAATGTCAGAGCTGCAACAGCTACCTGCTCACCATCCCACCCCTGCAATCATACACTCAAATCTACACTGAATGAAGAAAGAACCCTAATCTTGGATTTGAGTAAATATGGTACTTTTCTTACTATGGCATCAAAATATGCAAGATATTGTAGTACAAACCTAGAAGATGAGATCTCCAGGAATTTCAATTGTGTTGGGCTTTGTGGATGCTTGTATATTAAAATCTGGGCTAAGACTATCGCTCTAATGTACCACAGACAAAACTTAACCAAGGGTAATGAGAAAGGGCCAAATCTTTTCTCCCTGTGAGGATTCAAAGGCTGCTGACTCCAATGGCAGAAGAATTAAACTCCAAGGCTGGATCCTGACATGCAGGCATGTGCAGTTTGTGATGCTGCAGACTTCTTTGCAGTACCACAAACCACATGAACTGCACATTAATCAGTGCTCAGCACTGCTAATTTGCAGCGCACAGTGAATTTACAGTGTCAGGGCAAAATTTGCTACCAGGATTTCCCAGTAGCAAAAAAAAAAAAAAAAAAAAAAAACTCTGGAAAAGAAAACAGTGCAAACCATGCCAAACTGGTGAGTACTGAGACAAATGCAGAGGTAGGGGAGCAGGCACCTCAGGGCGCTGTGGAGCCTGCATGCTGGGGCACCCTGCACCCTGGCCAGCCACTCCATGATTGCCTGGGGCACAGTGTGCTCAAGATGGAAGAACAGGCAGCCACAGTGCAGCCTCCATGCTGAGGCACACGGAGATGGGGGAGCAGCCAACCAAAGGCACACTGCACTGCAGCCAGGTGGGGAGTGGCTGGCTGGGGCACAGGCTGGCTCAGCACAGCATGCAGAGATGAAGGAGCAGAGAGCCCTGGGCTGTCTGCTCCCCCATCTCCACGTGCCACTCCTGGTTGGCCAGGGCACAAGGTATCACAGTGCAGGGGATGGCTAGCCCTTGCTGAGGCACCCTGTACCCTAGCCAGCCCCGCTTGCAGCACATGGAGCAGTTGATACTGTGTCCCACTGCAAAGCACACAGGCAGGGGCATGCACTGGGGCACAAAGTAGCTGCACAATTTGTATTGCTATTATTTGTGCTGCTGTAAAGGCCTGCTCGTGTGGACCCAGCCCAAGTTTGCTTTCTTCAGCATTGACCTCTGTTTACAAGAATCAGCACATTCTGGTGTATGCACCCTACTGTAAAGATTGAAGGGCTCAGCTTTTGGCCTTTCACTTCCAAATGCACCCAGTGCCTGCTATATTTCTAGACCAATTCACACATTGTTGTATGCATCTGTATGTAGGTTTTTCTATTATTATTGTACTTAGAGTTAATCAATTTCTTGAAAATTCAGAATGGGTAAACAGTTCATATAACCCTCCACACTCATCTAAAATTCATTCAAAATATGTTGACCATTCAGGTCTGCAAAATTTGTCCAAGAGAGTTCAAGAAAACAAGCTGGTTTGTGCCATTTCTGGGACTTCCCTTTCTGATCCTGGATACAAAGAATGCAAGAGCAGCTTTTCTTACAAGATTCTGGCACTTCCATTTGCAATCACAGGCAGAAACTAGAGCTGGGGAGACAAAAAATGCTTATATAATCATTCCAGAGACTCACAAAATGCTGGGCTTGAGTTCAGTTTGAGGAAATTAATTTATTAGAACCTATTCACCCATCCCAAATTATTACATGTGATGTTTATTTGTTTTCCAGCTTAATCAAAAGCCTCATGATCAATAGTCAATATGTCACTGGTATGGGATTCAAAGAATCCAGGAGTGTCTGATTCTTGCTCAATCAATAGTTTGTCCTTTACCAGAGAGTCAATCCTACCATGCCTTATTGACAGGACAAGATTTGTATAGACTGTGTACCTTGATCCATTTAATTAGTCTATTCATGTGCTTGTGTAAAGGCATTCCTGAATAGCAAAAGCAAGAAATAAGAAGAGAGTTGAAAGCATCCTTAATTGTAGTATTTTTCCTATCAACTCTCAATTTACATGATCTGCACTGGAAAATGCATTATAATTTCAGGTAACCATAAATTAGCATGTTGAAAGCTGATTGTTTATGAATAAGGGGCTTGGTTTCCCCTTTGTACTTTGATCTTATGTAGCCATTTACATCCCAACTTTACAGGCCAGATTCTAATCTCAGTGTAGATCTAAAAAACAATACAGTTGCTCCAAATTTGGTGCTACTGGGCACCTCTACATGTGAAATTAGCACAATGCAATAACTCCGGTGCAGTTCACTCAAGAGTTTATTGCCTCCAAGGGTAGCATTTACACATGCACCTAAAAACTCAGCATGTTGAGCTGGGGTGGCACAGCCCCAACTGGCAGAGATCTGGAGGTCAGCCTGGCAGCCTGAAGTGGCCCCTCTCTCAGCTTAACATGCTGCAGAGGGGCTGGCTGGGACATGTGAGTACTACAGTACAGGCAGCTCTGCACTGTAGCACCCTCATGCCCCAGCCAGTCCTAATCAGCATCTACACTTGCATTGCGGTGGAGTAAATAACTCCACCATATGATAGTACTTGTGTTGGGCAGTACTAACCTAAGGCAAAGTGAATTAGTTTACTCCAGCTTAATAGCTCTACATGTTTAGTGGAAATGCTTTACTGTGGAGATAATTAGGCAACTGCAGTAAGCATTTCATATAGATGCCCCCACTGAGACCTAAGCTTGGAAGCTGATGGGTGCAAAGTGGACATGAATTGATACCAAATCAGAATGGCAAAATTTTATACCTGACTGCGCAGAGATAGTAGCCTGTTCCCACCCCTATAACTAGGCAAAAGGCAACCCAGTGGGAAATAACCCTGAAATAATACATTTTTAAAGCATATTGTTGGTTAGCAAGAGCTAAATTTAGAATTGTAATTTACACCTCTTCTCAGTGAATGTGAATCAGCATGAGTATAAGTCAGTATGATTTACAGCAAAGAACAGAAGGAGATAGTTAGCTCTGTTAGTCTAAAGGCAAACAGAAGGTAGATTACAGACCAACTAAATTTGAGATGCATAAGATAAGCTTTTGTAAGAAGTAGCTTACTTTATCAGATGCTGTGAAAGGACTGCAGGAAGCAATGCTTTAAGCAGAAAGCAGTGATTAGAATCCAAAGGGTAAAGAAGGGAAGAGGAAAAAGAAAGGTACACTGTTGAGAGAGGCAAGGTGAGCAGAAGAGAGAAAAACAAAGCAGTTAACCCATTAAAGGACATATGGGTTGTTAAAGTAATCCAGGTAAAGGGATAAGAATCCATAATCTTGGTTTAGATCACAGTTAACACATTCTAGTCTCTGGATGCTATCTTGTTCCACAATTTCCTGTTCAAGTTGGTTTTTAAAGTTTCATTGTCTGAGAAGAGACACTCTGAGGTCAGCAATGGGAAGTCCAGGGAGGTTAAAGTGTTCTGCCACAGGCTTGTGTTTCTCTTCTGGAGTGATGCCAGATCAGTTTTCATTCATTTTTACACATGGGGACTCTGTCTCTCCAACAGACAGCAGAGGGACACTGTAAGCCAGGGATGGCATATATGACATTAGTAGAGGTACAGTGAAATTACCCTCAAAAGTTATAATCAGTGTTATTCGGTCCAATGATGATGTTGCCAGTACTGATGAGAGGGCACAGCTGGCATCTGGAACTGGAACAAGGTCTTGGTGAGAATAGGATTTAGGTAGTCTGTTGGTGAAAAAATGCCATTTGAGGCTGGGGGAGGCCGTCTGTAAACCAGGACAGATTTGTCTCCCATGGCTACTTTGAAGTGACTGTCATTTTCCAGAAGGGCTTGAAGATTATTAATGATGTGTCTGAGGTGTTCAAGATAGGGGTTATAGGTGACAACCAGAGGGACTCTATTGTCCTTATCTCAGGAATGGAAATGTAACAGCTTGGAGTGGGGTCTGAATCTGGCTCTGCTGATCTGAGAAGCTACAGTTTTAGGACTGTACTGTAATTATAAGACTCCCTGCTCCAGATCCTTAAGGTGTGTACCCTAGTCAGTGTGATCATAGCAGATATGGTTGTAGAGCTTGGCTGCAGACAACGGATCTAGTGGTGGCAGATGAGAGCTGCTGGCATGGAAGTTGTTCCATTTGTTTTCAATACAATGTAGCGGTGATATCACCTTTGAAAACTTTACCCCTCCTTTTTTCTCCTGACTTCCAACCCTTTGTATTCTCATCACTGCTTTCTGTTTAAAAGCTTTCAGTCCTACAGACCCTTCACATCTGATTAAATAAGTCCACTGCTTATGAAAGCTTATGTTACACCAATCTCATTTATTCAGTCTAAATCAGTCTTTCCTTACAGCAAAGAGGTGAGGAGCATGATAAATCCATTATAGACTCCATACGGCAGACAAGTTCTTTGGATAAATCCAATATCTTTTATTAAACTAACTCAAATAGTTGGAAAAATTCTTCTTCGCAAGCTTTTGAGTACAAATACCCTTTGACAGGCTGAGGAAGCATCTGCAGTTGGTCTGTGCTCTTCCTGGATGGAATGGTAAAGAAGCCAGAGGCCAGTATGTATGTGAGGAAGCCAGGCAGTGAAAATGTAAATTGAGGTAGTTAATGGGTGAGAGACAGGTGAGGGAGAGGGGAATGAATATAGCTAGTAAATGGCAGAGAGGTTACCTAGTGAGTCAGATGTTAGGCAGGTTATAGTGCACTACAAATCCAATGTCTATATTTAGTCCATGATCTTTTGTATCCAGTAGATTAATGAAGTGAAGTTCTTAGGCTCATCTATGAAAGGTGTTTTGTAAATTCCCTTTAATTAGAAGACAGATTAGAGAGAGAGTGGTTTGCTTGTGAGAAATGTGACCTGCAGGTAATTGAGTATTCTTGCCTTTGATAGATTTTTGGTGTGCACTCATTCGGGTGTGCAGTTGTTGTTTGGTTTCTCCTACATATTGTCCAATAGGGCATTTGGTGCACTGGGTGTGATATATTACATTTCTGGAGGTGCAGGTGTAAGATCTAGGAATGCTGGTGGTTCTGTTGTAGGGTGTAGTTATTGTGCCCGTGGTAAATATGCGTTAGCAAGTTTTACATTTCTTGTCAGGGCCTGGTCTGGATCTATTAGGTGTGTTTTAGGCCATAAGAAGTTTGCTTCCGATGATGAAGTTAGCACAGTTATAACTCCATTGCACTGGTTGATGCTAACTTTTAACCTGGTCATGATTTGGATCCTTGTGTGGTGTAAAGGACTATAGCTCCATTAACTTCAGCATAGCTACACTGAGTTATACCAAGTCCTGGACTAAAGTTATTGGAGCTATTCACAGCAGATCTGTCCTGTGTCTGTGTTTCCTTTTGAAACTGTTTCCATCAGTTTCAAATATATTGGCCTGATCATAAATTCTCAGCATCTGTCTTTCTTTTCTGCATAAAACATTCCAATCATATTAAATAATATGGGACTTGCAGTTGGGTCTTTTATGACCTTATTTTCTTAAATCAAAAGAAAGCCCCCAAATCCTACAGTGACCCTTTAAGTTCCCTAATTAGGATGTTCAGAACTGAATGGGGAGTCAGAATTTAATCCGCTGTGATAATTGTATGCTTATATGGCTTATGTATCCTGTGAGCCAAAAATATGGAAGTGATAAAGTAACCAAAAGATGTAGTAATTTCTTAAGTCATGAGTTAGCTTTTCTAATCAATGTGCTTCATATCTTCTAAATACAGAATCCCCTTCATCTACAACTGAGTTTAGAAAATTCATTGAGTTCTGATGCGGACGTCACTTTCTCAATCCTTGAAATGAACAACTGGTACAATTTCAGTTTGATGTTATGCCAGGAGGAATGGAACATCACAGATTTTCTCTTCCTCACACAACAGAGCTCCAAGTTCCACCTAGGAACCATTATAAACATCACAGCAAACCTCACATCAACTAGTGACCTTTTGAACTACTTACAATTTCACCTGGAGAACATTAAAGACACAACATCAACCATGGTTATGTTTGGCTGCGACATGGAAAGAACAAGGAAGATTTTTGAAATAACCACTCGGTTTGGCGTGATGCCTCCAGAATTTCACTGGATTCTTGGGAATTCACAGAATGTGGAAGAACTGAGGACAGAAGGTTTACCGTTAGGTCTCATAGCTCATGGCAAAACAACACAGTCAGTTTTTGAGCACTATGTACAGGATGCAATGGAACTAATAGCAAGGGCTGTAGGAACAGCTACTTTGATCCAACCAGAATTAGCACTTATTCCAAGTACGACAAATTGCATGGACACGGCAGAGAAAAACATCACTTCAGGGCAGTATTTAGCAAAGTAAGTTGAATTTTTATTATTACTTTCTTTTAACCACCATTTTATGTTATAAATTATTTTTTCCATTTCCAACTAAATGGGTCAGCCCAGAACTATTCCACCCCGTTTACAATCCTCTCCTTTATATATAAACTGTCATATATTTAGTTTTCATAGATAATCGGGCTGGAAGGGACCCCAGAGGATCATCAAGTCCAGCCCCCTGCTCCAGGGGCTGGAAGTCAGCAGGGATCATAGGATCCCAACAAGATAAGCATCCAAATGTGTCTTGAAAGCATTCAAAGTGGGTGCTTGAACCGCCTCCGGTTGCAGTCTATTCCAAACCTTGGGGGCTCGGACAGTAAAGAAGTCTTTCCTTATGCCCATCCTGAATCAGTCATGGTGGAGTTTGTGACCGTTCAATGTTGTCATCCCTTGGGGCTCTCTGGTGAACAGACATTCCCCCAGATCCTGATGAGCACCCCTGATAAACTTATAGGTGGCCATCAGATCACCCCTGAGCCTGCGCTTTTCCAGGCTGAAGAGTCCCATGGCTCTCAGCCTCTCATCATCAGGTCTGTTTTCCTGACCTCTGATCATGTGCGTGGCTGGCATGCACATGCATGTATGTGTGTGTGCATGTGTATATATACACACACATTTCTATACATTTCATGTTGCCACAGTTACTTGAACCAGATTATTATATGCCTGTAATGAATAGCAAATTGCACCACAAATAGTCCCTCCTAGTGGAAAGCATGGTACCCCTCAGTGGCTACATGAGACATTTACTATGCAGTAGCTTAGTAACACTGAAATAGTGTGCCCGGTAAAATCTGTGCTAACACACTACTGCACAGTAGTATCAGGCTACTGCATGGTTAGCATCTTTAAAAACCCACGCACTGGTGCTACTGCACAGAAGTGCCAGTTACTGCACATTGATTTAGTACTTTGTTATGCAAGTACTAAACTTAATGCACAGTAACTATGGCGCATCAGTGAACATGTAGACGCTCCCAGTGAAAGTACAGACAACGCAACCCAGCAGATAAAACAAATCCCAACAGGCATGCAAGTTTACACTCCTAGGAGGGAGAAGTAGTCAGGGCCAGCCTCAAGTTTTGAAGGGCTCTGGGCTGGCAGGGAACACAAGGGAGCCTAGAACCTACCAGAATGCACCTGGAAGGGTCTTTCCTTTGCTGGCCCCAGTGCTGGTCTTGACAGAAAAAGACACTGCTTCTTGGCTGCTGAGACGCAGCTGCAGAAGGCTAGAAGTGGATTTGTGCCGATGAAGCCACAAAGAACTCCCAGAAGCGCGTTCCCCCTGCCCCACACAATCTGCTGTCTTACAGGCACTCTTTGTAAGATGCTGCACACCAAGCTGTTCTGTGCTACAATTCGACCAGAAAGCACATTCTGAACACTTACATCTGTGAGTGACCGTATGGCTGGAAGGGGAAGGGAAGGGAAGGTGTAGCCCAATCTAACTACGAAAAGGATGCTGCCTGTACTCCAGCCTGTGTAAGATTGACTCTGGATTTCTCTACTTACAGCTCCCCTTTATTGCATAAACCCTCACGTATATACAGCAAATGTATATACAAACAAATTGATGGTATGAGTGCAGTGTGAGCATGAATACCCATGCTAGCTCCAATTTAGCTAGCATGCATAGCAAGTGCAAAGAAGATGTGGCAGCATGGATTTTAGCATGGGCTAACAACCAGAATGCAAACTCTCCAGAAACATTGTGTACATACTTTTTTTGCTAGCCCATGTTATAATCCCTGGTACCCTCACCTATTATTAGCTGGATTACACTAGCACATGTATAGTAACATTTGTTACACTCATACTTTTGTTTTGCTATGTGGACACACCCATAGATTTACAGATATGAATGCATCAGGAGTATTTGTGTAATTTGTCACTGTTGCAGAGGTTCTTTTGAACTGCTTCTTCCCAGACATCCATGCAGCAGATTTTTAGTTAGGATTCAAATTCAAATACATAGCACTTTTGGTATTTCTGTTCATATCTACTTTGAGGGCTTATTTGAGCTTTTTCTTCTCAGTGATGAGATGAACCTCTCATCCATTTTAGACAAATACATATCCTTAGTTAAACCTCATCCTAAATTTAAGTCTCACAAGAAAGCTGAAACAACTAAGCAGAAGTAAATAATGGGAATGGAATTTGGGCTACCAAACCTGCATTTTGAAATCCATTGAGTTATGAACTTAATTTCTTGCACTCTCTAGAGCCTTGAAAATATATACTACAGCAGTAGTGCTTTTCAAATTACCAGACTGCTGACTGCACAAACCGGACATGTTGAGAGTCTAGCTGATGAAGGAAGGAC
The DNA here is from genome assembly GCF_001723915.1 of Gavialis gangeticus. NCBI lineage: Eukaryota > Metazoa > Chordata > Crocodylia > Gavialidae > Gavialis > Gavialis gangeticus. The sequence continues at coordinate 49,587,032 of NW_017729024.1, read as the reverse complement.
GGGAGGGAGCTTGTAGCAAATGCTCTTTTACATATTACTGCATGACTATTTATTTCTTTTCATTTTGTTTTGAATGATAGCTAGTCTCATGATTTGCAGCCAGTATTTTTCTTACCATATTTACTCAAAGGCACGATGAGTTTTTTCCCCCCTAATTGGCATGGGGGAAAAAAGCCCCTCATCTCATAATTGCATACAAAGAAATCTCACTAAATATATTGTCTATCACTGAACTGCTGCCAAAAGCAGCATGTGCTCAGTAATGGAAACCAACTGTGAAGTTGATTAAATGCAGCCAGCACTGAGCATGACTGTAAAACACATGGCCCACGTTGGGCAAACATGCTGATAGGAAACTTTTTTCATTATTATTTTTGTTCATAAAACCCCACTTAAATGCTCATTAATCTGGACTTCACTCTCCGCTTTTCTATACAATAACCTTACCCAACCTATACATTTCTCTGGGAGTCCCATTTGTCCTAGCACTTTTCATAAGCAATCATGATCCACTCTGTCATTATTTTTTTTTTAATCTAGGTTTGTTATAACTATTGTTTTCCTCTCTCAAATGTGGGGCAGTGTATTTCTGATCACTTTGAAAGCTTTGGAGATCCTTCTACCTGGTGCTGCACATACTTGGTCTTTTTGTATTTTCTTCTTTAGGTTTTTCCTCATCCTCAAAACCAGCATCTTGTCTATTCAAGTACAATCCATATTAAGAAGTGTAATACAGCTCCGGTTTTTCAGGAGTTCCTTCTCCCCTTTCTTAAAGAGTAAGATCACAACTCCTCTTGTAAAATCTCTCCCTGCCTCTCCTGTTTCCGCTATTTCCTCAAAAAAAGTCCACTATATGTCTCTTAACCCATACCCAGAACTTCCCATAACATTCCATACGTAGTCCATCTTCTCCTGGTGATTTCTCTTGTTTAAAGGTTTTTAAGCACTCCTCTCCTTCCTTTAAGTTCATCTTTTCTTCCATTGCCTTGCTCCCTCCTCCTCCACTTTTTATCCAGTCTCTTCCAGCAAATCCTTCATCTTCTTACTGTCTATTTCCTTCTTCCGATTAAGCTCTTTGGAAAATCTTGTTGCCTCCACCACCACCCCATGCTTTTCCACCTGAGTACTCTTTTCTTCCCACACTACTTTTAGCTCTCCTTTGACTGTCTTCACTCTAGATGAAAAGTATCGGGACCACTCTTCATTTTCTTCCACCCAGGTGTGCTTGTACTAAAAATATGTTCACTCCTCTTTCTTTTAAAGCAGCTTCCTATCTCTTGCTGTGTTCCTTCTAGTTCTTTTCCTACCTGTCTTCCTTCTGCAGCTTCCTTTAGCAGCTCCTGCACCTTTTTTTGCTTCTTTCTCAGCCCTTTTGTTCTTTTCCCCATGGTTCTTTAACCTTCCTCCCTGAAGAATTCTCTCATCATCTTCACCATCATCCACCATTCTCTGGTACTTTTAAAATACTTCTTCAGTGGTCTCCACTTCTCATACTCTCTCATGTATGCTTAACATATCTCCTCATCTTGTTTCATGTTTAACTTCGATACTCCCCTTCCTCCTGCAGGGCTCTTACCAAGACTCAATTCTGCCTTCAGTATTTTCTGATGACTAAATGCCACACTTGCACTTCCTTTCTTTATTTCTGTTTCTTGTGATATAAACACAGAGTCAATTCTTGGTTGTTTATTTTCACTACGATCAGTTCTAGTGAAAACATTCTCCCCTTTCTGCACATCTCCTAGTGATTCTTCTTTTATTATATTTGCTATCTAGATGTCTAAAAGTCCATGTCCCCCTTCCCCTGTTCTGTCAGCTACTTCAATTATGCAATTGAAGTCCTTCTGTTATCTGTGGTCTCCTTTCAATCATGTAACCTGATAGCTTTCTAAACAGAGCCTTCCTCCCCGCCCACTCTGGTGGTGCAAATACATTGAAAACTTCTAATTCTACTCCCTTGACTTATAGTATCATTTTCTGCAGTCTACCACCAATGATGTCTTCCACCTGCTTTGGTTTCACCTCTGAATTCTTGAATTGTATTGCCACTCCAGCTACTTTGTTTTCATTTCATTTCTCCCTGACCACCAGGATGGTCCCCATCTCCACCTTTTCTCAATATACTTATAATCCCTCTTCCCCAGTATACCACAATTTTGAAGTCAGATTGTCTGCCCTTGCTTGTTTTAACATTGGTTTGATCTGTTCCCATCTTTTCATTGTTAATACACTCCTGACATTAATAGTAGCTATATGAATGCACCTGACCCTTTAAGGTTCATCAATGCTGCTGCTTGCTGTGTTTGACTTCCCTGTGGCGGGTGCAGAGATCCCACCTCAGGAACACAGCTGGGTATTCGTATCCCTCCGCTGTTTTCACCATGTGAGGCGGGCCAGTAGGGGGTGCTCCTGCATTGAGCCACCCACCTCCCTGCGCCCGACCACCTTCCAGGCTCCGAATGCCTCCCTAGGGGCGCCTTATGTCCGGCCGACCCCTCTCCCGGAGCACACTCGCTAGTCTGGGGGTAACGTGCCGCCACCACCCCAAGAATGGACTGTCACACGGCCCTGTGTCCTTGGGGTAACACAGGCCTAAAGTCCCACGGGTACTCAACCCAGTACAGGCACTTGGGGTACTTCCCCAAGTCCGGGGGCAAAAAGGTATAGTCTCCCTTAGTCCACAGACCTAAGGGGTCTCTTAGGCATAATTTAGACCCACCCCTCAATAAGTCTCCCACACCAGTCAAAAAGGAGAACTTTATTGATTACAGGGGGTAGGGCAAACTAGGGTACAGGATAGAGCAATATCTAGAAATCCTAAAGAGCAAACAGTCTGGCTGTGGTAGCCTTTTGATTATGCATCTGTGATACTTCCAGCTAAATATCTAATCAGATTGAGTAGCTTACTCACAAGCATCTTCCAAAGGCAGGTGAAGTTTCCCTTTGGAGGCAGGCGGTTCCTAGCTCGTGAGTTTGGGGGGAGAGAGCCAGTTTCAGATGTTAAGGCTTCTCTGTCCCCTGCCTGGCTGCTGCGTCACCTCATGGCCGGAGAGGAGAGACCGCCTCCTTCCCCGTCCTAACTTATATAGCCCCTGTGACCTCATTCACCTGGGCCAGCGGAGGTCAGCCCCAGTTGGCTGTCAGCCAACCAATCTGAAATGCATCACCTGTTACCGGGCAGATTCCAGCTCCCCAGGTAGAAACCCCTTACCCAGGTAAGTGATGCAAGTCACGTAGGCAGAGGGAGCAGGTTTCCCCCTCCCTCAGGAATGCAGCCAGCTCCAGTTCCCTAAAGAGACAGGCTGAGGGTGTGGTCCCCTGTGTGCTGGGCCCATCCTAACTGAATGGTCACAGCACAGAGATTTAAATCACAGTGTCACAGGGCAGAGATTTTTGGGGAGAAACCAAGGTGGCTTTCTGCCACATTCCCCACCCCCCACACTCCACCCCACTTGGATGCCTGTAGCTTCTGCAAGACGCAGAATTGCCTTTGCATTCAGAAAAGTTTTCATTTTTTTTGCCTCCGTGCTATTTCTTGCCTCCCAATCTCGATTCTAGGCTGAGGCCCAGGGACATTAATGGTGGGAAACTGCTCTCCAACTCTGATTATGACTCATTTCCCTCACTACCAGGTTTCTTTTTCCTGATTCTATACAAATGCACACAATGCAGCACCGGGCACATCAGCTCACATCTAACGTACTGGATTTCTGGTGCATCGGAGCAGACAAATGTATGTGTATGAATGCCCTTAGGTCCTGATCCTGCATTGTGACAAACTGACAAACTGCTGTGCTTGGACAAAACCCCAGAAAAGTCTGTGAGATTCTACAGAGGTGCAACAATATGCCCATATGGATCACTTTAATGGATTACGGCTTTAATCTTAATCTATACCTGCTCCAACAATTCATTGTTGCCACTACTAGCAATGTTCCAGTTTACCTAATGCATTTCTATGTATGCCCCGAAGCCTACCATGAGTTCCAGCCCACACATGCATTTTTCTTCACTCCTCCCCATCTTCCACCCGCACTTCTCTTTCTTACTTAATGGTTCTCAATCTCTTTACACTCAAGGCAGCCCTCAGAAAATGTCATCTTTTAGCTTTTACTCATTTCTTGACTATAGAAAAATAATAGAGTAATTCTTCAGGTGCAAAGAACTCAGAAAGCTTACACCAGGTCCAACTATTTTTGATACTATGGCTTTCTATTTGAAATCTTTGGGTTTATTTTCTGAATCATGTGTAGATGTTTGCACATTCAACAATAATAATATTGTGCAGTACTCTGACACCCTTAAAAGGGGTTCACAGCATGCTGGTTGGGAAGCACTGATCTAGCTAATAATTATATTTATACAGAACTTTAAAAAGCTGAAGATCCAGGACCTCAAGCTTCCCTATCATCACTCAGCACTTCCACTGTGTATGTGTCCAACCTCCAACCTTAGAGTTTTAATGCAGAACTTAGATATCTAATATTAGCCAGCGTGTTTTCATGGCATCAGAGAACTGGAAGGTTGAAACAGATATCAAAGGCCTTCTAGTCCCACACTTTGCAGGATGCAGGATTCGATATTTAGGGTAAAAAAGATCAGGATCTGGCCTTACCTAATAGCAAATGTGCAGGAGTTCCCCCCTACACTCAATTTCCTCAAAAAAATTATTGAGACCCCTCATAGGGAAAGCAAGTCTCTGCTGAATTAAATCTCAGCTGTTGTGAACACCTTGTTACAGAAACAAGGCATTAGGATTTTAAAACTTCATGTAGACTGTAAATTATAGCTTGTGGTTTCTGAGCAATCTCAGCAGTCTGTGATTTAACTTGCTGTTCATTCTTCCTCTTGCTCCTTACTGAACTTGGCATGAACATGAGAATATATGGAACAACCATGTAATCAAGTCAAGGAAAATAGACTAATTTGATTAAATCCCTTTACCACCCCACAAGTATAACTCTTCTAACATAAAGTAGTGGCATGAAAACTCTAATAACTGATTCTCCTGAGAATGCACATTTAAAATCATAATAAAACCAGAAGGCAAAAATGTCAAAGTTTGACCTCATTGTTAAAATTAGAATGACAAACCTCACTGCAGATTTTACAGCCTCAATTTAGGATCAAATTCTCAGCTAGCATAGGTCAATGTTCCATTTATTTCAGTGGATCAGTGCTAATTTACACCCACTGAGAATCTGACTGTACATCTCTGGAAACAGGTGTAACCTATGCCCTCTTTATACATGCCTGAGAGTAACTTATGCATTAATATGATCAATAGGGATCAATTCATATATACTGTAACTGATCTTTATGGGACTCACGCACCAAGGCCTGAGATGCACTGAGCAACTACACCTCTCATGGACTTTGCTCTGAACCTCCCAAAAGTTATTAGATTCAGCCTTATACCACTTGCATTTTTAAGCTGTTCCTAAAGGTTATTTTGTAGGGCAGCTTCTCACTGTCCTGAAAGCCCTTGACTTTGCATTGCATTGGTACAGTATACAGAACTCTGAATGATTAATGGCCATTGAATCTGATGTATACAACAAATGGTTAAAATATGACTTACATATGGTTCCCCTCATTTCTGATTAAGGTACCACCAAATTATATACCTAATGCATTGAATTTGTTACATATGTCAATATTGAGCAAGCTCAATGTATTATTATATTATTACAATTGGGATCGAAAGAACAGATGGTGGTGAAGCACACAGGCAATGACTAGTAACGTGTTACTGATTTATATATTACAGTGCCATAGTTACTCTGCTAGTGCATAATGACAATACTTTTGTATCCATTAGCAAAGCAGATTTGCAAAATGGGGTCTGCATTTATACATTCATGATGTTATATATACAACTACCTGGGCACATCTACACATGCATATTAGTGCAATACAATAAACTCCGGCACATATCGCGCCAGAGTTTATTGTTCCCAGGTGCATGTTTACATGTGCACCCAGGACTGCAGCATGTAGAGCCAGGCTGGAGCAGCCCCGGCTACCAGGGAGGCCAAGGGATCAGTTTGTCAGCCTCAGACTGATCTGACCTGGTTCAACATGCTACAGAGGGGCTGGCTGGGCCACAAGGGAGTTTCAGTGTAGGGTTAGCCAGCAGGCAGCCCCTGCACTGAAGCACTCTTGTGTCCCAACCAGCCCTGTCAGCATCTACATGTGCATTGTTGTGGAGTAAAACACTCCAGCGTAGGATAGTACTTGTTCCCACTACAAGTACTAACCTGCTAGACAGTTTATTAGCTTACTCCAGTCTAATAGCCCTGCATTTGTAGACACCAAGACATTTACTGCAGAGCTAATTAGGCAACTCTGCAGTAAACATTTAATGTAGGCGCACCCTCTGTGTATTTTTAGGCCACCTCTAAACACTAAGGCAAATAAAAGTTTACAAGTAAAATCTTAATGGACAAACAGATTTTGCTTGCGTCTATTCGTGCATCTCTTTTTCCAAAGAATGGTGCTCAAAAATTGATTATACAAATAGAGTCTTGGTTGAGTTCCCACTGAGAGTGTTTGAGTATAAAATACAAATAATGTTTATGAAAATCACAAATTAAAGAATTTCATTTAGTTTACTGTTCATTTCATAGATTTGCCTTCATCTGGCAACTCCTCCTTGCCATAGTGAGAAGGCTTTCATATTTCAGTGACTTAAAACTATGAGCTGGCAAGATATTGAACTGTTCATGGACTCTTCCAAGTGGGACAGAACAAAGATTGGGGATCAGGCAAAACAGTAGCTCACTGTTCTGGAAAAGATGCAAATAAATTTCAGGGGCTCCTTTTCTCAAATATCAATAAATGATTAACACCATTAAAGTTTATGTCTTGCCTGCTGAGGTTAGAATGTGTTGTTTTATGACAGCTGCAGAGTTTATGTTTATTTCAATAATCTGTTTCATCCAGATTCCCAGAACTAATGTGATATGGCATTTTCTGCTGCTCCAGCTAAATGTTAAATAGATGTTCCTCTGAATGCCTGTTAAGGAAAAATTATGGGCCTGATTCTTATCTTACAGCGCATTTATAGCAGCGTAATTCATTTGACTTCAGTGGAGTTACTCCTATTAGTACCAGTATAAATGAGAAGATTAAAAAAATTTATTTGGTTCAAACACACAGCAAAATCACATTAACAGGGAGAATACTACAGGCAACTGTAATGGCTCTAGTCAGCAAGTGCCAGGGCCCACCCACCCAAAGGCCTTTTCTTCGTATGACCTTTACCACACAAACACTTCACATTCTTGTCACTCTGGGGTCTTGGACAATAGCTATAAAAATGCTGAATTCTAGTTAGGAGAACTTGAAAAAAAAGGTATTGGCTATATTTCCCATGCCTGGTCTGTTTGGTAGTTTTGCTTTTAGGTTTTTAGATTAGTACAACTCCAAAAACTCAGGATAAAACAATGCAATACTGACATGTGTAATGTGTTCTATTAAGAAACAAGACTTTTGACTCTTTCACTAAGACCATCGGGTTTCACTGGTATTTTTGTGAAAACCAAGCAGCAAAGTTCATTGTTTCAAGGGAATCTCTTTCACCGAGTCCTCTCTTTCAATCGCAGCTGGTCAGTAATAGGTTACTGACTCTTTCCTCAAGGTTACCTCAAATCCAGCCCTTCTGACTGCTTGAATGCTGTCATCCTCTACTAGCAGTTCAGTGAAATATCTGAAACATGAAACAAATTAGTGGTCTTTGACCAGCCACAGGAGGTCACAGCTGATGGGCTCATCTATTGAGATAGGCTTTTTCCTGGGTGGATATTTGGGATGTTGTTTCCATCATACTGTTTTAAGCCTAGGAAAAAAGGACTACAGTCATGCTGGGTTTTCCTTACATTGATTAATTGAATTGCTTAAAAGTCATAAAAATGAGGAAATGAGAGAAACAAAATAATGCTATTTCTGTTAGAATGGTGGACAGCTGCTGCACTTAAGAAACTGTTCCTTCTTGAAGTATTTGCAATCTAAATAGATAAACGATAAGAGAAAGGGTTTTTTAAATCTCCAATTTACTTATGGAAGGAGTGAGATACTAAAATCAGAAAAGAAAAAACTGAACCCAGACTCCTGAGCCCTTGTTCAAAACCTTACATACAAAGTCACTGTTTCACTCTAGCAGAATAAGGCTTCATTTATCTGGAAGCTTGGCTTTGATTTCTTGCCTTTCTTCCCCCAACAGGTTTTTAGCCAACACAACCTTTGATGGTCTCAGTGGCCACATTAGTGTGAAAGGTTCTTCCATTGTAAGCTCAGAAAACAATTTCTTCATTTGGAATCTGCAGCACGATCCTATTGGGAACCCAATGTGGACTCGTCTGGGGAGCTGGCAAGAAGGAAAGATTATCATGGATTATGGAATATGGCCAGAGCAAGCCCAGAGACATAAAAACCACAACCAGCATCCTACCAGGCTGCACCTAAGAGTGGTTACTCTCATTGAACACCCATTTGTCTTCACAAGAAATGTGGATGATGAGGGGTTATGCCCAGCAGGACAGCTCTGCCTGGATCCTCTGACCAATGATTCAGCTGTCCTGGATAGCCTCTTTGAAACCCTTCAAGGAGGCAATGACACTGTGCCTATTGAGTTCAAGAAATGCTGCTATGGCTACTGCATCGACCTGCTGGAGAAGTTGGCTGAGGATATGAACTTTGATTTTGACTTGTACATTGTTGGAGATGGGAAGTATGGAGCCTGGAAAAATGACCACTGGACAGGGCTTGTGGGTGACCTTCTGGCTGGGACAGCCCATATGGCAGTAACATCATTCAGCATCAACACAGCTCGCAGCCAAGTGATTGACTTCACCAGCCCTTTCTTTTCAACCAGCTTGGGCATCCTAGTGAGGACTAGAGACACAGCAGCCCCCATTGGAGCCTTTATGTGGCCACTCCACTGGACCATGTGGCTGGGAATATTTGTCGCTCTCCACATCACAGCAATATTCCTCACCTTATACGAATGGAAAAGCCCCTTTGGGATGACCCCTAAGGGAAGAAATAGAAATAAAGTGTTCTCCTTTTCCTCTGCCCTGAATGTTTGTTATGCAATATTGTTTGGCAGAACATCTGCCATCAAACCTCCCAAGTGCTGGACGGGAAGGTTTTTAATGAATCTCTGGGCTATTTTTTGTTTGTTCTGTTTGTCAACCTACACGGCTAACCTGGCAGCTGTCATGGTAGGAGAGAAAATCTATGAAGAGCTTTCTGGAATACATGACCCCAAGGTAAGGTGTGGCAACTCAGCCTTTTTCATTTATTTCCTCCTAGTGTACATTCACTGTTAAATGTCTTCAGGCTTCTAAAAAATTAGGGGGCCATCTATAATGGAGCAGCAGTCCTTTATACTCAGTCATGGTTCAACAAAGGGAGAAAGTTCAGCAACAGAGAGGAACGTTAGCTGTCAGCTTTGGCTTAACCCATTATAAAGGTAGACATTTTTTGCAGAAATCAGGTTCTAGTTTACTATTTGAATAGCTCTCTATCTGAGGGTTTAGTTCAGCTCTGTTGCTGCTTAGGTGGCCATAAATTGAGCCACTTGGCAAAAAGTCAGGCCAGGTTAATATTAGTATTCCGTGGGTGCACCTACATGAGATGCTTTACTGCACATTAGACTACTCTAATGTGTGGTAAAGCATCACTATCTAGACGTGAACAGCAATTACTGCACAGTAGATTAGTCTATTGTGCCATCTTCTAGTACCTATAGATAAAGGTACTAGAAATTGGCACATCAAACTAATGCACCAAAGTGCATGTGTAGATACTGGCCAGGAGCAAATTGCTCCCGGTCATCCTAGGAAACATGGGGCCACATGGACATTCCTCTCAGTCAACCTAGGTAGTGAGATGCTGCCTCCCAACCACGCGAAAAGAGCAACAGGATGGGAGCTCTGCAGACACAAGTTACAAAAGACTACATTTTGTAACCTCTTTATCTGATACTTCATGCAACGAGGAGTCAGCTTTTCACACCATTAGCCATTTTTAAGCTGTTTTCTGCCGTTAACTTTTGTTTGGTCACAGCTATAAGCTGCCTTCTGTGGCCAGATCAGGCAAAAATTGTCACTTCTGTCTGAACCTATTAATCCTTTTAGACAATGGATATATTTGAGAAACTGGAAAACCACTCATGGGCACTTTACAATAAGGAAAAAAAAGCTGAATCCATGAAATGAAATTGTTTAGCTCTAGCATTATAACTATGTTGCTAAATAACAATCTCATCTAGAAGTCTAGGGTGCGGGCACACCAGCACTTCCAGCCCTTCAAAAGAGAAACATTTCAAAAAGCAGCTGCTGGTACATTCTAATGGTTAACATTCCTTCATCCAGGCTTGAAGTTGGAGCCAAATTTGCTGCATTTGAATTGTTCTCAGCTTGTTCACACATAACAGTTAGGATGTACCAGCTTCTCCCCTTATGAAATGTTCCCCTTTTGAAAGGTTTCCAAGCATTCTTGCATCCTTACCTGTGCAGTCAAACTATGTCAGCAGTATGTTAAGGATTATGTTCCACAGTAGGCAAACACAGTTTTCTCCTAGCCACATCTGCTGGCCAAACCATGTTTAGGAGACAGGTTTTCTGGGACTGGGACTAATCTACAAATGGACCTAACCAACAGAAGTCAGATCCAAGTCCTTAGCATCCTTTTCTACCAAGAGCTCACAGGTATTTGGATTTGGGTTTATCAAAGAAATTCAGGTCTGGATTCAGGTTTAGGTAGACAAAACTCTTGGGGTAGAGGTGATATCTTCTATTAGACCAACTAAAATAGGTGCATTTTTTTTTTCTTTCCAAACTTTCAGGCCCAAAAGCCCTTCTTCAGGCAAAGGAGAATTCAAAGATTGAAAAAGTTCCTCCAGGTGGAAAAGAAACTTCATTTTGCACAGGGGAACTGAGAGATGGCAGGGTTCCCTTGAGTGTAAAAGTGACTTGTAAGAAAGATACTCTGAGTATGCAAATTTAGCACAGACAAAGGCTGAAGCAGGCTGGTTACCTGAAGGTGTCATATGGCAGGCAGGGCATTGAATTTTGCTTTTTCCTTACTCTGTTGTAAAGTTTTCATTTTAAAAAAGGAAAGGAAAAATAAAAGCAACAGGGGGAAAAAATCACCTATTTTAGTTGGTCTAATAAAATATATCACTTCTACCTCAACGGTTTTGTCTACCGATGCCTTTAGACCAACATTGCTACAACCAATATCCCTGGATTCAGGTTTCTATTTCAAATATCCCAAGTTTGGGAGTAGTTTTTGTTTTGACCCTTGTAAGGTGATTTTATAGGCTGTTCATTAATTCCTTGATGATCAGACAAAGTCAACCTGAAGAGTGGAATAATGTTTATTGCTGAAGAATTAGTAATTGGAAGAGACTGGAAGATTTGGTGATGAAGCAGCAGGTTTACAACTGTCTGTAAATTTACAGACAGTCTATAAAAACAAAGCTAAAATGCTTGTTTATATAGTATGTAAAAAAAAAAAAAAAAATGAAGCCACCTGTTAAAAAAAACAAAAACTTGATAACTGATCCCTGGTCAGAGAGAAGCTGGAGGCAAAACATGCCAGGATGGGAATCAGTGTGGCTGTAGGCAGGCAAGGCTGAGGAGGCCAGCATGGTACTAGTGCAGTTGAGGGCATCCAGGTGGAGAAGTGAGTAGGGAACCCTTGGGGTGGGGGCAAAAGTATGCAAAACCATTGTAGCAGTCAGTCAGGGTTGCCAACTCAAGATTTTTATTATTATTTTTTACTGATCATCTGCAAGCTTTTTATGGACAACGAAACTTTTTTTTTATTATGGTTGATGTTAAAATCCAAAATGTGGTTGTCTGTAAAAAGTTTGCAGATTATCAGTAAAAAATGAAGCTGCTACTTAAGGACAGCTAAACAGTTACCTGTCAATTATAGCTTTGTTTAGGCTTGTTTCTTTAACTGGAGAGCTTCCATATTGCCATCTTCCTCTCCAGTCACTGATTATGACAAACCTATGTTCCCTTCCCTTTGTAGCATTAGTTCCCACTTTAGTGAGCAGGAAGGGATAGATTAGGGCAAAACACAAAAAGTATCACTCCAAACAAGGGCAGCCCAGATGTCCAAATATTCAGGGAGGGAGAAGAAAGTAAGGCTTCCTCCTCAGCAGTGTGTACTTAAGAGTGGATATGTCCTATCAGGAGGCAGAGCTAATTAGTCCAGACACAACACCATATACATGTTGCCATACTGCTTCTGCTCAGGGAGTGCTACCTCCTTGGCATCTATCCCAAATCAAATATTCACATTCAGGTCTAACATCTTGTTTCAGAGAATCCTTGGGGACACTGGGACATCAACCTAAAATGCCCCTCTATTCCAGAAAACCTGAGATGTTTGTAGATCTTGGCTCCACCTCGTATCCAGATAATTACATGTTGGCAGAATAGAGGTTGTAGGCTCATGTTTAAGTCTAATTATTGTCTGTAGTCTTAATGGAGGTTATTCATAGGGACCTACTTAAATCATGGTGAGAATAAACAATTTTTGTGGGTTAGTCAGCATAAAAAGGAAATTCTGCAGCTATTTCCCAGATATGCTCCGCTAGCCCTGCCCCATGGTGCTAACTGAAAGAGAGACCACGGTAGAGGAGGAAGGATGAGGGGACAGCAGCCATCTTACCTGCTGGCTGCCTTTTGTGCAGCCCCATCCCTCAATGCTAATTGCCAGAAAGGCTCTGGTGGGGAGAGGAGGGATGAGGAGGCAGCCACCATCTTATCTACTGCCCTTCATGTTGTTCCACTAGCCAGAGTCTCCCCCTGCCTCCCCTGGGTGGGCCACAAGGCCAAACCAAAGCAGCAGCAAGGATTGATAGCTCCCACTGGAAGCCAGCATTTTATTTTTATTAAGTTTTTTTTTTAAAGTTGATTTCATGGACAATCCTGGATTTCATAGTTTTCACAGACAATCCTGGATTTCACAGAAACAATGAAATCTTAAATTGAGTAGACACCCCCACCTATTTATGGCACTGAAGTTAAGCATGTGCAGAAATATTTTGTAGGACATTTTTAATATAATCATATAAAATTAGGGTTGGAAGGGACCTCAGGAGGTCATCTAATCCAACCCCCTGCTCAAAGCATGGCCACCCCCAACTATGTCATCCCTGCCAAGGCTTTGTCTAGCCGGGTCTTAAAAACCTATAGGGATAAAGATACCGCAACCTCACTGGGTAGCCTGTTCCAGTGCTTTACTACCCTCCTTATGAGAAAATGTTTGTTAATATCTAACCTAAACTTCCCTTGCTGCAACCTGAGACCATTGCTTCTTCTTCTGTCATTTGCCACCACTAAGAGCAGTTTATCCCCATCCTCTTTGGAACCCCCCTTCAGGGAGTTGAAGGTTGCTATTAAATCTCCTCTCATCTTCTCCTCTCCACACTAAATTAGCTCAGTTCTCCCAGCCTATCCCCATAAGTCATGTTCCCCAGCTCCCTAACCATTTTTGTTGCCATCCACTGGACTCTCCAGTTTGTCACGGTATATCACATCCACTGCTCTCCCCACATCCACAGAGCCAGTCATCTCATCATAGAAGGCAATCAGGTTGGTCAGGCATGACTTGCCCTCGGCGAATCCATGCTGACTGTTCCTAATCACCTTCTCCTGCAAGTGCTTAGAAATGGATTCCTTGAGGACCTACTGTATGACTGTTCCAGGAACCAAGGTGAGACTCACCAGTCTACAGTTCCTCAGATTAAAGATGGGCACTATGCTTGCCCTTTTTGAATCATTACAGACCTTTTCTAATCACCATGAGTTTTCCAAGAATGGCCAGCGGCTCTGCAATCAATTCAGTCCTCAGCACCCTTGGGCGCATCGCATCCAGCCCCATGGACTTGTGCACATCCAGCTTTTCTAAATATTCTATAGCCTGTTCTTTTGCCACTGCTGGGTACTCACCTCTTCCCCAAACTGTGCTGCCAGCTGACCGTGCCTGTGAAGACTGAGATAAAAAAGGCATTGACTACTTCATCCTTTATTGCATCCTTTGTCACTAGGTTGCCTCCCCCATTCAGTAAGGGACCCACATTTTCCCTGATCTTCCTCGTTTTGCTGACATACTTGTGAAAACTCTTCTTGTTATCCTTCATGTCCCTTACTAGCTGCAACTCCAACTGGGCTTTGGCCTTCCTGATTTCATCCCTTTATGCCTGAGTAATCCTCTTATATTTCTCCCTACTCATTTGCCCACAAGTTTCCACTTCTTGTAAGATTCCTTTTGCATTTTAGCTCACTGAAGAGTTCCTTGCTAAGGCAAGTGGATTGCCTGCCATACTTGCTAGTCTTCCTGCACACTGGGGTGGTTTGTTCCTACACTCTCAGTAAGATTTCTTTAAAGTACAGCCAGCAGTCCTGAACTGCTTCCCTCCTACTCCACCCCCGCCCCCCCGGGACTGGCCCCCAAGGGGATTCTGCTCATCAGTGCCCCGAGTGAATCAAAGAATGGTTTTCTGAAGCCCAGGGTACTTATTCTGCTGCTCTCCTTCCTTCCTTGTCTCAGGATCCTGAACTCAGTCATCTCTATATGACTGCTGTCCAAGTTGCCATCCACTTCTCTGTTCCCCACCAATTCTTCCTTGTTTGTGAGCAGCAGATCAAAAGCAGCACAGTCCCTAGGTGACCTCTCCAACACTTGCACCAGGAAGTTCATAGATTCATAGATGTAGGATTGGAAGGGACCTTGTCTTCTAGTCCAACCCCCTGCCCTGGGCAGGAGAGAAAACTGGGTTCAAATGACCCCAGCTAGGTAATGACCCCAGCTAGGCTCAAATGACCCCAGCTAGTTGTCCCCAACACCCTCCAAAAACTTCCTGGGCTGCCTGTATACAGCTGTACTGCCCTCCCACCAGATGTTGGGGTGATTGAAGTTCCCCATGAGAACCAGGCCTGTGGTCTAGAAACTTCGCTAGCTGTTTGAAGAAAGCCTCAGCCACCCCATTCCCCTGGTCTGGCAGTCTACAGCAAACACCTGCTATGACATTACCCTTGTTACTTTCCCCTTTGACCCTAACCCACAGACTTTCAAGAGGCCCATGTCCAGTTTCATATAGGACTTCTGAGTAATCATGCCACTCTATTACATAAACAGCAGCTCCTTCTTCACTCCTCCCCTGTCTATCCTTCCTGAACAGTTTAGACCCATCCATGAGCTTGGTGCAAGCTATCCCACCGAGTCGCTGGTATTCCAATCACATCATAGTTCCATGACCGTGCAAGGACCTCTGATTCTTCCTGCTTGTTTTTCAGACTCTATGCATTCATGTACAGACATCTGAGGCAGATAGGGTTACCATATATCTGGATTTTCTCAGACATGTCCTCTTTTTTTTTGCCCCCTGTGCTGTGTCCAAGCAGGCTTTTTAAATGCAAGCAAAATGTCCAGGATTTCCTCCCCCAATCAATTTTCAATATAGCTGCCACTAGGTAGAACTACAATTCCCAGAATGCCTAGCACAGAATGTGCACAATCGGGAGCTGAGTTTGTGATTTACTTTGCTCTGCTGGTGAAAGCAGAGGGAGGGTGATCTCAGGCAGCAGGGATGGAGCACAGATGGTCAGGAATGAGAGGCACCGGCAGGGCTGTGGGGGCAGGGGGCTGCAGGCCGGAATGAGCAGCACTGGCAGGGATGGGGGTGTAGGAGGCTGTGGGTCAGGTTTGAGGGCACCATGGGCCTACCAGGAGTGAAGGATACTGGCAGGGCTAGGAGAGGGCAGGGGACTATGGATCAGGATTGAGGGGCGTGGGTGGAGGGGACAGGTGACTGTAAGTTGGGTGTGCAGTGCACTGGCAGCACTGGGGACTGCGGGTCAGGAGTGAGGGGCACCAGCAAGGAGGTAGGGGGCAGGGTACTGCTTTTTGGGAGTGAGGGGCACTGGCAGGGCTGGGATCAGTGGGCTGAGAGTGAGAGGCAGCAGCAGGGCTTGTGGGGGGGAGGGGCTGTGGCTTGTCGGTGAGGGGCAACAGAATGGGCAGGGATAGGGCACTGGCATTTCACTGTAACCCCCCTCCCATCATATCCCTCCTCCTGCCCCCCCGACAGGTGTCCTCTTTTTTGGACCTGGAAATATGGTAACCCTAGTAACTAACCAATTGTTCTATTTCTCAGGACGAATGAGAAGTCCCCCCCAGCCTGCTTCCCCAGTTACTTCAGGGCTTGGTCTCCATTCCCTGGTGAACCTAGTTTAAAGCCCTCCTTACTATGTTAGCGAGCCTGTCTGTGAAGATGCTTTTCCCTCTCTTTGTCAGGTGGATCCTGTCTCTTCCTAGCAATCCTTCTTGGAACAATATCCTGTTGTCTAAGAAACCAAAGAAGAGTGGCGCTTCTTACCAATAATTTACTTTTTCTGCTGAATATTCAGATTTCTCCTGTCCTCATCACCCATTCTTCTAGTTAACTCAATGAGTGCTATGACCACCACCTTCCTACATGGCTTAACATCACAGACAACAATTATACCATCTATAAATGTACCTGAAATGAACCTGAACTTTTCCCAAATTAGTCATGTTAGGTGTTTAAGGTGATGTTCATGTCTCTCTATATTTTGTCTTGATATGACAAAAAAAATAGCTATAGCAACAGAAACACATCTACTGTTTATCAAGGACCAGCTGTTAGTGTTCAGTTCCAACTATATGGGGACAGTTTCTGCGTATTTCCATACTACATTGTGTATCCCAACATTGTGCAAGTGTTTTAGTGTAGCTTTGCCAATGCACATTGGATTTGATGTGCAACCACTTCATTATTTCAGAACCCCACAAAATTCCCTCCATTGGATTTGCTCAGGAAATACTGATGCCACAACAGTTGTGGAGAAGCATGAATTGGGGGCTGGACTCCATGATCTTCCGAGGTCCCTTCCAGCCCTAATGTTTATGGCTATGAAATCTATGAATTGTTTCATTTTGTTTCTTCAAATCGCAAGAATGCCAAGGGAAAATGGAAGCTCTGGTTATGCTTTTTTGGGACTGAATGGTTATTTCAAATACGTAGTGAATCCATGCAAAATAAGCTTTTTAATATTTGTTCATGTATTCACAAGCCCTTTATTTTCCTCTTCCCTAAATAAGCACCTCCAGAGCACTGCATTTTTGAAATGTTTAAAAGAGAGAAGGAGAAAGAGAGAGAACCTCTTCAAGGTAATACTGAAGACAAGTATCATTTCTGTGCATGCAGCTGACAAGGCTGCCACGGAAACTAAATCCCCTTTGAGTCCTCAAGTGAGTTGATAGCGAGTATTGAAAAATTAGAAAGACTTTCGGCTCTGAGGTGATTAAAACCTTTCAAAACAGTCAAAGTCAATGCCCCCAAAGAAATCAATAGAGAAATACCTCCGACGTTAACATAAATAAATAACAGCTTCCTTTCCAGAAAGATGCACGTTGTCACATTGCTGTAACTGAACAGCTGTGCATTGTCTTAACAGCTGATCAATGAGGTCAAACAGAGGATGTGCAGAGCTTCTATATTAAGATGTGAGCAAATTCTCTTGGAATGGCATACTCCAAAAATCTATATGACCCAAGTAAATAAATCATGGTTTAACTGCTATTTGTGACATGAAGTGTAATAAAGAATTAGAAGTTTAGCTCCTAAAATTAATGACATGGGAAAAGAAGCAAGGGAATATCAGAATGTTGCTGAGATGTTAAGAGTTAAAGCCGGTGTGAACCAGTAATTAGACATCAAGATATAGAATAGAAGACAGACATTTTCTTTTTGACCATGGTCACATTCTAGATACAGGTGGTTAACTTGAATTAAAGGAACTATTTTTGGGTGGAAGTGTTTGCAGGATCATAGTCTGTACTAATGTGCCTTTGGATAAGTCAGTCTGTTTCAATATTTTCTAGTGCCCAATATTCTTTAAAAAAAACAAACAGAAAATGGAGTCTCAAGACACGTTGAGAAATCATCTAACCCTCCCCTTTGCTCCAAGGCAGGATTAACTCTACCTGAACCTTTTCTGGGAGTAGTTTGCCTAACCAGTTCTTAAAAATCTCCAATGGCACAAATCCCACATCTTCCCTGAAAAAACTATTCCAAAGCTTTCTTTGTATGTCTAACCTACTTTGAAGACTGTCACAGCTACATCTAGTGGAAATAGAAAACAATTTATGACCTTCCTTTCTCCGGTACACTTTTGCATATTTGAACAGGTTAGTTTTTTCTTCTCTAGGCTAAGCAAACCCATTCTCTTCTTGTAGGTCATGCTTCCAATTATGCTTTCTATTGTGTTTGTTGCTCTTTCTAGACTCTGCCTAATTCATTCTCATCTTTCCAAAGGTGTGATGCCCATAACTGAGAACACAATTCCAGCTGGGGCCTTACCAGGGCTGGCTAGAGCTGAAGGATTATTTCATATGTCTTACACACAACATTCCTGTTTATACATCCCAATATCGTGTTTTCAAAGCAGTATTACATCATTGACTGATATGCAGTTTGTAATCCCCTAGCATCTCCAGATCCTTTTCTGTAGTACTGTTGATTATTTCCTATCTTTTCTCTATATAATTGATTTCTCACTAAACAAAATACTTTACACTTGTCATTATTTTACTGTGTTATTTCAGACCATTTCTCCAATTTGTCAAAATCATATTGAATTCTAATCCTGTCCTCCAGAGTGCTCACAACTCCACCATTTTGGTAAAATTGTCAAATTTATTTCATTTACTCCTTATTCCATCACCCAAAGTCTTTAATTAAAATATTTAATACTACTGGATCTAGGACAGACCTCTGCAGAACTGTACTTGAAATAACCTTCCAGTTTGATGAAACATTGGAAAAAAACATAATTTTATAGATATCATTGACATTCGGGCTAGAAGGGACCCCAGAGGATCATCGAATCCAGCCCCCTGCCCCATGGGCAGGAAGTCAGCAGGGATCATGGGATCCCAGCAAGATAAGCACCCAAATGTGTTTTGAAGGTGTTCAAAGTGGGTGCTTGAATTGCCTCTGGTGGCAATCTATTCCAAACCTTGGGGGCTTGGACAGTAAAGAAGTTCTTCCTTACATCCAGTCTGAATCGGTCATGGCTGAGTTTGTGACCATTTGATCTTGTCATCCCTTGGGGCACTCTGGTGAACAGACGTTCCCCCAGATCCTGATGAGCACCCCTGATAAACTTATAGGTGGCCAACAGATCACCCCTGAGCCTCCGCTTTTCCAGGCTAAAGAGTCCCATGGCTCTCAGCCTCTCATCATAAGGTCTGTTTTCCTGACCTCTGATCATGCGTGTGGCTCTTCTATGGATTCTCTCAAGCTTCTCC
>NW_017729024.1:49555750-49562670 GCF_001723915.1 Gavialis gangeticus | reverse complement strand
TCCACATCATTGATGAAGATGTTAAACAGTATAAGCCCTAGGACAGAGTCTTGGGGGACCCCACTGGTGATCACACACCAAGGCGATTGGCTTCCATCAACCACCAACCTCTGGGTCCTACCATGGAGCCAATTCCCCAGCCAGTGGATCGTGGTGAGGTATCGGCTGCAGTTAGCCAGTTTTGCCAAGAGGTGATCATGGGATACCAGATCAAAGGCTTTTTTAAAGTCAAGATATATGACATCAATCTCTTCCCCCTTGTCCAGGTGATAGGTCACCTGGTCATAAAAGGAAATGAGATTGGTCAAGCAAGACCTACCCGCAACAAACCCATGCTGGCTATCCCTTAGGATGTTTCCGTCAGCTAGTCTGTTAAGGATGGCCTCTGTCATAATCTTTTCCAAGACCTTCCCCAGGACAGAAGTCAGGCTGATGGGCCTGTAGTTTGCCAGATCCACTTTCCTCCCTTTCTTGAAGATAGGCATGACATTAGCCCTCTTCCAATCGTCGGGCACTTCACCAGAGTGCCAAGAACTCTCAAAGATCCATACCAGAAGCTGAGCTATGATGCTTGCCACCTCCTTGAGTACCCTGGAGTGTAAACCATCAGGGCCGGCTGACTTGAAGGTATCCAGCCTGTCAAGGTGTTCCTTTATGAGGTCAGCTTCAATGTCTCCCTCACCCGGGCCTCCCTGACCCACAGTGGGCAGGGCTGTCCCATGGGACTGGTGAAAAACTGATGCAAAGTACCCATAAAGCAAGTTTGCTTTTTCATGGGCATCAGTTGTCAGTTGCCCCATCTGGTTTAGCAGGGGTCCAATGTTGCCCATGCTTTTCCTCCAGCTCCCCACATATCTAAAAAAGGACTTTTTTATTGTCCTTGATATTTGTAGGTAGCTGCAGTTCCATCGCAGCCTTGGCTTTCCTGGTTTGCTCTCTGCAGGTCTGGACCAGAGCAGAGTATTCCTCCCTGGTGGTGGTTCCAGTCCTCCATCCTTTGTAGGTCTTCCTTTTAATGAAAGAGAAGTTTTAATACTGCTGCGCACCCAGTACAATAGTTTCTTCTTGACCATATTTCCCGAACTTCCTTTCAAGAATGTCACGAGACAGTGTCAAAAGTCTTACCAAAATGAACGTATGTCCTATCTATTGCTTCTACCATATCCACAAAGCCTGTCATCCTGCCAGAGAAGGAAATAGTTTTGTTTTGACATTATTTGCTCTTGAATAATCTGCGTTTCTTGTTCCTTTTAGCGTTATCATCTTTCAGGTTCGTAAAATGCCTTGATTGACTATTCGTTTCAGTATCTTTCCAGGAAATGAAATTATATTGAGTGGTATATAATTCCCGTTTGCTCCCCTTTTTCCCTTTGTAAAAAGAGATGCCATATTTACCCTGTTCTAGTATTCTGGAAACTCCTTCACAATCTCTCAAAAAATAATCATTCACAGATCCGAGATTGCTTCAGTAAGTTCCCTAAGTACTCTTGAGTAAATTTAATGCATAGGCAATTTGAAAGCATCTGACTTATCTAAGTAATCTCTACTCTCTTCTTTTGCTCTTCTAGCATGAGTTCTTACCCCTTGGTGGCCAAGCAACCCGTTTTTATTACCTGTTCAAAGTTAACCTCTTTAGGGAAGACTGAACCGAAAAGGCATTAAGAGTTTCTTGGTATCATCTGTTATTACCTCTTCCTCTCCACAAAGGCCAAGTGCACCAGCTCTTGGTCTTCCTCTTATTACTAATGCATCTAAATGTTTTCTTGTTACCCATTTAAGTCCCTTGCTAGTTGTGTCTCAAGTACACCTTGGCCTTTGTGATTGCATCCACGCACTTTCTATTCTTGTTCTGTTCTTTTATGCTCGTCCTTATTCATTTGACATAGTTTCCATTTTTTTGTTTAATTCCTTCTTTTGTTGAAGAACTTGTGATTTTGCCATGTTGGTCTGCTATTATCTCTTTGCACTAAGAGAGATGGCACTTGTTCTCTTAAAATTACTTCTTCAAAAACCTGATAACCTGACTTGTTCTCTTAAAATTATTTTTTTAAGAACGTGACAACTCTCTTAAACTTGTTTTTCTCTTAGACTTGTTTTCTGTAGAACTTCAATGACTAATTTTCTGAGCTTATTGAAGTCTGATCTCTTAAAGCCCACTGCCTTTATTCCACTGTTCTCCCTCCCAAGAAGCAGAAACTCTTACCATTTCATGATCACCGTCACACTGGTCTTCCACCTTCATGTTCTCAAATCAGCTCCTTCACATTGATCAGAATCAAATCAGTAAGAGCCTCCCCACCTAGCTGCCTTCTGCACAATCTGTGCTAAGCAGTTGTCCAGAACACAGTCCAGTAACTTGCTACTACCACCTTGGGGTTACCAATTTGAAAAATTTAAGCTTTACCTGGTACAGAAGATGATGAAATAGGAAAAGAGTATAGTCTACCCTCAAAGTGTACAGTAAAGGCTGCTCCTGTTAATAGACTCCCCTCGCCCAAAAAAAAAAAAATCACCACGTTTAGGAGCCCATCCTGAACTACAGCAATCCCATGCAACCTTACCTCAGGCTACAATCCACAGCAGGAACCAGAGAATAACATCATCACAAAGGAAGTCCATAGGCTGTAATTATTTGCATTCTCTAGCACTTTTTTCTGTTAACACTTAAAGTGAGATGAAAAATAGGCTCTTTATAAGTACTTACAAAGAAACCAGAAATGTTGAGAGTTTACAGTATTTGGCAGGCAATTATTATGTATTAAAGAAAGGCTCTGCCATTCTGCAGGCATATATGGTCCATAATTTCCATTTCTGCTGTTCCTATTTTCTTTTGCATCTACCATATTTTCTCATATACCACACACATTCAAATAAAATATGCATCTTGTTTCTGGAAAGCAGAATGTAGAAAAATACATTTCTACAAGAGTCCTGGCTAACTGTGTTGCAAAGCTTAGTTGCAGATGTGAAGAATACATCTTAGAGCCAGATCATGTCAAATCCCCCAGCTACTCATCTGAATCCCTGAAGTTCATCTAAATCTTCCCCACATTATCACATAATTTGTGTCCGCTATGTTTGCCATAATACTGGTTTCTTGTGTCTGCATAATTTATCTCCTCTTCAACAAAAGATTGTTGGTCTACACCTCCGCTCCCAAACTAGAGAATCTATGAACAACTTTTTGATCAGTTTGTACCTTTTGTCCTGTCCAGTTTAGAAGGCTCTACCAGGAGTTAAAACTCCCTCCAACCTGGCTCTCAAGAACATTCAGACCTTTCACCACATTAAGATACAACCTGATAGGAAAAAGTAACTTACAGATATCATTCAACTCCCCTAGTGTTCCGCCTTTGTTGGAATGATGGGTCTCGCTGTTACATTTGCTCCTTCACCCAAAAATAAAAATTGGGTCATACACATATTCATACATTTTTCATCATTAACAGCATGTTGCTGCAGCAAAGCTAGTGATGCTGTATGAATGCATACTATACAATTCTATAAGAACATGACTAGATCTAAGTCAGAATACCTGTAGTAATTAGGATACATGTAGCTGCCTTTCTAAAAAATTGAGCCCCTTATTCTTCTCAGGGAGCTGTTCCTTGCCAAGCTCTTTAATAATATTCAGCCCTAGTTTTATAAAAGAACACAAAAAACATATTTCAGATTATATCTTTCATTTTACTGCTATAACTTCACACAATCTTCCATTTATTCTCGTTTCTCCTGGAAATCTCAGAATCACACTGTTTGTGTTGATGTTAAATTGGTGGAATAAGAATTTTACCCTTAAGTGTACAATTACATTGTATTAAAATGCACTACTTGAGAAGTGTGCTTACTTTAAAGTTCCTTTGTGCCTTAGCAACAACATTATGTTCAGACAATAGTTAAATAAGCCGCCTTTCAAAACTTATACTCTCTTCCATGGGTGACAGACATTTTTACAAAGGGAAGACTAGAAGAATAATGTAAAGAAATGAATAAGAAGAGCAGAGAAATAGAGAAGCAGGAGTTCCTGGAGTGATAAGCTGAAAAAGAAGCATATTTGGCTAAGTGCCTTAGTACCTTCTGTTCCTAATAGCAATCCTTTGAGCCTATACACTGAGTATTAGTTTTGGTCCATCCTGCTTTAAATACAGACCTGTCAAACAATTCCCTCCTGGTTTGGTTTCCAATGATATTTTATAGAGGATAACAAAATGCAAGTGAACCATAGGAATGATTTAGGCCCACTCCAACAGAGTTGTTAGACATATGCTTAACTTTAAGCATATAAGTAATCACATTGTTCTGTGGGACCACTCAACTGCTTGAAGAGTTTTTCTGTTCCTTTCTCCAAAGAGCTTGAAATTTCCAGCAAAAACATATGAGTACTTCAGGTGAAGTAATGGACTTGGATCACAAACTTCCTGTGGATCAGGGCTTCAGACTGTAAATTCTTTGAAGCAGGAACCTTGTCTTCATACTTGTTATTAAACAGTATGATACATTTTAGCAAAAACTTGAGTAGATCTGCCACTGTCTATACAATTTGAAACAACAAAACTTTTGTAGAAGCTCAGAGGATGAAAGATGCATTTCCAGTGTGCCCCCTTGGTGACTAATACAGAAAGTAAAGCTGAATATAAGAACAGGCTTTCCAACAGGTGAACAGACACCTGGCCTTTCTTTTCCTCATTCATGTAAATGGTGCTTCAATAATTCAGTAGGCATTACATGTCCTATGTTACTGTCACATTGATCTGACAGCTGTCAGCTTCCCTTTCCTATCCCTAGAGTCCAGTTTAGCATTTCTTTTTATTAATTTAGTTGGGGATGCTTTCTTAGTAACCAGGAGAGAAATCAAAGCACTCCTCAAGGGTGCCATCACTGATCCTCAAATTGTATTCCTCATAGAGACATTATCCAGGAATAGTGAAACTGATTTAATCAAGAAACAAGGGAACCGTGATATAAAAGCCTGACTCAGAGTACCTTCCCATTAACTTTAGTGGATTTTGAATTAGGACTTCATTCTCCAAAGTCTCTGATTCCTTCCTCCCAGTCTGATTTATCTTTGGAATTTTGAGATTTATTTGAAAAGTTTGCAGTAGCTCTTGATTAAAGAAAGATATTATTTTCATCCTGACTAAAATAGGAACTATCAGATATGTCAGAAGGAAGTCTGATTTCATGAGCTATCTAACCTAAATCTGCAAACCCAATAGCTTTGAATATTTGGATAAGAACCTGAATCATGCCCACAAACCTTATATGAATTGCTTTGCTTTTCAATAGACACTTTTCAAAAACCTAACTGATGGAAGAACAGCTTTGAGTGCCCTAGGAGCCACTTTCTCTCTCCTTGGCTGCATTCTAGGACCTGTCCACAAGTCTACAACCCTTGTTCAGTGGTAGGTGGGGATATCATTTATCTCCCATATATCATTTCAAAAGGTCCTGGGTAACCCTATCTCCCTAGAAGCCATCTTTACAGAATGTGAATGGAATCATTTGCTAAACCCTTAAATCCAGTGGCACAGCAAAAGGAAAGGGCTACAAGGAATGGAAAAAAGGGTTTACTAATGAAGTGGGACTGTGGAAAACTTCCTGGTCTCTGGGGTATGTCACACTCTTTCTTATACTGCAGGGGCAGGAAAAGCTGTCTCTTTACTTCTGCACTGCCTCTGGTGACTGTATTGGACTCAGGGGGCACCTACACATGTGCAGCAAGGCTGCTTCAACCCACTGTCATTACGGAGCATCGGAGCAGACTCAATTAATCAAGTCTGCTGGAGCATGGTAATTACAGAGCATCACAGGTATCAGTGTCCCCGCACTGAAAAATGATGGCAGCAGCACTTTAACTAAAGCTCATCAAATGAGCTTTGGTTAAAGTGCCCCTGCCGACATTTTTCAGTGCAGGAATGCTGATACACGAGATGCTATGGGCACTTCAATTAAGCCTAATGTTTCTAGGCTTCTTAGATGCAGGTTCTCCCTTCGCTTCAACCCACTTACAAATTTCAGCTGAGCTTCAGGACAGCTATAAACCTCTAGTTATGTCACTGTGGCAGCGCGGGGCTGGGGTGCTGTGACCTCCCCTAGCGCCCCCTACCTACTGTGCCAAATCGGGCCTAATGCACCCTCGATATCTTGCCCACCACGTCTTTGCTGTTAATATTGAAGGGAGGCTGCCTTGCTAACCCTCCTTGACACGGTGCCTTAAGATGTCTCCTGGCTCTGCCTAATTGCTCGGTGCCCTTGCCTTATGGGCTTCCAATCTATATGCCCTCCCTGGGGCTTCTCCCGCTCCGAGCCCTTGCCTGCACTGGGACCTTGCCCCGAGTCTCTGAGCTTATCTCCCCCTTCTCCCAGTGTAGTCACCCTCTCTGGGGCCTTCTCCCAATGAGTGATTCTCTTGCCCTCCCTGGGCTCTACTTGTGCTCACGCACGCCCTGGGGCCGGTCTCCTGCGCTCACACCCGCCCTGGGGCCAGTCTCCTGCGCTCAGGACCCCTTTCTGGGTCCTACGCCCCCCTGGGGCTTTCCCACAATTGGGGCTCAGGCGGCCTCAGCCTTACCTGGCCCCCGGACCCCTTTCCGAGTCCTACGCCCCACTGGGGCTTTCCCACAATTGGGACTCAGGCAGCCTCAGCCTTACCTGGCCCCCAGACCCCCTTTCTGCATCCTACGCCCCACTGGGGCTTCTCCCAATCAGGGCTCAGGCAGCCTCAGCCTTACCTGGCCCCCGGACCCCCTTTCCGGGTCCTCCACCCCACTGGGGTTCTTTTTGCCTATGCCCACACTGGGGTCTTCCAGATTCTGCCCACCCTAGGGCCGGGATCTGTACACCCCAAAACACAGTGCCCTCTCCAGTGCTAGGAACCCCCCCCCCCACTACTGGGGAGCTCCCCTGAGGCCTCCTCCAAC
>NW_017729024.1:49553403-49555739 GCF_001723915.1 Gavialis gangeticus | reverse complement strand
TACTATTATCAGTAGCAGGCACCCTAGTGCCCTGCTACAGTCACTGTCAAAGATGTGCAAAGCCCTATTGACAGTGAACCATTCTGAGCTTCAAAGGCTTGTATATACAAGACTGTAGCTTTCATTTTTCCTTTAAAAAAGGAAAGAGCACCCAATTATGGGCCTGATCCAAGAGCACCTGAAGGTTGGGGACTTACTTTCTTGGGGTACATCCCCAACCTCTTCTAACTCATTGCAATTCAATCATTTGTCCATACACAAACTCAAGCTGAATTATATTGATGCTGTGGTCATTTAATTTACAAGCTATGGGCCATCCATTAAAAATTCATTTGCACTATAGCACACACTTTGTCTGAGTATAGACATCTAAAGTTCTGAGCAAATATCTATTGGCAGCAACTGGAAGTCTTTCATTGATGCCAATAGGATTTGGATCACATCCCTGGACACGAGCAGTGTTTTATTTTTAAGTTGCACCTGGTCAGCTAGTAATTCTTATGGTATGTGTTTCTCTGCATGAATTTGACAGAAGCAGCATGGTAATAACTCATGGCATTGTACCATTTAATGAGTGTGCAATGCCCAACTGATTTGCCAGTAAATTGCTAGCACTCTGAACTCAAGGGGATGTTAACATTTTGTAGGTTGGATATAAAATATGAAAACAAAGTGTTAAGTGCCAAAAGAAAGGCACAGAACAGGGGGTGCATTTTTCTGTGTCGCAGGCAATATGAATAAAAGGCAGCTGTGACTTCCAGAACTCCATCATCCTCAGGTGCTAGGGATGTCATAAACCACTAGGGAAGTTAATGAAATCACTACAACTGCCTGATCAAGTCACATCCCTGCCATCCTAATCTTGGCTTGTTTTCATTTGGTATAATTATTGAATGCAAGCCCCTGATCCATAGCATGGCACTGTTCTTCAAAGTTCCCTTTCCCTCCCTGCTGCTCCCCACTACTGCCACAGCAGCTGTTCCCCGCCACCATATGCCACCTTCTTCTCCTCAACTATTCTTTCAGTGCCATCAGATGTTTTTCCCTGCTGTTAGTGCTTCATCAGCAGCACTATGCCAGAAGCTGTACTCCCTGCCACACTAGTCATTTGATCCAAAACCCATTGAAATGACTCCCATCATCTTCAACCAGTTTTGACTTAGGCCACAGTTGCTGTTCTTTCAGCACCAGTGGGGATGAGTGGATTTCATGCTTCCTCAGCAGACTCCATGTCTATATATTGTGTTGCTTTCTGTCACCTGGACTGCAATGCATTTATCCTATATATTATCTAAGAATAATAAGCCTGGTATTAGAAATATCAACTGCATTGTATGTGGAACTCTGAACCTTTCAAAGTACTTAAACTGGAGGATACATAAGGAGGAAGCCCTGCAGTCACAGGCTGGGAAAGTACAATGCATGGAATTATTACAGGAGTATACCACAGATTCATCAGCAACATTGTGCAAACAAATTGTTGGATGAAAGATCAATGCATGGGTTCAGCAACCAAGGTCTTTATTAAGTGACACACATAGATCAAGTGGGAAAAAGCAATGTTCTAGCTAAAATCATTCATACTCACACACATACACACAGGCCAATCCACTGGTGCTCCAGTTCAGTCACAATGGCTAGTCCCAGTGCCTCTTGACATGATGAGCTTATGGGAGGTATGCTGGTAGTTTTCTCCTGAGTTGATGTGAATGGCATGCAGGGTCATCAGGGCAGGTCTTCACTGACTTTTTATCCAGACAGACTGCTGCAGTGCCTCTGGCAACCTGCTCAGCCAATCACCTTGTTGCTGTTAAGCTGAGCTGCTGAGTTGACTTCATCAAAACTCACAGTCATCTGGTTACATACGTCATGGCCTAGGTATGCAGATGGATGGATGGTGAGGAATCACTTGTTTTACAGCCTCCTTAGACAGGAAGACAGAGAGTCTGCTCTGTGTCTTAGCTTCTTGTAGATGGTTTATTTGTTCTTATCTTCCTGTTTTCAAGGCTGCTTTCTCAGCAGACTGGGGATGCTTGAAACTATATTCATTCACTCACTCATGCATTCATCTAAAATTATTTTTTAATATCTCAACAAAATCAATAGGACCCATTTCAGATCGGTTTCAAAAAACTAAATAGCAAAGGTATATTCTAAATTGGGTAGCAGTTGAGGAGGGGGTGGGGATAGAGGAGAGAGGGAGTGAAAGGAAACCTTTCTATCCCATCTGAAAAATTCCACTTGTAATATAACAGGCCTAGATTCCTTCAGTGGACCTGTTCTCATCAGCCTAGCAACACTGATTTCGCAGCTGGAAAAGTATCTCTATTTACAGA
>NW_017729024.1:49527854-49548403 GCF_001723915.1 Gavialis gangeticus | reverse complement strand
ACTATATTCATTCACTCACTCATGCATTCATCTAAAATTATTTTTTAATATCTCAACAAAATCAATAGGACCCATTTCAGATCGGTTTCAAAAAACTAAATAGCAAAGGTATATTCTAAATTGGGTAGCAGTTGAGGAGGGGGTGGGGATAGAGGAGAGAGGGAGTGAAAGGAAACCTTTCTATCCCATCTGAAAAATTCCACTTGTAATATAACAGGCCTAGATTCCTTCAGTGGACCTGTTCTCATCAGCCTAGCAACACTGATTTCGCAGCTGGAAAAGTATCTCTATTTACAGATAGGGAGCAGATCAAAAAGGGTAGACTAAGTGACTCAAACCCAGATTTCTTAGGTCCAATCTGATAAAGTGCTGCTAAATTGGAGTTGAGGGAAAAAATGTATAGTCCCTCAGGAATTAACTATTTTCCTAAATGTGTCAATTTTACATACAGCTATTTGTGCTTAAAACCTTGCTATTTCCAACCTTGCAAAGCAGCAGAATAGCTTGTCAAAAGTCCTTCTGTCCAGAAAACACTTCAATGCTATTAAATAACTTACAAGTGTATACTTGTATTTATACTCACAAAACGTGTATTGAAGCTGGAGCTGTTTGCGCTGAAGCAAAGCACAATAACTCAACAAGTGGAACAGGGTCCATAAATTAATACCTATCACAAAAAATGTCTCTTTTTGTTGAAGGATTTTGACTATCTCTGGAGGAAGCACTTGGAGCTTGACTTCTGAAGTAGCTATTTTTCTACAGTAACTGAATTGCTATTTTGCTATCAACTGCATGTTACTCTTAATGGTCCCCCACTATTTCACATTCTGCTATTGCACATCTATCAAAATATGGGGAAAAAAATCACGATTAGAATTTGAAACCCCAGAAGCTACATTGCTTCTGCAGCACAATGAGGAGCAGAAGGAGTACATCATTATTCTTGTCACTAAGGTCAGCTAATGTGACTCTGCACTGTCTCACAGGTATATCTGGGAGAATTGTAGCTTTTCTATGGAGGGACAAATCTCAGTCTCTTTACCTGCATATTCCAGTTGGATTATGTGTAATGAATGCCAGCAGGATATGATTCCAAATCATTTTTCTGAGTATAACTGCTCACTGACTTCATAACAATCTTATACATTACACCAGCTAAGGAATTTGCTGGTGTAAATTCAAAATGGCTGGAATTTAACCAGGTTCAGCAGTTATGGATTGGCAGGAGGACTTGTCAATCTATGGTTCAGCTTCCCCCAGCACCTCTTGTGATAATGCTGTAATGGAGCATCTTCAGTTACCCAAGAAGCATCCCAAATTCTATTCTGAAGCCTTTCTAGGAATCCACCTGTAGACTACTTGTCTCTCGTTCCAGGTGTTTCTCTACCTATAAGTGATAGAAGAAATAGGGTGCAGAAGAGCCAGAAGCCAAGAATAGGTAATTGTAGGATTGTTGCTACTACACTGTCTGTGCTCAAGACCTTCATGCCCAGATACCACTCTCAGGAGACTCTGGATGAGCCATTGCCACTTCTCTATCTGTCCCCCATTTACATCTGAACAACCTCCTCTACCTCTAAAATATATGTGTGTGAATTTTCATACAAATAGGAATATTTCAAGTTTTCAGATGCTTCCAAAAAATTAACAAGCCCCAACTCTTTCAAAATTCACAGTAAAATAATTGTTGAAAGCTTCTGCATAGATTTCCACATGGCTTTTTACTGAAGTTTTTGCCTAGCACTATAAGAAACTGTGTTTGCTAAGCTGAAGAGAATACAGAACGCACCTCTGCTCAGACAACCCTGTGAGAAACATAAGTCCTGCCTAATTCCCCTCTTATGAGGCAAATTACTGCACTGCTGCCCCATATGCTGAGTGCAACAGACCCATTTTGAAATGCTAATGCTCTGATAGATTATCAGTGTTTCACAGCAGCCCTCCATGCACTACCCCGTGCAGGGGTTAACATCTACAGATGAGCACTTGCTCGAGATTCTGTACCACCATGGCTCCATAGCAAGTGTTATAATGGAGTTGCTATGAGCGTACCTAGACCCTGGCCCCAGATGAACTTTTAGTATTGGGCCCCACTTCACCAGAGATAATGATAATAATAATTGAACAACAGAAAAAAAATATTATCATTTTCAGGCCCCATTTCTGTCTGGGCCCTGGGCGACTGCCCCGTTTGCCCAGGCCTATGTCCGGTTCTGCTCTGTGTATGCATAAGGCGGCCATAAAACCAAAAGAGTGAGTGATTGTTCAAAGCATAAAACTTCCAGCTGAAGGGTTCTCAAATTTCTATTGTACTTTTCATCCGAGGTTGGAGGAAAAGTTTTGAAATGTCTCTCAACCTTTTAAATCAGATTTATCTGAAAATAGGATTCTTTAAGAAAAGGAACTTAAGGAAGCTACCCTGCCTCTGGATCTGTCATTACAGAATGCAGTAACTGTCATTGTGCTCTGTCATATACTAGCTACCTAATTCTACTTTTCTCATTTTCATTGCAGAAAAATTCATATTAAGAAAAGAAGGCTAAGCATCTTTTTCTTGGTGGAGGGGCAGGGAAGGGGGAGAGAAGGACTGTGGCTAAACAGAAGCTAAAATGATTTTAATTGCTCAAGCAGCAGGTTAACCCATATGATGCTACAAATATTCTTTCTTTTTTACCAGTAAGATGGATCAAATGGGTCTTTGACTTGGCTACAGTTAGGCAGCTATTATATACTATTGATCAAGTACTGGGAAAACATTTGCTAATCTAAAACAACTAAGAAGTAGGTTAATCTCACTGCCATGTAATTAATTGGAGCTCACATTTAAGCAATGCCACAAACAGTTGACCTGCAAGCTAAATGAATACTTGAGAATTCCCTGCAATTTTCCGTTGGTTTAAAATGAATGTGATCACAAAGTGTGAAACTGGGTGTTTACATTTCAAAGCCAGGATCCATAAGATCTATCAAACCTTTAGATTGTATGATTTAAATACCTTTACCTACAGTAACTTCAAGACATCAGGGAATCTTCTCTTAAACTAAAATGCTTTTCTTAAAATATTACATCAGGATGGGACAGGATTTCATTTTTCTCTCACAAGTTCCTCCACCTTATCTTTCTTTATCACTTCCCTAGCCAATTTTCTGTTGCATATCAATGGGGTCCCAAGATGACACTATATCAGTGCAGAATATTGGGAGCAGACCATACAGAAAGGGTAGTAGACTGCAGATAAGACAAAGAAGATCAGTGCACCCAACAGCCACTGGTCCACGACAAGAACTCCCAGGCATTATAATAAAGAAAACCACAGCAGGTATATGGAATATGAAGAGGCATAAGGAATTCCTTTTGTTTTTCAGTGATTAGGTTCTAGCTATGCAGGTCTGAGAATGGATGTATATACATGAGAGATCATTAAAGAGCCCAATACCCTCTCGTCAGAATGAGAACTGACCAAATTGTCATGCCATTGCGCATGCTAGACTTGCTGTTCTGAAGCATGTGATACACAAGTCAAGATCCCAGCTTGCACTTCACAAGTCCATCGGTGTTCTTCTACATAATATGCCCCACCAAGTCTGGGCCTTTGTGTTCTCAGTCAAACTGATGCAGTGAACACAGAGTGACTTCAGAATATACTCTTTTTATTGCATAGGTGGGTAAGGAAATTGCCTATCATAGTTCCTTGTGTTTGTAAGTGTCTGTTGCTGTAGCTGTAGCAAATTCACATTCCTATGCACATTTAGTACCACTAAGCCAATATAATCTATGCATATGCCCATTTTCTTCCAGCAGCATATTAGATCTCCTTCCTACAAAAGGAAGAAAATTTAAAAAAAAAAGTACATTTGACCACTCAGCAAAGATTTTTATCACTGAAATCTCAGAAGAAGTTCAACATGATCTGAAGAGAAAATGGTGTTTGCTGTACTCATCTCTGCTGGTAACTGCAGTATTATCAGTAGGCCAGCCTTTGCTCATCAAGTTATAAAATGACACTGCACAACCATGTACAAGATGCAGATGCAGTGCTCAGACAAGCCTAGAGCAATTCATGGCCTCTGTAACAGCACTGACATATACTGAGGCATCCATGGCCTGTTTCCCTTTCTGATTTCCCTCAACATTTCATCCTGCATGATCTCTGCTTCACAGCCTGCTCAATCTACTAAGGAGCTGACATCTCTATTTGTTCCCCCTCACCTCTTCAAGAATTCCCCACCAAGGGCTCTTAGACCCACCATCTCCCCCTATAGGAAAGATGAATAGAGGTTATTCATCCCTACACTCTCCCAGTGATAGCTTTCTTTAGAAATGATTCACCACTCTTCCTGCACCTTGGTGACTCACTAGGCAAGGCATAGCCCCCTGCTACTTTCCCAACTCTGGTCCTCTAGCTTCTTCTGCTATGTCTATAGAGGTGGGGTGGAGGGTGACATTTTAATTAGATCAACTCTTGGGAGCCACTCTAATTAAAACACCCCAAGCATCTCATGTATTCAGCATCCCACATTTCTAAATGGTGGTGGGGTTGCTTTAACTAAAGTTCATTTGATGAGCTTTCATTAAAGTGCCCATGCCACCATTTTGCAATGTGGGACGTTGAATACACAAGACGCTGTAGCATGCTGGAGCGTTCCAGTTAGAGCATCCTGTTCGAAGCAGAACACATCAGAGCACATGTATAGGCAGCCCGTTCTCAGTCTCCTCAGCTCCAGCATAAGGATGTCAGTGAGCTAACCCACCAAATCCAGTCAGCCTTGTCCAGGCAATTCCTGAAGCTCTTTCCAAGGATCTGGAGGCCAGCTTGCACTTCCTCCTTCATCCTGTTTCCTTACCTGAAGCTGCCCCATGCTCTTAATCAGGTCCAGCTGGGTCAAGGGAACCAGACCCAATTTATATTACAATCAACTCTACGCTGATACTGTATGCACCAGAGAATTATTAAAAACAAACCTCACTAGAATCAGTCACAGGATGGCTGGTCACATTAGCACAGTCATTTTTGACATACAGGGAGACTGCTGGGGAATTAAAATCTGATAAACCAAGTCACAGGCCCCTAATATCTGAGCTAAAGGAAAATTGCTATTAACTACCTAATATATTCCCTTTGGGAAAGCTACTAGACAGCAGTAATTTCACAAACACTTGAGCTGAACCTACCTTCTAGCCAGTATGCAGACACCTAAGTGTACATGCCAACTACTACAGTACATGCCATGGACCATCCTATCACTATCACTGGCATGGGTATCATTTTTTTTTTAAACTGTTTGCTACTGTATGCCAGGTATGCTGAAAAAACACATCATCAAAGGAATGCCTCATCAAGAGAGTCCAGAACAAGTGCATTTGTATTATGTCAAGAAGCAAGTGTTTTTTCCAAATCATGAGTATCTTCCTCTGCTCTAGGCCTTTAAACAGGGAACAAGCAAGTTCAGAGATGAGTAAATGTGGCTTATATCTATCTCTGTAGCAATCTGTATAACTGCCGGACATGACTCCTTGGCCTCCTGAACATCCGATATCTCAATAGCTGTCTGTAAGCCAATGCAAACCTTCATCCTTGTGATTTCAGCAATGTACTGTACATTGATTGCAGCAATGTACTCTATCTAATTTTGTAGGATTTGATAGATACCTAGTGGGTGGGTTTCACTGTTGTGTTGGGTTAGTAACTATTTAAGCTTTTGCCAGGCAGCACTTGTCACCACCCTTCAAATTAATCTACTGTAATTTAGGACATTTAGATTTAAAATAGACTTGAATCATTCAATGCAGAACAGCAGCAGGAGCAGCACGAGATTTTCCTAGCCAAATCTCCAAGATACCATGGGTGGTACATATACAATAAATGTCAAGAGATGCCAGAGATCCACCCCTTTCTGTGTGACAATTATTCAGCCTTCAGTTTGTCTAGACTTCAAATTAAAAATAAAAGAGAGTGAAGTGTATTATTTTTATACACTAGAAATACCTATAACTTGGGGTCCTCTACAACTATTTTCTCTAGGTAAAGTCATTATAGTACCCATTATTAGCACCATGCAAGCATTCAAAAATAATGTATTAGATCACAAAATATAGAGGGTTTGAAAAAAAATAAGTCAATTTAGGGATGATTTTAATTTGTTATTGGTTTCTGAGTCTAGATGTAAGGGCTAGAAATGTACTTGCTTAATGACAGCGATGTTTGCATTGCATGACTCTGGGAGCTAGGGTTTTAAGAGTCACCATCAAATACTGTGAGGCTTGCAATAAAACTATGGGAGTTAGCAGCACTGCTTTGAGAAGTGTAAAAAGAAACTGTGTGGCACCAAGTCTTCTCAAAAGAAGACTAAAGAAAACGTTACAGGAACACTGCCAACTTGAAAGTTTTGTATTTGCTACTGAGACAAAGAAACTTTTAGGTGTTTGTACCCACAGGGGTTAGGGAAAATCATAATTGTCTCCAGGTTAATTTTGTGGATTTGGCAGCACTTTGAGAGTGGGTGGTTTTCACTATTGTGTTTACTGTCAGCTACCTTTGTCTCATGCACCAGCACTGGGACACAACTCTCATGAATCCCTCTGTGAGGAGTTCAGAGACATACTCTTACCAAGGATGTTCACTAGAAAACAGAGCAAGACCACAGGTGGTATTTCATCTACAGCTGCAAGACTCCTGTTTTCTGAAGAAGGCTGAGTGGGAGTAGCAGGGGCCTGGCCAGGTAGCTGGGTGAGCTCCTTGTTTACACGGCCAGACAGGACATGAAAGTGGAGAGAAGTTGGTTCCCCCCCTTACCTTGTTTCCAAGGAAGGTTTAGGTGGTCAGCTGCTCCCTAAATGCAGACTTGGGTTCCCGCCAACCTTTCACTCACATCTTAGTTTAA
Source organism: Gavialis gangeticus (assembly GCF_001723915.1). Taxonomy (NCBI): domain Eukaryota; kingdom Metazoa; phylum Chordata; order Crocodylia; family Gavialidae; genus Gavialis; species Gavialis gangeticus. The sequence goes on along the minus strand of NW_017729024.1, from coordinate 49,541,521 downwards.
ATCACAGGCCCCTATCTCAAACCTTAACATTCACAAAACATTTTGAAGGTGAAAAACATTAGTTAATGTTATTCTAATAAGATAAACACAAAAATCTTTAGTCACATTGGATACAATTTGACCCGGACAGCCATGTTACATACAAGTGAAGTTCTATTAAAACCATCAAAACAGAACTTGGGGGTGAATTTCACTGGGTTTACTTTGATTTTTCACCTGTACGCTAGAGAACACAGATAGCTGCAGATAGTGTATAGGTTTGTCAGCTTCCTCTATAGGAGTTCACAAATGTTGTCCCCCTTACTTTGTTGTACTGAATCATAGGTTTGGGTACCCTGACTGCCATCCATAAAGCATGCTTCCTGAGCAATGGCCAGTGAATCCTTTCCTGCAAGCGCACACCAAATACCGAACCTCTGACTTGAAAGATGGCCAAGTAGTTCATATTTCATGCCCCTTCCATCCTTGATTTTTCTGCTACACCTGCTCCAAAAAAGTGACCAAGTGGTGCTGACTGGTGCTGGGACATCTGTTTAGAACTGGACTGAACCTAGTAATTCTTCTGCATGAAGTTATCAGATGATAGCAGACTTAACTAAACAGGAATTGAACCAGATTTAAACCAGCAACTTTACACAGGATGCTTCCATAATGTCTACACGAGACACCCACTGCTCAATTGTTACTGTGCAGTCATTTATTATGTGCATAACCAAGTACTAAATGACTGCACAGTAACCAGCGTTACTTCACAGGAGCATCCCGGCACAGTTCCTGATGCTTATTGCGCAATAACTCATTACCACTGTGCAGTAGTAGTAATGAGCTACTGCAGAGTAAGCATCTGGTCTAAACACACCCTGTATCACCTAACCGTAAAGCTAATTAGACTCCCCGTCGCCCGTACCTCTTGGCACCTACCATTACTGGAAACATGGAGTGTACAGAGAGCCCACAGTAACAAAATGCAGCCCCAAGCAACTGGTCCTGACCCTGGTCCAAATCAGCACACTGAATGAGCTGACGACTGGTATGTACCAATCAATTGGCTCCTTTGTTCCCCTGTTGAGGTGCCTGTGCATGTACCAAATGTCTGCTCCGATGCATGCTAATTAGCACATGTTGGAGCAGACTTGGTTAACTGAGTCTGCTGAAACATGCTAATTAGCATACACCAGCAGCCTCCACCTCACATGCATTCAGCATCCCCACGCTTCAAAATGGCAGAGGGGGTACTTTAACTAAAGCTCATTGAACAAGCTTTAGTTAAACTGCCCCACAGCCATTTTGAAACATGGGCATGCTGAATACACATGACACTGCAGGTGCTTTAATTTAATTAAAGCACCCCCCCCACCTTAGAGCACATGTAAAGACACCCTTCAATAATAGTACTATACTTATTTAAATATAAAATGACCTTCACTATAAGATGAGACCTCTGATAATTAGACATTTCTAAATTTGATATAATTTTCCAGGTATAGAATCTAATAATTGGAGGTTTGTCCTGAATTTGTCCCCTTTACTGCTACAGCATGGAAAATAAATATGGGGGGATCAGGTAGCCCCTTTGCCTTCTGCCCTGCCAACTTCTTCCCCCCATCCTTACTGTCAGCCCCTGTTCTCCCTTAGCACGTGAAAGTGATTAGCAAATTTGAAAAAAATGACCTTGAAATAAATATATGTGTAGTAACTCCCTATAAGGATACTCATAGCCTTCTCATTAGTTCATCCAGAATTGAGGCATTTTATCTTTTTTGAAACTACTGCAAGATTTAGTACTGGTACTCCATAAACACACTTCTAGACAGTACTTTGGCACTTACATATATATAGTATGAATTATACATGATATTAATTGAAAGCCAAAAGGCTCATGATTTACCATAGAGTTCATTGGGCTGGACTCCACCAGAGTCAACAGCACTTGAAGCCATGGTAATCCCATAACTCAGCATTGCTCAGCATGTGCGTACTCCAGATCCTACCCAAAAAGGATCCATTTGCTAACCGGGTGTTCCTGTCATGAGTCCTGGGATTCTCCAAAAATGTATGTACAAGCGAGTCTTAGAGCAACCTGGTCCAGCTTCACCTCATGGAGGGCAGAACCATATGTGACAGACTTAGAGAGAGGTGGGGTGGGATGACAGAGGGCTTCTGGATTAACTATTTGGGGCCCTGTTTGGCAAAGTTTGCCAGACATTTAAGGTTCCCATCAGCATGTTTGCTCAGTATAGGCCATATATTTTATAGCCATACTCAGTGTTGGCTGCATTTAGTCAGCTTCACAGTTGGTTTCCATTACTGAGTACATGCTATTTTTAGCAGAAGTTCAAAGATAGACAATGTATTTAATAAAGTTTCCTTCTGTGTGAATGTAAGTTGAGGGGCTTTTCTCCCCAGTGATGAATAGGGGAAAAAAATCTTCTCTTATATTCAAGTAAATATGGTAATTCTTTCCACATGACCACTGAAACAGACTATCACTACTTGGACTATCTAGTTCATCACTACTTTTCACTATTCTGTGGTACATGGGTTCTTATACAGTGCTCACCATCACCATATTGGAATATCTACCCTAATGCAAGATTATCCTTTTCCTCTAGACTCCAGTTTCTTTTCTCTAGCACAGATGGATAGCCAGAATAAAACATTTGTACACCTGAGTTTTCTGCATCATCTCCAAGTGTTATTTAGAATATTTAGCTGCCCTGAACATTCTTGTGTATTATTTGGCAACTGTGGCACCTTACAGACTAACTCATTCAGAGGGGCATCTCTCTCTCTCTCATATACGTAAAATGTGTGCACATGCATGCATACATGTGTGTACACACACACACACGGCATCCATTCATCAGTGAGTGATGGTGGATATTGCAACTATTCTACTGACTGTTGGTGCATTTTCTCTTGTGGCTGGAAAGACCAGTGTTAGACTTGCAGGTCCTGCCAGTGGTTACAGGTATACATGGCATTAAAGGCTACTGTACTGACAGGCTGTTTCCTTTGGTCATGTTTCTGTTGTAATTTGAGTGACCATTTCTCATTGTGATGTTGGACTCCATGATTGAGCAGGGAACACCACTTTGTCCTGTCTCCTGCTAAGACCTCCCAAAGGTTTGGGTCAATTCCAAAAGCCTTCATATCCTGCTTGCAGATGTCTTTGAAGCACAGTTTCAGGCACCCTACTCTCCTCTCCCCATCTTTAATTTGCCCACGTAGAATGGCCTTTGGGATGCACCAATCTTCCATCCTGCAAAGATGACCAAGCCAGCATAGGTGCAACTGTTTAAGTAGTGCAGTGATGGTTGGCAGGTTGGCTTTGGTGATGACTTCTGTGCTGGTGATTCTGTCTTGCCACTTGATGTCAAGGACATGCCATACACATTCCAGTGTAGGTGGAAGCTGTTCAGCCTCTTTTCTTGATATGCATGTTGACCAGTGGTGTCCCCCAGAGCTCCGTTCTCAGACCTGTACTCTTCAATGTATTTATAGTGATCTGGACTCTGGCGTCAGAAGAGGAATGGCTAAGTTTGTTGATGACACCAAACTAGGGGGAAGTGTGATCACCCTAGAGGGTAGGCTAGGGATCTAGGCTGACCTCAACAGGCTTACAAGGTGAGCAGATCAAAACCTGATGGCATTCAACAGAGAAATTCAAGGTGTGCATTTTTTTTCACCTTGGGAGAAAAAACCCACATCACACTTATAGGTTCAGCAGTGCTACACTTGTTAGCACCATGACTGAAAGAGACTTGCGGGTCATGACTGATTACAAGCTAACATGAGCTACCAATATGATGCCGCAGATGGCAAAGCAAACAAAACTATGGCTTGCATCTACCAATGCATCTCAAGCAAGACCCAGGAAGGCATCCTCCCATTTTACTCGGCCTTGGTGAGGCCGCAGCTGGAATACTGCATCCAATTCTGGGCTCTGCAATTCAGAAAGAATGTGGAGAAGCTTGAGAGGGTCCAGAGGAGAGCCATGCACATGATTAGAGGACAAGGGAGTAAGCCTTATGAAGAGAGGCTAAGAGCCATGGGACACTTCAGCCTGGAAAAGTGTAGGCTCAGGGGTGACTTGGTGGCAGCCTATAAGGAGTATGCATCAGGAATGGGAGAACATCTTTTCACCAGGGCACCCCAAGGGATAACAAGGTCCAACAGTCACAAACTCCTGGAAGACCATTTTAGGCAGGACATAAGGAAATACTTCTTTACTGTTCAAGTCCCCAGGGCCTGGAATAGACTCCCCACAGAGGTGGTGCAAGCACCTACTCTGGACACTTTCAAGAAACATTTGGATGCCTATCTTGCTTGCATCATTTGACCCCAGCCAGAGCCATCTCTAGGGGTATGCAGGGCCTGGGGCAAATCAGCCTGCGCAGATCCTGGGGAGGTGGGGCAGGGGTGGCGAACAGCCAGAGCTGGCAGAGCAGGGGTGGAGGGGGTGGTGAGCAGCCAAAGTTGGCAGAGTGGAGGCAGGGGGTGAGCGGCCAGAGCCGGCAGAGCAGTGGGGATAGGGCACGGGATGGTAGCATTCAGTGATGGCAGAGCCAGTGGCGCTCAGCAGTGGTGGTGCATGGCAGCCACGGTGGGGTCTGTACCATTGCCCCGATTCAACCTCCCTTAGGGATGGTCCTGATCCCAGCTGACTCCCTGCCCCTTGGGTAGGGGACTGGACCCAATGGTCTCACAAGATCCCTTCCAGCCCTAATGTCTGTTAAATCTATGAAAAGTATGACCATGTCTCACTGCTGTATATAAGGACACTGAGGACACAGGCTTTGTACACAAGCAACTTACTTTTGATTGTGAGTTTTGTATTGTTCCAGCCACATTTGGAGAGCTTACTGAAAATAGTAGTTGCCTTTCCAATGTGCATATTTAGCTCTTCATCCAAGGTAGCAGAACTCATTCACTGCCTTGAGAGGTGTGCTATCAAGGCTGATAAATGGTGACTGGCAAACACCCTATCTTAGGACCACAGTCTTCTTGATGCTGATAGTCAAGGCAAACATCCTGCTAGCATGAGAGATGTGATTCATACGTATCTGTAGTTGGCCTTCTTCATAGGTGGTGAATGAAGCATGGTCAGCAAAAAGGAGCTTCCTAATAAGCATGTGCCTCACTTGTATCTTGGCCTTTAGATGTGATAAATTGTGGAGTTTGCCATCTGATCTTGTGTGAAAGTTTATACCTTCCCCCAGGCCATCAAAAGCATAGTGCAGCAGCAGAGAAAAGAAGATCCCAAAGGGTGTGGGGGCCAGAACACAACCCTGCTTCATTCCACTCTTCACCTCAAACATGTCAGAGATTGATCCATCAAACTGAACTGAGGCTTGCATGTTTCCAGGGAAGCAGCACATCATGTTTAGTAATGTTGGGGGGCATCCAATCTACATTATACATATACATCTATATTCTATTCACACACACACGTGCACACATTCATATATATGTGAATGTGTGTACATATATATACGGGGGGACAGAGACTTTTTTTTTAATCTTTAAACCTTTATTATATTGAAGTTAAAAACTAAATGTGAAACTGCAAAAGTTCGTGCTCCCTCCTCTGGGACAAGCATGAAACATTTGTCAGTAAATGAAACAAATCAGAGAGAGGAAAAGAGGAAAGGAAGACATCTATATAGAGTTAGTCTACAAGGTGCCACACTGCCTGACTTCTGCCCAACTTCAAACTAACATGGCTCTGTGTATTGCATGAAATGCTGCATCCGAGCTTGCTGGGGAAATGTATAGAAAACTACTAGCCAATTGCCCATCAAGAATGACAGGGGGCAGGGGAGGAGGGGGCTGGGATGGAGTGCTGCCACCTGCTGCCGCTGTTCTGCCTCTTTCAGGGAGCAGGGTGGGGAAGCTGGGGGAGACGGACAGACTTAGGCTTTTATAATATTAGAATTCTCTGAGCCTTAACAGTAAAGTATATTTCCTTTGCCTTAAAGACTCAGTCCTTTAAAGGGCTGTGCTCTGCTGCAAGGCGATGAGGGCTCTCATCTCTTTCTGACTTCAGTGATCGCTGGGGGCAACCTGAACACTCAGTATGTTACCAAGTGGATCCTTTTCCATTTTCCTACAATGAGCAAATGATGTACACCAGAAACTTACCCAGGTCAGCTCCCTGAACCTCTTAACCAATCAAGAGCCTGACAACTTCATCATGCTGAAATGAATCTAGTTGCGATAGAAACAAACATGCACGTAACTAAAAAAGCTGCAGGGGTTTTGTAGCATTTCTGAAAGGGACCACCTGGAGACCAAAGCCTTAGTTATGTTCAGAATACATAGAGCAATCCCATTTGTCTCATCTCCTAGTGTTTTCTCAGGAGTACAGGACAGTTCCCACAGACGCATAGTCCTTAATCTCTCTGGTGACACCAAGAACAGGGCACCCATTGCTATACTGGTTTACAATAAGTCTTCTAGGATCTGAACTAAAACCACCAGATGCATCTCTCACAGAATCATCATGAGAATCCTGGCTCCAGGATATTTTGGCAAGGTGCCCTTGCCAGAAATCAGCAGCAAAGCCAGCCTTCTGCAGAAGGGTACGTTTATTTTCTAACGCAGACCGTAGCGTTCACCTGGAACACTCAGAATGTGGTTTCTAGGTTGGATGGGGGAGGGAAGGTACTGTACAAAGAGGGTTTAAGCAAGGAGATGTGAAGCTGAATTGTATGAGCTGGAGGAATTCATTACCTTTTCCTCAAACTTGGGCTGAGCTTAAGATAAAAGAACTGAACCAAACCTGGATTTTGTGGGGGTTGCTGACTCCAGGAGGAACTTCAAATCCCTGAAACAAGTCACAAGAGCATGGTGATGGATTAAATCAGGCAGTATCTGGTCTTGAATAGGGTGTGTAGCAATTTTTCACAGGAATTTGACAGGGAATATGACACCACATAAAACATAAGAATGTGTCTGCAAAATCTTTAAGGTTTATTACAATTCCCTTATGTTTTCTTTAGAATACAGAAAACTAGACATGAAACTGAGAATTCATGAGCTGAATAAGACAAATTACTCAGCTGGTCTCTCTTTTTATTCCTCTTAGCTTCACCATCCATCCCAGGGATTTCGCTTTGGAACAGTACGAGAAAGCAGTGCAGAAGATTATGTCAGGCAAAGCTTCCCAGAGATGCACGAGTACATGAGACGGTACAATGTACCTGCGACCCCAGATGGAGTATTGAACCTAAAGTGAGTCTCTGCATGTGGTAGTCATGTGATGATAGATCAGCCTGCCAAAAAACAATAAAGTACAGCACTAAAGTGCAGCCCAGATCCCAAACCCATTGAAATCAATGGTAGTCATCCAATGAGTTGAATGGACTTTAAAGCAGGCCTTAGTTATTTTAACTGTCCTCTGCATGTTTTCTGGATTCATCCTGTTTTTTATACATTCTCTAAAGCATACATTTTGGATTCCAGCATTGTGTCTGGTTTCATACTTTCAAAGTCACCAGCAGCATCATGTTGGCATGGAGGGACAGCCTAACAGATGGGGAAAAAACAAGCCTATTCTGCATCCCTTGGAAGCAACAATACCAGTAGAATAACCACAGTATGGATAACATAAGAGGTGCTGAAGTGTCCCCAAGCAAAGTGACACTTTGTATGGTGATTATGCCAAGCCATCCCTTCTGCTGCTTACTGGCAGTAAAATAAATTGTGGCACATTTCTGTGCTTGGAACATATTCATTAGGCAATAGGCAAACAAGGTCCTTTGGGTAAATCCAATATCTTTTATTATACGAACTCAGATAGTTGGAAAAATTCTCCTTAGCAAGCTTTTGGGCACAAAGACCCTTAGTCAGGCTGAGGAAACATCTTCGGATGGTCTGTGCTTTTCCTCAATGGAACGGTAAAGCAGCCAGAAGTGGTACATATGCAAGAAAGTCATTTCTATATCATTAGGCAATAGGCAGTCTTTTGGGGTCCAGATACAGATAAAAACCAAACCTCAGAGAGCTCAATGCCCACTGCAGTCACAATAGGTGGCTTGATCCAAAATAGACTCATTTGGAAAAGACTGGACCTCAAATTGAATCAGAATAGCAATGATCCTAGCCTGGCTTAAAAAGAGTAAAAGAATATTAATAATCCTCGTGCTTCAAGGAATAATCTTGATCGTTGATTGTTAGCAGGGTTTCAAAAGCACATTCTCCTCAAAATACAGCATTCCACCATTGATTATATGCATTACATGACGAGAGGCTATAATCACGGCCCTGAAGTCATTACCTACAGTTTTGATCCTGTAGTGTTTATGTAATGAATAACGTGTGCTGATTTGCAGTTGATATGATTTATTATAATTGTATATTGTTCCCCAATTTATACTGATAATTAATCCCTAGACATGTGCCAGATCTTTTAATGCTGTCTATCAGCTTAGAGCCACTGAAGTCAGTGAAGCTATGCCAAAGTACACTGACTGGGGATGTAGCCATTTAAGATTTTTGTCCTACACCTTGATAGAATACATAATATAAACTCTAACATGCTGTCTTCATTCAAATTTGCTTTTCACCGGCCCCCTTTGCATGTTACAGGTATTGTGCAATTAACTGATTAACTGCACAATTACTTTAAGACCAAGTACTTTACACAGGTAGCTTCTCATAATACCAGCTATAAAGTTAGACTTAAAAAATGTGTACTAACTTTATAGCTGGTTGCTACTGAGTTTCAGTTTGCACATGTAGCAGGGTCTCCCCCCGCGGCCAGGAGCCCTATCAGCTGACAGGGCTCCCAGCTGCAGAAAAGCACCATCATGCCCTATCCAAAACCCCCCGACCTGGGGAATCACAGTAGCCGTGATTCCCAGGGCTCAGGGGTGCATGAATCCTGCATGACTTGGGGGTACCTGAAACTAAGGGGGCTCCCAGCCACAGGAGCTTGCTTATTGCTGGTGATTGGGTTCCCTTTCACCAGCAATAAGACGCAATGCAATCTAATGTGCAATCCCACAATTGTGCCTCCTGCCATGCACATCTGGCATAGCAGGAGGTGCGATTGTGTAGATCAGGGCAGGCAATTATTTTGGCTGGAGGGCAATTTAACAAGTTTTGGTGAACTGTCAAGGGGTGCAAGGGTAGTCCAGCCCTTTGACAGCAATTTGAAAGCTCCTGGTCACCATCTTGGGACCAGAAGTGCCACCCTTAACCTTTGCCACCAGAAGTCTCTCCCCTTGCACCTGGAAGTACTCCCTTTGGGACGGAGGTTTTCCATCTTGGAACTGGAAAAAAACCAAAGTATATACTAAAAATCAAACATAGTTTCATAGTTTTTAGGGGCTGGAACATCTACAATAACATATTTTAATTTTATTTCAAAAAATATTTTTTGTCCTGATGTGTGTGTGTGATGTATATAGAGGTGATTACATAATAGCTCTAAATGAAATTTTACTCTTGTATATTATGGGGGGGTATGGAAGGGTGTGGGGGGCTGTGGGCGTGTGTCGGGGTTGGGGATGTGTGTGTGGGGTTTGTGTAGAGAGGGCCTTGTACATTTACACTGGTAACCTTCAATGACCCAAGTGTTCATGGGGAGTGAATGCAAAAGCAAAGCAAGTCTGAATAACGGCTATTCATTCAAGAACTGAAACCTGTATTCATGTAAAAGCTTTTGTAGAATATGCCCAGCCTTCATTTTGACCATAGTGCAGACTGACTCTAGGAAAAGCACAGGAAAATAATGCTTAGGCCAGCACATTAGAGATTTTGATCTCCTCTGCCCCTGTGCTTTGACACTATAAGAACAGCTGGATTTGATTCTTAGTCTATTGCATTCTCCTTCCTCTGAGCCAATGAACTGTCACAGGAACAAAACAGGTCTGAAAGCAGATAGCAAGTCAGCTAGAACTGCCTCTCTACGTGCACATATAGTTTTATTCTGCCATCTCCACCCCAAAATGCTGCCAGGAACATGAACCCTTTTGCCCTTGATATTTAAATCAATTTTCTGTTTACACCAATAGCCTCCGAGTCCTGTCTTTTACCCTTCTTATAAATTAGGTTTGCATTTGGTTTTGAATTGTGTTCACATCAAACACTTCCTAAGAACGAAGTCAGATAGATATTGTACCGAGGAGCAGTTCATGGTTGTGGCAGGGCACTATGTGTGCCTGCCACTTTAAGGCCCTGGAGCTGGCAGCCTGCAGGTGCCTAATGAGGGCAGCCATTTTAGGTTCAGGGCTGCCCATATAAGCAAGGCAGTTTTGCTGCTGGAGGAGAGGCAATAACATTGCCTGGCCTGAGGGCTACTGAGTTTCATCCAGAGGTAAGGGAGGAGCTATAGGGGATGGTAGGAGGCTCCTGGTCCTGGGTACAACCAGAAACTACACCCTGCTGGGAGTGGATGGCCTGGTGGGGCTCCCAGTGGTGCGGGAGTCCCCAGGAAATGCCAGGCCAATGATCACCCTGGTGAAAGGTGGGTTGGGGCGCTTTAACCCCTAGCCCTCACCTTAGGGTGGGTTGCAGTACACTGGAGGTAGTTGTGGGGGTTTCAGGCCCTGAGGAGGAGAGTTGGGGCCAGGCATGGCTGTGGCCACCTGAGCCCACCTGTGGAGGGAGGCCCTGAGACCCCGAGTAAAGGGGGTGTTATGAGCGCTGGGGAGCCCCCAGTGTGAGGGGGGGGCTCAGCCAGAGGGCGAGAGAGCTGAGTCCCGATCCCAGTAAGTCCTCCAATGCTGGGAGGCAGAGTTTGGGCCAAACATAACATCTGAGCCCCAGTTGAGAGGGGGCCCTGCTGAGGAGCCCCAGTTGAGAAGAGGCCAGTGCTGTGGAACCACAGTGAGAAGGGGCAGTGATCAGAAGCCCCAGAGAGAGGGTGATGTGGAGCCCTGTGAAGGGAGAGGGGGCTCAGCCAGAGAGACCGAGAGCTGAGCCCTGACCCCAATAAGTCCTCCACTGTTGGGAGGCAGAGTATGGGTCAAAGATGACACCAGTCATAGCACCACGACCTGCTGCCCAGGAGAGGAGTGTGAGTCCCCTGTGAGACCCTGAGGCACCAGTTATGGTGTGAGGTACCCCAGCTCCCCATGTCCGTAAAGGAGGACCCAGAGAGGGGGACCCCAGGATAAAAGTATGGGTCATACATCAGGGCCTGCCAGAGCTTCCCCGACTGGCCCAGGCAGGGGCCAGGACCAGGAGGGTCAGAAGGGCAAGGAGGCCCTTGAAAGGGATGCCCAAGAGCCAGGGGCCCCGACTGGCTTGGAGGTGGGCCAGGGCTAGTGTGAGCTGAAGGTCCCAGTGAGGGGACCACACCCGAAGGGGAACCAATGTCAGGGTAATATATGGCGTGGTATGATGGTGGCAGAGTCCACCTGAAGGGAGGAACCCAGGTAGGGTCCTACAGTAGGATTCTGGGTCCCATCGTGGGGGACTGGCGCAAATGAGAACATCATGATGTCATCAGTGAGGCTTGAGCTGCAGTGTACGGGAGGAATGGAGCTGCACATAGTGCCTCCTAGCAGCAGGGCAGAAAATGGGCAGCCTCCTGCCTAATTACCTCTATTAATTAATCAATTAAGACCAAGACATGGCAGGAGAGAAGGCGGGCGATTAGCCCAAGAACAGGTGGGCAGGCGTCGCGGGGATGGGCCCTGGTAGCCCCCCTGTTACAATGGTATTAAATAATTTTGTGTTTCTTGCTTTGATCTTGAACACAGGAATGATCCAGAGAAACTTGATGCCTTCATCATGGATAAAGCGCTCCTAGATTATGAAGTGTCAATAGATGCTGACTGCAAACTTTTGACTGTGGGGAAACCATTTGCCATCGAAGGTAGTAATTGGTTTTGTATAATAACTTTCTCTTTCCAATAGGCTCTACTTGCCAGCATTGCAAATAATGAATCAGAAGAATAGATTGTGGATGAAATCTTGAAATCAACAACAAAACTCCCACTCACTTCAGAGGAGCTCAGATCCATCCTATTTGTTTTTGCACTGTTTTTATGTCAGTTTTCAAATTGCTGGCATTGTACATTGCTATGGGGACACAGTGGTGGCAATGGTGTTATTGCACTGCTGTCTATAAACCCTGGTCATGAGCCAGGATCCCACAGTGCTTGGCACTGTACAAGAACAGAGCAAAAAGACAGTATATACTCCAAAGAGCTTTAGCATCTAAATATTTAATCTCTGGTTAGTCAATACAGTAATAGAATACAGCCTCCTCTCAGAGGCACTTTTTGTCTTAGGGGAGTTGCCCATGCAAAACAAATAGTTTTGACACGATGTATAATAATTTAATCAAATATAATACTTACTCTTCTGTGAGTGGTTTGGACTACAAACGTTGAGTATCATGTTATTTGCTCACATGAGCAGAATCCTACCAGGGATTTATCTGTGACAGTAGGGAAAATTCTGCCTTTTCCTTATGGGAATAGATAGTCTTCAAGGTATCAGAATCTGTCCACACAGAGTTGATGGGGAAGCAGGATCTCAGGAGATCAGATAAGACACTGGCAACCCTTGTGCCCCAGGCAACTGTGTTTCCCACCCCCCACCTCCCCGGGACTATCTCTGCACTGTTGGAAGTGAGGAGGGATAGCATAAAGAAATGGTTGAGGCTAGCAGTCCATAACTATGTACATCCATTGGCCAATTCCCCATGACTCTCCCAACATCTGTGGGCTACCATTGCCTTAAGTCTGTCATCTCTGCTTGGGGGAAGGATTATTTTTCCAACCCCTGTGGGTCACGCTGCATGAGGCACCAAGTACTTACTCTTGGCTCAGGGAATAAGACTTAGCCTTATACCTGGAAAATACACCACTGTCAGCCTAAGTGTGGAGAGCATCTTTGCTTCATGGTTCAGGATGAACTAATTACATCCTGGGGAATTATGCAATTATGTGCCCATGCAATTTTGTACATAACAGGCATGACCACACATAGTTTTGCATAATTTAACCATAGCAGGCTCTGTGCCTCCCCCTCCATGACGTGGAGGCACAGAGCTATGCGACTGGACACCTGGGTAAGTGGGGAGGGGAGCTCTAGCCTGCAGGAGGAAGGGTGGGCATGAGGGTATATGTGGGTGGGTGTGTGCCACATGCCATTGGGCCAGGCTGGCTTGCTCCGTGTCTCCACATAGAGCTTCCAGCATTCCAGCAGGAAGCCACCTGTGGAGGCACAGAGCCCACCCGGCCCAATGGCACGAGACTTCATGCCTCCATGTGCAGCTTCCTACTGGAGTGCTGGAAGCCCCACATGGAAGGCTGGCCCAGGTCAATTGTGTGTGGACCTGGAGCCATGCATCATCAAACTGGGCAGGAAGCTGCAGATGGAGGCATAGAGTCATAAACCATTAGGCTGGACAGGCTCCTGATTGCCTTCACATGCAGCTTTGTACTGGAGTGCTGGAAGTCCCACATGGAGGCACAGAAGCGGCCTTAAAGGGCTGGGCTGGCTCTGTGACTCCACCAGAGGTGTGACACTGGGGGCTTTGCCTGCCACTGCCATGAGCTTCCCAAGGGCCTGCTGCCTGCTACTTCTGAACCACCAGTGGCAGGGGCAATACACCATGTAGGGGATGGATGTGTGATGGCAGGCCCACACCTACCTACAGCCCCCCCACACACCCCCTTCACAACACCCTCACAAAACCCACA
>NW_017729024.1:49514646-49527705 GCF_001723915.1 Gavialis gangeticus | reverse complement strand
CCCCCCCACACACCCCCTTCACAACACCCTCACAAAACCCACACCCCCACACCTGTCCACAAACCCCAAACCCATGCCCCTACACCTTCACAAATCCCCCCACAACCTCCAATACACATCCACACCCCTTCACAAACCCCACACCCATCAAAACCCCACACCCCCCCACAAATCCCACACCCCTTCACAACTTCCCCACAAATTCCATACCCATCCACAAACCTACATCCCCCCCCACACCTTCACAAATCCCTCCATGCACACACATACCCTACACCCACCCTCCAACCATACAAAGTATCTGCATATATTTCTAAAGAAGGTTCAAATAATGTTATATTTAATCTGTAATAAAAAATAAAAAAAAATTAATTGTGAGTTTTCCTACACATAATTTTGAGTTTTTCTGTGCATCTTTCCCAGGGGTGTAACTAACTTAGCTCCTGAAACAGTTTCTACTCAAGCTAGCTGTTGGTAACTCAAGTGATCCCACTTTGTGCTCCCTGCTTCACAAGTTCACTCCACTCACACATCAAAATAGGTTCCCATCATTTCAGTTCAAGCAAAGTTTCAATGAAAGCCAAAGCTTGATTTAAAAATCACAACTTCATTCTATTCAACAACCAGATTTCCCAGTATATTAATAGTGACACAAAGCTTCAAAGGCAGCCAGAAAGATGTAAGCAATAGACTTCACCACTGAAGAACATGTTAGCAGCCATATTAGATGTTGGGATTCACTTTTCTGATGGATGGTCAAACAAAACGATTTCCCTCTTTCCTCTCCCCCACTTCCTTCCAAAAACAATCAAACTTGTCACCATATTTTAAGGCAAAGTGACCTTTACCAGAACTGGCAAAACTCAGATTCAGGTGTTCCACATTAATTATTCCATCTAAGGGCAGAAAAGGCAGCAACTTTAAGCTACAGCTGAAAATTTCTTATTGCACTTTCTGTTGGTTGTTCCTATTTCATACTACACTACTTCAGTGGAAAGCAATTCATTTTCCCTCTTCCCAACTCCCCCACAACACACACAGACAGAATGGGTTATAATGATTTGCCCATCAACCCATAAATTTAAACAGAATTGAGCTGCTATTTGAGAATGATTAGTTCCACTGATATATCTGCATGCTTGCCAAACCTCAAAGCCTCTAAAGTTAAAAAGAAAACTTTTAGGAAACTTTCCTGTAGCATCAAACTTAACCAAACAAGTATAGTTAAGCCTGTGTACATAGCTGATTTTTTCCTGTGATCAAACTGAAAAAGTGACAATAAAAAAAAATTCCAATATACTGGGAAATCCGGTTGTGGAATAGAATGAATTAGTGATTTTTAAACCTGAAATAGTCTTTTCTGTATGAATATGAATTTTCATTTCTACCTGGGAGATATTTTACAATCTTTGCACTCTCCTATGCCTGAGGAAGGATGTATGTACCCGAAAGCTTGACAATAAAGCCTTTTTTGCACCTATCCAGTTGGTCTAATAAACAATATCACCTCCCCAAGAGTTCTGATTACTTTTGCCTGCAGATCAACATGGCTGCAACCTGTCCCAGTCTTTTCTTTCAACTTTTCTTAATAAAACCAAGCGGACTGAAAAAAAAAAGTTTCAAGTAAAACAAAATGTTTTTTCTTTGGACAAAATAAATACAGAGATAAATTCACAACCCCCCCTTTTCCCTGTAATTCTGATACTCATCCAGATGGTGAGTGTGGGTTTAGCTACTTCCTTTGCCTGAGTGGGCTTGAATCCACACCTTTGCCAACTTGAAAAAAAAAGTGCCCCAACAACCAGACTGCCTAGTATTCTGGAGTGGAGTTTTATTCTCCACTGAAGCTATTTCACTTACCTACTTAATTAAACACTGAGCCAGACAGAGAGAGAGTTAGGGCATCTTCCTTGGACATAGGACATGTGTATTCAATTTTCTTGAGTCAGAAGATGTGAATCTAGGTCTTCCACATTCTGAGCAAGTGCCCTAACTACTGAGATATTAGTTTAAAACAGATCCACCACCTCCTCCTCTTGCATTGTACCACAAGTCCTTTGTTCCTTTGCTTTGATTACAAATGCCCAAACACAACACATTTCAGAAACATTGAAACAATTTTATTTTTTTTAAAAACATTTTCTTTTGGACTGAAACTTTTCATCAAGTTTAACCTCAGTTTGTTAAGTTTCAGCTATCCAAATATTATACTCTTGGTGAATAAATAATTCACAGGAAAAAAATGCAATAGCTCTTCTTTTGACATAGATTACACACATGAACAGTGTGCATCCCCGGCAGCTGAGGGGGCACAGTGGCAATGGGAGCGCGGTGGCAGTAAGCAAGAGAGCTCTCGCAGATGCCTCCGGTACTGTCAGCAGTGGGGGAGGGGGATGGTGAGCACCAACCAAGGGTCGGCAACCACCCACAGCTGCCAACAGTACAGGAGGCATCTGCGGGAGCTCCCCCGCTTACTGCCACTGCGCTGCTTTTGCAACCACCCACAGCTGCTGCCAGCAACGTTGGCCAGTGGGGATCGCGGACCACCCACAGACACCGCCGGCCATGTCAGTGGTGGGGTGGCAAGCAGCAACCACTTGCAGGCAGCACCCTCAGTGTCGCAGCACCTTTTTGCAGGGGTACACCGTGACACTCAGGGGGTATGCATGCACCTGAGTGCACCCCCTACACATCACCTATTATTACACATGTTACTTTGTGCTGGACTTTCTGTTTTTCCATACATGTATTTCCAGTCTGAATAATTTTTATTTTGGATTAAAGAGTAATAAACAATTCTTCTCTCCCCCAGAAAAATTATTGAAAAATAAGACAGTCTTTTTTTCTCATAGAGCTCTGCTATAGAAGCTGCAGCACTTTGAGAACAAAGTAATATCAACTCAATCATGTATAAGCTCTTACAACAATAGAACTTTATAGAGACAACATTCCCATTTAAAAAATGGGGAAACTGAGCCACAAAGTGATGAACTGAATGGCCAAGGTCACCCAACAAACCAACAGTAGAGCCAAAGATAAAACTCAAGTCTCTCAAGTCCAAGTCAATGCTCTGTCTTCTGCCTACAGGCAGTTTTTAGAAATTTGAGTTGTAATACACAAAAAGGCAAAGACACTATTAACCTCATAGCTGTGTATGCCAAAGGGTTGCCTGCCTTTGCTAAGTAGCAGGACACTGGTGCCGCAATCTGCCTCCCAGTTTTCAGTTCATGTCTTCCATCTTTGTCCCTGAACTGGTTTGGTACAATCCTTGTCAAAGCAGGCTCCTATTTCAGATGTGGACAAACTAAAACCAAATGTGCCAAAATGGTAGATACAAAGTAACTAGCAAACTTTCTACTGGTGGATTAGGAGTTGTTTATATGATGACACATTTAATATGTGCAACTACATGTTTTAAGTGTGAAAATTTGCTTCTTAAGCCTCCCCATTGTCCCTAAAAATGAGGTTTTGGTTTTGGCTTTCTAATTGTGGCAGTCAGTACTCATAGAACCTGATTTTCATTTATGCCAAGGCCCTTTTACAGCACCCTGAAAGAGCAAGAAAAAGAGATAGCGAAATGGATGTAAACTATATTTATGTCCTTTTAAAGTTCCTGTATGCTGCCAAAGGATTGTGAAAGAGTCTCAGTGTCCGCGCCTACGTGCAGTAGTGTTCCATGGCAGAAAGCATGATGCAATGCTACTGTGCAATAGTCTTGAGCTACCGCACAGTCAGCATCACAAAACAGCCATTTGGCAGCGATATTGCACAGTAACTCTGGTTACTGCACAGTCATTTAGTACTTGCAGTACTTACATAAGTACTAAATGACTGCACAATAATGACTGTGCAGTCAGCGCCTCATGTAGACGCAGCCAGTGTTAACGGAAAGCATGCTTACCAAGTACTGATATACAATAGAATATGCACCTGTGAGATATATATGCTTTCCAATCGAGACATATATAGGGCTATGTCCCCTTTTTTACTAATGCCAACTTCCACTGTGATACACTATAAAGATACCTGAAAGTAGGCATCATTAGCTCACTATTCAAGGTCCTTCTGTACTGCCAGAGTGGTGTAAAAGGGCCTAGTGAGAATCAGGTCTGCAGTGAATACATAAAACAGGCAGAGGTGGACCTAGGGGAGGTGCTGTGGTACAGTTGCATTCCCCTCCCCTCCTCTTTTATTCTTGTTCTGCCCAAATATAAAAAAACCCATCTGCCTGGCAATGGCAGTGGCATTTCTATTCAGGCAACACTGAGGGATTCAGTAGAATTCATGGTTCATTGTAATCTACTTGATTCCTGTGAATCTCGCTTTGCTTCACAGATGTTAATGATCTTCTCTTCTTTTTACTGGTCTTCATGTTTCAGTATTCAAATTATCCTTTCTTTGCCAATTTTGCTTTTTGTTAGCCATTCCTGGTAATGCCTCTTTTCTATTGCACAGACTTGCAGACTGTTTTTAACTCTAGCTAAAAACTTTAACTCAAGTATGGTAATATTAACTCACGTGTAGAAATGACTGACAGTGAAGTATTAGAGGCACTGGCAAGACAATCAGGAAGGCTATATTTTGTTTTATAAATCTGAATGAAAGATGTACATTTAACTATAATGACTACAGGATTAATGAAATGCTATCTCCAGACTATGGATGCTTACACAAATTACATTTTTTTTTGCATGATCAGGCCCCTAAAAGTGCTCTACAGCCATGACATAACACATGTGCACAACTGCAGAGCACTTTTAAAGTGGCCAATTGTGTGAAAAATTAACCCTTGTCAAAGCAGTTATTAGGTGAAGATGCTACAGAACAGAAAGACTTAGGGAACACACTTTTGGGGGGGCTGTGAGGTGAGGGGGGCTCCTTTCCCCCAACCCCCATCCAAGCTCCTTAAGAGCAGCTGCAGCAGCTGCTGGCTCAGCTTTGCCATTGCCAGAGCTGGGGGGTGGGGGGGATCTGAGTGAAATGGAGCCCCCTTGCCTTGCAGTTCCCCCCTACTCCCCCCTCCTGGATATTGGGGGGAAGCCAGGGGCAGGCCCATGAGATGAGACAGGGCTCCCTCCCTCCACCTGGGCCTCTTGACAGCGGCAACAGCAGCAGCCAATTCATCTTTGCCCTCCCCCCGCCCCCCCCAGCTCTGGCCAGAGTGGAATAGATCCTTCCTTGTCTCACAGGCCCAGCCTGGCTCCCCCCAATACCCCAGCCAGAGTAGCTGGGGGGCGGAGGCAGTGAGGTGAGGGGGCTTTGTTCCATCCCCCACTCCAGCTCCAATCAGGCAAAGCCCAGCTGGCACTTGCATGCTGCTCCCTTCCACTCCCCAGCCCTCTCCCACTGACAGCCAGAGTTAGGGGGGTGGGGTAGTGAGAGGGGTGGTGCAGCAGCCTCCAAGGAGTGCCCCCACCTGCTGGCCAGGAGGGCCCATGCAGCCAGGCTTGCACCCCACTGAACCAACAGGTAAACATCTATTGGGTCAGGGGGGCTGTAACTCATGGCACCATGTATAAAGTGCCATGAGTTAGAGCGTGGCCCCTAAACATCTGTTGGCAGCCTACGTTTCTCTAGTTTGTTGTGGGTTTTTTTAAACTTTATATATAATCTAGCAAATTAGTGCACATTCTAATACATATATATTTATTTTTGCTTTGATTTTAACTTGAAAAACATAGTGCTAAAGTCCTAGCATATTAGTAAAGCTTCTAGCTTATGTTTAAGTGCAGAACATTGTGTGTTGTTCTATGTGACAATGTGTCACACCATCTGTACCCTCCTTTTCAAAATATTAGATCTGCCCATGAAAAGAGGTAGTATTTCTAAAACCAGTCAGAGGACCTATGCATGCAGGTTGCGATATCATCACATTGAACTTTTTGGGTCTCTAATTTTGTATAATGTGTGTGAAGTTTCTGCCTTTCCTTCCCTGAATAGCTGAGAGAGAATAAATGCCATTATGTACTGCAAAATTTCCTTTGTGTTTGGGCCCCTTCATTCTGTTCATGAGCAAGCACACAAGAGTTGGACCTGATTTTTGGAAGCCTGATCACTAGCTGTGCTATACTACTACCTAAGGGGAATATGTTTATAGTAATTACTCTTGAGTAGCCAAACAAAAAAACCTAGCTGTGTACTGTATTTTCTCCTAGGATATGGGATTGGCCTTCCTCCAAACTCTCCACTGACCTCAAATATATCTGAGCTGATAAGCCAGTACAAGTCCCATGGCTTCATGGATGTGCTACATGACAAGTGGTACAAGGTAGTACCATGTGGAAAAAGGAGTTTTGCTGTCACTGAGGTAAGCAGCGCATTTAGCGGTCACGGAACTGACTGCATCTGATTTTTGCTCTGATTGATTATTATTGAGTTTCATGAATGTTCACAGACATAACAGAGAGAAGCCCCCACCAGGAAGAGCTTATGTTTTAAGCAGAGCAGTAACCTTACAAGCAATGATTAGTACTGCCCGGTGGGACACAGAACAAAGCACAAAGATAACAGCAATAAGGTTATGCAGTTACTTTGTCTGATGATGCTCACATCCAAGGTTTTAGTATTAGATATTAGAGCAGAATGCAGCATTAAATGTTACAGCAAGTGTTTAGCAAAACAACAACCTGGCTCTCTGACAGATGTTTTATAGTTGCAGATGCACATCACTAAATTGGATCTATTTAGTGTACTTGTAGGGTGACTAACAGTAACTAGCACAAGGGATATTGGAGGAAAAAGAACAGAGATAGTGGGAGTCTGGTTTATTAATATAACTGTGCCTGTAACTCAGAGAATAATACTTTCTATAAGGAAAACAAAAGTACCAATTAATTATTCATACCTACAATGGACTGGAACTTTTGAAAAAAAGAAGAAGTTTTATGTTGGTGTTGTAAGAACAAACTGGATGCATAGATATTTTTGCTAAATTTAACGACCAACGTATTTTGAGGCTGCCCTCGCATAAACTGGTATAACTTCACTGAAGCCAACAGAACTAGCCCAGTTCACACCAACTGAGAATACTGTCCATCATTTGTAAAATAAAAGGTCACTTACGTAGACCAGATGGTTTTCTTCTGAACAGCGGTGGTTTTCTTCAGGATTAAAGTTTATCTAGGAAAAATATTCAGATCCTAAAGGAACCTGAAATGCTTTCAGCTTAAACATTTAGGATGTGATTTTGCATTCTATCTGCAAATGCAGTAAACTTCTACAAACTTCATTCCCAGGCATGTGAAGCATGCATTCAGAAGTTTACTATTCTCTCCTCTCACCAGATTCAATCCCCTCAACCAACTCCCATCATTACCTGGGAAAATGGAAGAGTGACCATAATATTCTATGAGAGAGGCTCATTTTCAGGATTTCTACTCCAGTTTTGCAAAGCCAAAAGATTCAGAGAAGCCTCTAAACTCCATGATTCCAACGCTAAAACAGTCAACGTGCTGGAAGATTATCTGTCACTAATCATAAGCATTTTCTAAAGACCAGCCCAAACAACAACCCTAAGGTGAACATCCTCAAGGTTGGGGACGTGTAGCTCTGAATTGTATTAAAGCTTCATGCTTTATTCCTGTCAATGCAAAGCTACTTACATTGTTTTTAATTGAAAAAAATTAATTTTTCCACCATAAACTTCTCCCTGTACTTCTGTGATCTTTAATGTTCACCAAATGATGAACATTTCAGGAAAATACATGCTTTTAAAAATGCTTATTCAAGACCATTTCTGATCCAGCCTCTCTGGAGACTATAACATCCAAAAGAGAAACATTCTTGGGGAGATGCCAATTTTTAATGTACCATATCTGCTCATGACAGCCCATGACCTCTTATTACTTTACATTTTGAAACACTGCTCTGTTGAATTAATGGTGGGCAATGGCTGTTAATTTCTACAAATGCTGTATAACTTAAAAATTGTACAATGCAAGGTACCAACTTGTCATGTCAATACTTTCCTATAAAACAGTGAATTGGCTTGTTAAAGCTTTTGCATTTTAAAGTAGGACAGAAAGGTCACAGATATATTTAGCAAGTATCTTTCGCGGCAGCTCTTTGGAAACCATCTCACAAAAGTGTAGGCCAAAGTTTGTTCTGAATCCAAATATGGAATTCCTTGAAGAACGAGATCATAATGGGAGGAAGCTTCATAAAAATGGCTAAGAGACTCTGTAGTTCTGTGGCTCTCAGCAACACGGGCCTTTTTCTGCATCACCTAGGCTAAAGCTTGAATATAGTAAACCCAAGGAATAGGGAGTTTCAAGTTTCTCCTCACAATTTCTTTAACAATTCTCTTAACAACAAATTTGATTAACTGGATGATCAATTGACTAAATCAAAGAATCCCTAAATTCTGTCAGTCTCCCATTTTCCCCTAGCCGGCTTCCCATTAGAGTCCACTAGGGGGCAGTAATCCACATCACCATGACTCGGGTCTATTCAGACACACTGGTACCTCTGCAAATGGAGTTCAATCTTATTTTTTCCCCATTATTCCACACCTAGTTCATACCTTGCAAAACACAGGACCTAGCTACTCTTCTGATGTACAGTAGCTGGAATATAACTAATGTCCATAAGATCCTCAACTTCATTTTGAAAGCTTGTATGATGGAAGGGTGCAGGATACCCAGGATCTCTTTTAGAAATGCAGTACTAGTGGGCAGCTAGCTTTGACTTTTGAAACAATAGCTGCATAAGGCAAGGACTTCTTAGGGTTATATATTTTATTGAACCAATTATGTAGCTGGGATAGTTAGTTAAACAAGCTTTTGAGCGGAAGACATTCTTAGGTCTCTGATTATAGGAAGCAAGACATAGCAAGTGAAGAAAAGCATAGGGGAAGGGACTGAGAGAAACACTCAGGTGTAGCAGACAATTAGCAGAACTCACCAAGCTCATTATTTAAAGTTATTATATAGACTAGCTTCCATGCATGAAAAAAATGTTGATTACAAGTATTCCCTACTGCCACCCACGGATGTTCTTTACATCCAACCAAAAGAACTCCCAATCCCTCATGATCCCAGCAATTCGAGGATGAATGTTTTAGTCAGGTACAGGCAGAAGCAGAGATTTCACAAGAAATAAAGTTGTATGATCTTCACCATGCCCACCTGCAGCATATTAGATGAATGCGCATGGACTGGAAGTAAATGAAGCACAAAGAACTGCATCATTACCACGAACGTTTTATTCAGCCAGCTCAGTTCCAAGATTTGGCTTTTATCTAGAGAGATGCATCCAAGCCATCAAATTCAGATGCTTGGATGCCAAAATTGTAAACATCATCCAAATTTTAAACATCATCCAAATTTGTCAAACCTGGGATTATGACTCCTGCTGACTTTCAGATCTACTTCCCCTCCACCCCCCAGAAGCAATATTTGAGGTCATTTCTCAGACTTTTGAAATGGTCTCTAAAAACTTGGAATATTTAAGAGTGCCACGGTGCTGCTTAGGGAAGCTGAAGAGAAGACACTCAAATTTCACTGCTCTCTGGGCTTCATTTAAAGGATGACATAAAATAAATATTATTTGATGTCTTTTTTTGTCAAAGAGAAGAGTTTCAGGGAAGCTGTTAAGAGAAGTCGTACTGGTCTTTAATCTTTCCCCAGAAGACATGCATGGATAGAACAAGAGGTTAAAAGCTTAAGCGTATAAATGCCAGAACAGAGACATCTAGTGGCTGTAACATTAAAAGTCGCACAGACTTTTTGGTAAAGAAATACCCTTAACACCCTGCTTTGTACATGCTGCTTGCATTCAATAAGCGGGGAAGAAAAGCAAACAAAGTATTGATGCAGAATGGAGGAAAAGCCAATCTGATATTTGAAGATATCAAGAAAGAATAAACAGGAAAAGCACAACACCATTTTGCAGGCATTCTTCCAGTTATAACCACAATGAAAAATGCGAAGATAAAAAGGGAAAATTGCTCCCCCGCAGCCTCCATTTACACTGTACCATTGTGCTTAATCCAAAGCCCCACTGAAGTTGACTGGAGTCCTTTAACCTTTGTGGGTTGTGGCCCAAATTCTATATGTAATTAGGATCCCCTCATGTAGAAGAGACCTCTGCTCCCTCCTACTGATATCAACCCTATTGGATCACTGGTCCTATGGTAACCAACAGCTCTGACTACAACCATGTGAGGCATGAAGAAATTACAGGATTATCAAAGCATTCATAGTATTCTAATGGCTTGCCAAAAACACAAATGGTACAGATAAAAGGGACAAATATCTTAAAAAATTCTCTCCTATTCAAAAGAATGTGCTTTTTGCGAGCACACAGTTTTGTTGTGCTCACAACTTTCTAGTGTTTCTCTCCTGTGAACAGTTACGTACATATGCGTCACTGGTGTTACTGGAGCTGCAGAGCCAGCTGCTTTTCAGACCCCCTGTAGATTCCTACAGCTTGAGCACAGTGTTCAGGCTTAGCTTTCACCTGCCTCCAAGGATGGGATTCTGCCATGCAGCCACACTGGGGCTAGGCCTGTCACTGCTGCCTCCCTTTATCTGCTAACCTCCCCCGCTAACGCCGCAGCCACAACTGAGTTTGCCACCTATAATAAGCCCTTCTTCTCCAGGAGCCTCTAACTCATGCACTGGTTTAAGTGATTCGAAAACAACTTCTTCAAAGATACAAAGCAAGCAGAGAGACCGGTGAGAGGCACAAACATACTATACTGCTGCTTCTTATGTATGCTGTATCCTTTCCTTGCCTTTTTTTTTTTTGAACACTAAACCCAGATTTCCCTACCCTTGGACCATGTAGATGCGTCTTGTCTGTGCATCTGCCAGAGACTCATTTTCAGTTGCTGCTACCTGCTCTCCTATCTCCTTCTCTAGGTCAAAATCTTTAAAGTTTCAATGTTTTAGTTTTGAATTGGGAAAAATAAATCTTGCTGGCCTCAGAGTAACTAAGCTGAGGCATTACCCAGGTAATAGCTTCCCCATTATTTCCTTAGGGACATTTGGTATTTTCTCTGGCTCCATCTTATCGATCAGAAGGCAGGTAGACACGCACCTTTATAGACTAATTTCATAGATTAACTTATTAGTGACACTGTTGCCTTTCCTGCTTGTTCTCCCCCAATAGCCCCCTCTGATTTAATCCCATGTAGTCCAATAAAGAATATTACTTTACAAACTAAGTCCAACAAAGGATACTTACCTCATGATTTTTGCTTCTAGGGCAATATTAAATAAGCACAGGTGCACATAATATTAATAAAAAAACCCCCATAGACAATTCCCTTATTTTCCAGATAGTAAGGCCTCTTACTTATCATTTTTTTATACCCAAGTGCTGGAATTTTCCTTCAAGACAAACTTTTACCGTAGTTTCTATTACACAAGGCTTTGAGCTGTGAAAAATGCTTTCACGTGGCTTCAACTTCAGTTGCAATTTGCCCAGTTTGTGCTTTGATGACTAATTCAAAGCTCTGGCCACATTTTTTGAATTGTTGCCAATTTTTTTAAGTAAAGCCCTATGTCTCGAAGATCTGAGGTGATCTATTGCTCCATGTGAATACAAAGTGTGCTTGCAGCTCCCAGAGAAAGCCACGGGAAAGCTTTGAGCAGAGTGAGAATCATCCCGATCAGTGGAAAAGAAAGTGTGTGTCATGGCAGACTGCTGGGTTTCATGTGGTTCTAATTATTACCCTCCTCCATATTATATAAGGGAAATAAGCCAAGAACATAATTAGTTCATACAGAGCAGGTACACATGAAGATTGCAAATGGTTTCTCCTTCCCTTCCCCTGATGGTCCACACAGAGCTAAAATGCAGCATCTATGGTATCAGAAAAGTGGCAACAAGAGTCATCAGCAGAAGGAAGACACTGCTCATACAAATTCTCCATTCTCCAGGTGTGAATTCAGCTAGCCTGGGTGCAGTCTATCCTGCTGAAAAGCATCGGCCTTTGATAAACAGGATGTTATTCACCCTGAGAGCTAGGAAATTGCCTTGTGATAGCCTGTGCAAGGCTTCATATTTTTCTATATCTGTTTTGATGAACGTGTGGTTTGCTAGGCATTGCACCTGTTGACAAAGAGTAATGGCTTTAAAACGGGGATATATGCAAGTGAAATATTGATCAATATAGCCTGTGAACTAATGAAATATCCGTCTTCCTATTCTGCCATTGCTCCTGTAGGCTTTAACTAGTTCTTACACACCTGCCACTCCTGTACTTTTGAAGATTCATTTCTCTTGAGATTTATTTCAAGAGCCTTCTTCTTACTCATCATTCTTTTCTACTCTGACACTGGAAAATGTTATTTTCTGTGACAGAGCTGCCTTCCAGTTCCTTCCATCTCCATCAAGTGCCTTGATCATTTTAAATTGCATTTGCAAACAGAGCTGTCTTGAAAAAATGATGAGCCACATGAGGCCTAGAAAAGTTGCCTCACCCTGAGATGCAGGGGTGGAGAAACTCAGAGGGAAGTTCCTTGGAAGGCCAGAGGATGGTAAAGTTTTTTCCTCCTTTACCTTTGTGAATACTAGAAAGATGTTACACAATCAGCTCCAGCTAACTCCAAAAGATCTTTCTTGAAAAAACTGCTGTTCAGAAACTTTTGTAAATGGCTGTATTGGGTTGCATTGCTTGATACAGTCATTGGTAAGGGTTGGCTTATGTGACTTGCTCTTCATTAATCACTAATTATGGGAAAATTAATGAGCCTATTATCTCAGTAGGCTTGAGTCCAAATTTGCCTAGGCAGCAATTAAGTTTGAGAGTTTTATTGTCACCTTGAACAAATTTTTCTATGTTGCAAAAATCATATCTGCTGAGCATGACACGTCGTGCTACAGCAAGGGTTCTGCGCATTTGCTCTTTTGTGAAGCAGGAGTTGGCTACCAAGGGTTTGTTTCCTTGAATCTGGCATTAGTGGCATGACTTCCTTTCATTTGGATCAGGGCTGTGTCCACCTTCCAATCAGTCAGGGGCTGCACACCCTGAGGGTTGCACCAGTGGAGGCTGGAGACTATGTGGGCTGCACCAAGGCAAGTCACAAGCCACCCCAACCCCCCCCCCCCAGC
>NW_017729024.1:49503788-49514530 GCF_001723915.1 Gavialis gangeticus | reverse complement strand
CCCCCCCCAGGCCACACATTGCACAGATGCCCCTCCATACCCACTGCACCGCAAATCTGCATGAGCACACCTCACCCACTGCACGTGGTGTACTCCCCTGCTGCATCAGGAGACCACTCAGACCCAGCCTAACCCTCACTTCCCTGTGGCCATGGGTCACGTTGTCCCACCCCTTGGGCAAAAGCAGGAAGCAGAAACTGGAAGAGGAAGGGGGAGCCTCAGACTCTGGATGCTGTCGCAGCCAAAGCAGTGGCAGGAGCAGCAGCTGGGCAGGAGCCCAGGAGCTGTAGATTAGCCCTTCGCAGCCTGCAGACCCGTTGTTTATACAGCCCTGATTTGGATAATTACTAGAAAGCCTTGTGATCTTCCTATTTTCCCCAACTGATTGCTGGATTTGTTTTATCCCTATTTTGGAAAACCAAATCTAAATAAAATCTCACCCTGATGTATTGGAACAAAATCTGCTTTGACTGTACCTGGAATAACTACTGTACGCATCACTGAAGAAGGGCTGCGAAGGGCTCACAGGTAATGAGTTATAAAGCCCTCTCCCTCTAGGGCATCAGCTCAATGTGCAACTTGTGCTGTTTCTTTCCATGCACTGTGGCTGCACCTATCTTTGATGGCCTTTGCATAGTGAAATGATGATCTGTCCTGCGTCTCCTGGAAAGGAGTCTGTGTCACCCAATCAAGGTAGGCAGACAAATGCTATGAAGGCATGGAGCCTCGGCTACCCCATGATCTCAGGAGACAGTGACTTCAGGCAAGGGATATGGTAAGCAGCCATGTAGGAGGCAGGTTGACACTGGCCTGCTTGGAAGAGGCTGAAGGAACTGGGTCTTCCCAGGTCAAGGGAACAGTAAGCCTCAAGGAAAAGCTAACTAGGCATTAAGCTTAATGTTATTGTTTTAAAGATAGGAGCTCTCCGAAAAGGTTTTCTTCTAAATAGCTAATACCTTGCTGTAAGGAGCCTCTTTGATCAGTGCCAGTGCCCTTGACCCCTTCCTGGCATCTGGGAACAAACCTCTAGGTCTCGAACTTGAGCCATTGTCTCTGTCACAGGATAGACTCATAAGATTCTCTCCTCTCAGTCCTGGGGGTGGATTGCAGTCCCCTCTGTGTCCAATGGGATTCCCTTTACAGGGCTGGTTTATGTCCAGGCTCTGCAATTCTCTTCCCAAAAAGGCAGCAGTCACAGGAATCAGTGATCTAACATCCTCTTTAAAGCAAAGCATCATTTATTTAGAGCCAACGCATTTCAGAGAAACTAGAACTTAAGCACAGACCAACAGACTGCATGCATGTCTAGCTTTTCCTCTGTAGCTCACCCTTCCCTAACGCTGGGAAGATCCTATGGCACAGACACCCACAACAATTTCCCTCTCTCTCCCACTCTCCTTCCAAGGAAGCCTATCTGCCTAGAAGTGACCCTCCTTATCTTGAGAAAGTTTTATTAATTCTTTAGTGCTCATCTGATCTTGAGGCTTCCAGTTTTCTCAAAATAAGGCTTATGCCTTATTTAGTATTCTAACAGCTTTCTCACTGTCACTCAGTTGAGTGTTCGGGTGTGTTTATTTAGTGGACAATTGCCATTTACTTTTCCCCAAATCTCCTATTAAGTTAGATCAATAATTCATCTAATAATAATCCACGGTCAAAAGCACCTTTACCTCACTGATCAAGCTTTGGCGATATTCATATGTTAATACAGAACAGCAGCACAACCACAACAACAGCACTTTATAGTTAATAGGGCAAATGTGGATTCAGATGATTCTATCGCTATCAAAATACAAAATCACAATCTTACTTAAAAAGTGGTGTTCATTAAAACTCCTAGAGCCAAATGAACCAAGGGGCTTCATTACCTTTTTAGAGTACTTGTGCAAAATTCTATATGGCACACAGAGACAACTGGTGGCTGGGTAACATATACTATACATGTAACTAAAAGACTTCAGTCAGTTAAATAATTGTATTTCTTGATAACTTTTAATCTGTGAGTAACAGATAAATCTGAATAGATAGCAATGTCCTACTGCAAAACAGCTCTTTCTGTCAATCCTATAACAATTGTCATTACAACATTGGAGATGGAAGTTGAACCTGCCTACCATCAGGACTGGAAGTATTTTAGACTCTAAAATTTAGAGTAAGGGAAGAATGTAATGGATCACAGTATAACAATGCAGGTAAGAGGGGGGAAAAAAGACTTCACAAGTCAAAGTGGAAAGAGTATTGTTATTGGATTCTCCATGGAAAGATAAAAATCTTTCCACAATAGAGTGCTGCAAAATAAGAACTGAATGTACTGGTTGGGACAGAGCCAGAGAGATGCACTGAAAAATTGTCAGCCAGGCTTTGGACTCAATCTGTTCAAAATGAACACCATCTTATTCTTCTATTAAGCAAATGGGCTCATTTACTTCTTTATTTAATTAGGCAAAGCTGCTCTACCCGATTCCTCAGCTAGCAATGTCAAGGAAAATTATCTGGAACAATATGCAAATCTGGTGGCCTGTTCATTATTAGAGAGACTAATTACAAGAGTCAGTGGATATTTTTCCAGACCTCTGGAGAACATACTCCAAGCAATAGAAGGAAATTTGTTTCTGAGAGATAGTGGGTTTCCAACCCATGGTTCATGGGCAAGACAAGGCCTGTAAGACCCTCCAGCATTGTTCACAACCAGAGGTGGTTTTGCTTTCCACACACAGATGCTGTTACAGGTTGACAGGAAAAGCAGAACATAAAGATACTTGCTAATTATGCCACCCATGGGCCCACAGAGATTGGGGACTACTGTAGCAAAGAAAGATTTGAGGCTATATTGACTCCAGTGGAGCTACACCAATGTACACCACCTAAGGATTAGGCTCCTGAACCTAGTGGTGTGGTTAGCATAGAAAAGAACAAGAAACTAAGGATTACATGCATCAGGGGACTAAATAAATACGACTGCAGTGCTTTAAGCTTCCATCCTTTCTTGGAGCATTTGAAGTCAGAGAAACATGAGCGTTAAGGAAGGAAGATTTAATGATTAAGGCACAGACCATTAGGAAATCTAGGTTCCAGCTTAGCCACAAACTTCTTGCTGCCATAAGACATAGCATTTAAACCTTTTTGACTTTATTTGTAAAGGCCTCAGGCAAAGCTGGCCTTAGGGAAAATAGTATCCTTGGTGAATTTGTATATTGGCACCCTGTCCCAAGTCAGCAGCACCACTTCAAGCAAAGGTAGGTGGGTAAGGGCACAGGGCACAGTCCAGCGGGGAGAGCAGCATGGTGTACCAAGCAGATACTGCTGCCATCCTGCATGAGCAAGGCTGACAGACTATAGCAAGCACCTCCCCCCCACCACAATATGTGCCTGGCCTGGCTTCTCCCGAGCAGCAGCTGGAGGTGGGGGTGGGTTGGGTTGGGCGTTGCTTCTCCTGCCTGGGGCAGGGATCGGTCAGGGTGTGGTGGGGTGGCGGGAGAGCACTGCTGTGAGCACAGGCTGCTCACAGGTGTCTGTGCATCTGTTTGGTGCCCCCCTGACCACAGTGCCTTGGGCAGTCACCTACATTGCCCACCGCTAAGGCCAGATCTGGCCTTAGGCCCCTAAAATTGTAACTATTCAACTAACCGCCAATGGTACTCAGGCATCAATATACATCTGAAAGTCTAGCCCTTTGTGCCTCCGTTTACCCAGTAAAACTGAGTATAGTGACTCCTACATGAGAAAGGCTGTGTGAAATTTAAGAAGCTAGTCCTGGAAATACTTTGTGGTACTATGGAAAATTAGGATGCATTACATATGTCCATTGCAAATGCATACATAGTGCTCACGTCAAGTACTCTGACTCAATAACTAAATAGCAGCAGCATTTAATCCATGCTACAAAGCTCCTAAGAAGTTCTGCATAAGACACTCATGAGGCATCTATATGGGCAGAGTTGGTGCACTGACAGGCATAGGTGTGATGCCTTCTCATTTGCAGCCAAATTTCAGGTAGATTTTACTCCTGCATTCCCTTATGTCTTGCATGGGGGTGCATTTCCTTTCAAAAGGAGAGCTGATTGACAGTCTTTAGCAGAGTTCTGTGCAAGCACCATGTCAGCAGACAAGTTACCAAGGCTGAGAGTAAAGAAGGAGCACAGGCAGGGATCATCGTGCCGTTCTGTGCTGGGACAGTACCAAACAATAGAGCGCTGACCTGTGGCTGGGGCTTGCTGGTTCTATTGCAGCACAAAAAACCCCCAACTGGGATAGAGCCCCAGACACACAGCTGAACAATCCCAATTCTACTGAAAAAAGAGCTGCAATATAAAATAGCCTGTTATTATATATAGCTGAACCTGTATACAATCTATAAAGTAACCAGTGAAGCTTGAGCCTCTGATATTGATCATTGTCTGGGTGTAGAATGAAAGAGGCAGCCACACATTAGTTTCCTTCCACCATTATTTGTGCACATGTTGAGCTGGATGAACAGCTAAGAAATGACCAATTTATAATGGTGCATAAATCTGTTGTTATCATTGTGACTAATCAATTCAGACTCTCCAAGACACATGGTGGCAATTATTTTCTTCCCCTCCTACTCATCCCATTTAATTTATTTCTGAAATTTATCTCCAACTCATGGCCTTTAACGGGTGGCCATCTCAAGGTGTTTATCTTTCTTTTAGTGCGACGTTAAATATTTTTCATCCTTTGTTTTGACATTTCAGGTATTAAGAGAGAAAGATCTCTTGTTTGCAGCAATTTGAAAAACTATAAATAACAAGTGAAAATCACAGAGATGCCTTTGCTGGAATTTCTTTTGCCTGCTTTCAGTAAAAGTTAAGATGGCTTCCCCAGGCTTGACAATAGAATAAGCCAAGCCTTTAGCAATGTACAATTATGCTGAAGATAAGTGAACCACACAGATTTAGACCATCAAAGGGACTGGCCACCCCAAGTAGTCATTCAGTAGTGATAATGTTGAAGTACAACCAACAGCATAAAGGACAAATGTTTCGGTCACTTGAATTATCTTGCTGAATCTGATATTGGGACTCATGTATTCAAACTGTGTCTGTGCACTATTTCCCATTTTTTATTATTGTATTCTGCAAATCCTGCCCCCAATTCTCAGGTGTGATATGGCTGATCACAGCTCTAACATTGACAATCAGATTACTAAGGAGCTCTTCTACCTACTGCAATTCTTAGGACCCTAAAATGACATTCCCATGAATTGGTATCTGGCTTAGGAAAAGGGTCATTGCTAAAGTGTCCCCACAATCTAGGTGGACCCCAGGTAATGGGGAGGGGGTGGGGGAAGGAGGATTAAATGCTAGCATAAATCTGAGTGACAGTAGAACACAGGAACCAGCCAAAAAAGACCAGGATAAGCAATAGCATTAACTGTACCTTCAAGTAATTTTATACTTATATCTAAATTATTATAATTTTCTTTCCAGGAGATAAGAGATTTTTCAGACTGTACCTCAACACTTCTACTAGAATGGGAAGAGGAAGCACCAAGAGCACATTTAACCAGTACATTCAGCTACACCTTTGGTGTCCCCATAGATACTTACTTATGCTCAATTCAAAAAGATAGACTAAAAGGAAACCTTCCTTCCAAATAACCCTGAAGTTTTAAAGAGTAGAAGTTTTGTGTGCCAGATACAGAGTTTTTCAAGTTTTATATGCCAGATTCTGCTCCAATTTAAAACAATAAGCTTTTCCACTAACTTAAAAAGGGGTCAAATCATTGTACTCATTTTTATTAAACATAAAGCAGATGCTGCCCTCTCTCCCCCAGTGATATTCATTCACATTCTTTAAGAAAAAAAAGCGGCTTCAGTTGTATCCATGCCCCTTTTCTCTTTGAATACTAGAACAGCCACACCATATCAGGATGATGCACCTTCATTATTTCATGTAAGAACTCTTGTGCAGTACTAAGGAAACTCCATTCGGGCTGTAGCAACTGGATCTTTATTAAGTGCAATGTATTCAGTGGTGCTGCTTGCAACCATGTGGCACACTATATTCAGGGCTGTTGCTCATTGCCTGAGAACAGAGCCTGCTGAACTTACTGGTATCACGTGAGAACAGAGTTTACTGGTGTCACCCTCAGAATCATCCTTCCTATATGTCCTGTTCAGCTTGCAAGGTCCCCTGATGGGTCAAAGGGAGGTACAAGAATCCTTGGAACAAACAATAAAATTACCAGCACAGGAATGTTTCTTCCTGATCCCAGGCTTATGAAACGTGGGACTTTCTAGCCTTCCTTTTTCTTTATTCTGCTGCATACATCTTTGGATTATTTTCTATTATAATTGAACAAAGTTTGCAGAATATCCTCAGCAACAGAATCTCAGTTTCTTAATAATAAATAGTTACATAAATAAGATAAGATCAGGGATCAGAAACTTATTATCTGGGATACCAGCAACAAACTGTTTGCCAGCAGTGTACAGACCAAAAATCTTTGGTAGAAGTTACTGAGAGTGTGATTCTGGCTAGGGAAGAGCAACAGTACCTCAGATTATGTTTGCAGAGATTTCTCGAGCAGGACAAAGAGCAGGGAAACCACTGAGTTATCTAGTTATTGCAAGTTTTCCAGTTCGGTTCAACATACTATCCTCACTGTTATTGAGCTGGAGAGCAGTGGCTTCTGAGTGACAGAGTTGGCACAAAAACTTGCAGTCAAACTGAAATCTCTCCATTGCCTTTAACAGGAGCTACATCAGACCCATCTCTCTCTGACTACTGTACAAGACACACACCTATATGCTGCTGCGTTATAAAAGTGCTGATAGCAAAAATGGAAGATCAAAGTGCCCAGACATTTCCATGGGAAATGATAAAAGTTTGTAAAGAGGAAATTCCACATTATTCAAATGAGGAGCATTCATAAATGTCGATTAGGGCAAATTTCACCTCTTCAAATTGACCCATTTATCCACAGAATGGCTCAGCTGGATGTTCTGTACACTGCTTCCAAAGAGAACTTCCATTTACAATGGTAAAAGTTCCAGTTCCAGAACAATTACAGAAAGTACATTAGCAAGTTGAGGCCAGCTTTTGTTTTCTGTTATTCTTATGTCATTTTGGAGTCTCTCCAGTAAAGTGAGTGATTGCAGAGTCACTCAAGGGAAACTTAGAAGAGAATCTTGTCAACAATAAGTCCCAAATGAAAATCTGAGAGGAGAATTTTTGCTCTTGAGCTGAACTGATAGTGTTCTCCGTATTCTGTAAGTATTGTCTTTTGAAGGATCACTTCCATTCCCTAACACAGAACAGCAAGTGCTGATTTTGCTGGCATGGTACAGTGTTCCTAGAAATTCTGCCCAGTAGCATATTGAATAAGTAGGTTGCTTTTGGCAGAGAACTCAGAAAATTTGATCACTCTCACTGCAGCATAACAGAGTTCACACATTTCCTTGTCACTGGAGCTTTGCATTTCTAGCACTCCACCCCAGCAGGGAAGACTATGCTGTTGCCTATTTGAGACAAGGCTACTGCTGCTGCAACCCCTGTATATTCTTATATTTTGAAACATCAAACAGACAAAAAAATTTTTAAAAAGATGCCACTGTAGAACATTGAGAGCAAGCTGCACAGAAAGACCGTATGACATTAGACATCACTGGATATGGCACCAAGCCTCTACTGTTTTGGGGATGTCATTACAACCCTAAAAGAACCTCCAGGAATGTGCCCAGTGTACGGGTTTTCCTGGACTAGAGAAACTTTGTACATCGATACACTGACAGCAATGCAGAAACCTCTGCACTGACAAGACCTAATAGAGAGGGGGTAGAATATTTGTCAAGAAGCCAGATTTTTCTAATCTATATATTCCTGAAATATATATTCCTCCGGAAATAGGTTTTAAATAATTGGGCACTGGACATTTATTTTGTTCTTAGATGTACTCCTCAGTCTGTAGGGAGTGATCTTTAAGAAATATTTAGATTTTTTCTCTGTACAAAGTATAAAGTGAAGGAACCACATATGTATTCAGTAAACAACGTACCTATCACATGGAAACCATAGCACACAGGGAGTGCTGCTATACTAGAAAGCTCAGGCTATTCAAAGAACTTTTTATTTCACTTCCTCTATACTATAAAAAGGGAAAGGGGAAAAAAAGAGGCGTTTGATTTTCCTTAACTACATTCAATTTTCAGTAAGCGTGAAATATTAATTTAGTGAAAAGACAGTGACATCTGCTTTGAAGCCTTTTTTTTTTTTTTTAAACTTGGCCCTGGATGGAAATGCACTGCACTACAAAGAAGTCACTAGTGATCATTTTCCACTCACGCCTTAGTCTACAAGCCATTGATTGTATTCTGTCAAATCACAGTCTTCCAAATCACAGCACAGAGTCCTTTGCTGCTGGACATTTCCATATTTTAAAATCTAGCTACACAAGCAAAAGGATGGAAAACAGAAAAATCTCCAAGACCAATTCTTATTCACACTGAGACTCCTTTCTACTACTCCAATTTCATGAATGGCTTTAGAGTAATTAGGAACTTCATCATGAAAGACAAAGTCAGTCCACTATATACCTGTTAGGATTTCACCAATGCATGTTCACCAAGATCATGTTTTAAAAAAAGTAAAAACAACATATATTAAGATACACTGAGCATGTATTTTACTTTTATTTTACACAGACCCTGCAAATGGGCATCAAGCACTTTTCTGGACTCTTCGTGATGTTATGCATTGGTTTTGGCTTGTCCATTCTCACCACCATTGGAGAACATATAGTATACAGGCTGGTCCTACCACGAATCAAAAAGAAATCCAAGATGAAGTACTGGCTCCATACAAGCCAGGTATGTATTCTAGCAGCACATCAGTCATTCTATCATTTAATAGTACTGCTGTTCAGTAAAGGCCAAATCAAGTCACTGGAAAGACTGCCTTCTTGGCTTCAGTGGGTTTTGGGCCCAGCCTTAAAATATTTTTAGGATTATTACTATACTCTGTTCCAATGCATGCTAGTGAGAGTTTCACAAGTGACATCAATTGGAGCAGGAGTAAGACTCCTCAAAACTCATTCCCCGTGATGGTGCTTTTTCCTCAGAGCAGTAAACATTTCCTTAATCTGAAGGAGGAAGTTGACATTGACTTGGAACATTTATTATGACGCAAAAAAGGAGAAATTTTCAAATAAGCCCATGAGCAGGTTACATGGTTCCGGGGGTTTGTAAACTTAAGGCATTTTGACAAGAACAGTCCAAGTTTCTGTACACATGGATAGGCTCTGCCATTTCAGAGTCATTGGGGGGAAAAGGAGTCATAGCAGTTAACAATTCTCCGCTGAGTGCATCAGTCAGAACACAGGAGGTCTTATGCTCACTTACACAAAGGCCCTTAGTAAAGATTCTCAATTGCCACATTAAGATATGGTAAAGAGGGATAAAAAGTAATACAGGAAGTAATACAATAACATTATTCTTATAGTTAATCATAGCCCGCCTCATCTATTTGGGTAAGCCGTGTTAAGGTACATACACTGGGGCAATGATAATTGTGTCTGCTGGGGACTATGTAAGGTAAGTGTTTGGAAAGATGAGGTTTACTTAACACTGAAGAGAGAAACACAAAAGGGGACTTCACTGAGGACTTCAGATTACAAAGTAGATAATGCAAAATGAACACTACCCCCAACCCTTTTATTTTAAACCCTTTGAATGCCTTTTTCTAACCCAAACACTTTGCAGCTATTCATGTGCTCTTGTATCACAGGACATTTTTTTTCACAAGATATGTTGTGTCATTCTTATATTAGTTTTCCCCTAAATGGTGTTTGGGTTCTATTTCTCTTTGGGACTTTG
The DNA here is from genome assembly GCF_001723915.1 of Gavialis gangeticus. NCBI lineage: Eukaryota > Metazoa > Chordata > Crocodylia > Gavialidae > Gavialis > Gavialis gangeticus. Next base: position 49,504,694 of record NW_017729024.1, on the reverse strand, counting down.
TGCACCAAGGACCATGAATAGACATTACATTTGTCCTGGGAGAAACCATTTCCTCCTGAGAGAAAGTGTGATCATTCAGACATCCATGTCTGTTGTCACAGAACAAACCCCCAAAAGGTTCATGGGATAAGATGAGCTAACAGTTTGTCTTGGGACATCACAAAGTCCATCTAAATAGTTGTTTGGGGACTGCATCATTGAATCAATGGCGGAAAAGTGGCAGTGCATCCAAACGCTCACTAACCTCAATTATAAAGGCAGTGTGTGTACAATAAAACCTTGTTAATTCAAAATGCAGGGGACCAAAAAATACTGAAATAAATGCATTTGAATTCTCCAAATTACAGTATTACAGCTTATTATACTACAGCTTATTATACAGTACTACAGATTATTATACAAAATCACTGTACAGTACTGCATAGATTTCATAGACATTAGGGCTGGAAGGGACCCCGGAGGATCTTTGAGTCCAGCCCCCCTGTCCCAAGTGCGGGAAGTCAGCAGGGATCATAGGATCCCAGCAAGATAAGCATCCAAATGCATCTTGAAGGCATTCAAAGTGAATGCCTTGAACCGCCTCCGGTGGCAGTCTATTCCAAACCTTCGGGGCTCGGACTGAAGAAGTTCTTTCTTATGTCCAGCCTGAATCGGTCACAGTGGAGTTTGTGATTGTTTGATCTTGTCATCCCTTGGGGGGCTCTGGTGAACAGACATTCCCCCAGATCCTGATAAGCACCCCTGATAAACTTATAGGTGGCCACCAGATCACCCCTGAGCCTGCACTTTTCCAGGCTGAATAGCCCCATGGCTCTCAGCCTGTCATCATAAGGTCTGTTTTCCTGACCTCTGATCATGCGCGTGGCTCTCCTCTGCACCCTCTCAAGCTTCTCCACATCCTTTTTG
>NW_017729024.1:49487413-49498788 GCF_001723915.1 Gavialis gangeticus | reverse complement strand
TAGGCCCTAGGACACAGCCTTGTGGGACCCCACTAGTCACAGCGCACCAAGATGATTGGCTCCTGTCAACCACCACCCTCTGGGTCCTACCACAGAGCCAGTTACCCAGCCAGTGGATCATGGTGACATCAAGGCCGCAGTTAGCCAGTTTAGCCAAGAGGTGATTGTGGGATACAAAATCGAAGGCTTTTTTTAAAGTCGAGGTATACGACGTCGATCTCTTCCCCCTTGTCCAGGTGATAGGTCACCTGGTCATAAAAGGAAATGAGATTGGTCATGCAAGACCTACCCGCAACAAACCCATGCTGGGTATCCCTCAGGATATTGCCTTCAGCTAGTCTGTTAAGGATGGTCTCCTTGATAATCTTTTCCAAGACCTTCCCCAGGATAGAGGTCAGGCTGATGGGCCTGTAGTTTGTCGGATTTACTGTCCTCCCTTTCTTGAAGACAGGCACCACATTGGCCCTCTTCCAATCATTGGGCAGTTCACCAGAGCGCCAAGAACTCTCAAAGATGCGTGCCAGGGGCTGAGCTATGATGCTCGCCAGCTCCCTGAGTACCCTTGGATGTAACCCATCAGTATAATCTCTCTCAGTTTCTTAAAGAAAAGTATATTGTGATCTGCTTGACCATCTTCTCATATTGGTTATGGACAAATGCATTGATTTTTTTCCCCCACAGCTTTCATTAATCCCTCATCCATGGCAGCAGCATTGGCATTCAGTATGGAACTGAGGACTGCAAGCACTGCACATGCATCCTTTCATGGTATGTGTGCTTGCTCCTCATTTTCTTCCAACTCCTTGTTTTCTTCTATGTCTTCCTCCATGGGGGTTTCTTGACTTGCTTTTTTACCACTTTCTTCTGCAAAAGTTAGCACCTTATTATCAACATTCAAAAACTCTTAGACCTCAGTGGGGCAGGCCATTTCTCCCTAAAGCTTAGCCCAGTTCGGATCATCTTAGAATCATAGAAAATCAGGCTTGGAAGGGACCACAGAAGGTCATCTAGTCCAACCTTTGCTCAAAGCAGGACCATCCCCAACTATATCACCCCAGCCAAGGCTTTGTCTAGCCGGACCTTAAAAACCTCCAAGGATGGAGATCCCACAACTTCTCTCGGTAACATTTTCCAATGCTTTACTACCCTTCCAGTGAGAACACTTTCCCTAATATATAACCTAAACTTCTCTTGCTGCAACTTGAGACCATTGCTTCTTGTTCTGTCATCTGCCACCACTAAGAACTGTCTAGCTCCATCCTCTTTTGAACACCCCCCTTCAGGTAACTGAAGGCTGCAATTAAATCTCCTCTCAGTCTTCTCTTCTCCAGACTAAATGAGCACTTCTGCATGTGCCCAATGCCTGCTCCAACATGTTCTAATTAAAGCACTTCAGAGCAGACTTGATTAACTGAGTCTGCTGAAATGTTCTCATCTGAATGCTCCAGCAGCCACGGCATCATGTGTACTCAGCTTCCCAGTATTTTAAAATGGCAGCGGGGATGCTTTAACTAGCAATATGAAAGCTTTTTGAACGAGCTTTAGTTAAAGCACCCCTACTGGCATTTTGAAGCTTGGGAACTGTCTCCCTTGAGACACTGCAGACATTTTAATCACAGTAGCTCCTGAGAGTTGCTGTAATTAAAAAGCCCCACCCCCACACCAGAGCACATGTAAAGACACCCAATAAGCCCAGTTCCCTCAGCCTCTCCTCATAAGTTGTGCGCTGCAGCCCCCTAACGATTTTCATTGCCTTCCACTGGACTCTCTCCAATTTTTCCACATCCTTTTTGTAGGGGGGGGTGGGAGGCAAAACTGGGCACAGTACCCCAGATGTGGCCTCACCAGTGCTGAATAGAGAGGAATAATAACTTCCCTTGATCTGCTGGCAATCACTTCCCCTGATCTGTACTCCTACCGCTGCAGCCCAGTATGCAGGTAGCCTTCTTTGCAACAAGGGCTTACTTTTGGCTCATATTCAGCTTACAGTCGCTCCCCAGCCTGTACTAGTGCATGGGATTGTTCCATCATAAGTGCAAGACTTCACACTTCTCCTTATTGACCCTAATGAGATTTCCTTTGTTCCAATCCTCCAATTTGTTGAGGTCTCTCTGAATCCTGTCCCTACCCTTATGCATATCTACTTTTCCCCTGGTTGGTGTCATCTGCAAACTTGCTGAAGGTGCACTCTATGCCATCAATCCACTTAGGACTTCTCCCAACCACCATAAGTTTTCAAAGATGATGGCCAGTGGCTTTGCAATCACATTAGCCAACTCCATCAGCACCCTTGGGTGCATCCCATCCTTCTACATGGACTTGTACATGTCCAGCTCTTCTAAATAGTCCCTAACCTGTTCTTTTGCCACTGTTGGCTGCTCCCCTCTTTCCCAAACTGTGCTGCCAAATGCAGTAGTCTGGGAGCTGATCTTGCCTGTGAAGACCAAGGTGAGAAAAGGTATTGAGTGCTTCAGCCTTTTCTACTTCATCTGTAACTAGGTTGCTTCCCTATTTACTAAGGGACCCAATGCTTTCCCTGATCTTCCTCTTGTTGGTGACATATTTGTGGAAACCCTTCTTGTTACCCTTTGCGTCTCTTGCTAGCTGTAACCCCAATTGCGTGTTGGCCTTCCTGACTTCATCCCTGCATGCCTAAGCAATGCTCCCAGTCATTTGTCCACATTTCCACTTTTTGTAAGCTTCCTTTTTGTGTTTTACCTAACTGAAGAGTTCCCTGCTAATTCAAGCTGGTCTTCGGCCATATTTGCTAGTCTTCCTGTGCCCCCAGTAGGGTTTCTTTAAAGTACATCCAGTTCTTCTGGACTCCTTTCCTCCCTCAGACTGGCCTCCCAAGGGACTCTGCCCATAAGTTCTGTGGGCAGTGAGTCCAAGTCGGCTTTTCTGAAGTCCAAGGTCCTTAACTCTGCTGCTGTCCTTCCTTCCTTTCCTCAGGATCCTTAACCCAATCATCCTATGGTCACTGCTGCCCAAGTTGCCATCCATTACAACACTCCCCACCAATTCTTCCCTGTTTGTGAGCAGCAGGCCAATCACATCTTGCTTAAACTCAATTTTTTTGCCAGCCTTGGTGCCAAACCCTCCCATTACAAAACAACTGGTGATGATGTGGAGTGGAACTTTATCCCATGCAATAATGACATTCCTCATAGCATCAGGAATGCTCCTTTCTTGTGGAACTGTTGCTTTCCAGGAAACCCCCTGCAGCAGGTAACTTGCTGGTTGTTTCTGGTATGCCGACTTAATGTGGTGTATTATTCTCTGATCTAGGGGCTTCATGTAGCTCATGGTGTTTGCTGAGAGAAAGTAAGATCACATGTGCTTCAGTCCTAGTCCTTCCCAATTGTAAGCTGAACAATTATCAATTGGTAGAAGCACATATCAATTTTGGCATGCCGTTTTTTCTTCAAATTGGAGCAGCCACTCTCAAAACAAGTTAATTGTCATCCATGCATTATTGTTGGCCCTGTATAGGCACTGCAGGTGTTTCACACCCTTCATACACTATTTCAAACTTCCCCACCAGTAGTGGCTGTAGTTTCTCACTACCATTGGCATTAAAGCAGAATAGTACAGTGAACCTTTCTTTGTTTTTCTCCCCACTGTGAAACATTTCTCCTTTAAGTGCCACTGTGCTATCAGGCTGCAGGTTATAAAAAAAGTGCCATCTCATCAGCATTGAACATGTTCTTTGGCATGTATTTATCCAGAATTGGCTTCACATTTCCATGCTAATTTTATGTAGCCATGGCATTGATGGAATATTCTTCGCTGAGTACAGAAAGCCTAAAGGTGTTGTGACAAGGTTGGACTCTCTGGAGCCAAACATTAAACCACTGAAACTTGGTTCCTAGATTCAATGCAATGTTGTCTGCTTCCCAGATATCAGAATAGTATTCACCTTACATCACAAAACCACTCAAATAGTTATTTTTCTAATTCTGAATGCTTTGTACCTCAGATTCTTTTCCTCGCCCCAGTTTCATATCCTTCCGTTACAATCTTCTCTATTGAATCCTGCTTCTTCAAATAGGTTGAAAGTGTAGAAAGAGAAATGCCATACTCTTTAGCAATTCCCATTTTGGATCTCCTCTCCCTTATCTACCTCGTATATCACTTTCAACTTCTGCAAAATTGTTAACTCATTATACTTCCTCTTGGTTGCCATGACACTCAGCCCTGCTGGACTTACGCACAACTGAGAGGTATGTACAGTTCTGGCAATATAAAATTACTGGCATGTTATTGATCAGTAGTGGGGCTGTTGCTATGCATGGCATACAACGACTAGAAAAGGACACCATCCCTGCAGACTAGTTTTGCAGTGTTATCTACACGGTATTACTGTACTGTATTTTGAAGTAAATAAACCAGTTTTTATGGGTTTATGGTCCAAAAGGACCAAAAATGGCTTTGAATTTGAAAGTAGCCATATTTCATATGATCCATATTGTAATACATGCAAAAATCTATCCTTTTGGCTGGGGCATGACAATATTTTTGAGGTGAGGTAGCCAACACTTTGAACTATCCAATATCAAATTAATGAGATTTTACTATACATGCCAATCCCAGGACTTTTCTGTCCCAGGACACAGGTACAACTGGTCCCAGGTGAAATGCAATGTCTGTTCCTAGTCAAAGACACATTCTTGAAGCAACACTAGGAGTCATTGTGGAACTTCCTAAGCTGTTACTGTCATTCAGATGTCATTCATCATGCATGCAGGCATGTAGGAGATAGAATAAGAGAGGAGACCAGCTGGTATAACCTTTGCATGACATCACTGACCTCCATTTAATTATGTCTACTCATAAGAGGATGGCTGTGGACTTGTATCCCACACACTGCTAGTTAGGGTAAAACCTTTTTTGGACAGACTAGGTTTTGGCTGAGTGCCGAGTCATTTCTGGAAGTTGTGAACCAAGAAGAACTATAGTATTTCTCTGTAAAGAGAAAAAGAGGATATTTTAAACATAGTTGGTAGTAGAAATAGCCCCACTTGAGTACTTTTGAGTTCTTGGAAAGGTAGAATCCACACTACACTGTAGCTTGTTAAGGATATACAAGTATCCTTGGAAGCTTTTGAGAACAAGTTAGATAAATACTTGACTGGGATGCTTTAGTTAGGGATGATAATGCCTTGAGCAGGGGATTGGACTAAGTGACCTTGTGAAGTCTCTTCCAGCCCTAATTTTCTATGATCTTGTATTTTATTTTGGAATATCAGCTCTTACGCTTTCTATACATACAAAAAATGTGAGCTCATTTCCTTGGTCATTCTTCTTATGAAGCTGAGGCAAATCAGTTTTTTTCTGTCTGCCTTTGGTAGTACATAAAAAGTAGCAGTCTTGCTGGTTAATAACTTCATAAAAGGTACAAAAATTGCATTTTAGAGATACCAAGAAAAAGAACCACAGGGAAATCCATTCTTTCTTAAAATGTTATAGCAAGGTAAGATTCATATTAAGGCCAAAACCCCACTTTTCTCCCGATATAGTAGGAAACCTCCATCTCAGTATATATGAGGTTAACGTTTGTTTGTATCCCTGAATGTGTGGCTGGGTGGACAGGGGTAGAATGCTGTACCTGTATTCAGGCAGATCACATGCCAAGTCCATCCCAAGAAGAGGGGGAAATTTCATTTTATTTGCACTGAAATTGCTCCAATTTGTTTTTCACTAGAGATTACATCGTGCGCTGAACAGTTCATTTATTGAAGAAAAACATGAGCCCAAGACAAAACGAGTAGAAAAGAGGTAAGAAGTTGCCTTATAGGCTTATTTTGAAACTAAATTTGTTCAGACTGGCTATTTAGTTATGAACCTAAAGATATTCCACAGAAGCTCAGAGAAAACTGTCACTTTGATGATTAGCCAATAATAGCGCAGGCTCCACTTCTTCAGATGTGCAGAGAGAAGGAAAAATGGAATAGTTTTAATTTAATAAGGAGATATTTTTATTCATTAACATTTTGTCCACACTAGAATTCATAAATCCAAAAAACCCAAATATCTTCCCAATACTCATTGCCAGCCCAACATTTTTATAAATGTTGACACTCCTTTTTATCCTCTGTTACCTTTTTGCCAAGCATGGGGGATGTCCAGGCAGCATCCCAGACACAAGATGGCCAAACAGCATGTAGGGCAATCTTGTCTTCCACGAAGGGTACCCTAATACTGAAACCCAGGCTCCAGGCAACCATTTTGCCACAAGAATTGACTATAAATCGGGGACCAACCCAAAAAGCAAGCACCTTGTTTGTATGTCTCTCTATAAAACACCAAGCATCTTAAACAAAGTACAAACAAACTGAACCATAAGGATAGTATGTCATCCTAAAACAGGGTGCTGGCTCACATTAAGAAAGAACTTGAAAGGTTTCAATTGAGCATTGTTGCCATGGGTGGCAATGTTTTTGAAGTGGTACTTGTATGAAGGAAATCTAGATATAGTGTTGCTTCCCTATAGGCAACTAAAGATGAAGATCAGTCAAGGTAGCACTCTTGCAAGTTACTGCCAAAAAACTCTCCATGACTTGTATCCAAGAAAAGACCTTCTCTGCCATCATGATGGAGACACAAATATGGATTTCATTTGGTTTATTAGTTTTGGAGTCATTGAATATGTACTTGAAAAGTAGGCTTTCGGACAAATGGGTCATGTGAGGAAATGAAGGGTGACATTTGTACATATACAGAAACATGAATGCTCATCCTTCCAGTGTTTATTCCACCTTCTCTGTCACTTCTTAAGGAAGCTCAGATCATGCTCACATCCTTTCCCTTGCAGCTTCTTAAATTCGGAAGCACAAACATTTGGAGGTGCAAAGAAACTTCTTTCAAAAAGGTGACTGATGCAGAAATGTTCAGGCCCCTGAAGTGCCAGACTTCGTAACAAGTGACACCAAGAAACCAACGTAGAATAGCTTTTTAGTGTATTTGTGGGGGTCTTGGCTCCCGTGTTCTTTTCCATGTGAAAGCTTTTTAGCTGCTGTTTAAAAAAAAACCAACACTCCCTAAAATTGAGAGATAAAAGCAGAACACCACAGAATAATACAATTTGGGCAGGGCTTTCTGCTGACAAAGTGCAGAAAATACATGCAGACACTCCCTATACAACTGGTTTAGAGATAAAAACCATGAAAATATGCTTAAAAAGAAGGGGGAGATGCAGAAGGGCAGTTTTGCAACCTCTGATTAGACAGGGTTGCTGCTATCAGGTTCTAAACACCCTTGTTAAAAATATGGCTCAAGCTGCAGTACGAACAGGACCCTGATGAATTCAGCTCAAGGCTTCTGGTAACCTACAACACACAACCATAATGAATACTAATATAGCAGGGGATGCACTGTGCTCTCAAATCAATTAAATGACTTTTTTATTCCTCCTGGAGGTTGTTGTATTATTGCTACTTCCCCACTTCTCACCATTTATAATACAGCACAAGTTATTTCTGCCATTTCTCTAGAAGGACCCTTCAATACTTTCTTCATTCAAAAGTTCCAGAAAGGCTCGTCTAAGACATTGCTCACATATCCGCACGACCTCCACACCTAACATGGAATGGGGTTCATTTATTTTATGATCCCCACCTACCTCTAACTCTGAATGCACGTGTAATAGACAACATAGCTACTATTCAAAGACTTATTTCCATCCTCTTTGGACCTTCCACTACCACTACAAGCAGCAGCAATGGGACAGCTCTGTGAAGAGTCTTATGTGTTGGACTGTAGTATGTCAGGGGGTGGGGGGGGATGGATGGAGTCATTCAAATATTGGTCTTTAATACCATCCTTAATACAGAGTAAGGCCCTTCTTCCAAAGAAGGGTTTCTCATAAAAAGCGCATTATACCTGCTATGTGAGATCTGAACCATTTTGAGAACAATGCATTTGAGTATAATGGACAGGTATTATGTTTGCACCAGGAAATATGCCCTTTTCCTGGTACAAGACATAAGCATACAAGTGTTCAAGTAGTTTCTGGCAAAAAAAACACTTGTGATTCCACTATAAACACTTAGCTATTTCAGCCAAGAACTATGTGAGAGAGTGACATCATGTGCCTCTATGGTTTCACATAGTGGGATGAGGCTCCCTAGGACTCCCACCATCCCACAATCTTCTGCTTTCCATCTCCCTTTCCAAGGGAAAGCCAACTGAACCTTTTTGCTTCCACTTTACTATTTAAGTAGCGGATGATAGTTTGTGCCCACCTCACTGCAGCTGGGACTCATTCTTAAGAATAATGCGACTTTTGATAATATAAAACTTTATGGAAATATTAAGGGCTAGCTCTACAGGAGTGTGTTTTAGACACCTCACTGCCTCTCCAGTTTGAAATCAGACAGGCACCCAAATCCTTGTGTAGATCCAGGATTTAGAGTTATCAAACTTTCCCTTTTTTCTGTTGGTAGGTAAATGACTAAGACTTGCTACACGTGCCAAATGGCTTGTATAGGAGAAGAGTAAGTGAAATTCAGGGAGTTCTGCTGAGCTCTTTGGAGTCATAAGAGCTTTTATATAGCCATCTTAGGGGAAATAGCTTTTCACTGAGGCCTGACCTACTTCTTCAAAGGGTGCGATATCCATGGTTAAATGTATGATCTGCATTACTGGCACCAGATATACTTAAAACTTTCTCCACTCTCTTTTCTGTAGTTAGATGGAAAAAAAAAAAAGCAGCACCCATGCTGTTTAGTGTACTAATCTGAAAACACATGCAGTCAGAACCACTTCTTGCTATGCCTAAAGCTGCAAGATGTATTCCAAACACGCCAATAAATGCTGGAAAACGTGTCATTTCTGAGGCCCCCTGCTGTTAAGAGCCCATCATACCAGAGAACTGCATCATTTGTGAATTTAACAAAATAAGCACCTAAGAGACAAGATTATCAAAGAGTCTTTCTACTCTGTTTAAATGCCAACTGGTCAACCATACATACTAGATTCAAGGCAATTTACTCAAGTAAGTGCGAGACTGAATGCACTTTTCGTTCCTGTTTCTTACCATTACAAACTCCACGTAGCCAAAATTGAGGCGACTCTTTGCTCCATTTTCCAGGCATCTAGAAAGAAGTAGCCTGATTATCAGCGATGCTCAGCCTCCGCAGTTTGCTTATAAACTCTCAGGATCAAGCCCCTTGTTATCTGTTTTTTTAGACATCTGTTCCTTTAATGGCGAGAGTCAGGAGCCGTTTGTACAAGTGGCCTTCAGACCCATCCCCACCAGAGACAGGTTGAAATTGCTAGCGTGGTATTTCCTACCAGCTGCTCTGGGCTCCCCTACAGCCCTTTGCTAGAGCTGGCCTGAAATTTTCTGACAAAACTGATTTTGCACCAGAAAATTATGATTTACAGAAAATGTAACGTCTCACAAAGAGAGGGAGTATTGACAAACTTTTTCAAACCTGGTAGGCTGCTGAAGCCTGCAGCTCCAGGGCAGATGCATCAAGTAGACCATGCAGCAGTTCTCTGCTCTCCACAGCCAAGCAGGGAACCCAGGAATCCCTAGGAGTCACAGTTTAAGGTGGGGATCTCAGCATTTCCAAGCCTGGTAGCCCCAGCTGGAGCCAGGTCTGTTCTGCTCTTCAAGGATGTCACACATCTGAGTGTCATCCTCCTGTTAGACTGCCCAGTTCCTACCTTTTGCCCACACTGGCTGCAATCTGGCTTCTGTTGCTCCTTCCCAGCCATAGTCATGACTCCTTGCCTTTCCAGTCCAGTCCCCACAACAGCTCTCTGTCTGAGCTAGACATATGTCTGGCTTTATCATAGGGCTGGAGCAGAGGGAACAGCACTCAAAGTCTCCACCAATTTCAGCCATCACTCTGCTGGGAGAAATGGATAAAGAAACTCAAGCCCACTCCCCACTATCAGATGTATAAGCCAAAGGCTGCCTATTTAAAGCAAATCCACCCTTTGTTGTTTCCCCTGGTCAGATCCTACCTCCCCTCTTCCACTCTCTGCAAGGCAGCTTGTCTCCTTCCTCTCTCATATTCTTCTTCCCAGGGTAACCCTCCTGAAAGTTATCCCCTCACCATCCTCCCTTCCTCCCCAAGCCTTGTGCTCTACATACACCCTTGGCAAGTCCCCAGCTGCTGCAGGCTTGCAATTAGCCCAGCTGAGGGAGGTAACTAGTCTTCCAATTAACCCTTTATCAACCAGAACCCTTCCTGGGGTGTGAGGCTCCTATTCAAATGTTGGGAGATGTCCCCCACACCTGGAAGTGCTGTGTGAACACAGAAGAGTGAAATGATTTAATTTTAAATATTATCAACTCTTTGTGCAGGTCCAATGCAGGGAACAGTCAGCACTCAGTGTGGAATACAGCTAACCCTGGCAGTTGCCACCGGCGGAAATACATCTACACAGACGAAGGGCAAAACGAGGTGACCACCCGGCAGCACCAGGACATACCTCTGCCCCAAATGCGGAGAGAGACTCCTACTTCCCTGACTACCAACGGGAAAGCAGACTCCCTTAATATTGCTAGGACCTCAGTGATCCAAGAGCTCACAGAGTTGGAGAAGCAGATTCAAGTGATCAAACAGGAGCTGCAGCTAGCCATGAACAGGAAAAATGAGCTGGAAGAGTATCAGAGGACAAATAGGACTGCAGAGCCCTAGGCCCCCAGGCCCCTTGTACAATTTACAATGCACTCTTGTAATGTCAGAAAGAGGCATGGTGATAAAGTGAGAGATATGTCCTCTGTCTTACTGCAAGGCAGAATGACAGCAGCTGCAGCAAAGACCTTGCTTCTGGCTCCTTGGCCTTGCCAGAGGATGAAGTTCTCACTCTTTCTGTGAGCAGCACTTGGCTGTTCTGAAAGGTGGCCTTGGACCTGGGAAACTGCGAGCGTCCAGACCACACTGTTCCCATCTCCTTCTCACAACACAAAAACAAAGTTTCCACTTTTTAGCCCTTTCTGTGCATTCATTAAAAAAAGAAAAGAAATCTACACTGATTGTCAGATGTGCATCTCTTATTGGTTTTATTTTGTTAATATAAACAACAATGGGTTCAAGGTCCATCCACCCCAGGGGTTCCCAGTGTTTTGGCCCTGAAGGGCTATTTCAAAGGGTCAGTCCTGGGTGGCAGGCCACATCAAAGGGGGTCACAGGCCCCTGGCTCACCTGAGATCTTACATTAGGTCTAAATTACATTTTGAAAATCCCACTCTTCATGTCTTAAAATCTCAAAGCATAGTTTCATAGTTTCATAGATTTAGGGTCGGAAGGGACCTAGTAGATCTTCTAGCCCGACCCCCTGCCAGGGCGGGAGAACAACAAAACCCCAAAACAAGAAACGGGACTCAAATAAGTCCAGCCAGGTAGGCATCCAGCCTC
>NW_017729024.1:49471095-49482413 GCF_001723915.1 Gavialis gangeticus | reverse complement strand
TTTTAGTGCCTCTGCAAGCTGGCCTGAAAATTCCCTGTCCAGCTCCTCCTCTTGGTTGGGGGGTCTGTAGTAGACCCCCACCGTCAAATCCCTCTCCCCCTGCCCCCCCTGAATCTTGACCCAGAGCACTTCAGCTTGCCCTTCCTCTGACCCCATTCTGCTGGCAGAGGATGTGTAGTGCTCCTTGACAAAGGCTCCAATGCATTTTGAGGCCTCCTTTTCACATCAGTGAGAATCAGACCTGTCATTGTAAAGGCATTTACTCCAAATGTATCTCTCCAATGCAATCTCTCAATGTCTCTCTTCAGTCTATTTGGATTGGAAACATAGGGGAAAGAAACATAACCTGTTCAGCAGGGCAAGCAGATAGCACATCTACCTAAGTGATTGGCATTGCCCAACATTAATTTAAACAAGATTTCTATTAACCTTTAATCAAAGCCCCACCACACTTCATTGGAGATAAAAGGCAGTCAGAATATTTGTAATGTTTTATTCAATATTGTCAGTGGCACTCCAAGAACTAACATAGTATTTCCAGAACTGGAATTATCATTTTATCCTTCAACCTATAGCATTCAATCATTTTGCTGTAATTATAGAACTGACCTAAGTACACTTTTCAAAGCTTTCTTTGAATGACTGGTACCATTTTGAAGGTAAAAAAAAAAATCCTAAGCTGGTACATCGATGGTGCTCACCAGATATTCCTACAGTTAGCTGAACAACTGGATCTCACTATCTGATTATTATTAAGCATTCATATTGGACCTGATCCTCCACTGTGTAGCCCAGTGATTCTCAACCAGGGTGCCACAGCACCCTGGGGTGCCTTGAAATACTTTCAAGGGTGCTGCAGGGTGCTACATAATGTTAGCACTGTTAGGTATGCAACCTTGATTTCCACAATAAAAGCAGAGATTTCAAATGGGAATTCATAGTGCTAGAAACAGTCTGCCCTGTTCTGGTCTGTCTGAGTTCCTTGCTAGAGAAAAACTGATCTATTATTTGTTCTGTAGTAAAAAAATTAGTGAAAACAGAGCCAGCATTTTCAGGGTGGGGAGCTTGAGTCTAAAAAGGTTGAGAACCACTAGTGTAGCTAGTCACTCCTATACAAAAGGGAAGATGTTGACAGCTCAAAATGACACACACTCACACTCACACCGCCCAGGGTGAATGAATGGCTAGGATACACAGGCACAGAGAATCAGAGCTGTGAGCTGCGGTCACACAACAGGCTCTGCATAAGCAGACCTCTGCCTGCACAGATTTCTTTTTGATTATCATGCATTTCTTGGGGGGGGGGTTTCTTTTGTGTGTCAGCAATACAGCATAAATTTCTGCTCTGCAAATATGTCCAACTCAGGTACATGCATGTATGTCTGGTGTAAGTACAAATCATCCCTAGAGTTCCCCACCTCACAAACACCCTTTAACCCTTGATAATAGTAACACTTTGGATTATTATCTATTTTAAAAAAGACCCTTCAGGTCAGAGCCATGCAAGTGGACCCCCAAGGCAGCCTTGCAGTCCTTGCCAGGATTGGAAACCACCCTTTTCACCACTTGATGTTTGCCTGTCAGTCAGAACAGACACCACTCAGTTTGTCTCTCAAGTTCTCACAAATAATGCTGAGGATCTGGGGTTGCAGCACTGCAGGGTAGGGATGGTGGAAAAGTGTCTACTTTCCACAAAAAAATTACATTTTTCATTAAAAAAGAACACCTGTAACTTGATAAAAAACTGTCCAAGACCTGAAAAAATTAGATAGAAAAAAGCTGCCTGGTGGGAGTTGCAGCTTGGTTGGCTCCCAAGACCATTCTTTCCTAAGGCCAGATTCCCCAGCCAGGCTCCACCTCCCATGATGGGCTGTGGCCAGTGGACTACAGCAGCCCAGCACCAGTGCGTCCTGGGAAATGATGTTGTACCAGGAAGGCTAGTCTATGGAGGAAATTGGGAGCATGGGGTACCCAAAACCACAAACCTCCTGAGCGGTTGTGGCTTGGCATCTTCCCACTTGACCAATCCAGAGAGTGCAGAGCTGAGCCATGGGACAGAAAAGAATAATCTTTAGTAGCTTCATAGATTTTTAGGATCAGAGAGGACCTCAGCAGATCAGAGTCTGACCCCCTGCCCTGGGCAGGAAAGCGCACTGGGGTTACATGACCCCAGGAAGATGCCTATCCAGCCTTCTCTTAAAGACCCCCAAGGTAGCGGAGAGCACCACCTGCCTTAGAAACCTGTTCCAGGTAGGTATTGTCCTGACACAGGTCATTACCCTTTTTTTCTCTAGCCTTAGGAAAGCTAAGGATCAGCCTGTAACTTTTAGAGCCATGGGAGAAAATTTTCAAAATGCCTAAGTTACTGAGCAGCTTAAGGTTCACTAAAAATCAATGAAAATCAGGTTCTAAGAAAAAGCCAGATTTTTTAAAAGGTATTTAGGCCCCCAACTCCCACTGCTTCCAATGGGACTGAAACACCTGCATACCTTCTGGAGCCTGGACCTAAAGTGCTTTAAAAAAACTATTACCCACCATCTGGTTCCCAGGCTGCTCTGGGATAGTACGACTGCATAATACACCAAGCTCGGGGCTTGTGGCAGAGCTGTAGTCCAGCTCTAAAACAGTCAGGAGGGTCAACCATTTTGGCAAGTGTGCCACAAATTAGCCCCACTCCCCATTAGACCCATTCTGATCCCTGTCCCTTACACAATCTGCTGCTGTTTTCACGCAGGGGTGGGCAACCTACGGCATGGGTGCCACAAGTGGCACAGGCAGCCCCACTGTGGCTTGTGGCAGACTGGGAAGAGGACGGGCAGCAGAGCAGGAGACAAGGCAGAGAACAGAGGGCTCATCTACATGAGATGCTACTTCGTCATAGCAATGCACTACAGCAACGCAGCATCCACAGGCAAAAGCTGTGATGCTGCCATTACATCACTGTAGCAACGCACTCCCTTAGTACAGTGTGTTGTGGTGGTGACATAGCAACTAAAAACAACCATGCACCACCAGCTTGACGCAGTACGGGCTGTTACTACGCTGTCATTTGGTACTTCCAAAAGGAAGTATTAAATGGCAGCACAGTAATAACAGCGCCATAGGGGCACGTGTAGATGCGCCCAGTAAGCAGAAAACAGATCAGGTAGGGAGCACGGGTAGGCAACAGGAAGCAGAACAGAAGCTTGGGCAGGGAGCCCAGGGCAGGGAACAGAAAGCTGAGCAGCAACCTGGGTAAAGGGAAGGGATCAGTGTGGCACTCAAGGACAGCGTGGGGCTGATTTGTGGCACACCTAGCAAAAAGGCTGGCCCCCACTGAGCTAGACTGAGTGCTCAAAGGTATTAGAATCAGAAGCACGACCTTTTAGCTGAGATCTGCACTACAGGTACAAGCAAAAGCATATGGTGGGATGTAGAAAGGGAACATGCTGGAGTTGCTTTAGTCTAACCCAGCAGAGTGATAAGGGAGCAGGAGTGACAAGGAATTAAAACTTCGAATGAAGCCTTTCTCGTAATGCTTTCTACTGGAAGACTGATATACGCCTCCTTGCACTGTGGTTTATTGAATGATCATACCAGAAATGGGAGAAATGGAAGTGGATTCTACAAACAAATATACAAATCTAGGACTTGCCGTAACAGAACAGACCAGAGGCCTGTCTGCTCTAGCACACTGCCTCTGCTAATGGCCAGTACTGGATAATTAATGAAAAGGTATACTAAAACCTTTCTAATGCAACTAATTATGCAATATTTTTTGATATGGGAGAAGGATAGGAGTCCCTCCTGCGTGGCTATCAACATATGCTCTGAAGCATTACAATTCTTAGTCCCTGTTATCTGAGCTGGCATTACCTGCATATGACTACTTTTATCCCTACATAAAAATTATGGACATACAACCAGGTTAGACTGAACATGCTGAAAGATTGGAGAACCCCAAGTCATCCTGACTAGTATTCAAATACAAGACCATAGAAACCAGGTAAGTGACAAGACTTCATTCAGCCCCATCTCACAGCTGAGTTGATGACTGGAAATAAAGAGAAGGACAGAAATGAGTAAATATGTATCTTTAAATCTCATTAGGCTAATTGTTTCCATAATACTCCTGTGGCAGCAAGTTCCACAAGTTAAAAAAAAAAGTGTAAGTCAAAATAAAAGCCCCTCATTTTCTAACAGATCAGCTTAGTTAGGCTACACCATCCCACCCAGACAGAGCTCCTCCTGCTGTTAATGGACAAAACATGACAAAATAGATTGTTGCCAACAAAACCTTTGTTTATTCAACCAGTTAATCCCTAAAGTGCCATCTAGCCTATATATGGGAGCACCATGCATACAGGCAGAGAAAAAACAGGAGAGGGAATATCCAGTCTGTGGGTCTTAGCATAGGGTTGTTCAGCTGATTTGGGGAGTAAGAGGAGGGGGAGCATTATGGCAACAACTCTGTGAAGACAACTCACACAAAGAGCTTAATGGTCTTTGTGCACACTGTGGAGGCAGCCGTCAAAATAATGGCTGCAACTATTCTGGTAAAAGCAGATTTTTTCATCCAAGAAAGTCTAGTATGCAAGAGTATTTCTGTACTCCTAATTCCTGTGCTGTCATTGGCTCATTCTGTAACACTGGCTAAATCAGTCTCTGAGCATCAATCCCCCCTGTATCTACAATGACAATTCATAGGTGTGTTGGAAGGATTCAGTACTGAGCTTTTGCAATGTACTTTAAAGACAAAAAGCTCAGCCTAGCAGTAAGCACAATCCACAAAGCAGATCTTTGTTATTTTGTTTAATAAAGCTCAATTTGGATGAAATGCATTTATTAAACATATTGTTATTATATTAATTAAGTTCATTGAAAAATACCAATTTATCATGCAAAGTTTAGTCTTTTTCAGCTTCCATAAGGCCCTGCAGACAACCAGTATATGCAACTTTGGGTAAGAAGGCAAGAGCCAATGGGAAGAAAGCCAAAGGATAAATATCTTCCTGGAAAATAGGAACCAATAGACTGAAAACATAGTAGTGTCTTTAGGATTAGCTTATCTTTGTACAGTAAGAGTATAAGGGAATTAAAGGATAGGACAAGCCAGTTCAAGTATGCTTCTGGCGGAATATATCACAACAGCAGAATGACTTTGAATAACAGCATTAGCTGAAAGCAGTTGGTTTTTAATCCCAATTATAAATGCACAAAGATGATGTTCCTGTTCTCCAACTTGGCACTGGTGGCTTTTAAGAATCTGCTGTCCAGGGAGGGATACCCAGTAACCAGCCCCTGCCATTTTAGGGTTTTAAGTGTACAATTTTCCACTGGCTCATACAACAGAACTGCCTGATTAGGACAGAAGGAGAATGCCAATGACTTTACACATGGAACAGAACACACAATCATGTCAGACCTTTCAATATTACTCCACATAAATATATTTCAAAATGTTCTAGTCTGCTCATGACATACATTTTGGGACCTCTAAGACGCCTGTAAATGCAGTATTATTACTTCACTTTCCACATTACTTCATGTACAAAGCCATATAAATAACTACGATTTTTAACATTTTCTAATAAAGTTTTAAATCGGTTATGGGACAGGTTTTCAAAGATTGGGTCCTGTTAATAACGTTTGTTCTTTTGAAAAACCCAACTACTCGAGCTGAATGCTAAAACAGAAGCAGAGTGCCTTTGAAAATCTGGCTTGACATTGCTAGGTCTTGATGAAAGATTGTTCTTTTCCATCAAACTACTGTGACTCACTCACTGAATTCAGATGGATTTTCTCCAAGGAATGCTCGTCTTTTCTCACCCATCAAAAAATATCTGCAGTCATAGTGATTAGCTTTCTTATCTACTCCATTCATTCCAGCAATCCAGTATTTCTCCCCTTTTCTCCTTAACAGAAAATGTTCACCATAGCAGCCCACACAACTAGCTTTCTCTTCATGTACCTCAGCTGGGACCCCGGGCTAGATCCAGACTGTGAAACTCCTCACAGGTTGGATACAGCCCAGGGCATGGGGGTGGGCACTTCCGCCAGTGGGATGGTGGTGGTAAATTCAGTGGCAGTGCCAAAGGGCCTGAGAGCAATGAGAGGTCCAGCAGCAGCTCCGCAGTGGTAGTGGAGTGGATCTTGGGGCAACAGCTACAGCAAACCAAGCTCATCACATGGCCATGGCAAGTAGAATCAAAGTAGGACTGAAGGTATTGTTTAATATCTTCATTAATGATTTGGACAATGGGGACAGAGCACACGCTTAGTGAATTTATAGATGACTTCAAGTTGTGAGGAGTTGCAGGCACTTGGGAGGGTAGGGCTAGGATCCAGAATAACCTGAATTGGAAAAAATGGTCTTTGATCAATCACACAAGATGCAACAAGGACAAGTGTGAAGTCCTGCACTGGGGATGGAGTAATTGCATGCACAAAGAGACTGGGGAATGACTAGCTCGGCTCCAGTACTGCAGAGAAGGCGCTAGGGGTCACAGTAGACCATCAACTGAATATGAGCCAACAGCGTGCTTCTGTTGTGTTAACAGATGTCACTTGCAAATCAAGGGAAGTAACTCTGCTTTATTCAGCACTGGTGAGTACCTGGTGTACTATGTCCAGTTCTGGGCCCTATAGTTCAAGAAGAATGTGAACAGTCTGGAAAGAGTCCAGCATAGAGCAACAACGATTAGGGACCTGGGAAGCAAGGTACAGTATATGAGGAAAGGCTGAAAGAACTAGGGTTATTTAGTCTGAGAAAGAGAAAGTTTAGGGAGGGATTTGACAACAGCCGTCAAACACCTGCAGGACAATTAGAGAGGCTGGATATGGGTTTTCCTCCTAGTCCTGTCCCCTACAGCCACAGACAAGTGGCCTCGGGCTGCAGCAGGGGAAATTTAAGTTGAATATCAGGAGGAATTTTTTGACTATGAGGGTAGTCGAGCATTGGAAGAGGCTACCTACAAAAACTGTGGAATCTCCATCCTTAAACATTTTCTAGAAAAGGCTAGACGGACACACATGCAGCCTTGCATAGAGGGCAACATTAGATGAGCTTATCAAGTCCCTTCCAGCCCAACCTTCCTATGAATCTTACTGGGCTCAAAGCAGGCTTGGCACCAGAGGCCATCAAGCATTAACTGCTTGAGGCATCACAACAGCATTTCAGAATAAAAAATACTGGTTTTCTGACACAAAATGTGGATGTTCAGCAAAACCCTTTTTTTCCCCTCAGGGAAAGCAGGCTATTTTCAGAATTTTTTACCCCCCCAAGAGAAGCAATAGGACTCCAGCCAACCAGCCAGATTCCATATTTTTCATATACACACACTGTGGCCATGTGTTTTGCCCATCACGCTTGCCCTTACCTGCCGAATTGTTCACTGCAGTCTAACTTTTCAAGTCTGCTTAAACTGGCCAAAAAACATTTTGGTATGCAGTCATAAGAGCCTCTTTCTTATGCAATATATGCTCATTTTAAAGTCTAGATCTTACTCTACCCATTAGTTACTTAAGTGGATTTGGTTGCCCAAATGTGACCTTATTCCATGTTGGAATGCCTGAAAAATTATTAAAGCCAATAATTCCTCCTCTTTCCTCCTGTTCGTGACACAATCTTAAAATGACTGTTTACAAAAATAGGCACATTCACACTTCTCAGGGATTTGAACAAGATGGAATAGCAATACAGCTAATAAGTGGAATACAATCTAGCCCTAAACCTTTTAACTGTATTTGCATGCTTGTGGATTCTTCTGTACATCATTCATCAACAAAATTGTCAGCTAGGTTGTCTGCAAATGCTTTTTTCATTAGTACTGATCTAAAGAAAATGTGGCTTTTGGGTCAGAATTCAGGGTGAGTTTGCAGGGCTGAGTCTTACAAGCATCATCAGAAAGTCTAATCACAGCAAACTTGATACACAAGGTGCAGCACAACTAAATACAGAGCTCCATGGTGACATTTTCAGTCACTATTTTAACTTCAACATTTATTTGTGCCAAAACTCTGCTTCAAGACTCAAATCCACCCAAGGAGGATTTTTTTCAACCAATTAATTTTTTTTTTTACTATCCACCAAGCAAAGGAGGAAGTGAATTTCCAAGCTATGAGCATGAAACAAAAAAACCCAGTTTCAAATACCCTGCTTTGCTGCTCCCCTATCAGACAAAGACCAAAACCTCCCAGTACAGGTGTCCTAGAATCCTACCTTATAACTTGTGCAACTAAATACACTGTTTTAAAAGAATTATGAATTGGCACAGGACATTGTGAAAGGCCTGTGGACTTTTATTCCTTAGGATATCAGTTCAAATCCAATTTACCCTGGTTGTGACAACACGTTTGTTGTTAATGACTAAGGGGAGTTTTCTTTGCATATAAGTTAGTTGTGTGTAGGTTAGATGTTCAACCTTCACCTCCTTCTTAAAGTGCAGCTAGTTAATAAATACGATCTTCCAATAATTTACATGTCTGTAGCATCTCAACCAGTGTTAATGAATTAAACCTCATAATTTTTTTGACAATAAGGAAGAAAAATGTCCCTGTCTTTCCAGTGGGGAAACTGAGTCACTGAAAGGTTGTAAATTGCTTTAACTCATGCACCCAGGCTGTGGTGAGATGGAAACAATGCACTTCTCTAATTACAGGATACTCTAGGGGAGGGAGGATAGTCTAGGGGGGAAAGGCTGGGTTTGCTATTAGAACAGTGGGTTGTTTCCATCTCATTGCAACCTGTGTGAAAGAATTTAAACAGTTTATAACCTTTCAGTGTCTCGGTTTCCCCACTGGAAGGGCAGGGACACTTTTCTTTCTTATCATCAGAAAAGTTATGAAGTTTAATTCATGAACATTAGTAAAGAGATGTGAAATGAATGGTGCTAGAGCAGTGGTTCCCAACCTTTTTTTTTCATGCCCCGCTGCTGGGAGTAGAGTGCAGCGGTGGTGGCCTGGGGGTTGGGGAGCTCCCAGCACACGGTGTGGCTTGTCTTTTCTGTGCGGCGCCACCAGCATTGCCCCCTTGACGCTCATTTGGGTCATGACTCTGGGTTGGGAACTACTGTTCTAGAGACATGTACATTATTAGTAGTAAATTATTATTAAGTAGTCTCACTTCAAGAAGAAGGTCAATGTTAAAATCCTATGATGGATTGCTGAAGTGCTCCAGCTACTGGCTTAACTACTCTGTGAACAGAGAATGATAGATTCCTGGGGTCTTATGCTACCACCTTCCACAATGATTAAATCTCACTTTTATAGATGTGACTTCAAACACTCCCTCAAGGATCAAAGGTAAAATGCATCTTAGCACATTTCCTTGAGGGCATGAAAAATTACTTTATGAATTAGCCTGACAGACAGAATATCTCAGGGCTAGTGTAGCAAATGTATGGCAAGGATATAAAGTGCTTACCGTCAATTGTTCTTTGTATTAGATCACTGGAAGAAGCAAACTTATCATTCTACTTTAAAAAAAAAAAAGGCTTTTTTAAAAATAAAAACCATTGTCTGTGACTGGATTAGGGCTTTATAAAATTCCTTTGACACTAGGAAAAAAAATAACTACAAAAAAGGACATAAAAACAGAAAAGCAAACTGGACCACAGTTTTTATTGGAGTTTGTGCAGTACAAGATTAGTCCTTGCGGCAAATTTGCATCATAGTAACCACTACAAATAGTCTTTAGGAAAAAAGGACAATCCTAGTGAAGCCCCAGCATAAGAGGAGGCAGAAAGTTGTCCACAGCTCATCAAGGCCAAAATGGAATGATACTGTCAAAGATTCTCCTGCACTTCTCTTTCTCTCCTTCTGGGTATCAAGGTGTGCGTTTGCCTTTGGGGTGGGGAGGAGTCATGTTCTCCACTGCCTTGGCCTCCTTGGAGATTCTGGTCCTGATTCAGAAAGGTGCTTAGCCACATGCCTCACTTCAAGCAGGAGTCGCCCTACAGAGATGACACTACTGATGTGCTAAAATTCCTGACTGCATCAGGGCCTCTAATTTATAGGCTATTCTGGCTGAACAATGCTACCATAACAATTAGAAATGGCACGCGCTTGCTCAGGCTTCACAAGTGCCTCTATAGAAACAACCACCAGCACATGTACACAGACAGAGGAGAAGTAAACAAGTTTCCACATTCCAATGGTTTTCCTATGAGCAGAATAAAAGATTTTAAATAGAAAAAAAAAATGACCTTGATAGGGCATATTTAATAGCCAAAACTGACTTGCTAAGTCAAGGCCTCAGACTTCTCCCTATGCTGTCATGGGTAGTTCCCTTCATCTCTGGGGCCAGGGTTAAGTTAGTCTAACACTCCACAGCAGCCACTCCAGCTCAGCAAAGCGGAGAAGGTGGATGGGAATGACCACTGTGGAGTGGAGGTCCCATAGAAGAACTAAGAGCAAGATGAAAGGAAAAAACAGATCAGAAGAGAAGATGAGCCAAGATCCCAAACCTGCCTCTTTCCTCTCCCCAGCCTCGGGTCACTTGTTCCGGAGAAGAGAAGGAGCAACTGCCTTGCTGGTGACAGAAAACACAGAGGCTAGGTGGTCAGTGGGAGAGACACCTCTCTTGTCCCTCCAGGGCACAACTCATCCAATGTAGATCCGATGGAAGTCATTGGCACCAAAGGCAGCATTGCACTTGGGGCACTTGCGCTGTCGGGTGTCATAGCGTGTTTTCACACACTCAAAGCAGAAGACGTGAAAGCACTTGGTGAGGACGGCATCCTTCTTGCGCATGTTACAGCATGGGCAGGTGAGGCGTGCCTAGAGGATAGAGATGCACAAGTGAGAGCCTAACCCAGGGGTGAGCAATTATTTCAGCTGCAGGGCTGCTTAATGAGTTTTGGAAAGCTGTTGAGAGCCACAAGGCTAGCCCTGCCCCTTGAAAGGTGCCCTGCCACCCCCCACCCCAACTTGGGGCCAGAAGTCCTGCCCCTAACCCCTAACCTTTGCCACCAGAAGTCCCTCCCCTCACCCTAGAAGTACTCCATTTGGGAAGGGGGTTTCCCATCTTGGAACTGGAAAAAACCCCTAATTATATACTAAAAATCAAACATCCACAATACTATACTTTAATTTTTTTTTAAATTTTGTCCTGCTTTCTGTGTGTTTGTGTCATGTATATACAAGTGATTGTATAATAGCTCAAAATAAAGTCTTACTCTTATATATTTGGGGGGTATGGGTAGGTGGGGGGGTATGTGTGGATGTGGGTGGGTACGGGGTTTGTACAGTATGTGTGTGGGGGTGTGGGTGCATGTGTGTGGTGGAGTGTGTATGCGTAGCAGAATGGGGCTCCCCCCAGAGGTATGTGGGTGTGTGTG
>NW_017729024.1:49456899-49466095 GCF_001723915.1 Gavialis gangeticus | reverse complement strand
CGGGAGCGGATCAGCAGGAACCCGCTACACAACCCTGGCCCAGCCCGCACGTGCTCCAGACTTGCCTGCTCACACTAAACAGTGGCAGCAGCAGCACCAGCTGGGCAGAAACTGTTGCTCAGCACTGGGTAAAAATGGCCCCTCCCCCTTGCTGCTGCCCGGCACTCCTTGCTACAGCTGCCCGGAGACCTTGCTGGGCTGCCCTGTGGCTCCACTGCTGTCAATGCCACCTCCAGACTGCCCCACAGGGCAGTGGTGACAGAGCACAGCAGCCACAGGGCAGCCCAGAATAGGCTCCAGGCGACTGTAGCAGGGAGTGCCGGGCAGCAGCAAGGGGGAGGGGCTGCTTTTCCCCTGTGCTGAGCAACAGTTTCTGCCTATTTGCTGCTGCCGCCACTGTTTAGCATGAACAGGCAAGTCCAGGGCAGGTGCAGGACGTGCTGGATCAGGGCTGCGATACAGGTCCCCACAGGTATTGTGGGGCTGGGGCCAGCAGTGGCGGCAGATGGAAAAAGCTGCCACCATCTGATCTGCTTAGAAAGGCAGTCCAGCTGTGGAGCTGCCCCAGCCCCGCTGCGTGCTCAGGGGCTGGGACACACCACAGGCGGACAATGCCTATACCAGGCAGGACTAACGGACCAGCCATACAAAGCCCCTCTGTGGGCCGGATCTGGCCTATGGGCCATATACCATCACACTTGACAGAAGTTTAGGAGGTGTCTCAGGCACTGCTAACCATGAAAGGTGGGACTTTCCCTCTTGCTAAGGAGAAGGTGGTTCCTCCAGCCTTAAGGCCTTCATAGGCTAGTGAAGTCCATTTCTGCACAAACATTAAAACTGAGCAGCCCTTCTGACCAGAAAACTAAGAGAGGGAGAGAAAGTGTTTTCCACCTTATAATCCTTGATCTCCTCCATCAAAATCTCATCACAGTTGGGCACCATATCAGGTTTCTTTGTGGTCTCCAGCTTCCTACGCAACCTGGAAATGTCCTCCTGCAAGAGGACGAGACACCAGAAAATAAGTCACTGAATCTAGATCATCTGTCTACAAAGCTTCTGCTTTGAGGTACATTACATAACAGGAGCAAGGGGCCCCTACTGTGACTAGCAAAAGCCTACTGAGAACTTCTGTCCCTCTCCTCCTCTCTTTCAATGCACTGCATAATGGCTTCTTACAAAAACAAAGTGGTTAAATAATACACATAATCAGATATCAACTGTATTGGCATACTTTTGGCTTGCCATAGCCAAGATCTCAAATTGGGAAACGTGTGAGGTACTAACTACAGAAGGTGGGGGAAGAGTCAAAAGCCCAAGATGATGTATGACTGGAGCTGGAGACAAAATGAAGCTGGAAAAAAAAATTTTCACAGCAGAGGTAGTCATCACAGAAACTGGACAATTTCAAAGACAGGCAGTGTGACTTGAGAGACCAGAGAGGGTTTGTGGTACATGGCAGGTACCTGGGCCCGTTTGAAGTTAAACATGTCCTTCTCTTTAGTTACACTGTTCTCCACAATCTCATCTTGGAAGTCATGTAGCTTCTTCTGGGCCAGTTCTAATTGTGCTTTGAGATCATCTGCAAGTTGGGCTGCATCCATTGCCTATTGGAGGAATGGTCAGAGAATTACAGATATTGGAGACATTATGGAAATTCTTCCATCCCTCCCCATCAATACTGTTCCTTATAGAGCCTTTAGGGTTTGTCTCCAATCTATGTTTAAACATTCCAAGCAAAGGGACTATCACCCTGTGACAGGAGTATCAAGATTGGAGCCTTTCTGGGAGTGGCTCCGCCCTCCTGTAATGGGCCAGCCGCCTGCTTACTTTCCTGCCACGCCTTGATCTTATTTGATTAGAAGATGGTTGTAATCAGCGGGAGGCTGCCCATTTTTCCACGCCCCAATGACAGGGGACACTACTTGCGGCTCCTTTTCCTCCCCTACACCGCAGCCCAAGCCTCGCAGATGGAGTTGAAGTGGTCTGGTCAGTTTCCTTTCTGTGCCCTGATTGGCGCCCCCGGGCTTGTCGCGCAACCGGCGCCCCTCACTGGTGCCCCAGACTTGGCATGCAACCGGCACTCTTCACTGGCGCACCGGGCTTGTCACGCAACTGGCACCCTTCACTGGCACCCCAGGCTTGTCACGCAACCGGCGCCCCTCTGCTCGCTAGCCCTCTCGGGGCTTTTCTCTGTGTGCTCGCCCCTTCGGGGCCTCTCTCTGTGCCCCCGCCTCTATAGGATCGCCCTCCCCTGGGGCTTGTCTCTATAGCATATTCATGTGTGCCCACCCTGGGGCGCAACACGAGCACCCTCCGGGCTTCTCGCCGGTGCCCACACTGGTGCTCCTTGCAATTGGGGCTCAGGTGGCCTTAGCCGGGCCTGGCCCCTAAATCCTCTGTGTCCTCTCTCAGGGCTGGGGTAGTGCACCCCTAAATGCGGTGCCCTCACTGGCACCGGGGTCCCCACCCCTGTGGAGCCCCACTGAGGCCTCCTCCAACCCCTATTAGCCTCACCCGGTCCTCCAGCCAAAACAGTAAACATAAAACATAAAGCCCCTGGGCTACAACATAAAAACTAGACCGTCCGTGGAACAAAAATCTACTCCCTACCAGAGAGCAAGGGAGTGGGGGAAGAAGGGCTCCACCAACCTCAGCAGTGACCCGGGGATGCTCTCATGGCCAGAATCCTCCCCTCTGTCTGTCTGGGCTGAGTCCCTGCTCCCACAGCTGCTGGAGAGGGACTGCCTTCCTGGCCTCCTACCTGGGCTTAAGAAAGGATAAGCCCTGCCCCTTCCTGGTCAGCTGGTTTTACCAGTTGTCCTGGCAACCAGCACCTGTGCAGCCCTGGTGACTGGCAGCTGAGCCTCCCCCTTTCTGCCACTAGGGATCTCCCCAGAGCAGTCCCCGCTCTGCAACACACCCCTTCTCTTCAGGGCCCATCCAACAACTGAACATTTCATTCTCAAGGTCTTGAGATTCAGCCTGAAGTTTCCATTTTTTAGTTTAATCCCATTAACCCTAGTTGTACTTCTGTACACCTCTCAAAAAAACCAATGCATCCCCTTCGTGCTTACACCCTTCAGACACTGTTAACCTCATAACTCTATTGCCCTACTATCTATGGATAGGTAGTGATTATTTTGTGATTTAAACTAAAGATAGAACTGTCAGGATCAACCTTTTTACTTTTATGAAAGCTAGTAAATAATTTACTTTCCCCTTAAACTTCCAATACCCTGCTAATTTGTTCATCATTTTAAAAAAGTCACTGAGCCAGTAAATGTTAGCAAAATTCCCTTGACACCATAGGCTCTAACATCCAAACGGGCTAATCACATTGCAGACTTATGCTTCTTATAATTTCTTCATTACTTCTTTAGAAAATAATATTTTACCTGCCTTCCTGAATAATTGTTTTATTCCTAAATTTTTCTTGACAAGAGTGAAAAACAAGGAGGGCAGATGCAATCACCCAAATGGATCAATCTAATTTCAGTCCTTATCAACAAACCTCCTTGTTTTACTGCCCCTGGTTATATTTGTTCAAGCCCTTCTTATTCCCCTGAGCTTGTTTGACTTCTGTACCATCCTGAACTGTTCTCTGTAAGCCTTAACTGACCCTGATTATCTTCTTTTGGCTGCCTCCTTTCTTTCCCCATTTCAATTTTTCTTTTACCATGTGTGCTCTGATCAGTCCTTCGTGAAGCTGTATTGATTTGTCTTGGTCCTTTCTTTCTTATTCTTGTCTTCTTTCTTTTTTTCTTTCTTTATCAAAGGATTGGTCTACTGTGCCTTAATTAGAGCACTATTTGGGATTCCTTAGCTGTGTATCATGCTGATGTGGCCACAAGGAATCTCAGAACCCACAGGACAGATCAAGTGTACACCTTAAGCAAGATAAAAACGTTGCAAGTGCACCATCTAAGAGCTGTCACTCGCCTTGCGTTTGTTCATTTCAAGGGCCTGTGTTCGGAGGCCCAGCTCTTTCTCTCCAGTGCCAATGTTGCTCTGCAGCAGGTGTTCCTTCTCCTCCAGCTTCCGCACAACCTGTAACTGAGCATCCACCTTACAAAGGAAAGGAGAAGTAGTCAGAACTGTGCATGCTGCTGCTATTTTGTTTGTTACTCTTCTCCTTGTTTCCAAATCACTTAGCTCCGTTAGTGTGCAGTGGGAGCCCCTAAGGGCTGCTGTGAGCAGTCATCAGTATGCATGTGGGCTATGGATTGGAGAGCTTCCTAATTTACAGCTGTTTGAGCTGTGGACTTTTACCAGAGCCCGTGCAAATAGCCAGCTGCCCCTGTCTGGTATGGGTGCAGCCATCTGGGAGCTGCCTTATCCTTCACTCTCCCTGCTTAGGCAGTCCACTGCAGGCAGCTACACCTCCCAAAAGGTGCATGATTAGGATGTGACATTTTTGATTGAACATCCCCAAAACCAGGTGTCCTGAGATGCATATGGCATGCCAGGATGCACAATTTTTGAGATCTGTGATAATATTCATCAGACCCCAATTTCACAATGAAATTAACATCTTGAGGGCCTAAGACATTTCACATTCATTGAGCTACCCTGTGAGAGATTGCAACGAAGCATCCAAGAAGCTTACACAATGTCAGAAGAGCTCTTTGAAGTCTAGAAAGCAGATAGGCCTGATTTCTGAGAGAACATCCCAATCTCTCCTGCCTTCTGGTTACCTGTGTCTTCAGGGTCAGGACCTGGTCTGCCAACTCCTCTTTTTCCTCCTTCAGCAGCTTGTGGATCTGGTTCGACTTGATACGTTCTGACATAAGTTTGAAGTTGGCATCATCCTTCTCCCGCAGCTGCTGCATCAGGCGAATGTTCTGCTCCTGCATATCCTCAAAGGCTTGTCCTGTGACATCCATTTCAGAAAGCAGGGCCTCCTCCTCCTGGGAGAGGGACAGACTTTGTAAGTGCAATCTCTCTTCCCCTTCTCAAAAGGGTGGGTTGTTTGTGTTCAAGCACCTCATTATCTTAGGAAACAGAATTTAGTGCAAGTGAATTTAGAGCAGACTGCTTGAGAATAAACTCTTCTCACCAAACCACAGAAAATCTCTCTCAAAATCTGCACTTCTTTAAGGGGCAGATGGTAATTTCCACAGACATCCATATCCCATGGTATGTCTACTGGAAAAGACAACAAAGATGAAAATTTAAGCCAACCGTTATATAGACCCTCCTCCAGGAGGCACAAGATAGGGACAACAGACTCATGGAACAGTCACCTGATATGAATTTGACCTAACGACATTACAAGTTGATGGGCCAGCTGTCAATATCTCAGTAGTTTATAACGAACTCCTAAACTATTCAAGTCTCTGGGATTTTCTTAAACTACTTTAAAACTCACGAAACAGAAAAGGTGGGAGATATCAAAGATCTGCCCCTATATATTGATGTCCCTTCATCTTGCAAGGGAACAAAGATGGGCACTAAATGATGGCAATCTACTTCCCCTCATGTAGACCCATTTTTGTAATCTGGGATAGTCTCTATAAACAAAAGCATTTACTACCTGTGTTTTACTACAGATGTTATACATACTACACTAGTCTATCTTGTCACATACAATACCAACCTTTTCCCCCAAAACAGCTGCTGGAAATTAGAGTGCATATTATATGTGAGAAATATGGTAAGAGCAGGTTCTTCCCTTACTGGGCAATGCTGACAGAGTTAAAATCTGCATAAATCCACAGGAAACAGAACAACGATCAGGCTCAGCTCCCTAGCTGCTGGTACTTAGTTACTTACTACAAGGAAAGATTTTTTTTTAATCATACTTTCTTTCAAAAACAACAAGGTGCCTATTAAAATCTGGAGAGTGCAATATGCAAGAAAATATGGCGTTTCTAAATTGTATGAGCTCTGCATAAAATCAAATGAATTGTGAATCAAGTCTATTTTTAAGAGAAACCGCCTGCGCCACGGATTGACTTGACCTGCATTACCTCAGCAGCAGCATCATAGGCTCACACCATCTCAGTGTTACATGAATGTAATTCTTTCCTCCCACTAGCCTCATTATATTCTGAGAATACTGTTGTAAATGGATGGGGACAAAGGTGGGACCTCATTGCTGGAGGCTGCACATATGGGAGGATGTTGATTCTAGCCATTCCCTGATAAGTTTGGCTGATAGAGCTGCTCCTACTAAAGGGGCATTTCCACAGTCTCTTCTCACCTGCTTGGCCATGGCTAGCTTCTTCTGCAGATATTCGATTTGCTCCTCCACTGCCCGGATCTTGCGTAAGGCATCCTCATCTGCCATTTTTTTACTCTCTTTTTTCTCCTTGTCCTCCAGCTCCCTCACCCGCTGCCGAAGCTCTTCCAACTACAAGAAAGAGAAAAAGGGATACAAGGAAAGGAATAAAATGTCAATAAAACTCTTAAAGAACCAACCTTCCCCTTATGTCTCTGGAACTATAGAGGAAACTAGAGGTGCACCAATACACTGGTCCGATATCAGATTGCTACCAATATAAAGAAAATTGGCTGTAACGGAAATTGGTCCGATGCGGCCAATAAACGTGTGCGCGCAGCTGCAGCAAAGCATGCAGGCAGCAAGGATCAAAGTTCAGCATCTTGGAGAGCTGTTGCAGCTGGTAAGTGCACTGTGGTGGAAGGGGATGGGGAAGGAAGGGGCATGAAGGGAGGCAATTGAATCAGTATTGGAAATCGAATTAGTATTGGCCAATATGCCTCCTTAAAAAAATCGGCTATAGGCATTGGCCCCCAAAATCTCTATCAGTGCACCCCTACAGAAAATGCCTTCAAGAGCTGGAAATCCTGTCTATACTGCCAGTAAAGAGTTAGAAGGCACTGTGTTATCATATTTATTTGACTCTCACAAGAGCCCCCCCATTTAGCATGGTGGGGAAGTCCCTCATCTTAGAATTGTGTATGAGAATGGGGGCTGTGGAGGAAGGAAAAACAAGTAGCTGCTGCAGCCCAGGGTTGCGGCCAAAGCTACAGCTGCTGCCTGCCCTTCCACCCCCTGCCCCCACTGTCCCTGCACCTTGCTATCCCCCCCACACCAGCCTCTGCTCCCCTACCTGCCTTTCTTTTTGCCCCTTACCTTTGCTCCATGCTGGTAGGCTCTGTCCATGCTGCAGCCTGGGGCACTGGGCTTGGCCCCAGCTTAAGCCCGCAGCTTAACCTGTAAGGCTGCTAAGGGCCTCGGCTTGGCCCCAGGTTAGGACAGGGATGGAGCCTGCTGGCACAAAGCAAAGGTAAGATGGGGGAGGAGGGAGCAGAGGCTGGGAGCAGGATGCAGTGGGAAAAGAGGAGGCCCTCAAGGCTGAGTGGGGAGCAGGCAGGAGGCAGAGAGACAGGCACAAGCAGGGGGCAAACTGCTTGAGCATCCCCACTGCTTCCCCCCTGCAGTGGTGAGGGGATGCATAAAAGGTGACCCTCCAATAATTAGATTCTATACATGGAAAATATAACAAATTTATAAATTTTCCATGTACAGAATTTCATTATTGGGGGGGCATTTTAAATTCAGGGTCATCTTAAACTGCAGTAAGTCCAGTACTTCAGGTATTCCCCTTCAGGAGGAGTCCTAACCTGAGGTCCTGAACATCATTAAAAATTCCAAGATATCTTTTCACAGAGAATGAATATTAACATGGTCTCCACAGTTACATTCCCCTGGTTTAAATTCCTTCTAAAACTTCATTTAGATATAGTATTCTTCATTTTTAAATCCAAACTGCTGTCCGAGTACTTATTTTAGTTCTACATATCACAAGTGACAGGATGGGACTTCTTTGAATTCCTTCGGGAGATTATTATTTCAGTTCAATAGACTACTGTATAATGAGGGTTTTCCAATGTTCTAACTTAGTTTCCATTTTATTTCTTTTTCTATCATTCCAGACAACCCTGAACAATTCCTCCCTTCCACTTGCTACTCTCACCTTTGATCATGCTGGATACCATATTCACTTAAATACAGAACAAGTTTCCCACCCAGTTCCCCTAAACAGCACGGGGGTAAAAAGCCCTTCATCCTACATTCATATACAAGGACATTTCATTATACTAGCCAACTGCCCATCATGAGTGACGGAGCGTTTCAGGGAGAGCTGACATGCACCCCACCACTCATCCTTTGGGGCTGACCATGTAAACAAGGGGTGGGCAATTATTTTGGGCAGAGGGCTACTTACTGCGTTTTGGCAAGCTGTCAAAGGCTGCATATGGGTAGCTCTACCCCTTGGCAGGTGCCCCACCCCCCAGGTGCCACCTTGTGACCAGAAGTCCCACCCCCTAATCCCTGACCTTTGCCATCAGAAGTCCATCCCCTTGCCCCCAGCAGTACTCCTTTCAGCAAGGGGGTGTGCCATCTTGGAACCAGAAAAATACCAATTATATTTTAAAAAGGAAACATCTCCAGCATTCATTAATTTGCTTTCAAAAAATATTTTGTCTCAATTTACATGCGTTGTGTAGTGTACATAGAGGTGATTGGACAATAGCTTAAAATTAAGTTTTACTCTTGTATATGGGGGGGTGGGTATAGGTTTGTGGGGCGCTGTGGGTGTGTGCGGATATGTGGAGTGCAGGTGGGTATGGGGAGGGTGCCTGGGCGGTAAGAGGGGGTATGGATGTGGGGGTCTGTGTGCATGACAGTGCGAGGGGAGTGTGAGTGCACGTGTATGGTGGGCTGTACACGTGGGACTCATCCTATGAACATACACACACCCACCCCCACCCATTCTGCCCCTGGCTGCACACCGACACGCACCCACCCTGCCCCTAGCTGCATACCCACATCCACCCACCCACTCTGCCCCTGACCACACAACCACACCCACCCACCCTCTCTGTCCCTGGCTGCACACCCATGCCTACCCTCCCACTCTGCCCCTGACTCCACACCCACACCCACCCACTGGCTCCACAACCATACCCATCCACTGTACCCCTGGCTGCAGACCCACACCCACCCTCCCACTCTGCCTCTGGCTGCACACCCACACCTACCCTTCCATTCTGACCCTGGCTG
This sequence comes from Gavialis gangeticus, assembly GCF_001723915.1. Lineage (NCBI taxonomy): Eukaryota > Metazoa > Chordata > Crocodylia > Gavialidae > Gavialis > Gavialis gangeticus. The sequence continues at coordinate 49,457,064 of NW_017729024.1, read as the reverse complement.
CACACCCACCCTCCCACTCTGCCCCTGGCTCCACACACAAGACACACACCCACACATACCCACAACACACCAGGCACACATGCACCCTACCAGAGGCTCCGTGCTCCCCGCTGCTGCAATGCAGCCAGGCCACATGGTGCCAACAGTGCCCGCAGGCAGGGAATG
>NW_017729024.1:49444103-49456834 GCF_001723915.1 Gavialis gangeticus | reverse complement strand
CACCCACTCTGCTCCTGGCTGCACACTCACCTACCACACACCCACAGCAACACATACACCCACACACACCCTGCCAGCTTGACTCTGTGCTCCCTGCTCTGGCGATGCAGCTGAGCCACATGGTGCTGACAGTGCCTGCAGTCAGGGGCTGGGCTGGGCTGCTCAGTCCTGCTGAGGCTCCTGCTGGGTCCTACTGCCCCTGACTCCTATCAGCTTTGACAGGAGCCAGGACAAGTCAATACAGTTTTAAAGCCAAAGGGCTTCCTCCACCTCCAGCTCCCTGCCTAAGGGGGCAGGGCCCATGCAGCAAATTGCCGCCTGCCCTCTCCAGGGTGCATGTGTAGTTGGCCCCCAGTGTTAGACAGACAGATGGAAATACTAAGCCTTTTCTTATATTACAATATAATGCTACCTAAAACAACGTTCTCAGTGATTGAAACCAACTAGAAAGATGATTTCAGTGCAGCCAACACTGAGCATGACTATAAAACACACAGCCAATATCAGACAAATGTACTGAGGAAAAGTTTTTTTCCCCCTTTTTTTTAATTTTTTATGGAAATTTTTTCATGTCCCAAGTCAAATCAGCCAAATCAATTGCAAATTTGTATGAATCATTCAAGAACCATATGTGGCTGTGCTACCAGCTAGCATCCTCCACACCTGCCTGAGGCTTCAGATATTCCATATCCTTTGGTGGACATCCTATGTGAAGGCCCAAGCCCAGAGGCTTGGGTTTTGAATGCCCTGAAGTTTTGCTTGCCCTCAGCCATATGGCCACAGGAGCAAGCTAGGGAGGAGTCTCTCATTTCCATAAAGTTGGTGTGTAGCTGAGATCCTCCCACTGGAAATCAAAGTGGGAGGCTAACTATCCATTACCTTGGTCAGGGTACTACCCCCTACCATGTTCATGGTCTTCCCCTGCCAGCAGGAAAACCACCATTTCTTTTTTCTTTTTTAAGAATTTGTTTGTGTTGTAAGCCAAATCAAGTCCAAATCCAAGCGTCAGTCCAGAACCATAGGTTGCCTGGGAACCGACCAACATCCTCCACCTCCACCAGGTCCTTCAGATATTTCCAAAGACTTTTGGCAGGCATCCTACATGCAGGCTCAAGCCCGGAGGTCTGGGGTTCGATGTCCCCAAGTTTCACCTGCCCTCAGCCATATGGCCGCAGAAGCAAGCTAGGAAGGAGCCTCCCACTTCCATAAAGTGGGCTTTAAGCCCCAACACTTCAGCAGGTACTAAACCATGCCAGAAGAACAGTCATCCTCTGGGGGCTTAGAGGAAACTGCCTTCATGGACCCAGATACATGGTGTTTCCCAAAACCACCCACAAGAATAAGTTAGTACAGCCAATCTGAATAAGATACAAGGTAGTGCCCACTGAGCACAATCCCCCTCAGTGCCAACTCTTTTAAAAGTCATGGAGAGTCACTACACTGCATATATTTAGACCTCCTCCTTCGCTCCCCCAGCTGAACTGCACCTTTCTTTGCCATTTCCAATGATCCCTGTTTGTCCTTTACCAGCCTTAAGCAGCTGGCAAACGTCACCAAATGGGGCCCTAAACAGTTCCCCAGAATCCCTCTGTTGCCTCTGCTCTCAGGCTGTCACATATTAGTGTGGCCCCGCCCTCCATAAGGTTAAGCCAGACCAGGTTGCCCTGCACCTATCTGCATATATATTTGTCGAGTAACCCAGGACTTGCGACTAGAACAGATGACTCCAGGCATGGGTGGAGGGCTCATTAGCACATGGATCCTTGGTGAATCTAAAGTATATCCATATCCTGAGCAGTGCTGAACTCTGCAGTCAGCATGGCTTGGAATGCAGTTGACTTAGCTGGGTCCCAGCCTAACAAAAAATATGGTAAATCAAGAGCTTTTTGGTTTTGGACTAATACCATGCAGTTCATACCATACATAAGTAGGTACAGAAGTACTGCTTAAAAGTCTGTTTATCGAGTACCTGTGCTAAAACCTGCAGGAGTTTAAAAAAAATAACATGCAACAATTCTGGATGAACCAAGTCTATGGTATTGTATGTATGAGAATTTGGGAGAAGTGCTGTTGTGCAATAATGCCTGCCCAAAAGCAAAGGCAGAGTTCTCTCAGTCTCAACATGAGACTACGAGGCTCTCCTTACACTGGCATATTTATTTCAAAGTCAGGACTCTCAAATTCACTTCCATGTGCTCAGAGACAGCAGGGTCTGATTGGGTGGGGGGTGGGAAGAGACAGGAGAAGGGGCTTCAAGGGGAAAAAGTTGGGATGGGCTCCCTGACCCGAAATTTATTTGCCCTGCTGTAGCAGTGGGAGGGGGACAAATTCAAGACAAACCTCCAATAATTAGATACTATACCTGGACAATTATAACAAATTTATACATTTTTCATATATAGAATCTAAATATTGAGTTGTCTTATTTTCAGGCTCCTCTTATATTTGGGTAAATACAGTAGCAACAGATTCCTTTGCCAAAACGTAGCCCAGGGAATAACCAATTACAAGGATACTTCAATTGCTCAATGGAGAAGGGCTCTGCCAAACACAGTACACTGTCTGCTCCAACCTTCATGGTGTCTAACACAGGAAAATGAAGGAGTGAGATCTTTTGCAGCCAGAAAGAGGAAATAATGCATTTCAAGATCACCAGTTAGGTGGCATCAGGCAACAAAGAGAAAAATGACGTGGTCACCTCAGCTTTGGCCTTCTTCTCTGCCGCCATGAGCTGAACTTTATCTCTCTGCTCCTTAGGGGCTGAGCGGTACATGTCTAACAGCAGTTTCATCTCCTTCTGGCTCTCCTGGGCCTTCCTGGTAAGAATGAAAGAAAAACACAACTGAGAATTTGGGAGAAGTGCTGTTGTGCAATGATGTCTGCCCAAAAGCAAAAGGTAGAGTTCTCTCAGTCTCAACATAGCTTGAGGGAGACTATGAGGCTCTCCTTACACTGGGCACATGGAGAAATCCATAACAAAGAATGGACACACTGAGGAGGGCCTAAGAGAGTGGCCAAAGCACTTACCGTAATAGTAAACTACACACTATCTGTTCCTCAGGTACAGATCAAAGACAATGAGAAGTACTGCCTTTGCTAATCAGCCCCTGCTAAGCCATATTGTCTCCAGATGCTAGTTACAAACCAGTTATCAGCCCTGGTTGCCCTGCAGGATTCTAAATGCCACCTCTACCTTGAGGTGACTGACTTGGCTTTCAGTGGCTAGGCAGTCATAAAATAACCAGTTTTGTTTTTTTTCATACAATCACGAATCAGTCATCTGATGAAGCAGAGTTGTCTCTAATTCCAGCAGCTAACACTTTAACTACAGGTTTCCAACCACATTCCCCCAAGACTCCCAGATTAGACCATGATGATAAGAAAAGCAAGCTGGGAGGCAGAACAATCCTTCTTACTTGAGATCAGCCTTCAGCTGCTTGATAATTTCAGCCTCTTTCTTCCTCCCATCCTCATGCTTCCCTTTGTCCTTCTCCTTGGACTCTCTCTCCTTCTCCGACTCCTTCTGTTTTTGCTTCTCCCGCTCCCGTTCCCGCTCCCGTTCCTTTTCCTTTTCCTTCTCCCGCTCCCTCTCCTTCTCTTTCTCTTTCTCCTTCTCTCGCTCTCTCTCCTTCTCTCGCCTCTCCCGCTCCCTCTCCTCTTCATCTCGCTTGGCTTTGGCATCACTAGTGTCCTCAGGGGTTGCCTTGGGTGCAGGTGCTTGAGCAGAGGAATCATCAGGTTCTTGTTTAACCTCTGGTGGTTCCTCTTTTGTGTCTTCAGTGCTGGACTGGGCCTGCAGGAGGGCACTACCAGTACGGGAGCGAGTCTGAGGGCAGGATCCAAAAAGAAATGTAGTAAGTGAGAGAAGTTCTCAGCCAGAACACAATCCTCATGGCCATCCCTGTAGGAATCCCTCTGCCGATCTCCCTCACAAATGTTATTGCCAGTGCTCTTAATAGAGCAGAATGCAGTCACCGAGGACAGTCTACTTGGTAGGAGGAGGGAATCCAAGATGAGACTGCTCAATGGAAAACTGTGCAGTCTATCCCCTGAAACCTGCTAGCACCAAGGAGAAATTTATGTATGGGACAGACTGCCAGCCTTTGCTCTGCTGTGAACTGGTTTCCCCTCCCTCTCTGCTTTCTCCATTAGGTTCCTGCATCTCCAGCTCTGATACCTTGCTCAAGTCAGATTGGGCTTCCCTCAGTTTGCGCTTGTACCTCAGCACCTCTCCTTTCAGTTGGTGGTTGTGATTTTGGAGGCTGCTGATAAGATGACGCATTTCCCGATTGATTGGCCCTGCAAGACATGCACAAAGAAACCAGGTTACAACAAGCCACAGTCAGTGTTTCTCTTCTGCCCTGGGCATTTTCACTGCTATTCTTCATACTGTATCTTTCTGGTAATTATTTACCCAGAACAGTAAGAAAGCAACAGACATTCCAAAACCACAAACACAATTTTCTTCGTGCTATACAACACGTGGACACTGCACCAGCAGAATAAAACTGTACTGGCTTTATTTGCTACTATATACTCTTAAAAAATCACTAGCCCTTTGACTCTTAACACAGGGCTGTCCAACTTCAGAGAAGCCAGGGGCCACAGGCCAAACAGGTCACAGGCCCAAAGCCAACTACCATGTGGGGTGTATGTCACAGGGGCCACACAGATTCCCTGGGACCCCCACTATGTGCAGCCCTCCTGCTACACAAACCCTCCACCACTGCTGGCGCTGCTGCAGAAGCCCTACTACTGCCATCACTGTGTAGACAATCCCCTACATCACTGCCGCACAAGAAGCATGAGCTCCTGCCCTCCTTCCTCCCCAACCATGGAAGCCCCCTGGCTACCACTATGCATTCCCCATCCTCTGCTACTGCATGAGCTGTGCATGCCCCCAATCCAAGTCCCCTTACTTGCACTGCCACATGGACAAACTCACCAGGCCTCCTGCTGCACTATCCTGTATCGAAGACCCTGGCTGCCACAGCAGCCAGAGCAAAAGCAACAGCAACTGGGTGGGAGCCCAGGGGGCTGCACATTTAACCCCTTGCAGGCCAGAGGCAGCCTGCCAGTTGGACAGACCTGTCTTAACATAACTATTCAGATTTTTTCGTCCCACTGGCAAACTGAGTTTTGATAAGACTTCTGAGGGGCCACGAGGACTATAAATTGATTGCTACATTGAAAATCCCTTCTCTTGCCTATCTCTAGTGAAAGGTATATAGGTCTTGGTCATGGTACCATTTTCCTAAGCATTTGGGCTTATTAAAGACCCTTTTCTCAATACAATAGTTTCTAATGGCACGAAAGATGGTGTATTGGCACTACACAACCCCTGCGCTGCTATTAATAAACCAATTCTCAAATGCACTCAGAAATCTTGTCAGTACACCTAGCAGTAGCTTAAAAGACAAAGACTAACTTGACACTGTTCTGTCTTAAATGCCAAAAGGAGCATCTTCTTCCTTGAAAGTGTGACATGAACAATAAAGACATCCAGTACCTGCTTGTTCATTGGCAGCGAGAGTCTGTTCAAACTCTATCCTCAGCATCTCATACTCCTTTCGGACCTGCGCCAGAGTATCCTCCAGCTGGATCACCTCTGTGCGCAGCTTCTTGTGTAGACTGACTTCATCTCGCTGGGGAACAAGAGGGAGATTAGCGCTGTGCCCAGGACTGTCTCACCTCATCAAGTTGCTTTCATTAAAAAACAAAATAAGGAGTATTAATCCCCTCCTGCAAGGCACCAAGCAACCAAGACTGCAATAGCCATTGCAGTATCCTTGATGCTCTTCATAGCCTGTCAGATAGCCATGGAAATGGCAGAGCTGATGGATGAGGTAGGTACCAAGCCCTGTGGGGCAGAATGGAAGACCTCAAAGAGGAAGTGATGGAGGCACAAGGCAATTACCTCAATGAGTTCCACTTGGCGCTGATGTGTACTGCGGGTGCCGTGAAGCAGAGTGCGAGCTTCATCTAGGTGAGCCTTCAACTGGAGGCTTTCATTATACAGGACTGAGAACTGGGACTGCATGCAACGGTACTCTGGTGTCTCCTTCACAGCCTCTTCCACTGCTCTCCTTAGCTCTATCTGGTAGATGGTCCCACAGGGAAAACAGGAGAAGTGAAGAACAAAGAACTATTAGCTCATCTTTGATTCCCATTCTGTGAGGTCTGAGTACACCAAACCCCCTCCTTTATTAACTCCCTTGCACTTTTCAGAACTGGCACAAAGTAGGGTAATTTCCTCCTTAACTTTTCCCACTGCAGGAGTCTTATGTGTAAGAGTTCAGAACTGATGAAAAGTACTGAATTAACAACCTGGAGTCTAGAAAGGTTGCACAGACAACAGCATGGCAAACTTCCCCTCACCATCCAGCCAGCATGCTTTGAACTGGACTTGGACTAGCCTCGTCCATCTTCTGGCCCACCCCCTTCTTGACCTCCATGTGAACTATGTTATCTATTAAAAAATATTTCCATAACTTGACAGCTGGCAGCCACTGAACAAAGCAACAGATTTCACAGAGGCAGCAAGTCAGCTATTTTGGAAACAAATAGAATGGTTCTTAAAACTGAATAGCAACAAGGTGAAACAGGTTGAGGAGTCAGTTTGTTCTAATTTAGCAGCAGTTTTAAAAAGAAGCAAAAGAGAAAAATAAATTTTATCTGCTACTCTCTCTCTTTTGATCACTCAGATAATTGGATTGTTCATCACTAAACTCTTTATTAGTTCCCTCAAAACAGAGCTATGAGCTGAGGAAACAAGGATATCCCATCTCTGCTGGGATATAAATTAGTTTTGACAGGTGGTCATTACAGAACTGCTCATGGATTAAGCCAGGACAGAGAACAAAAAAAAACCAAATTAGGTACATATCCATAATTCCCTATAATGGCCACACGGTGTCACCACTAGGGCTGTGCAAAGCTTTGATTTGGTGGAGATTCCAGGGCTGCAGGCCTGCTGTGGGTTGTTCTTGGGGGTGCATGCCCCCAGATCTGCATATGGGATGACAGCAGGCTGCTGCTGCAGGCTGATTTTTACCAGCACTTGGGGCGGGCACACTGAGCACTGGGAACAGCCCAGTGCCCCTGGACCTGAACACACGATGACAGCAGGCTGTCACTGCAGGCTGGAGCTGGTGGCAGCACTGGGCTGTTTTTGGTGCTCAGGGCAGGTGCGCCAAGTGCCAGGAAGTCAGCCTGGTGCCGCCGCCAGGCCCAGTCTGCAGTGGCAGCCTACTATCATCCTGCACACAGATCCAGGGGCACGCAGCACCAGGAAGAGCCTGACAACTGCCCATCCTGCAGCCCTCCCAGGGCGCGTGGAGTAGCAAGAGGCAGAGCTCACCTCCCTTTCCCCCATGCACCCACTGACAGTTCCCATTGCAGCTGGCACTGGTCACTCCTGGGGCTGCTACAGCAGGGGCTAGGGTGAGTACAGACAAGCTACACCACATCTCACACTGCCTGAGGCTCCACTTGCTGCTATTCCCTCCAGCCCCTGCTTCAGCCACCCCAGGAGTAGTTAACACCAGCTGCCTACACCACGGCACAGCGCAGCCCAGGAGCTGGGGTGAGTGGGGACAGATGGAGCCCAGGCATGGGGGGACAGGTGGAGCACGGTGCAGTCCCAGGAACAGCACCCCTTCCTATGTCCCTGCCCTAGTCCCAGCCTCACTCCCTTCCTCCCTCACCACCTGGCAACGTATCCCTATCTGTTAGGGCTGTCTGAAGCTTCGGTAGCCGATTCAGCAGCCAAATCTCCAAATCTGAATTGGCCGAACTGAATCGGGACAGTGATCTGAATCACCAAATCAAATCACTGTCTGTCTGAATCAGTCAAATCCAAATCTGAATCCAATACTTGCTGCTTCACACAGGCCTAGTCACTACTACACCAGGTAGGCCAGTCACAAACACCTCAGGTTCCTATTAGCATCCTGAGCTGTTGCATACAAAGTATAACCAGACACATACAGGGCATGACACAGAGACATGAGAAACAGATTAAAGGAAGGAACTGGAGGGGCATCCCACAGAGACTAAGAAAAGCCTTCATCTACTCCCATTCTGCACAGACATGTTGCTCCTTCCTACCTTCAGTTTCTCATTCTGCGTCGTCACTTCCTCAAGATCTTGGCGCAGCTTCTCCAGCTCACTAAGGCGGTTCCCAGCTAGTTCCTTATTCTCCTCCAGCTCAGCATTCATCTCTTCAAACTGAGGGAGAAACACAACAAGTGTTTTCAATGTATTTTAAAAAACAAAAAGAAACCAACTTTGCACTTATCTACATTTGGCACACAAAGATGGTCCTTCCCATTACCATAATACCCAAGCAGTCCACAATCTCTTTAAAATACTTACCCTCACCACCTTCTTGTGAGATAGGCAAGTGCTGATATCTCAATTTTACAGATCACAAACTGAGGTACAACCCAAGGGACTTCCCCTCAAGGTCTCCCACGAAATCTGTGGCACAGCTACGACTCAGCCCTAAGCTGTGATACTCAACATGGAACCATCCTTCCTGCCCCTTATCTACCTTAACCTTTTCTTCCTCTCCCTTGCTTCAGGCTTTACCTTGCGAGCATTGATGGTAATTGTTCCCCCATAGAGGCTGCTCCCAGCTCCATACACCTTGTAACCTTTTGAATTCACCTGCAAAGAAGACAGAAATTGTAGTAAGTGCCCAGTGCTTCAAACATGTCCCATCCTTTAAAACATTTGCTCAAAAAGGGGTACAGTCCATAATTCTGAGACTGAAATACTTCGCTAAAGTACAAACTCAGTGTGCCACAGGAATAGGGTTGCCCCTCTCTCCTGCTCAGCAATGAAGGTGTTACCAAGCCTTACCCAGCCCCAACCCCCACAAAGGCCCTGTGCTTACCCGTTCCAGCACATCTGCTAAATGCCGGTTGAGTCGTTGCTCTCTCTTGCGGATCTTGTCAATATCCCACTGCAGGTCATCAATCATTGTCTCCAGCACAGATACGCGGGACTCTGCTGTTTCTACTTTTTCTTGCAGCTTGGAGAACTGTAGCCAAGGGACACAAGACAGCATACATCAGATGGGAAGCAGCACCTGATTCCAGTCTAACATCTTTCCTGGATTGCTCAGCACTAACTTTTTATTGGTTCCAGTTTTTTTATTCAAGTAAGTTTTTCTATGGTGCTCATACCTATGGTATCTGTATTTTGCTCAAGCATCTGTTTGAAAGAGGGACAGGTTTCTTCCCACCCTTGTCCAAAATTTGACAGGAGCTAAAATCCTATTACAGGGAGCAAGACAACCTGAAGGCAGAATGGAAATTGGAAAAGCTCAAAAATCTGGTGGCAAATCTGGCACAGCCAGATGGCAGCTGCTTAAATGTACTACACGCAGGGCCCTGATCTCAGCCTTCGAAATATTTGCAGATGCTTATTATACACACTCAGTGAATGTTCAGTAGATGGAGTGTAAAGGAAGCCAGCTTTTTTAATCATTAGCAAAGACTGGATTTTCAAGAGGTAGAGTTTTATGGGGGGGAAAACGGCAGGCAATTCAAACTCACTGAGGTCTAGGATCAGCTTGTAATGAGATGCCAGTGCCTTTTAAGTAGGTAGCAAGAAAACTATCAGAATAAATGTCTGAACATGGAAAGGATATGATGGTCAACAGGCAAGCAATTGTTAAGTGTATCTTAGTGTCTGCTTCTGTCCTTCCTTTCCCCCAGGCAGATCAACACTGGGTTGGGCTGTTGCTATATAACCAGACTAGGCCCAAGACAGCCCCCACCCCACAGCTGGATCAGGGGTGGGCTGGGCTGTGGCCAGGCAGCCAGATTGGGTCTAGGCCACAATGCCCTTCCCTCCCCGCATGCAACTGGATCTGGGCTGGGGCCCACCTGCCCCACACACCAGATCAGGCCTCCACTGCACCCACCTCATCAGACCTGCCAGCTGGATCTAGCCCATAGGACAAGAAGATTGGGCACCACTGCTCTAAACAACAAATGGCATATTTTACTAAGTCACTATTTACTCTTGTCTCAAACATCTTTGCCAGTGACTTAATGTTACTGGGTTTCAGAATCACGCAGAAGTACGGCACACAGTGACATTTCTCCATAAACAACTCTTTTCCTCAGAACTTGAGTTCTTCAAACCTGTTATTTTTTCCTTTACAATTCCCCAAAGGAATAACATGCTTAATGCATTCTGCACACTCGTGTAAGTGGAACCATGCATTCCAGTCAGGAATCTAATAAGCTTGACCACAGAGGTGGCTTCCACTTTCTTGTCTTGTACCTCCTGAGACATGATGTGGTGCTTTTCCTGGAGGAGATCAGCCAGTTCCTGCAATCTCCCATTCTCATGTGCAAGGTAGATATTCAGCTCCTGGACTGCTTCTTCCACAAGTGAAGCATCTGAAGAAAGGAAAATAAAAAGCATATGAAAAGTTAAGTCATGGAGAAGAACCTTCAATCTGGCAACTAAAGAACAAAAATAACTGAATAACAGCATAAGAAACCCATATGGGGGCATTTTTGGGGAATGGGGGTAGAGGAGAAGAATGAGAAACCTGATAAACAATAATTTCTTTGTCCTTAGTTGCAACATTCTGAACAGCACGCTTTCAAATGTCCTGTGTTTGACACTACTTGAGCACAGTTTGGTAGGGGAGAACTTACGGAACAAGTAGGAATTCAATGTCTGTTATGAAGAGCCAAGTGAAATCTTCTTAAAAGATACATTTCAAACACTCAGGTCAGATTCCCAGACTTTCCTAGAAAGCCAGCCTGAGAATGAAGTGAGCCCAGGGCAAATTTTAGTTTGAGATGAAACACACACACCATAGTTGTTTCTGCACAATGTGAGTTAGTGTGAAATCAACACTCAGGAGACACCACTAAACAAACTGGTCCCACAGTTCAGTTTGAAACTACTCAGCTTCACTTAGCAGCATGCGTTTAGCAACAAGCCCCATGCCAACTACTAAGATACTAAAGGCCCAAGACATATTGTGTAGATGAATGATTGTCTCCAAACTATGAAACTATAAGCAACCCAAGAACTTCCTGGCATCTGAATTGTGAATGGAAGGGGCCCAATATCATAAAACAGAAATGACCCAGCCCTTCACATCAATTAATTTAATCAGTGATGAGCTCAGCAGCAGTCTGAGGCAGTGGCAGACCATTGCAGGGTTATAAGGTTCAATTGAAAAATAAGTATTTCCAAGTGGACAAACATGTTACACGGTGAACCACCACACATCATACCAGGCACTTATCTCATGATTTAAGCCATTGAACAATAACTTATTATTAATGTTTTCATTTAAGGAACAGACTTTCAACAGATTTCAGCAGTCAGTGGTTAGTATCATCTTCAATGGGAGTTGATGGGTACCAAGTGCTTCAGAAAATTTTGCCATTCCATGTTGGCATGTGTAAGTGTGGGAAATCTTGTCCTAATATTTAAAAAGCAGAAGCTGCCTCATCCCTGTCTAACACTGGGATTCATCAAATTCTCAATCATACCTCCACTATCTATCTTGTGAGATAGACTATCCATCTTCTCCTGCAGCTTGTCGTACATTGTAACAATTTGGGCAACAGCTCGGCGAGAGGACTCCACACGTTCCTGAAGCTGAGACTCCATTTCCTCACTGGTACTACTGGCCAGAGTGGCCAGGAAGGAGAATGCTGGCTCAAGACCCTCCCCTAGAAAAAGAGAGATGTACAGGAAGAGGATGTAAGTGTAGTTATGTATGTAACAACTGAGGTAACCACTGCCAATCAAGATTCTCTCCAGAGAGCAGAATATCACCACTTTCTTCAAATGAAGTCCATCTTCCCCACTTGTCAATGACAACGTACTAAGCAGTCCAAGTCCTTACCTCGCTCCCTCTCATCCTTGCGCTCCTGATTGCTGTCTGAGTCTGGTTCTGGTTCTGGTACCACCAAAGCTTTCCGTTCAGAGAGGAGGTCTCCAAGACCTTCGTCTAGGTCATAGCGCTTAAGAATGATGCGGATATTTTCATCAAACTGGAAGAAGGAAAAAGTGAGGAAGGGTATAAGCTACATACTTCACAGTGCTTTGAAATAATGTGGAACACAAGGCCACTTGACAGTTTTGTGCTACAGACCTGGCTCCAGTAGCGGTTGACAATCAACAGAGAAGCATCATCAGTGGCCTGCCGCCGCTCCAGCTTTTCAATGTGCTCCCGCAACTCATCCTCAATGGCCTGGCGCTGGTCCAGCATCTCTGCCAGCTTTCGGTTCTTGGACTGCAGTGTCCGGATGTCCAGCTCTTCCTGCACAGGGGAGGAAATCACTTCTATGTGGTTCATGCAGCACAGGCAAAGTCCACTTCATTGAGTAAAAGATCAAATTGAAGATGACAACACCACAACACAATGTGGAGGGGTGGGGAGGCGGGGAAGAAAAGAAGAGGCATTTTATGTCCAAACAGGACTAAGGCCAGAAAGTTGAGCTCATTAAGAAGGCAGGTAGGGTGCAGGAGAAATACGTACTGTTGAGGAAACACCCCCTAGCTTAATAGTTTCCACAGTGGTCCCTGAGTCTTCAACTGCTGCCTTCTTCTCTGGGGGCCCAGAAGGGCCTGGCTCTGCAGCAACCCGTTTGTTGCTGATCCCAGACATGGTGGGTAAAATGTGGAGAGTCCCTCTTCTCCGAGCTATTCTTAAAAAGCAAAGAACAAGTTTAAGAAAGGAT
>NW_017729024.1:49438301-49439103 GCF_001723915.1 Gavialis gangeticus | reverse complement strand
TCAGTTTTTATCCATGTATTTTGAAGGTAACTATTCAGGAAAAGGTAAAGAAAGGATTATGCACATCATGAGTTCTCTTTCAGGGATTCCAACCTGCAATAAGGTAGCAACATGGCCAACAAACCACAGGAAATGAACAATAAACTGTCTACATAGAAATTTACCTTGTGAAGGATTTGGAAAGTATGAATTTAAATTAAAACATATATATAATATGATGAAATACTAAAATATGGTATTGTTCTTGCAAATTCAGAATATTATTCTTGTATTATTGTACAAGATCTTGTAATAATAGTCTGATTAATGGCTTAAGTAAAGGCTCACATTGACTTCTGAGTTTTTGGACCAGGCTTCTAAAGAAAATATTAAGTATTAGGCTGCTTCCTCCATCTTTATACAATGATTGGTATAATAGGTCTTAACCTTGATCAAAACTTACAATACAAATATTAAATAACACAAAGAGTTAATTATACAGTTTTCTCCCTTTTATTTTAATTATAGTATTTAATTTTAAACCTTTTCTTTAAGATCAACAGTAATCACGGACTAATAGGGACGAGGAAAAGCAGGCTCCTTCCAAAAGATTTCAAAATGACATAGAAAGATGTCTGGGATGTGGCAGAGAACTAATACTATGGTTTCTCCATCAGGATTCCCACATTCACAGTGTGACAGGAATGAGAACTAAAGAGTTTGGTGAGATACCTCCCTATGTCCTACTTGACCACTACACTGCCATCCTGACATCTGTAACTCACCTAGAAGAATTTCTTTGTGATGTGGGGTGAAGTGTATG
>NW_017729024.1:49428055-49433301 GCF_001723915.1 Gavialis gangeticus | reverse complement strand
AGGCAATGGGGGTGGGGGAAGGGTGGTGAAATGAAAGAAGTCAGCCACTCAAGGAAAAAAAAGAAAAAAGAATTGAAAAAAGAAATAAAGAAGTAAATTAAGAATATCTCATGTTTTAATAAATTGGAATTTGGGATTCGGGTGTGGGGTGCATGGGGGCTGGCCATGCTTCCTGGGGTGGCTAAGAAGTGGGAGCAGTGAGGGAAGGTGGTTTGGGAGAGCTACTGCCCATGCCTCAGGAAGGAAGTCCCAGCTCATAGGGACCCAAATCCAGCCCCCTACCTTGTTCTCCCTCCCACTATACCCCATTCCTGGACCCATCCATGTCCTGCAATCTGACTGGATGGCATGTGTTCTGCATGCTGTTTGCACAGCCATGCACCCCTGGGGGGTGGGACAGTCACACCTCTGGGGATGAGAAGGGGAGTTGTCTTAATGGCAGAGCTACCTCCTGGGCAGTAGAGCTCAGGGGTTGGAAAGTTTGTTCGTTCACACAGAACAGGAGGGTGGGGAAGGGGATGCTGCATCCTGGTTTCCAGTAGATGGTTCATCTGTGGGGAGTGGTCACCCATTAAAGGAACAGGAGCTGGGTAATACAGATCACAATTAAACCTGTCTTGGAGTGGCATAACTTTAAGCCACCTAAAATGTACTTAAAACTAGTTTCAGGTGTTAATGTGTAGACAATCCTGGGGTAAAAGCTCCAGGAGCCATCTAAAATTAATGTGTAACAAGGCCCTTAAATTCATGGATAGTATTGAGGCAATGGCATTCTTGGGTGAATTTGCTATTTGCTGAAAACTTTTCACTTTTCTTTAGGGCTGAACATTCTGCTACTATAGCCAATCCAGTAACAAATTTAGATTCAGACCACCACTTCTGAAGAAGATACTTGGCCCAGAGTATGCTATAGAAATACACACAGGGATAGTCAATTCTGATTAACTAACTGCTAAATGTCACCCTTGCTCCACATAAATACAGACAAAAAAAGCCTTTATCTAGTAACTAAAAACAACTTCAAAAGGAAGCAGTTCATAGATGAATGTTGTGGGTATTTAATTGGCACATCACTAGTGACCTTCTGGTTTCATTTTTCTCCTGGGTAAATTAAAGCAACAGCCTGCCTGTTCCAAGAAAGGTTACTGTACAGTCAGTTTTCTAAAATCAAAACCCACATGGTATATCAATTCACTGGGACACTACTACACCACTGTCAACAAACAGACCTAGTGGCAGGGAAAAATACCAAACTGATTAAGAATTCTTTGAGGGCAATGATGCTGCATAAACTTACAACCCTTTTCTGCATAGACCCTTTTCTGCATAGACTTACAACATCCACGTGACACTTGCATAATCCCTTGATTTCCAGCACTACAATCATTGTAGAATCTAATCACTAAAATCCAATCCAAACCAAGCCAAAAACCCTCCCCCTGTCCTGCTGAAAATCATAGTTAGCTGAAATATTTCCATTAACACTTTTCTCTATCTACTAAAGTCAATGGAGCTATGATAATTTATAACTGACTCTTTGGCCATAAACTTTAGGCCACATCAAACTGAGTCTAGATTAATTGAAAGAACATCACTTGAACCCCTGGAGAGAGCTCAGTCTTGGGTGTTATTCATAGGAATTCACTTGGGCCCTGGCTCAGCTAGGTGCTTCACTCCTTCAGCTCCCCATGATTTCAGGAGTTGGAAAGGTAAAACCAAAAGAGACCTCCTGGACCCTTGAGTCCAGTGCACTACATTCACAGGCAGTCATTTACCCAAAGGATATCCAAAATCACCACTTCAAACCCTTACACACAATCATAAGGCACCTTACCTGGGGAAAAAAAAGCAAACAATCAAAAACACTACCACCACTGCATGTGAGAGGTAATGGAAGGGGAGAAAAAGGTGTTGCCAATGCCCCACCATTGCAACAAAAAGGACATAATTGAGCAAAGTGTGCTCAGAACACTTCCCAAGTGTTTCTCGCAGACCACAGAGTTCTGTGCAGGTGATACTTCTAGAGTTCATAGATTTTTTTAGGTTCAGAAAGGACCTTAGTAGATCATTGAGTCTGACCCCCTGCCCTGGTCAGGAAAGAGTTCTGGGGTCAGATGACCCCAGCTAGATGCTTGTCTAGTTTAGTAATAGATATACCCAAGTTAAATAATTTAAAAATAACTAAAGTAAGGTTGTTATGAGCAGCAGCTGCAGCAGGGATTGCACAGCAGATTTAACTTCTATCAGTTTTAGCAGACACAAATACCTGCAGTATTAAAATAGTGGCCAAAGAATAAGGAAAGTAAATCTAACCCTGAGGACACAGCACGTGACATTTCTGCTTGCAAAAATTTGCTATCATTGTAAAAAAAAAGTTAAATTAGAGCCATTTGAATTCTATAAGGATAATAAAATGAATAACATTTTTAAAAGAAGCTTTATGCAATATTTGAAAGAGATAAACCATACTTTTAATGCAGGAAAGTGTAATTATATAGCCATAAAAGATGCCCATTGTTACAAGTAACCCTCACTGAGAGCCTAACAAAGACTGAGTTTCCTACTGCATAGTGGTCAAGCAGAGATGGTAAAGTTACAGCACAAATAATAGTGCCAACAAAACAAAAACAGACTTAGGAAAGGCGCAGTGGTTTAAAAATACTAGTTAAAAACAATTTAATAAGGCTGCTGAGAGATGCAGTGGTGAATCTGATTTTAATGCTTTCTTAGGAGGCGATGAGACTGTAGGCACTCTGATGGCCACCCAAACTCAAAAGTGACTGGCTCTGTGCAGCATATGATTTGTGTGTTTATTGTGCACACCAGGCTTAGCTGGTAGCAAGCTATTATTGAGCTCAGGTATCACTAGTTTGTCTTTGTGTGAAATTCTAAGAGAAATCACAATTCCAGAAATAACAGACTTACAGTGCAGTGGATGCCCCATAGAAGCTGGGAACTATATTCAGTTTAGAAACAATTTCACCTACAGAGTATGTCTTCATACTGTTTGAGAAGAATGAAACATCAGGTGGACGTATAGTGTTTATATCAGTGCCACTTCTCTACCTATCAAAAATTATCATCAGTAGCCACATCTCCCCACTGATCTGCGTGGGCTTTGTTTTTCTTTTAATTTTTACAGATTGTTCTGTCACAACAGGGTGGTGCCTCTGTGGAACCAGCAGCGGGGAAGGATTCTACCCTCACAACACAGAGTTCATCCCCATTACCTCTAATAAAATAAAACTCCAACATACCCTCAGAAAAAGGAAAAAAAAAAAATCTCACATGGAATTTCATTAAATTCACAAGAGGGACTGAGGCTCATTATTGCAACAAAATATTGTAAGCAATGGAGAAAAATTAAGTCAAACCGGACAAGCATAAAAGCATAGGAATGGAGTTGAAGCTTAAAATACCAGTGCCATTCACTACACCAGAAATTGGGCATGTTCTCAACTGTCCATTTCTTTGAAATAGGCCATTGTTACATATAACACCTCACTCATAGCTTTGTAGAAAAGGGAAGGTGTCCCAGGCGCCTGCGGAGATTTCAGGATTGAGAGTATGGTCGGGTGTAGAAAGGTAAGAAGGGTTTATTGACTTAACAAAATCACAACTATGCGTAGTAACAAGACAAACAATGACAGACAAAAATAATTTGCATCGGCAACTTATCAGCAGTCCCCTCTGATGCCTGATGTATGACAAGTTTCTCTTTCCACAAAGCTCAGTGAAGTCTGGCGTCCCCGATCAGTGCTGTCTGAGAGGTACCGGGAAGAAACCTGGTATTAAGTCCTTTGGCTCCTTGAGATCCACGGGCTCACTGATCCAGGTCAACAGGTAACTAATCCTTTTCACAGAGCTGTATCTTCCTTAAAAATGATTTCCAGATGTTTTAGCTAATTTATAGCTTCTGACGGGTACTGATAACGTATAGCCACTCAGATTCTTTTTACTTCAACTGTCTTTAGACTGACCAATAGCAGTACAAGCCTTGCATTCCTTTGATAAGGTTAATTTTAACTATGACACAGGGCCTTACTACTTCAAGGCTTTGCTAAATTTACCAGGCCTTATAAAAGGCCTTACTACATCTTAAACTTTAATTAGGCTCTTAGCAACAACATATAGCTTAATATTTAAACAAATACAGAAAAACACTTGGTCTAATCTTCATAGAACCTTCAGCAAGTACTTTTATTACACAGACATAATTTCAGCTGTCACAGGGATGGACATCCCTAGCTCAGCTTAAAACCCAGCTCAACTTGGGGCTCTGAGAACTTCTGCTATGGAGCCAAGGCTTGAGTCTGGAAGTGCTAGTAGGGACTTCAGCAAAGCACTGCTTCGGGACAATTATGCTATCCAATTTTCAGCCACCTTCCCAGCAGAACACTAGGCAGAGATGCAGGTGGCCAGAACCCTCCATCTGGACCTCTTAAAAAGAGGTACACGCCCACTCCCTGCCACCAAAGTAGTCAGCCAAGGTCAGCTGACCTCTTACCCCTTCCCATATAAACCCTTGACCCAGAAGAGGAAGTGTCCCGGGAACAAGATTCAACCCTGTACCCAGGTTGCTGCACTCTTGACTTGCACTGCTACTGTGTGACAGATCCCTTGGATACCTGACCTAGCTACTTCCTGACTTTGCTCTCTGGCCTAATCTCCTGGATACTTGACCTGGCTAGGCCCTCTGACCTCACACTCTGCCTGACCCTCTGGATCCCCAGCTCAGTTCCCTGGATGGATCTCTTGGATTCAGGCTTCCTGGCTTCTCCCGACCCTGAGATGACTCCAGACCTGGCCACTCATGGCCTGGCATGACAAGAGCTTTCCATGTTTCCACCATAAAGGCCACAGTGACTGCACCATAGTTAGGAAACCAAAATCCCATTTCAGGTGCCTGGGCCTATAAACTTTCTAGACTCCTTGCTTAAGAGTTGGGCTGCCCAGGGTGCAATTGTTTTGGCGTCTTCAAAACATTTGTTAAAGGAATTATGAATAATTTCAAAACCATTTCAACTGGAATTGAAACAAAACCAAAACGTGGAGGGCAAACAAAAAAAAATTCTCATTAACTAGAAACCATACTTTTCAGGTAGTTTTGGACTTGAACACAAATCTAAGTTCCAGTGCAGTGCCTTAACATCGTCCTTCTTCTCATAATTGTAGTCATATCAAATTTTTTATTGAAACTATAAATATGGGTTTAAAAATACTAGAATTATACAGATTTAAGGCAG
>NW_017729024.1:49422937-49428044 GCF_001723915.1 Gavialis gangeticus | reverse complement strand
CGGGGGGGGCTCCGGCCCCAGCCCCGGCCAATCCCCCGTGCCGCGCCCCGAGCTCACCGCCGCCCGGCGCTGGGCCTCTCCTCTGGCCTCCTACCCCTGACCCAGCCGGAAGCGATCAGTGACAGCGGCTCAGCCAATCAGCGGCCCACAGCGCAGGTCGTCACCCCAAAGGTGGTGCCCTCACTAAATATGGCTGCCGCGCCGCTTTGCTTTCTAGGCGCCTGAAGCCATGGCGCCGTGACGCATCCCGGGCGTGCCCTTGCCTTGGCTCTGTCCGGAGGGGCGAAGCTCCGTGCCCTTACTTGACATGGCGGCCGACTCCCGTTGTTTTCTATGGGGTTGACGCTAGCAGGAAGAGAAAGGATGGCCACCGCCCTTCCTCTGCGTGGGCGGAAGTGGCGGAGAGGAAGGGGTTGAGGCGAGGCCCGAGGATTCGAGTGGTGCCAGCGCTGCGTGCCTGCGGAGCAGGCACCTGTGGGGAGAGCAGGGGGCGAGGTCGGGGGGGTCCTTTAGTGGCAGCATCGTCAGTGCTCAAGGAAACCCTCAGAAATCAAAGCAGCCTGGTTGCACGGTGCAACTGTGGTCAGCAGGTGGCACTGGCCGTCTTGCCCCCTAAGCCAGCGCTGCCGCAGTGGGCAGCACGGTCTTTGCAGGCGTTGCGTTGCCGGGGTGAAAACCAAAAGCTGGGCAGCATTTGCAGTCCATGCAGCTAATGATAGAGGGGAGAAGAGGACAGGCAACCAACCTAGAATCGTGCCGTGGCGGCGAGTGAGTCACTTCCCTCAGTTCCCCTCTGCAGGGTGTCATAGTGATCTGGAAATTGTGTAACCCAAACCCAGGCTCAAGGCAGCAGATTCATTCCTGCTCTTAAAAACATAAGGTTTGATATGTAGAAGGAGCTCAGACGCACCCTGGTAATGCCGGAAGGTTTAATACGTATTAGCCTGGGAATTAGGAATATATACAGTGTTGATATACTTACTGCAGCTAATCTGGGAGAGAGGATTTATCATCCAAATCTGAACTAATTGTTCTTTAAAATCTGCTCTCACTGGCCTCTTGATTATTCCAAGTCCCAGTGCCCATACCACGCCTAGTCACGTGTGCAGTGCCATACTCCTGAGTGTATTGTACAGGGCCCAGAAGAATGAGAACCAAACTACACTTTTTAAAAAATCCTGCGTAGCCATAAGACAACACCACCTTTGACAAAGCCCTGTATTTCAGTCTGTGACCCTCAACAACAGCAATTCCAAAGATTGATTACATGATCTATGAAAAAATATTTCCTTTTGTGTGTTCTAAAGTGCCTTACTCTTCAGTTAATTGAGAGCTAAACTTATTTCCACATTGTGGACCATGCAAGACTGGAGGGCTGGTCACTTTTTTACCGTACTTTTCATAGCCTTAAATATTTCAGTGATTCCTTTACTTCATCTCCTTTCAAAGCTAAACAATTCTAGTTTTTTGTAGTCTCTCGTGAAAATCTCATGGAGTATTGCCCATTTCTGAATCTTTTTACCTCTGCCTTTCTTTCAGGGAGACAAACCCAGCACACCCAGGAAGAGCACTGTGTTCAGTGTCATTAGAACACAATCTGGTGTGCAGCCTGATGACAGACAGGCTTTATAATTGCTATTTTATAATGGGCAGATCTCGTAAAGATCTCATTATGCTTTCATACCCTTAAAGTGTAGAGACTCCATGTAAGATTTGTAGTCATCTAAAATGAGCCTCCAGTTTGTACCTTTTGTGCCTGACAAAAAAGTACATGTGGGAAAGCTGCGCACAAGAAAGATTTAGGTACAGACAATTTTGAAAACAAAAAAATAATTGGTGAAAAGGCTAAGCTTATCATAAATTGAGACAAAGAGTTTGATGCTGCCACAAAATCAGGATTTGAATGATGTGTCTTCATTTAGGTACTGTTTCAACATAGCATTTAAGTACATACTTAAGCAAGAGGTGGGCATTTTCTGGGATGATATTTTTATTGGACCAACTGCATGGTTGAAATAAAGTTCAACAAGGTTTTGAATGCATTTAAGTCCTATTTATATCACAATATTTATGCATATGCCTAATGTTTAGGAATGTAAAGCATACGATGTGAAGTAGCTTCTGGGTCTTCGAACCCTGTCCTTTGCTATGGTAGACAACTACATCATATAGTCTCATTTATATATTTATCGAGCTCCATCTTAAAAACTATTATATTTCTTGCCCCTCCTATGCCAACTAGAAGGCTATTTCAGAACCTCATTCCTGTTATGATGAGAGATGGTTCTCAGATACATGTTGCTGTACCAGAGCTACTACATTATGTTGCTTTGGCAATTAAACGCACAATAAAATGAGGATCATACTGTAATTTCCAGGAAAAAAAACAGAAAATCTGTTGTGTGCAAAGTCAAAAATATGAATGGCAAATACTTTACAAGTAGGAACTAGGTCAAGATCCACTTTTCATTAAAACACTGCAAGAGTTCTACATTTCTAAATATTATGACATCCCTGCAGCCACAGAAACTGGCACAAGAAGCAAAGTGAGGGGGGGGGTCCCACTTTTATATATAACATCATAGGAGTTAGGGTCATAAGCCAATGCCAAAGGGAGGGAAAAGGTAAATAGACATTAACACTGTGGTACATACACTCAGCACCTTAATTCCCCACCCCCATGCACACACCACTGGAGGTGTCCCCAAACCAGCTTTTAGTCCCCAGAGTGCTCAAACAGCAGGCTCCACTTGTTCTCAAGTCTGAGGCCAGCTCCTTCAGTCCCCAGCCCTGGCTAACGGAGCCAGTGAGATCTCCAGTCCCACTTTGCATCCCCAGTGTCCAGCAACCAAGCATAGCCCTCTCGCAGCTCTCTGCCTCTCTTCTGGCCACCCCCTGCTTCCTCTTCCTTTTCACTTTGTCCTCCAGCCCCTGGGGAGTTTCTGGGGGTTGAAGTCCACATTAACAGCACAGCTCTGCAGACTGTGCCCTGGCCCCACCTGCTGTTACAGACATACACTCCCATTACAAAATCTTGGAGCCAGAGCATTTCTTGTTAAAAGGAAATTTGGATCCGTTGAAGATGCTGGTGATTTTACTGAAAAGACAAGGTTGATAATATGTATATGCCATATTATCACTATGATACCGTTCCTGTATTAGTTTAAAATGAAAAGCCTTGGGACACTGCAATCTCCTCTTTAAAAGTGATCATAGTTGTGGTTGTAGCCCTGATGGCAAGAACCAAGGTAATGCAAGATGTAAAGATTTTTTGGTCATATCTTTATTGAACCAATGGTATAGTTGGAAGAGATGTTAGACAAGCTTTCAGGAACAAAGAAAGGCATTTTGTGCTTGAAAGTTTGTCTAGCATCTCTCCCAAGTATATATTTGGTTCAGTAAAGGATATTACCAGAAAAAAAGCCTTGCTTCTTGACAGTCTTAAAGGAAGATGGCTAAATATGTTATCTTAACACAATCGTAAAGGTGTGTCTGCCTTGAACTAGGCTGATTTGGACAAGACCAGATGCAGAGGCACTATAGTATGAACTTCAGTGGATCACAAGAGATCATGTAGTCTAAACCCCTGTGCGTAGGCAGAATCAGATTTACCAAGCTTGCCCTGACATTTACTTAGCCTCTTCAAACCATCCAATGAAGAAGACTCCAGAACATCCACTGATCTAACACAATGATGCTCAACCTTGTTGTCCAGTGGGCTACATGTGCAGTGCCTGGTCTCTCCACAGGCTGGCTCTCACTGGTAGTCCTGATCCAGCACCCAGAGGGGGTTGGCAGTGGGGCCCCATCTGGCTCGTAAAGGGTAACGGGGCAGCCTGACACTGATCCAACCATGCAGGGAAGGACACTTGGCCCTACGACAACCCAACTCCATGGGGGAAGGGGCATGACCAGCCACAATCCAACTGCATGGGGGGAAGAGGTGTGGCCCAGCCCTGCAGGGGGAGGGGGTGTGACGCAGGCCCACAGAGGGAATGGGGTGTGGCCTGGCTCTGATCTGGCTGTGGGTCCTGGGTATTTGGCAGTGGGAGAGGGATGGCAGGATTAATTGCCACTATTCTCTCACCACCAAATTTCCCAAATTGCTGGATGCTATGGTTCCGTGGGATGAATTTGACTGGTGGGATGGAGGTTGAGCATCCCTGATCTATCAGATACTGAGTTTCCCCTCATATCCTACTGTGTCATCATTACTGCAAATTAAGCTGATCTCTTCTTATCCTTCCCCCCAGTAGCCATGAAAAACAGTTCCCTTTTTGTTTTCCCTTCCTGTCTTCTTTTTCTTATATTAATCAAATCCGGTTCCTTCAACCTTTCCTCATAGGTCATCTTTGCTAAACATCTTTCGTTCTCCTTCAGACTCTCTCCAGTTTGCCTACGACTTCCTTAAAGGTTGATGCCCACTGCATACAGTCTTCAAGCTGAGACTTTACTAGCTGCAGTTCATATCAGATGTACAACATCCCTGTTAACACACGCCAGAATGAGATTTGACTCTTTTGCAATAGGATCTCATTTCAGAATCATAGGTCATTTGCAATATTCATCACCTCCTATATCCTGTGTACTGTTGCCTTATTAGACAGTGTGACAGGGGACCATCTCAAGGCCAGTCCAGTCATTGGCCCACCCACCTGTCTAGGGCAGCCCACCCATCTGACTCATCTGCCATGCCTTTGTTGGAACTAAAACATTGTGCATAGGTGGGAGGCTTCCCATTTATTGTCCTGATGCCAAGGGCATAATACACAGCTCTGAACCACCCTACAGCACATCCCATGCCTCAGAGATGACATCCAAAATCACTTCCAACTCTCCCCGGCCCCATTTCTGGGCCGCATTTGGCCTCTGGCCCAAAAACTTGACCTCAGGCATCTTCCGACATATTTTGGCCACATGCCCCCTTCGCTGGGGCCACAACTCCACCCCCCAGCAGGTTCCTGGGCAGTATGCCCCTTGGGCCTCAGGCCCCACTCAGTGGGCCTTTGCCCTTGTCTCAGGCCCCATTCTATGGGCCTGGACCCTGCCTTAGGCCCCGCTCACTGGTCCTGGGCCCTGTGCTTTTCTGTCAGGTGTGCTCCCCTAA
>NW_017729024.1:49385367-49417937 GCF_001723915.1 Gavialis gangeticus | reverse complement strand
CCACATGCCCCCTTCGCTGGGGCCACAACTCCACCCCCCAGCAGGTTCCTGGGCAGTATGCCCCTTGGGCCTCAGGCCCCACTCAGTGGGCCTTTGCCCTTGTCTCAGGCCCCATTCTATGGGCCTGGACCCTGCCTTAGGCCCCGCTCACTGGTCCTGGGCCCTGTGCTTTTCTGTCAGGTGTGCTCCCCTAACCTTTCCCCTCCATGGGGTACCCACAAGGCAGCAGGGGCTGAGGCTTTCCAGCACCCCATCCTTGCCTTTCACTGGGAGGCACAGGTGTGGTATTTCCTGGAGATGGCCCTGCCCCATGCAGCCCCACCACATCATCCAGCCCCAACAAGGTGCAATTTCAGGTTTTACCCAAGGCCAACAGGAACCTCCTCCATCCCCAAAGTTCTTACCTGTCACAGGATGGGGTCCCCAGGGATGGCTGTGATACCCCTACGGCTCCTTGACCATGCCAATCCTGCCCAACAGGCACCCTCTTTCTTGCCCACCATGACTTGCTGGTAGTTTTAGTAAACCAGGAGGATGCCCTCGAGGTTGAGTTCTGGACATGGTCTTGCTGGACCCCACTGAACCCTGTAGGTTGTTAGACCTGTTTGGCGTCCTGCTTTAAAATGGATGACTCACAAGACACCCTCAGCCTTATGGGCTAGATGTGTGGCTCCAAAACCACCCCTTTACCACGCCCCAAGCCTCACAGATGGCATTCACTCGTTGTCCCTCCAAGGCCTTAATTTAGCTTGGCCTTCAGTCTTCACTGGGCTCTCCATAGCCCTCTCTCTCTCTCGGCGCCCCACACTGGCACTGGGCTCTCCGCAGTCTGCCTCTGGCTCTGGGGTCTGCTCACGCGCTTATCGCTGCGCCCTTCTCTGGCGCTGGGGTCCCCACACCATCATGGGCCCCCAGTGAGGCCTTCTCCTTCCCCAACAGCCTCAGGCCAATCCACCAGTCACCCAACAACTAAAATCTGAGCCCCTGGGCTATAGCATAATATAACCGGTTCCGGGTGTGCTCTGTCCCTTTAAGACATCAAAATTCTCCCAGCACTAAGTGCCTTATACGCCAGGGTCTCTGATGAGCTCCTGGAGCCCCTTAATCCTACCCAGAGTAGAACAGGCAGCCAAGCCTCTCTGGTGAGCTTCTTCTCTGGGAGCTCCTTCCCCCTTGGCTGCTGACAGAAAACTAAACCCCTAGTGCCAGTCCTGGGGTTTATATATGCCCAGGGCCCTGCCTCTTCTGGTCAGCTGACCAGGTGCAGGCTAATTTGCTCATTAGCCTGTTGCCATGGTAACCTGCACCTGTGGGCTTCTGCCTGGCCCTTTGGGCTCTCTCCTTAGGCAGTTTCTGCTCTTAGAGGAGCAGGCACCTTAGTGCCCTGTGACACGGCCCTGATCTCCAGGCGTTGTGGGGGCTGTAGTCTGCAGGCTGAGTTATGCTGTCCCTCTGGCTCCCAAGACCTGACTGTTGGCTCAGCTCCTAGGGTCTGGGCTTATACCCTGGCTGCCCAGCTCTCATCCAATCCAGTGGCCCCCTTGTGGTCATGTGACCACCTAATTGGGCCTAACTGCACCTACCAGCTGTTCCACAGCCTCCTCAATCCCCTTAAAGTGGCAGGCACCAAAGGTGCTCTGCCACAGATAGTCCCCATTTTATTTCTGCAGGGGATTTCCCCTAAGAACAGCACTTTGCATTTATCTGTAATGAATTCCATTTTCTTGATTTCAGACCAGTTTACCAAGGCCATTTTCAATTCTGATTCTGTGCATCATCCAGAGTATTTGCAACCCCTCCACGCTTGGTGTTCATCATCTCCTATTAGGCAGTAAAAAGACCCTAAGAACATGTGTTCATTCTTCTAATAATCAGTGCCAGAATTAAGAGTTGTAGCTGACTGCAGGCAAATTCAAAATCATGATAACTAGCTTTGTAGGCAGAAAACCAATTGCAACATTTTCACTGTTAATGGCATAAGACTGTTGCAACTGGTAAACAAGTGCAGTTATGCAAGTTAGGTGAGGAATAAGAGTTTTAAAAGAAACTCTGGTGGGCCAGCAAGACCACAGATTGCCTGGAGAAGGGTGAGTTCTGCTTCTGACGCTGCTGTAAGTAAACATATCATATCACTTACTGGTCATATTTTGGGGGGAAATTATGCTGTATTATGTTATACAATGGATCAACCTCAGAATTAACAAGCATTCTTTCAGTTCCAGAGTCAATTCATCAAACCTTACTCAGGAAAGGCAAGTATTTTCAACAGGTCTCATTCACAGATTTTGAAAACATATTTACCATTCAGTCATCCAAGTAGTTAATGGAAATATTACACAAAAGTATGCCCAACATAGAGATTTAAGGAGAAAACCAGGTATATGATATACAATGTCTATTCCCTTGTTTGAGTCTTTCTAGTGAGCATATTCTACGTTGACTCTGAGTCTTTGTTCCCCTGAGGTTACTGGTCAGCATAAAGGTTTTTCAGTTTGCCACCCATACTACAACACCTGGTCTGTTAGCTTAAACATAAATAACTCATGAATTCAATTCTAGAGTTCTTGATTTCAACTTTGCAGCCAAAGCAAGAGGAGGACTGCAGCAAGAGGAGGACTGCAAGAGAACTGCTTTTAAAACTTGGGACCGGCTTCCATAGCCAAGGAAAAATTGCCTTTGGAATTACTATAATTGGAAAGACTCACTGGGCCTAATTCAACTCCATGTAAATGGACTTAGGTGCCTAAACATAATTTTATTCCACCCTGCTCCAAGTCCCTGAAAAGTTGTTAATACACATGGTAGTTGGGTCCTGCTCTTTCTCTCTGCTTTTTTTTTGTGACTCAGTCTTAAGGCAAGATGATGGTATGTTACAAAACTAGATGCATCAGTACATTTTCATGTCATAGAGTCTTCTCTCTTTTTCTCTATTAGAAAGTGGTTTTAAGCAGGACAGCTCTGTCTCCATTTTAGCCCATGTATACAAAGAAAGATGCATTGCCCAAATAATGCCAGGGGCCCTGCAGGCCAGACAAGTGGGGCAAGGCTGGTGCATGGGTTGAACCAGACCCTGTGCACCAGAATTGGGCCTGAATACCTGGATTGGGTCCTGCATGGCCCCAGCTAGTCCCCTGCATGCCAGGATTGGTCCTTGAGGCCCTGTGCTGCCTTTGCCTGGCCCTGCATGACAGAATCAGGGCCCCAAGGCCCTGTCCTGTCTCCACCTGGCGCCATGTGCTGGGATAGGGTTCCAGGGCCCCACACTGCCTCCATCCAGCTCCATGGACTGGGATTGGGGCCTCCCCAAGTTCCCATGCTTCGTCCACCTAGCTCCACATGCCACGATCGGAGCCCTGGATCCCTGCACCATATCCATCCTGTAACATAAATGAGGCTATCTGTGCTTTAATATAATTAAGTAGCTATTTTGTGCATCTCTAAGGACAGAAATTTGTGACCTATTTGTAATCCTGTCAGTGAGGAAGCTGCAAGAGGATGTGAGTTTATAACTCAGACTGACAGAGATTACAGGAAACAGTCTGAGACAGGATGGTGCAGGTAGCACATAAATGAGTGAGATGTTTGGATCAGTACAGTGAGTGAACACAAAGGTTGCCAGGAAACTATACATAAATTCACAGAACTTAAGCTGAATTGTAAAGTGTGATTGACTTATTCAAAGGTGATTAGGTCGCTCTTATAACCACAGCAACCCACCCTCAATGGAATATAAAAAGCTTCTGAAGCAAGTTGGGATCATCAGAAATTAGCCTCACAGTACTCATTTAACATCTACTGAAGCCTTCCCCAGGATATCCCAGATGCCTGGCCAACAGACCCTGGAAATCCTAGCACTGAAGTCTTCCTATCCTACTTGCAGCTGCACTTGCATGGTATGTGACACTGTTTACTGGGCAAGTTTGTAATTTGTTAATAAAATGAAGCCAATTCTTGGAATGGTTCCTTGGTCTTATACACCACTCCACCCACCCATCCCAAAGTTATTCCTGCTATCCCTAACAATCCAGCCTTGCATGCTAGGTTTGGACCCTGTGCCATCCTGCAAGCCAGATCTAGTATGCAGGGCTACAGCCCACAGTGGTCCCCTTGGCTCCCTGTGAATGGGGTCCCCACTGGTCAGATGCTCTGTTCCTAAATTCTACAAATCACTGCCACAGCAGAGCTGGAAAAAGCACAATTGAGTGTTTTCACTGTATTGCACTGCACCAGAAAGATGAAAAGCTGCAAACAACATTGTTTCTTCATGTGGAAGATCAGGAGGCCATAGAGGAGTTTAACACTTTCATTTCAGAATGCAGCAGCAAACAGAAAATGCAAATGTTAATGAACAAGTTTGGGGCGCTCAGCTCAGCTATTGACAGCTGTCCCACTGATTACCCATTTGACTTGTAGAATAACACACTATACTTGGCCACAGCACAGTGACACCCACATGTCTACTCCTGCTGTGGCAGTGGCATAGATCCCCCAGGTACACAGGAAAGCTAAGGCAGCTGAAACAGGAGGGTAGAGCATGGGTAGCTCTTGAGCAATGCTAACTGATGACCACAAAGATTCTTAAAGGGCTATCGTGTGTCAGTAGCAGGGGACAAAGAAGCTTTTTTCTCCACTGTCATTGCTTCTGCAGCGTGCTGTCCTACAGAGCTGTTCCAGGCAGTGAATGGCTTGGTAAATCGGGTTTGTCTTCACCCAGAAACTGGAGTCTTCTACAGTCTTTTACAAGGATTTTGCCACCTGCTTGGCACACAAAATTATCTGTATGTAGCATGACTCAGGGATTGCCTTTGTGCTACAGAGTTAGAGTCTGGTACTGGGGAAGCTCAATCTTGTCCCATTTACATGGATCAGTTTCAGATGCTGTTTCCCACTAATGCAGAGGATGTGTTCAGAGCAGGGCAGTTGTGAACTGGACTGTGACCATCCTAGTAAAAACCAGTCAATGGAAACTGGGCCCACTGCTGGCCGGGGTTGTTAGTGCCTCCACACTGAATACTGAGCTCAGTTCTCGTCCCCACACCTCAAAAAGGATATAGAAGAACTAGAGGAGGTACATAGAAAGGTAACAAGGTTGATTAGTGGTATAGAAGGGCTTCCATATAAGGAAAGAATAAAGAGGCTAGGCCTATTCAGTTTAGAAAAGAGACATTTAAGGGGCAGGGGGGTGGGGGGCTTGATATGGGTTTACAAAATACTAAGTGGCTAAGAGACAGTAAACATTTATTATTTACTATCTCACGATACAAAAACTAGGGGTCACAAAAATGAAACTAGTAGGTAGTAAGTTTAAAACCAACAAAAAGTTCTTTTTCACAAAGTGTATAATTAAAGTGTGGAAATCATTGCCAACAGATGCTGCGAAAGCTTGTGGAAGCTGACAGTTCAGCCAGATTCAAAAAGAGATTGGACCACATTCTTGTGGTTTTGGTTGATGATCTTCAGCAAGAGATCAACAGGAAAAATTGTGTGTTGCTGTTACTAGATTTTTCCACAGCCTTTGATACGTTTAACCATAAGGTGCTGATGAAGTGTATATATGACCTGGTGGGTATTTGTGGGATCACTCTAAATTGGTTCAGCAATTTCCTAGCAGGGAAGTCCCAGAGGGCAGTGATGGGCAGGTACTCTGTGTTGCACTTAGAAACCAAATTTTTAACCTTGTGCTTTAAGAATTGACACAACACTCAGTCGATGAATAGCATAAAGTCTTGCTTTAATAATTACCAACAAGTTACAAAACTAAATGACAGAAAAAGACTCTTTCCCAATATAAAATAAGCTATTAGCCCTTGTATTATCTCAGCTGCAAAGAGAACTTTATTGTTGTCTTATTAAAGTTTTACATTGATTTGCCAGTGTTTATACCTTTTTTCACATTAGGATTTGACTTCCACTTTTGAAAGAAGCCTTTTATTTTTTTGCTTATTGCCTCTGCAACTCTTCCATTAAGCCATGCTGGCTTTCTTTTGGTCTGCGTTCTATTTCTTTTCCTTTGATTTGTGGTATGGATTTTCTCTGTGTCTCCAATATGGTGTTCTTAAGCAGTTTCTAGGCTGCTTGCAAGGTACTCACTTCCTTAGGGGCTCCTTTTAACTTCTGTCTAACTAGCTTCTTTGTTTTGGTGTACTATCCCTTTTTAAAGTTAAAGGCTGCTGTGGTAGATTTTTTTTTCTCTCTTCCAAACTTGATGTCAAACCCCAATTGCACTGTAGTCACAATTGCCAAGTAGCTCAATAACACCCTTTGTATCAAATCCTATGCACTATTTAGGACTAGGTCAAGACTCATCTTTCCTCTTGTAGGTTCCAGGATTAACTGCTCCATTAAACAGCCTTTTATAACATCAAGAAACCTGGTCCCTGCACCCCAGCCTGATGTAGATTGACCCAGTCTGTGGATAGTTGAAGTCCCCCATTATTACTGTGTATTCTGCTGCTGCAGCCTCTATCAAGTCCCTTAGCATGTTTAGCTGGATGCTGCCATCCTGATCTGTGGATCAATAGTCTATCCCTAGTTGCACCTTTTTCTACTGAAACCTGGAATTTCTGTCAACAAAGATTCTATGGTATCTCTCCTATCAGTTAAAAAATCTACCTATTTGACTCGATGCAGTCTTTGATGTAGAGTGCCACTCCCCCACTATTTCTAAATCTATACCTGTGCTGCTCATATTGGAAAATCTCACTTGCTGACTGCCAGTCAGAGTGAGACTATGACAACTGCTGGGTGACTTTCTGTATCTGGAAAAATAGAGCTAAATGACTAAGACATAAGGCAGCAAGTGTGTTTCTTAGATTGCTCCTGACCTTACAGGACTTCCAACATCATGCAATAGTTGAAGATAATGTTATTGCCTGCCAGTGTGTGCACTTCCCAAAAGAACAGCTGCACCTAAAGATTCTCTTGAAGCCTGAAAGGCTTCTCTGGCAGTATGTGCAGCCTTCAAAAAGAATGACACTACAAGTAACAATTATCATGTCTCCAAGACCTTCCTACTTCAGCGGTCAGTTAAGCAATGTATAAAAGCACCATCAGAATAATTAGTTTAGTTTTGAACCAACTGATTTTGTGAGGATGCAAGAGGGCATCCAAGAGGTGATGTCTGGGGCATCACTGGATAGGAAAAGTGGAATCAACAAAACATTGAGTCCTAAATAGATGTATGCCCCAGCCTACAGACCGTGACTAAAGGTGTAAACCAGCTCCCTCTGCAGAATGTGTTCAGCAGACTTTGCACACACAGACCATCCTCCACAGCTCCTCCAGTGCAAGTTAATTGCTATTTGAGTTCATTGATATTTCCTCTCACCACTGTCATCTTGAAACAAACAGAGCAGTCAGAGTCTGCACACTCATTGTGCACTTTGTAAGTAAGGACACCCTGTAAACAAAGGCTTTTAGTCTCTGGCTCCGATGAAGATGGCACTGAGTCTAATAGAAAAAAAAAAGAGAGAGAGAGCTACTTCATTTAATCAGCAGTAGCATAGCTTTGGCCCTGGGCCTGGGCTGCTGCTGCATGGCCATGTTTCAAGGGCTCCATGCCCTGGGAAGGAATTGGAGTAGGGGAAGGGAGAAGAGCCTGTGGAGAGCAAGGGTATGGAAAAGGGCAGAGGCTGGAGGGGGGCAGGTGCCATGGGGTACAGGTGGCTAGTTAGGGTTAGGGTCAGGCAGGCTGCAGGGGGAAAAAGTGGGGAGAGAGGGCAGAGGGACAGAAACTAATTATGTGGAAGGATCCTACCCCCCCAGTTGGCTACCCCTCCCCCCACTGCTTTCTCCACTATATCATTGGAGTGGGGGAGGAATTTAAGATGACTATCTGATGATTCAATTTTATATCTGGAAAACTGTAACAAATTTATAAATTGTCCATATATAGAAACTAATTTTGTGGAGGGATCATCTTAAATTCAAGGTTCATAGATTCACAGATGTTAGGGGCTGGAAGGGACCTCACAAGATCTTCGGGTCCAGCCCCTCTGCACTTGGGCAGGAAAGATTGCTTGGGTCAGATGACCCCAGCAAGGGAGATACCATCGCCACCAAGGTTTTCCTGCTGGCTGGGGAAAACCACTTTTGTGGCAGGAGGTAGTACCCTGACCGAGGTAAGGCAGAGTTAGTCTCCCACTTTCACTTACAGTGGGAAGATCTCAGCTATACGCCAACTTTATGGAAATAGGAGACTCCTCCCTACCTTGCTCCTGCAGCCATATGGCTGAGGGCAAGCGAAACTCGGAGGCATGCCAACCCCAAGCCTTTGGGCTTGGGCCCGCATTTAGGATGCCTGCCAAAGGATTTGGAAGCATCTGAAGCCCCAGGCAGGGGTGGAGGATGCTGGCCAGTAGCAGGGCCCCATATGGTTCTTGAATGACTCATGGATTTGGAATTGCTTTGGCTGATTTGACTTGGGACACAAAACAATTTCCATTAAAAAAAAAAAGTGTGTGTCAAGTTGATTTTTAAAGATGTCCAGGGTAGGTGATTGTACCACCTCTGGGGGGAGTCTGTTCCAGACCCTAGGCACTTGAATTGTAAAGTATGTTCAATCTGAAGTCATCTTCAAGCAGTTTGTGTCCATTGGTGCTTGTCTTTCCCTGGGGTGCCTTGGTGAACAGATCCTCCCTCAGGTCCTGTTGTATGCCCCTTATATACTTATATGCTACCACCAAGTCACCTCTAAGTTTTCTCTTCAGGCTGAACAGTCCCATGTCTTTCAGCCTGTCTTCATATGCCCTGCTCTCCAGATCTCTAACCATGTGCGTGGCCCTCCTTTGGACTCTCTCAAGCTTCTCCACATCCTTCCTGAACTGCAGCACGCACCAAGGCAGAGTAGAGCAGGAAGATGACATCCTTAGTCTTCCTTAAGATGCATTGGTAGATGCATGCCAGTGTTTTGTTTACTCTGCCAGCTACAGCATCACACCGGTGGCTCATGTTCATCGTGTGGTCTGTCACAACCCCCAGGTCTCTTTCAGCTGTGGTGCTGGCAAGTGTTGCACCACCGAGCCTGTAAGTGTGTTGCAGATTATTTCTCCCCAGATGGAGCACTTTACATTTCTCTGAGTTAAACATCATCAGGTTTGGACCTGCCCACCTTGCAAGCCTGTCCAGGTCAGCCTGTATCCCCAGCCTGTCCTCCAGCATGACCACACTTCCCCATAATTTGGTGTCAGTACGTTTGCCAGTATGCTTTTAACACCGGACTCTAAATCATTGATGAACATGTTGTAAAGCACTGGTCCTAGTACTGAATTTTGAGTGATGCCACTGGTCACCTTCCACCATGTTGACTTAGTTCCATTCATTAATACTCTCTGGGTCCTACCTTGGAGTCAGTTAGCTAGCCACCGGAGCATAAAGTAGTTAAGACTGCATTTTCCCAATTCTACCATGAGGACATCGCGGGAGACTAAGTCAAAGGCCTTTCTGAAATCCAAGTATATGACATCAGCCTCATTTCCCTTATCCAGGTGGTGAGTTATCTGGTCATAGAAGGAAATGAGGTTGGTCAGGCATGACGTGCCCACAATGAAGCCATGTTGGCTGTTGTTTAGAATAGTGCCTTCAGTTAGCTTATCAATAATGGATTATTTGATCATTTTTCCCAGGATTTTTCCAGGGATGGAGGTCAAACCGATTGGCCTGTAATTCCCTGCGTCCTTCCTTCTCCCTTTCCTGAAGATAGGCACCACATTGGCCCTCTTCCAGTGTTCTGGGACCTCTCCTGAGCACCATGAGTCCTCAAATAGCTTTGCCATATGTCACGCAATGATGTCAACCAATTTTTTCAGCACTCTGTGGTATAGTTCATTTGGTCCTGCTGACTTGTATACATCCAGCCTCTCCAGATGTTTCCCCATGGGATATTTAAAGTTGTCTTGGATTTGTTTAAATATGGTATTTCATCATCCAATTGTTCAAGATTTTCAAAAACAACTCATGATTTTTGAGCCTCACTATTTTGTGGGCTTAAGGCACTTTAAAGGGGCCCAGTTTCCTTGGTGGGCATTTTTCAGATAGTATAGGGTACAGCACTTAAGGTGTGTCATCTCAGGTGCCCAGAAGCTGAAGCACCCCAACATGGCCAGGTGGTTATGAAATCTTGGCCATAAACATGAACCCTCAAAGGAAAGAGCTTCCTTTTCTCCATTTGTTTGTTCCCACCATTGGGGTATTTGAGGGCCTAGGAATCTGAGTATTTCATCTGAACATGGATCAACATCACTAAAGCTGTGATCCTCAGCCAGCGTGATACAGTTCCCTCAGTGCCATGATACCCTTTTAAGGGTGCCATAGGGTGCTGCGCAATATTAGCATTGTTAGGTAGGAAAACATCTACTCTTGATTCACAAAATAAACCAAGAGATTTCAAATAGGAACTATAGTGTCAAAAACCATTCTGACCTGTCCTGGCCCTTCTCAGTTCTTCACAATAAAAGAACTGCTTTATTGTATGTCTGTAGTCAAAAACAAATTAAAATGAAGAGCTGGCATTCAGAGGTATGTCTTCCATTTAAGGTAGGGTGCCGTGAGTCTAAAAAGCTTGAGCGCCACTGCAGTGAAGGCAGGGCGAATCCTACATTTTGTGCTCTACCCATTTGACTTATGGGTAAATAAGGCAAATAACAATGTAGCAAATACCTAAGCACCCCTGCAGATTGCTCCTGGCAACCTCACCTTTCTCTGGGAGAACAAGTGAAGAAAGCAGAACACAAAGTTGTTTAATTGCATTTTTCCCATGAAAGATTACAGTTGCTTCACTGGCGTTAGCAATATATCCATGTTCCAGGCTTTCAAATTTTTTAAATACCTAGTAAATGATGATTTCGTGCTTGCGTAATATAGTTACCCCTGCCTAATTACCCAATGGTTTGAACAGTGTAAATGGAGGTGAATACAAAAAATACTGTATTTGAATGCATCACGCTACAGCTTTCTGATTGTCACAAAACCGTAACTGCATGAAACAACATTGTACAAAGTGTATAATATGTACTAAAGGTGGGGTACACTAAAGGTGACAGAATTCTCCTAGCAACAGAGGCTGAAAAGTATCATGAAGAAACATGTACCCAAATACCTGAGCTGCCTCATTTGTTTTGCAGGAACTCAAACACTCTGCAGACATGTCCGCAGAGTGAGAGAATTAGAGGAGCACATGAAACACGGCAAAATAGAATATTATTTGCAGAATTAAGTAATAAGGCCATGGGATTAAAATGACATCTGTGTTTAATTATCTGAATAGTTATTCACCTAACTCATAAGAACATGAGAAAGATTAAATACACATAAGGAACAAAGGGAGGTGGGGAAGGATCTGATGACTTGTCTCTCTATTTATGTCAGTTGGCGTTGGTTCAGGCCCCGAGCATTCATTTCCAGATCTCCTAATGGACAAAGAGACTATAGATGAGGCAGCAGTTTTGCCCCGGAGAATACATAAGTGATTTTTCTAGAAGGGAAGGAAAGGGGGCTCCTGAAGAAGGTGGCAAGACTGGGTGAGGCCCCTGGTGTTAAAATGAGGCAGGACACTATTCTGAAAAGCAAGGTGGAGGAAGGAGCTTTTCAACATACCTGGGGAATGGTCAACTTACATGTAAAATAGCGAAGGTAGGAAGAAAGCGAAAGGGTTGGGTATAGCCTCTGGTATTTCTGCCAGAACAGGGAATTGACACACACTCCAGCAGTGAAGGGGTTAACAATGTGTTAGTCCCTAGTGAAACAATTGTGAATCACAGCACAAACCAGGGGATTCAGCTATGCTAACAGCTCAGCACACAGGGCTAGAGTAACCTTTGTTCTGTTTTTTGCTCTCTCTCTTGTATTCCTGGTCAGTCACTCCCTCTCTCCGCCTGCCTGTTTCCGCTGGCTCTGAGCATCTCTGGTTTGTGTGGTCACGTGCTTGAGCTTAGATGCCTTTAATCCCACCCTCGTGGAGGGGGAGGAGGGAAACTGCAGGAGAGAAGTGAGCAACAAGCAGAGCTGCCAGGATTTTCCCTAATGGAGGCAAGGAGCCAGGATGGTGAAACCTTGCAATTTCAAGGAGCACTGGGAAAGGAAGAGAAGCCACGCAGGAATGATGGGCTGCTTGGGTCCCAGGAGAACTGGTGCTGATAGGAAAAGGGTAATTCTCTGTATACTCTATTGTTCACCTGGTTTCTCTGCTGGCGTTTAACGTTGGCTTTTGCTATCAAAGCTGGCTTGATTTCATCTGTTTTCTGTAAGCGGTTTGAGGAGGCTTTGTATACCAAGGGGGCTTTGAGAGCCCTTGGATGAAAGGCCCCATCCGGAGGAATGCATGTTTTTGTCCTGCACAGTCCCTTTGGGGGAGAAAAACAATAAACGAGGAGTAGGAAACTTAATGACAGTGCAGATCTGTTCTCTTTGAACCAATATAGAGAGAGTTTGGAAAGGAGCTGGTGTTAGCCCTGGCCATGGTGCAAGATTGGGAGGGAGGAAACAAATTGTGCTGGGTGTTTAGTGCCTGCTAGAAGGGTGGTAGAAACAAGGAGAAATGGGTGGTGGTTAGACTGTCCTTGGGAACAGGGAGGAAAAAATGGAAGGAAACAGTGGACTCTGGAAAGACTGGATTACTGTATATATTTAGAGTCTCTGGTACAGCCGCAGTGAACGAACAGAGCCTGTATGACATCCATATAAGGCAGCTGTTGGCATCTGCCAAGCCTGCAGGGAGGGAAGGATCAATTTAACCAGTGCCCCTTCTTCTCATCCCCAAGATAACTGCCATTAATCCCTATCAGTTGCCACTTTCAGGGTCACATTATGTTCTCCGGCAGCCCTCCCAAAGGAGAAGAAGGTCGCTAAAACATCCCCCGGGGGGCAGCATGTACCATTTAAGTCATGGATCACATACGAAATTAACAACCATTTTGACTGCCTGGTAAAGTGCACAGCATATGCTGTTAATGATAATACCGATAAGAATAATCTGCATCTGTGGTGGCTTTGCAGCTTGGTTTACTAGTTCATCCAGCCTCTCCTCCTATAGTCACTGGGAAAATAGTTTCATGCATGATCTATGGGCTATCATATAGGCACAGTGTTTGAACAAGCACTGGCTGGTAGGGCAGAGGAAAGAACTGTAAACCTTCACCAAATGGCAAAACGCTGTTGTTTTCCTGGTCCTAAAGTGGGGTGTGTGTGCACATGTTTGTGGAGTAACATATATACCATACTTACTCAAATATAAGATGACCCGGATTATAAGACGACCCCCTAATAATTAGATTCTGTATATGGCCAACTTATCCTTTTGTTATAATTTTCCAAATACAGAATCTAATTTTTGGAGGTTTGTCTTGAATTTGTCCCCGTTCCACTGCTACAGCAGGGAAAATAAATCTGGAGGATCAGAGAGCACCCCCTCCCCAACTTCTTCACCCTGCAGCCCCTCTTCCCCCCCCTCCCCCAAACTATAAGACCTGGTCTCCTTGAGCAAACAAAGAAGCAACTTTGAAAACACTGCCCAAGAAGTAAACATATCCATAGTAACTTGCATATAGGGAACTGAGTACAGGTACCTATAGCAGTACTGCCAACCTCACCATGTGAAATCATGAGACAAACTCTTAAAAATCAAGAGATTTGGAGTGTAAATCATGAAACGCTATTTTTGAATTGTGTGTATGTATAGGGTGGTTATTTGTGAAGGTGTGGGGGGCTGTGGGGGTGGGTTGGAGCCTAGAGAGTGGGGGGCCCCCACACACCCTGGCAGGATGCAGGGTACTGTGGGTCAGGAGTGAGGGGAAGCAGCAGGGCATAACACACACACAGTTTATCATCATCATCATCATCCCTGTTACAATACCGCAATCACACTCACTCATTGCCCATTCCCTTCCCCTTCCCCCACCCCACACCTTCCTCCCAACTCTTCTGTTTCTTGCCCCAGTCCTTTCACTTGTTGTTGTTATCATTATTGTCATCATTCTCTCCAGTGGTTTTGTTTTTGAACAGTTTGTGCCAGTCTTTTCTCTTCCATTTGTCCTCCATCTTCTCCCCACTGTCTTCTACCGCCTTTCTGTAGTACAACGCATCTCACTCCCTCCCATTCTGTTGCAGTCCTGGGAGGTTCGTGTATCTGTGCATAAGCGTATTCCTGGTCTTCCATAGGGAATTCCTGAAGCAGAAGATGAACAGGTCGAAGCAGGCTGCTGGGGTCCCTTGCTGCTTGGTCAGGTGGCCAAAAAACACCACCTCTCTGGTTAGGGTCTCGACCCCTGTCACTATCATGAGGAATATGATTACTCTCTACCATCCTCCCCCAGTGTATGGGCAGTTCTAGAGGAGGTGGTCAGTTGTTTCCTCCTTCTACTGATGAGTTTGCCTGGGGCAGTTCAATGGGCCTCTCTGTCCCTCTTTGTGTCTTACCCATACGGGGAGCGCTCAGTGACCTACCTGCCAGTTCACATCCCTGTGCTCCTTCTGCAGATCCTTGTGGAAGATTCACTAGGTATGTATGTCCATGGGCAACAGTCTGTCCCTTGCCCTTACTACCTACTGTATCTTGAAGTGGTTTTGTTATAGTCACCAGAGCCTTACAGCATAGCCCGTATCTCCTTCAGGACCTCATAGAACTATGGCAGTTCCATAGGCCACAGGTACATGTTGAACAGTGCACATACCCACCAACACCCATTAACCCAAAACCAAAAAACTTACAATTTAGCACACACCTCATTGGGCTGGGCCCCACCAGAGACAGCAGAGTTTCAAGTCATGCTGACCTGACAGCTCAGCACTGTTCAGTATATGTGTGTACTCCAGATACCAACCCCTGCCACAAAAGGTCCATGTGCTAATTAGCTCCCCCATTCATGACTGGAACAAGGTGTTCTTGTGATGATTCCTGGGATTCTCCAAAAATGTATATGCACTTGAGGTGCAAGGCAAACTGGTTTGGCTCCATCGCATGGAGGGTGGAGCTACATTAATCATATGCGACAGGCTGAGAGAGGAGGCAACAGAGGGATTCTACGTAATCTGTTTGGGGTCTTGTTCAGTGATGTTTGCCAAATATTTAAGACTTTTAAAAAAGAGGAATAATTGGAAAAGGGAAAGAAAGGGCGAGAGCAGCTGTAGGAGTGTGCGAAGGAGTGAGAGGCGGTAAACAGAACCCCCAGGGTGCCTTATGTGCCAGGAAGGGGAGACTAAGGGCGGAAGAGCAGCCGGCAGAGAGGGGAAGTGAAAGTAAACAGAACTCACAGTGTGCGCAGATGGTGAGGCTGAAGGTGGAGACTGGAGGAGAAGAGAAGCGATCGCAACAACACTTACAGAGAAGCCTCTCACTCTGGATTGGAGAAGGGAAGCTGCCAGGAGGTATTTCTGGCCCCGGAGAAGGGCAGAAGGGGTCGATTTCCTGCAAGCCGCTGAGAGGAATGGCTGAGCTCCTGAAAGCAGGTATTGCTGATCCTGCCAGAGAAATGCTGCTGGAGTGACCAAAAGAAGGAGGTAGGTGGAGGCTTGCCTACACAAGGATTCTGATAAGTCATGGAGCAGAGTGACGGCTGAGGATCTCGGGAGGAAGACTGCATTTCTCAGGTTAGAGCCTCCCTGGTGTGGCTTTGCTGTGCTTGGGAGAGAGGTCCTACTGGGACTGTGTGTGTTCACTAGTAGACCAGAGCAGATCTGTGCTGAGCAGCGATTGGATTGACTGGCTTTGTTCTTTTTGATATGAGAGATGGATCCCCAGGTGAAGGGGACATAGACTGACCCCAACGAGAAACTGAAAACCATTGCATTTGGAGTATTTGAGCCCACGCTAAGGCAATCCCCTGGAGGGGGTGGGTGCTGGACTAAGACTACAGTCATCCAGGTGGTCGAGGGCTGAGCATTAAACCATCAGGCAGCATCAAAATCCAGCTGCAGAGAACTTTGAATTCCATCTGGAGTGGCTAGGGTGGGGTAAAAGGGAAGTTGGAGCCCCACAGAAGAAAACAGATATTGAGACCTGAAGGATCACCTCAGGGTATTGCCTCCTAGTAATATAGTGTCATCAAAGTCACAGCAGAAAATAAAAACATAAAATCAAGTTCCTGGCAGACCATGTGATCTGAGGTTGAGGTCCAACCTGTCACTGCCTGTGGGTAAATGAGCTCTTGGCAGTGGCAACGAGCCCTATAATACCTACAGTCATCACAGAGCAAAGAGGAAGTTGAAATATATTTTATGTGGCTCACCACAACTTCATCGTGGCAGGGGAGACACCATGATGATGGTGTTGGTGCAGGGGGGTTTACTGCACCAGGAAAGGGTGATGTCCTTCTTCCCAGCCTTGAATAACTTGGTGTAGTTGAGGATGGAGACCTGTCTGATGTACTGAAAGCAGGTACCCCTACAAGAGTCTACTATAGCCTCCCAGTGCTACACATTATATGGCACTGGGGGATTGCTCTTGGGTTTTCCCTCTAGCTTGCTCCTTTGGCCTTTTGGCTAGGGGCAAGTGATATTAGGGGGTCTCTGAACCCCAAGGCCTCCAGGCTTCTGGCTTGCACGTAGGATGCTTGCCATAGATTGGGGAGTATCTGAAGCCCCAGACTGACGAGTCTGGGATGCAGGATATTTATTTGTTGGTGTTAGAACCACACAGACCTGAATGACTGGGCTCTGCTTGTTTGATGGAATTCAGAACTGATTTGGCCGCTGTGGCCTCAGACATGAAATTTAAAAAAAAATGTGATTAGGTTCCCATCAGCGTTTTTACACCAGAGGAGAGTGCCAGAGCTTGCTCTAGCCTTTCTGAATGCTGGCTTGGTATTGTAGTATCTTCAAGCTCACTGCTCATTCCCTCCTTTTTTAAGAGGGATTGTTTTTTATTATGACTAAAACTGCCTACCTCTCAGCATGGAGAGGACATTCAGACTCTAGTATGAATGTCCTGCTTACCATCTACTACAACAGATACATTTTGATTGTGGTGATAAACTGTTTCTGCCTACAGTTTCAGATTTACCAGCAAAGGCCTTTGCTCACAAGAGAATACATTTACCTAAGGCTGTTTTTTTGCATTACAGTGCAAAGATGGTCAATACACAGTACACAGTACTTCCTGAATGGTGCACAGCTGTCCTTTATTCCTGCTTGTTCTTTCCCTATTTTGCTTACATCCTAAAATCAGATGCTTGAAACAGGGGTCCAGGGAGCTGAAGTTTTGTGCATACAGCTATTCCAGAGTCTGTGCTCATGACCATTTGGCTAGTGACAAAGGGCTTGTCTGCGTAGGGAAATTGATTGGAACAGCTACTGCAGAATAAGATGTTCCAAAACAACTGTTCTGGAATAGCTTCTTTTATTGGCATTCTGATTCCAGAAGAAGACTGCTTCTTTCTGATTTTATCTCCTTAAGCCAAATAGTAAAAAGGTGTTCTTGTTCTGGAATAAAAATGTCTACCCAGGGAACTCTTTGGCAATAGGTTTTCAAATTCATTGTCCCATGTATGCATAAATAGCCACTGCACAGGGTGAGAAGGGCAGCCTGACTTGCTATAAATCTGAATAAGATACCTCCCTGCCTACCTTTCCCTTTAAACTCTTCGGGACAAGAACCACCTCTCTTATTTCTTACTATATTGAAGTACCATGCCTAAAACAGTGGGGCCCTGAGCAAAAATCATTCATATTAATACTAGCTCCTCCTCCTTCCAGGGATCTGAAGCATGCATATGCCTAAAATTCCAGTAGCATAGAGGAAGTGATTATGGTGGCCGCTGGTGCTGAAAGCAGGATATGTTCAAGGCATGTCTTGTAAAACAAAACTTACAATGTTTATTGCAAAACCAGACCAGCACCTTTTTTCTAGACTTTGGGGACTTTCTTGCCCACTTCTGAGGGAAAGTTCTGGTCATTATCCACATACAAACTATTTGTTTTCTTTTTGCAGAACAGAGTGAAATGACTGCATGGTTTATTTTAGAACCAAGAAGTAGCTTTTGTGCTTATCCTGCAAAAATCTCACTTCCCAGTTTCTATGTGAGTGAACCACCTTGGAGGCAAAAAGCAGACCTTTCTTCCAGGCATTCACATGAATCTTAGAACTGGCAGTATGATTTGGTAATAATATGAGTGTTTTTCCCTTGGAACATGTTTAGGGCAATAAGGGATGAGGAGTCGGGAAGTAGATGGGGAGCACAGCTAGAGCTTTGATACCACCCCGTATGTCCTATGTCAGCAAGAATGAGCCACTCTGGAGGGTAGTTATCTGCTGTTGGCCATGTGCACTAGCAGAAAACTTTATTCTGGCATCAAGGTAGGAGCCAAGGAGAGACCTGCAAGTCATAGGGCGCGTCTATGTGAGACGCTAACTACACAGTAGCCTAATACTGCGCAGTAGCGCATCACAGCATAGCCAGTGCTAATATACTACTGTGCAGTATTATTAGGCTACTGCGCAGTAGCATCACTAAAAAAGTGTTTGCTGGTACTTCTGAGCAGTAACTCTGGTTATTGTACATTTATTTAGTACTTGATTATACAAGTAGTAAATTAAATGCACAGTAACCACTGTGCTTTAATGAACATGTAGAAGTGCCTGTAGTGTAGTGTGTGCCTGGCCTGCTCTTGAGTTTGCATAGCTGTAGATAGGGCCACCTAGGTAGCAATCTAATCCAAATAATGTAGTTTAACTACTGACTGCTGACCGTGGGTGACTGGTGCCTCCTGGCTCGGGGCGGGGGGGGCACTAGCGGCTGATTGCCAACTGGGGGGGCAGTTCCCCAACAGCCAGGCACTGCCAGAAAAACCAGAAGTGCTGCTGGCGCTTTTTGGGGTGGGCACCAGCCGGCGTGCCCCACTCCCCGGCCAGCAAGGGCCAATTTCAGGGGGGGCACATGCCCTACGCATTGCCTAAGTCACTGACTTCCCTGTATTTAACCTGCTTGATACTGCATTTCAACTTCCTCTTCAA
Organism: Gavialis gangeticus; assembly: GCF_001723915.1. Taxonomy (NCBI): domain Eukaryota; kingdom Metazoa; phylum Chordata; order Crocodylia; family Gavialidae; genus Gavialis; species Gavialis gangeticus. The sequence goes on along the minus strand of NW_017729024.1, from coordinate 49,398,997 downwards.
ATTCCAGAAAAGAAAGTACAATTCTTCTCTGTTTACTTCTTTACAATGGTCTGTCCTGAGAAACAGTCGAAGAAGATTAAGCAAAGGTTCTCCTATGTTGCCATGAGTCAGCCTAGCTACTTGTTGGCCCAAGCAGGGGGTCAGCCACATTCTCTGTCAGCAGAGCACCCATTTTCCACGCTGATAGAAGTGGAAGGTGACCAAATTGTGTTTGACACTTAGAAGTTCTACCAGGTAACATGCTGCTGCATCAGGCATTTCATTTTAGAAGTTTAAAATGAACAATTAATGTATTTTTTTTTCTAGAGAGATCAGCTCCCACCTGGGCACCCCATGTGATGGTCAGGCTTTTCCAAAAATGTGCAGTTGCCAGCAAACCCCTGTGGTCCTCCCTGCAAACCTCCCTTTATAAATCTGTGGTGTATCAACACCATGAATACTGTGCCATTTTGATCACCCCCTCGCCCAACCTCAGAAGAGGTACAGAAGAACTAGAAACTGTACTAGAAACTAGAAAAGGGCAGCAAAGGTGATCAGGCGTATGGAGGGGCTTCCATATGAGGAGAGACTAAATAAGCTTGGATTTTTCAGCTTAGAAAAAGAGGTACTTGGAGTGGGTGTGATAAAGGTTTACAAAATACTGAATAGCACAGAGAAAGTAAAGAGAAACATATTTGCTATCTCCCAGAATACTAGAACTAAGGGACATAATATAAGACTATTAGATAGTAGGTTTAAAACTAACGGTATATTTCATACAGCATGTAATTAAGTTGGAGAACTCATAATCCACAAGTTGTTATGGAAGCTGATAGTTTCACCCACTTCAAAAGGGGATTGGTCAAATTCAGGGAGGAAAAGTCCATCAGTACGTGTTGAACATGACAGCTAGGAGTGCAGCCTCCAAATCCCAACTTTCCAAACCTCTAAATACTGGAAGCTGCATGTCTGAAAGGAGCAGGGCTTGGGCAATTCTGGACATGTCCTGTTCACCTTTTTTCTCAGCATCCACACTGTGTCACTGTGTGAGACAGGTGTATTTGTTAGGCAGTGACTCTGGACCTAGGCCCACCAAGAATGACAAGGCCCTGTCAATGACTAGAAGAACACAAAAACACAACTTTTGGGGGGCGGGGGGTAATTCAGTGGGATTTAACTGCTTGCCTGGCTTTCTTTAAATCACTACCCCAAAAATACTGTCCAATTGCCAAGCTCTTGTAAATCTAGCAAAGCACAACAGTTAATTCCTTGGAACGACAAGTGACAAAACAGGAACAGGAGTGAAGGGTAGGTTAATAACCAAGATACTAAAGGAAGATACTGAGCAGATGCTCAAAGACATCCGAGGAGCCATTCAACACTTCCCAGTAAAACTGTGCTTGGAGATATGCACATACAAGGGCAAGAAAGATAGTTGTGCAGTTACCTGGGTCCTCTTTAGCTAGCTTGTGCTTCCTGGTCAGGTAATTGGACAGCTTGGCCTAGGCCAGGAGGAGACTGACCAGAAGGTCCCTGAGTTTCATGGGGCTATGGATGCAGTGCTTATAAATTAAAAGGTGTGGGGCAAAATGCAGTCAGAACCTCAAAAAGAGGTTCTTGAGGAGGTCAAATAGGGCATGCAGGTGCCAGGGTCTCTCTTTGCTGCAGAGGATGCAGATGTTGGGGGAGTCTATGAAATGTGCCCTGCATATGCTAGGGCTGAAGACTGTGCAAGAGCTGCCCAACTATAACCCCAGTTACCCTTGGGGCTAAGGTGGAGGACAAGCTAGTCAACTGAGGCTCCCTGTCCTGCCATTTGGTATTTGGCTGGACACAAAGGCATGGTAGTGAATGGTGTGGAACACAGGTATTTACAGGAAACAATGAGGCACCATCTGGAAACAGACAGGTTTGATGTCCTCTGATGGTACAGGGAGAGTGCCTGGGGGCGATGTAGGGGGAGGGGGAAGTGATGAGGTCAGAGTCCCACATCCAGCTCCAGAGGGTTGGGGGTTATGAGCAGGTAGAGGCTTCACTCTCGTAGGCTGTTCAATATACACAAAGGATGTTGGTGGTAGGGCAGTGTTGACTGACTAGGGTATGCATCCAGGTAGATAGCTCCATGTGCTGGGCAAGTTCAGAGGAATCTGCTCACCCCTCACCTGACAAAGACTAGGAGGTCTCCAATATGAGTGGTCGTGGCCAGGCCTGCTGTGTGAGTTGGGATTCTGGGCTAGATGGACCTATGATCTGACCCAATAAATAGCAATTCTTCTTTTCTTATGTAGGCTTTCAAGAAAATCTCCTCCCCCCAACTTATCTCCAGCTTGTTGGAATTTAAGATGGGAGATGCTATACCAAATCAAATGGTTTGTTTAGGGTCAAACTGGTTGGATTCTGCTGCTTTAGAGCAGTGGTTCTCAACCTTTTTTGTAGCAGGACCCATTTGTAAACATTGATGACCAGTCCTGACCCACAGTGCCCCTCACTCCTGACTCACAGCTCCCTGACCCTGCTGATGCCCCTCACTCCAAAGCCACAGACCCCAAGTCCTGCCTGTGCCCCTCACTTCCAACCCACAGTCCCCTGCCCCCTAGGCCATGCTGGTGCTCCTCATTCCCAACCCACAGCCCCCTGCTCTCCTCAGCCCTGCTGGAGGGGATCCCTGTGTGGCTCTGGCTGGAGCACAGTGGCTGCAGTGGCTCCGGCTCATGTGGGCAGCAGTGGAGGGAGTCCAGCCATGGCACAGGCTGGAAGGAGGAGGAGGGAAGGCCTGTGGCACCCCACCTACTCTGGACTGGGGCTCCTGTGCTGTGCTAGGCAACCTGGTCACAGCCCCTTCCACCGAAGCAGCATCTCCTGGCCACCCAACCCCTGCGAGTACAGGAACCAGCCCCAGTGCTGTTGGCCCAACCACACAGCTCCCCACTGCCCCCAAAGGACCCCCCACCCATTCCCCCACTGGAGGGGCAGGTGCCTTCCCTCCCCCCACCTCCTCCCTGCCCTGACACAGCCTTAGCGCCAGGCCATTTTTCCCCAGTGCCAACAGGCACCCCCCTCCCACACACACCCATACAGTCCCCAAGCCCTGGACCTCCAACCCCCACTCCCCATACACTTACCTGCATCCAACTGCTGGGGCTGCTCTTATAACCCTGTCTGGCTGCATGCCAGCCACAAGCGTGTGCACGCAGATGCACGTGTGCCCGCTGCTTCCAATTGCCCAGAGCAGCTGTTTGCAGGCTGGAATGCTGCCAGCCTGCAAGGGGAAACCTATGCTTTCCTGTGTTTTTCTGGGACTTGCTCACAACCCTTTCAAATATTCTTGTGACCCACAGGTTGAGAAACACTGCTTTAGAGCTGGGGTAGCCAACCTGTAGCATGCATACCACAAGTGGTATGGACAGCCTGTGTGTGTGGTACACAACAGACTGGGGAGGAGATGGGGAGCAAAAAGCAAAGCAGCAGATCAGGCAGGGAGCAAGCACAGGGCAGGGAGCAGAAAGCAGGGCAGATTAGGCAGGGAAAGGCGACTGGAGTGGCACTTGGAGAGGGTGCGAAGCTTAATATGTGGTATGTCTGCCAAAAAGGTTGGTTCCCATTATTTTAGTGGAAGAGGAAACAACTGGTGCGGAGTTGTATATTAGCTCAATAAAAAATTCAGAGTATCCTCACTTTTTTACAGTTGTATTAAATTCTAGCAGAGTGTGCAGTTTCAAAAACAATTTTGGGGGTTAATTCAGTGGGATTTAACAGCTTGCCTGGCTTGCTTGAAATCACCACCCCAAAAATACTATCAAACTGCCAAGCTCTTCTAAATCTAGCAAAGCAGTTTAACCATTAGGGCTTCTAGTTCCTCATCCTGCAATTGCATCTTATGTGAGCTTGCATAGTGCTGGAGGCTAAGTGTAGTGAGGTTCTGCCCACATTAGATGCATTTTTAGGATCAGGTCACTTGTCACATTTGCCGGCTACATGTGTAGGCACAAACCCAAAGTCACAGCTTATTAATAATTAATGGTCAGTGCCTGAAGTAAGGACCCATAGCCACAACTGCTGCACTTTAATTTTATCAGTAAAAATTTACTTAGCAAGTGCCCTTCAATCCTGAAGTTCAACGTATAGTTTATGTAAAGGAACACTCAATCCAGACACACAGTCAGTTGTAGGTTGGATTTCTAAGCTTAGTGACTTGGCCTAGTGCAATCATGCAAGGTACAATTGAATAGTATTAATCTAGATTGCAGCTTTACATTACAAGCCAGTTTCAGAAAGCCTGGACTGTGCCCTCTACCCCATTTGTCCTCTATTGTGTCACCACATAAAGGCTTTCCTGAATCTCACATCTTCTCCACTTACAGGAATGCAAGGGTTTGTTCCAGTTACTTCTCCTTGGAAACAAATGAGTAAAGTGGAGCTTGGAGTAGTAGCATCATGAGCCTGCCTAGTGAGGCACCAATACAGGAGAAAATATGCTGCCTCTTGAAGACAAAATGGTCCATGTATTTCTTCCCCCTCCCTTTCCAAGCACAAGCGCAGTCCTGGGAAAAAATTCCAGTGGGGTAATGTAGAAGCCCCTTAATTGTGTCACTGGGGAGGTGATGGATATGCATAGTGAATTTGATATGTATGCAAATACAATTCATCTGGAAGGATGCAGCATCATTTAGCTGATGGCCTTATAAAAGCAAATGAGCTGGAAACATAACTTTACATGAAAGCTATGCTTATAACTACATATGAATAGCTGATAAGCTGAAATTGGGATAGTGCTCCATAGATTGCTCTCTCTGTAAGAGTAGTTTCAAGTGGAAGCTTATACCTTTTCAATAAAATACGTAGCATGGCACAGGAAATATTGTTTAGAAAAGAAGTGTAAAATATAATCATGTCACGGAGAATTACTTTTTTGGAGAGTACACCCACAATCCATTGCAACTATATAAGTAAAATCTTAAGCAGGAATAAAGAGACAATTGGCAAAATTTCTGAAAAACCTGGGTAATACCAAAATATGAAGCATCTTGATAACAAGCACAGGGCTTGAATGGAAAAGACCTAAACTTGGGACTGGATTTAAAAACCAAACCTGACAGAATACAAACACTGTGAGCTTCTGAAAAAAATGGATCTAGATTTCCAACTCTGAGGTCTCCACATGTTCTGTCCGTTATAAAGGTGATGGAACCAGGACAGTCAGAACAGGACTACACAGGACTTTAGGTCACTTCCATGCTCCTCGAGATGGTCAGGCTATTTCTTTGCATAAATTAGAGCAGCTAGCTGCAGTTACCTCCAAAAAGCTGCTCTGGCAGTGGGGATTGCTGGGACTTAGCATCATCTTTTCTCTGTGCTGACAGTGGTGAATTGAACAGGAGGGGATGCTCTAGCAGTGGTTGCATATCGCCTAAGCAGTCCTCTAAATTGAAAGAGCACCCTGGAGTAGTCCTTGTTTTTAGGGACACACTGTTATTGCCTTTCTGGCTTTGTTTTTTGAGCTGCTCTGGGTGACCTGGGTTCTGCCTTGAATTTGCTGTTTGGAACCACACTTCTACATTAGAACTGTTGTCATCACAGAAGGCATCCTTTACAGAGCTGGGTTACAATTTTTGAGTGCTATGTAGAGTAACACAGGCAAGTTCCATTCAAAATCTCTTGCACTCATGACTTGAATCTCACTACCTTTTCTCCTCTGCCTAACTGGGAAACAGACTCCCTGCTTCCAACTTCCATCTGGCAGCATCCTAGTCCCACAAGCAGAAGAGTGTTTTCCTTCTTCACCTGTGTGTTTGTCTGTGACCTCCAGTAACTTTTACTTTCCATGCTGCATGAACTGAAAACCCAGTTAAGTAGATGGACAATACACAACTTTCTAAAAGAGCAGAGATCTGATAGATAATTATATCTCCACAATCTCATTCCCCAAATCAGATACGCCAAGCACAGGGATTGGGAAACAACACCCTGAGGGCTGGGTCATGTGTATACAGAGAAGGGTCTAGGGGCACATCTACACATGTGTTTTTACATGCATTAGCCTATTTTAATGTGCACGAAAGCATCACAAAAAGTGCACTTTCATGTCTGTAGCACCACATATCACACATTCAGCTGTTCTCCACAGTGCAAGGTAGCAGTGTGTGTGGTGGGGAGGGTTGACCCCAGGATATCCATGCTCAAAACTCTGTGGCAATAGGAAGTAATTGACTGAAAGAGAAGAATGGAGTAGAGAGAGTAAGACTTGTAAGAATCAGGAATTTCATCAGTGGTGAAGAGTCTGATAGATAGCCAGTTAGAGGGATGGACAGCATAAAGAAGAGTCAAACTAGAGATTATAAAAGGAAAATTATAGCCAGTAGAGAACTCAATTTAATAGCTAAGTGTTCTAATTTTGTGTAATCTACTTATACTGAGGCTGGTAGGTGTCAGTTAGTGGCTGCCTAGAAAAGGGAGTTGAGAGTCTGTTTACATATATTTAAGAAAGAATCATAAAAGTTCCACTTTTGAATTTGAATATTGTAATGAATACTCTTCATCACAAGTTGGGTAAACTGCTCGGTCAAAATCTGCTGATTTTATTGCTGCCATCCCTATAATATAGCCCACAGAAGAACAAAGTTAGGTGAGGGGACTTGGGTTGCTTTTACATAGACGTGAACAGAGGCATTCATTTTTCCTGTACCTTGGTACCCCATCTGTGAAATGAAGATAATGCTGCCTTCTAGCCACCCTTGATCTGTTTGGGAAGCTCTTTGAGACCAGGTGTGCATGTACAGTGGGCCTCTAATCTCAATCAGGGCCCCAGATCTCAGTTATGGATACCATAATATCAGTAATAGTTCTAATACCCCTTGTGCTCTGCAAGTACTTTGTCTGATGAAGTTACTCCAGTAAGCTCCATGACTCAGAGAGGCTCTTTCATAAGTCACCCAGTAAATGTTTTACTGCATCTTAGCCAGGGAGTGACCAAACACGATCCCTTTTTTTTCCATTGTTTCCTCACTCACAGGTGTCCAAGTTGGGGGGGGGGAAGGGAGGGACTCTTACCAAAGTCCACCCACCCATCTTTGGTCTAGATGCTTGCCTCAGTTTTCTGTATTCAGTCAGTCTCTAGTGGTTATTACCTTATCCATGTTTCCTCTCTCTCTCTCTTTCTCTGCTTTCTCTACTAAAACAGTCTTATCACTTTGGCCAGCTGGCTGAAGCCCGCTACAATATCTTGAAGGAACATTCTGCACGCCCATGCTCTCGCCTGCCACGACTCATCATTAAGGGAGAAAAGAAACACCTGGACATGTGGCTTCTGACATTGTTGGTCTTGACATCTGCCTTAGTGTAATGAGGGCTCCACCAACCCCTACACCTTCGCCCATTCCCCTGGGTATTAATTCACAGTCCATATAGTCAGCCTCAGAGCTGGTTAGACACTTCTTAACATCTCTGGCTCTGACAAGTCAATTGCTACCTTGATCCTGGTTATCCTCCACCAGGTTTGGAGCAAACAAGGACCTGATCTGTATTTTACCAGTTTTTCGGGCCTATTGTCTGGATAGTTGCACCTCACTATCCTGCTATATCTGGGAGGAATAAAGAAAAAAAGAGAAAAAATCCAAACTTTGACTTCTTCCTGCCCTTATAGTCCAGTCTCTACGGTACCTCTTCCCAGATCTGCTATTAGGGTTTTTCTGGGCTGCCATGTGGCAGTTTCAGGTTACCTGACAGCTGCTTGTTTGGGGTTTTTTCTCTGTCAGCTCCCTGAACCGAGCTGTCTCTGAAAACCCTTCCTGATCACTCCCTGTGTGCCTTCAGTTGTCCCTGCCACCTCTCTGGCCAAGTCAGGAACTTCCAGCTCCGGGAGTGTCTCTTGTGTGCTCTGGGTTCCTTTTTATATTGGAGCTCATGTTTCTTCCTCCTCCCCTCCGAAAATACCAGGAGAAGAAGGATCCCCGCAAGGCTCTTTGCAGCCTCAGGGCTGGGGCAGCTGCTTGCAAATCTGGTGAATTAATCTTTCCCCCACAGTGGCTCTTCTCTTTCCTTACAGCAGGGCACACGGCTCTTTGTGAGCTCTAGGGGTTTCTGGTCCTATCAGATTGATAGGTCTGGAAGCACCCTCTATGTTACCAGTGGCTTTGGGATGGTTTTAAATGTTTCTCTCTTTCCTTACAGGTTTGGAAATATCGGCTGGGCCTGGCTTGCACTGTGCCATCTGTCTTCCTGTCTAGGGCAGGTGCTGATAGAACAAACACACTGAGGCGTGAGCACAAAAGAGCTGGACCCCATATCTAGTAGTCATGCTCCAGAAAAGACTGTGGTTCTTTCGCAGGTGGTGCCATTGTTCTAGCCCCTTTGTCCAGCTCCTCACATTGACCGTGGTGACATTTGGTGTGCTGGCTCCTTTGGCTTGTCATCGGCTGATCCATTCCTATTTCTTTTTACGACACTGGCACCTGAACCCCATGAGCCAGGAATTCCTGAAGCAGAACCAGGAGGAGGGTCAAGCTGCCCTCCATTACTTTGAGGCCCTGCAGGCTCCAAACTCCTCAGAGATTTCAGGTGCTGAGGCCCTCAGGCCACACCTGCTGGTCACCATCATCACTGTGAAGAGACGGAATGAATTCCATTACGTCCTGCAAGTGGCATCCCACTTCCACCGCCTCCTCCAGAAGTGTGGGTCTGGCTGCCAGAACTACCAGATCTTCCTCTGTAATGTGGATATGGACCCCAGCAGCCACCAGGATGTCCAGCTGCTGAGCAAGTTCTTCACCACAGTCAACCGCTACAGAAATGGGGACGACCCTGAGGCCTCAGTAAACCAATTTGAAAAGGAGAAGCAGGACTATGCCTTCTGCCTGGAGCAGTCATTGCTGGCTTACAAACCAGAATATGTCCTTCTGGTGGAAGATGATGCTGTTCCAGAGGAAGATATATTCCCTGTCCTGCAGCACCTCCTGCTGGTACGGCTCTCAAAGCCACACCTCAGAAATGCTCTCTACTTGAAACTTTACCACCCTGAGAGACTTCAGCACTACATCAACCCAGAGCCCATGAGGATCCTGGAGTGGTTAGGGATGGGCATGTTTCTCGGTCCCCTGCTGAGCTCCATGTACTCCTGGGCATTTGGCCGCCCAGCTGTTAGCTGGCTCATTATCTTCTTTTTTTTCTTGTACACTATGGCATTGGCTGAGTTGGTGGGGCGCCACTATCTGCTAGAGCTGCGCCGGCTATCTCCTGCCCTCTACAACCTAGTGCCTGTCACCGAGTGCTGCACGCCAGCCATGCTGTTCTCTGCCCCTTCTGCCCATCGTGCCTTATACTACCTGAAGAAACTGTACTGCCGCCAGGGCTTTGCCAAGGACATTGCTCTCTACTCCCTGCTGCGCCCTCAGGGTGAGAGGGCCTATGTAGTGGAGCCAAACTTGGTCAGACATGTGGGGATGTTCTCCAGCCTTAGGCTAAATGGCAACCCAAAGCTGCTGTGAGCCACTGAAAAATGCCTTTAAGGTTGCAGTCCACACAAAGCCTTGTTATTGGCCAGAGATATTATATGTAATGCTGGCTTTCATGCCAGTTACAAGAGTACTCAGAACTACCTGTGCCTCCTTATGGAGGGAAAATATTTTCTTTTTTAAGAAAATTTACTTAAATATAAACAAATTATTTAAACTTTTTAATGGTTACCTTAGAATTGAGAGGAAGGAACGGAAAGGCTCTCAGGGAAACCGTGGATAGGTTTGCTCCTCTCTAGGACCTCACCCAGCCCATTAAAACACCACACTCTCCTCATTCATACCTCCGAAGGTGGTGTGAATGTCTGCTTCATGCATGAGAGAGAGCAGATTCTCCACACAGGCCTTTATCCTTCAACTGGAGGAGCCCAGGGGAGCTTTGTCATTAATTTAAATAGGGGTAAACCCTTAAAACTGGGCTTTGATGTGCTGCCACCTATTTTCCTTTGCCATGGATTTTACATGCTGGTCCAGTTTGCTTCAGTGGGAGGTTCCAGCATGATCATGCTTTGATGCTTTATTCCATGGCAAGAGAAGTAAAGGAAAGATGCAGCAGGGCATCACTGCACGATTATTTTGTCTCATGGTGCAGTTAGATATAGGTAACAGCTACAGCTGAGAGATCCAGGAACAGCTGGGCGCAGTCATAAGAGCAAACTTCCACAATGCATCACATTTAAAGGGCCACAATTGAATTGACCTGTTAATTTGCTGTAATACATTGATCCACCCAATGGTGAGGGGGTGGATAGTTGCCAGAAGCCAGCTGCTTTCTAGCAGAGCTGTGCATTGTGTGTTCAATTAAGAACAAAAAACACCTGAGAATTAGGATCCTGGAAATTGGTTAGTAATCCAGACTGGTTACAGAGGATTTTCCACTAGCCTACCGCAAAGTCCACAAAAGTTAATGGTGTCTTTTTATTGGACTTCATTGGACTTTACATCAGGCCTGTGTGAGTAAATTTGGGTCCAGCTATGGATGGAATTTGGCTGAACTATAGTATCATCTTGAAATTATGTGCAAACCCTCAATTTTCCTGATTTCCTCAGTGGGACATATTTTGGAGGGAGGAAGCAGAGAGGAAGTCCAATGTAAGTTCTTTTTCTACTTGTTTGAACCTGAAGCTTATAAACAAAAGAGACCGGGCATGAGCCAATGTGGAATGAAACCAATGGAAAAAACTGTACAGCTCCAGTTGCCAGCCCATGATGCTTATTTGATCTGTAATATATGGGGATAACACAGTTGGTTAGAGGAAGTCACTGTGGGTCCTGGCAGATGTTACATGTATGGTGCAACTGATGTGCTAATCACACCATAAATGAGAGCATGCCACACGTTCAACCAGTTTATGATACCACAAAATGACAAACCAGCCACAAAGATGTTTTACATGCAGATTGTCAGCAAGGGGACCAGAACAGCCGGAATTGGATTTGGGCTGTCCAGGGAGTTCTGTAAATGCCAGGTAGGTAGACTGACTCACCACACCTGGCACTAGCAGAGCCACGTACCTGGCAGACTAATTCAGGGCTACACTACATGTGGCTTTCAACTTGCCACTGCACCTAGAGCCAGGGATTGGGATACCAGGTTCCACATATGCCAGCAAATTTAAAGAGCACCACTGACTGCATCTTCAGTACATGATTGGGATCCAGTCCCTGAGCACCACAATTGCATGCCCTGCAGTGCACAGGTGACATGGTTAGATGCATAATTGTTGGGATCTGGGATCAGGTTCCAGTGCATCATTAAACTAATATCAGTCAGGGGCCTAGAACATGGAACAATGCCAGCTCAGGCAAACATGCTTTCTAACAGAGGATGCATCAGAAACAAAGCAGACAAAAACAATATAAACAACAGGTGAAAGTCCCAAAGATTCCATACAGTGATCATGCAGCCTCTACCCAGATGGATGGTAAAATCCTGTGAAACTCTGGAATTTGAGTGTCATTGCAAGTATGTTTCACTAAGTGCCTGGATGTGTGATCAGACATACGACTATCTATGCTGCCTCAAGTCTTGAACATTTCATAAATGGGGTGTCTTGAACATTTCATAAGTGGGGTGAGGCATTTTCTTCCTTGTACTGTATAAATCCAGAACACACTATTGTATTTTGAGGGTTTATTCATGCTAGTGCTTGCAAAGAAAACCCCACAGGGTATAAACAAAGTGCCAGATAATAAAAAGGAACCAAATGCCAATGCATAATTAAAGTGTTATGTTCTAAGAAGCCACTGTTCATTTCACCACTGTGTTACTTTTTCTTCATTTCCATTATGGGTACAATGCAAGGCCAAATTAATGTTATTTCAAATTCCTTAAACATGAAACAAAAATAAAAGCTAAAACTTGGCTGGATTGAAACATTTGGGGGCACAGGAAGAACTGAAGAATTGGTCCACTGTATTTTCCTTAATCCAATACAACTTTGAATTTATGATGATACCTCCAATACTTAGATTCTATACATGAAAAATGTATAAATGTGTTACAGTTTCCCATGTCTAGAGTCTAATTATTAGAGGGTCATTTTAAATTCATCTCTCCCACCCCTGCCCCCAGCCACTTATCCTCCCTTGTCACCCCCTCACTGGTGCTACTTACCCAATTCACCCAAACTCTTGCCAGGTAGCAACAGTAGTGGCAGCTCCAGCCCCAGCTTCAGGTCAGGGCCAGAGCTGCAGTAGCTCTCCAGCTGCTGTGCAGCCCACCTTCCCTCGCCATGCTCTTTTTCCTTTGCACAACACGATCTGTCAGGCTCCCAACCCCTGCACTGCATGATCTCCTCTGTGTCCTCTCCATACCATGTGCTGTCCCCTGCTGACAACCCCCTGTGCTCCCCTCTCATCTTACAGCACAAGGTCTCTTCCCCATGCTCAGTCCCCCCTGCAGCATGCAGACTTCCCCAGGTGAGGGCTGGAGTCAAAAGAGCTGGAGCCACAGCAGTGCCAGCCATGGCTGGTACTTAAATGCAAGACAGTTTCTTTCCCCGTCCCCCACCCCCCCGTTGAATGAAGAAAAAGAAAATTATTTTGGATACGAGTAAATAGGGTTTTATCTTGATATTGCCAAAAATTGAGTGAAAACTAAGCTGACATTTTCCAGGTGATGCCCTTAGTCTAAAAATGTTGAGAACCACTGGTCTAGGAGCTTATAGCTATTTGGTGTCAGTGAAAAATAAATATAAAAAGGAAAAAAAAAATGCATGAGAAGGTAAGGAAAACAGAATCAAAAGGTGCAGGGAATGAAGAACAAAAAGCAAAGGTTTAATAAATCAATCTTTTTTTTATAGAAAGTTTGCTCCCCCAAAAGTTTATATTTTTATGTATATAAAAACTCTGTATCCAGACACATTACCAATGCACCGTCCAGTTCCAACACTCACAATGGCAATATGACGACATTGTCCTCCCCTCCTTCAAAAGTATTGAAAGTCTGTGTCCTTCCTCCAAAACATGGAAGCACAGAGACCACTGGTTCTCAACCTTTTAAGTTTTGGGGAACCCCTCAGACTCAAGGCACCCCTTAGAAAATGCCAGCTCTTAGTTTTCATTTTGTTTTTGGACTACAGAAAAATAAGAGTGATTTTTCTGTTGCAAAGAACTCACAAAGACCACACAGGGCAACATGCCTATTTGAAATCTCTGGGTTTATCTTGTGAATCATGTTTGCACACAGTACAACGTGTGGCAACCTGCAGCACACTACAAAGGATCTCAAGGCACCCCAGGGATTTGTGGCACTCTAGTTGAGAATCACTGATGTAGACTGTCCAACTGAGCCGCATACAAGATTGACTTGTACTCTGCTCAGCTAGTTATAATTCAGTTGGATGAGCCTAGAAACAATACAACCTGAAAGAAGCGCTTTAAAAAAACAAACAAAACTATTTGTGTTTCAAATCAAGTCGAGACAAAAACACTGGGATACAGCTTAGATGCTTCTGAAGGAAAAAAAAAAAAAAAGTAGTATCTTCTAAAATTGGGTTTCTAAACCACTTTGGAGCATCTAACAAGTCTATCCTGGGGAGCCGAATCACCTTTAAGTCCATTGTATACTGCAGTTCCTGGGAGCTTTGTACTATGACATTCTGCTTCTTATCCCAGGCCCGTCATTGTGGTATCTTGAGTGC
>NW_017729024.1:49375307-49385300 GCF_001723915.1 Gavialis gangeticus | reverse complement strand
GAAAAAAAAAAAAAAAAAAAAAGTAGTATCTTCTAAAATTGGGTTTCTAAACCACTTTGGAGCATCTAACAAGTCTATCCTGGGGAGCCGAATCACCTTTAAGTCCATTGTATACTGCAGTTCCTGGGAGCTTTGTACTATGACATTCTGCTTCTTATCCCAGGCCCGTCATTGTGGTATCTTGAGTGCTTTCCATGAGCATGGATAATTTTGTCCCATGCAATTTTACCTTTCTTCCTCTCTGTAGGGGCGAAAAAAATATATGTAGAAACTGAAAAATATATTTGTTACTATTTATTATCTTTATTGAATGAGTCTCATTAGTAAAGGCAAGTCAGAGAAGTTTACTCTACATTTCAGGCAGAAAAGCTAGGTACAGACATTCAAAAAGCCTGAGGCTGAATTGACTCAATCTTTGCTGGTTGGTCTAAACTGTGCAGATTGAACCGAGAAGCAAGTGAACAGACATTCACTTTTTATTCGGGAAATGCAAGCACGTGCCTGCAGTGGCTCAGGCCAGAAGCTGGGGGGCACTAAAGCATGCCTTCCTTTCTCCTCAGCAGTGGCCAAAAGGCTAGAAGGAAGCTGGAAGAGAAACCCTCAAGGCTTTTTTCCCCCCACTCTCTGCTGGAGCTGAAGGGGGTCTTAGTTAGACATCTGCCCAGGCCAACATACTGAGGCAGAGGGGAGGGAAGGGAAAGGAATATAACCCCTCTCTCCCTGCCCCAACCAGGGTCTGCCTGTCAGGGGCACAACAGCACCCGCCCCCCCCCCCCCCCCAAATCAGGCTTTTCCTGCTCACCTTTTGAGCAGAGGGGGTGGGGGCATGAGGCTGGCACACTGAGGTGGAGGGGAGGAGAGGGGGTTTAACCTTCCAATTACATAAGCTTTCCAGCCACACCCCTGCCTCCTCTACTGGAGTAGCAACTGGGAAAAGACCCCAACTGGGGTCCTGGGTGGGAGGAGGGGACTTAAAACCACCTCCCCTCCTTTTGCCTCATTTTGCCAGCCTGGCCCCTGGGTCTAGTGGCCCTCCAACCCCTCCCCTCTTCTCTACTTCAGTGGCAAATGGGGGAAAAGCCTAGCAGGGGCTGCCCTGCCCCTGCCAGGCAGACCTGGCTGCCATCTAGAATCAGTTTCTCACCCCCACCTCCTTCTTAGCCAGCTGAAGCAGTGACAGTGCTCTGGCTAGGGAGTAGAGGGGCGGGGCCAACCCTGCTCCCTGAAGCAGACAGCCCAGCCCAGCCCAGGACTGCAAAGCATCTTGGGGTGCTGGGGGACTGAGTTAACCTGAACCAGGAAGGGGTCTGGGACAGAAGTTCCCTAAACCAGTTAAGTCTGATACTGCATTCAACCAGGTTTGTCTTAAACCAGTTTTGGCCATTTTGAAAGCAGTTTATATGCACTGAACTTCTGTTCTGTTACAGGTTTAAACCAGTTTCTGATCATGTAAACTGATTTGTGTGCAACTTCTGTCTCTAGCCAAAAGGTGATGAGGTTTGCAATGTGTGACAGGGGGGACTCTCCTGCTGCCGGGTCTTATGTCAGCCTCCCACCTGTCACTACAGAGCATGACTTTGCAATTCCTACAAACAGCCGGTAAATACAGGAGACAGCCCATTACATGCCCCAATGCCAGGGGCGCTATTTGCAGCTCCGTCGCTCCGCTATACCGTAGCCCATGCCTCGCAGATGGCATCCAGATTAGTATTGCTCCCTGGTCTGAGACTGGAGCAAACCCAATCCAAAGTTGGGCTCCACTCACCTACACATTCATACTATCTCCCCTCTCAGTGGGGCCTCTAGCATACCACCCATTACTGGGCCACACTCCCCCACCCTTGCTTCTCCTTGAGGAGCCCCTCTTGGGTCATCAGGCTTTGCTACTCATGTACTGGTCTTACCACACAGTCCTTCAGTTCCCGCTAGTTCCCCTACTCTATGTGGGTCAGCCTTGTGCCAAACCCTGGACCAGTTCTGCCCAAGCCCCTCACCGGGAACAACTTCTCACAGGGCTGGCTCTTGCACTTAGTTTCAGGCTTACTCCCATTCAGCCCTATTCAGCGCACCCCTAGAACTGTCCTTCAGGCCTACTCACACTTCAGCCATACTCAGCCCCTTCACACGCATAGCCCTTCAAGCCTATTACATCTGCCTCCCAATACTCTACATACTACCCCCTCTGGGGTCTCCAGGATCTGCATCCCTGCTGGGCTTGGGCACCTACACATGGGCATATCTGGCCCCCACTACTCTCCTAGCTGCCTCCAAAAGCCACCCAAATATCAGGGCTGGGGTTAAGGCACCCCTCCTCACCTTTCACCAGGGAGGTAACTGGCCTGGCATTTTGTGGGGACAGCCACACCACCAGGTCACACATCTCCAGCAAAGTGGAGTTTTAGGTCATGCCCAAGACCAGGAACCTCCAAACCATCCCCATGAGCTCCTGTCCTTATCTCCAAGGTTGTTCCTACTGCAGCTCAGTTAAGCAATATTTCTACCTTGCTCACCCACAGTGAGCTGCTCAGTTTATATAGGCAGGAAGTGTTTTAAAATGGCTGCTGCAATCAAGCACCTACTGGCTGCTTGACTCAACCCTTAAAGGGGCAGGCACTACCAGTGCCCTGCCACACAATGGTTGCTACTTCCTGCATAAGGCTGGACCTGTCTCCTGCACCCATGAACTTTATGCCTGCAGTTGATAGTTGCAGGGTACATCTACACGTGCACTGTTTAATTAGCTCTACAGTAAAGCCTCATTATCTACACGTGCACCCTTATTAAGGTGCAGTAAATTAATTAACTCCACTGTAGGATAGTACTGTCCAGGACACATACTATCCTACAGCAGAGTAGTTGCACTGAAACTGCACTTATAGGCAGTGGCTGGGGCTGGCTGCCATTCTGGACCAGAGGAGTAATCATCTCTTTCAGCACCAGAGGCAGAGGTGGATGTGGAATTAGGCAGAGGTGGAGGGAAGGAAAGGAGAGGGGTCTAACCTACCTAGCTTTCCTCACTCGAGTGCCAGATGCTACTGCTGTGGTTGCTGTTGCAGCAACATGGGCTTGGGCTACTGCCACTGGGGAATAGCACAGCAGCACGGGCTCTGCAGGGGGCATTCCTAGTGCCCCACTCCCTCTCCCTGTGCCCCAAACACAGGCTGCCCCTCCTATGAAAAAAAATCTCCTGGGGGTGATGTCATTCCACCCCCTCTCCTCCCCTCTTCTCTCTCCCAGATATACTACTGGCCATTGGACTGTGTGTGCCTGGCTCCTATAGACAGATGGAGCAGGACTGCTCCTTCTCTGATAAAGACTGCTGGGAAGAGGGGGCCAAACTGGCACCCCTTCTAAGTCAGCACCTGGGGCTGGTGCCCCTTTTGCCCTTCCCCCGACCCAGTTACGTTACTGCTCTAGTGCAGACCATGTTCCCTTAGATCCTACAAGCAATTTTGTCTCGTGGCTCAGAGCAACATCCTTCAGTAAGCAGATAACCCTAATTGCAGATGTAATGTCTGCCCGCTTTAATCAGTGAAAGGGTTGAATAAGCCACAGCTCTAAGGCAATGATTGTCAACCAGAGTACCATGGCAACCTGGGATACCTTGAGACCTTTTCAAGAGTGCTGAAGACTGCCAAACTATGCTGGAATTACTAGGTGTGGAAATGTAATTCACCAGAGAAGCCTAGAGATTTCAAATAGGGATCCCCAGTGTTAAAAACATTCTGACCAAAAGAAATAATAAAAAATGAGGGTTGGAAGGAACCTTAGGAGGTCATCTAGTCCAACCCCTTTCTCAAAGCAGGACCATCACCAATTAGATTATCTCACCCAAGGCTTTGTCTAGCTGGATCTTAAAAACCCCCAAGGTTGGAGATTCCACAGCCTCTCTGGGTAACCTCTTCCAGTGCTTTACTCCCCTCCTAGTGAGAACGTTTTTCCTAATATCTAAACTAAACTTCCCTTACTGCAACTTGAGACCATTGATCCTTGTTCAATTATCTACCACCACTGAAAACAGTCTAGCTCCATCCTCTTTGGAACCCCCCTTCAGATAGTTGAAGGCTCCTATTAAATCCCCCCTCAATCTTCTGTTCTCCAAATTAAACAAGCCAAGTTCCCTCAGCCTCTCCTCATAAGCAGGGATCTCCAGAATTCATGCTGGAAGTGCTCAGTACAGCACAGTGGCTTCTTTAATCCTAGAGTTTCCCCTGCATGCCTCTCCCCCTCCCGACTGGCGAAGGGGCCCCATTGCTCACCACTCACTGCCTGCCCCTGGTGACCAGGAGGTGAAACTGCAGTTTTAAATATGCTGCAGTTTCACCTCCAGGCCATCAGGTGTGGGTGGCAAGCAATGCAGCCCCACTGCCAGTTAGTGGTGGGGAATGTGCGCAGGTGAAACTCCAAGATTAAAGCCGCTGTTCCATGCACTTCCGGCATGAATTCTGGAGATGCCTACTCATATCTCATGTGCCTCAGCCCTCTAGCCATTTTGTTGCCTCTCTCCTATTTGTCCACATAATTTCTGTAGTGGGGGGAGGGGGAGGGGGAGGGAGGGGGAGAAAAACTGGACGCAGTACTCCAGGTGCAGCCTCAACAGTGCCAAATAGAGGGGAATAATAATTTACCCCAATCTGGTGGCAAAGCTGCTACTAATGCAGCCCAGTATGTTATTAGCCTTTTTTGCAACAAGAGCACACTGTTGCAAGGCACTGTTTCTTCTTAAGTGCAGGATTTTGCACTTCTCCTTATTGAACTTCATGAGATTTCTTTTGGTCCAATCCTCCAATTTATCCATGTCTCCTAGCCCCACCCTCCAGCATATCTACTATTCCCTCCCAACCCTTGGTATCATATGCTAATTTGCTGAAGGCACACTCTATGCCATCTTCCAGGTCATTAATGAAAATATTGAACAAAACCAGCCCCCCAGGACTGACCCCTGGGGCATTCCACTTGATACCGGCTGCCAACTAGACTCATTGACCACTACCATCTCAGCCTGATGATCCAGCCAGCTTTCTATCCACCTTACAGTCTATTCATCCAACCCACTGGCAATGTATATGTGGTACATACGGGTGCACGTGCACCCCCTGAGAGAAGCAGTGCCGACACTGCCGGCGGCACCTGCGGGTGGTCGCCACTTGCCACCCCCGCCTTGCCACTGACATTGCTGGATCTAACCCTTATTTTGGGAACTCCCTTTTGGACAATCAGAATCAGTAATTCTCCCTTAGTGCAGCTTAGTGGTATAGCAACAGTCACAACTATGGAAACAAATGTTTTGGAGAAAGAACCATGGGATTTCTACCACTTGAAATTAGGTGATACAATTATAAAAGAGGCCTGAGACTGGTTCACACGACAGCTTCTATCACTGCTATCACCCCTGAGGTATTTCTGATGTTTTCTAGCATAGCTAAGGTCTAGCACCAGCATTTCTGGATCAGTCCCTGAAGAGAAAAGTGGCTCTCAGAAGTAAACTCAGAGTTGTAGGAATGAGCCTACTCTAGAAAGTAAAGGGGACTGTTTGGCTGAGGTGTACATGCACTGTATATATTACATATATTCTCTTTGTTTTAAACATACATAATTTGGGGATTTTTTTCATTTAAAAAATGCTTGGAAAGAGAAAATGAAGTGCTGAGTTGACCCGGTGTCCTCTAGTGTGTGAGCACTTCTGAACCAGATATGGACTTTGTCTTTCCAACAATCCTGAAAGAAGAGTAAATATCTTGCTCACGTCACAGATGGAGAAATGAGACAGAAAGACATTAAATGACTTGCCAAAGGTCACACACAGTCTGTAACAGAACTGAGAGTGGCATCTTGACCCACCATCTAGTGGTCTGCTTACTCATCCTCCTTTGACTTTTATACGTGTGACTGAATGCAAGGGCATAGAAGAAACATTTGTGAAGCTGTATTCAGAAAGACGGTGTACAGATGAATGTGAGAAGGGTAAAACTGGATAGCCATGTTATGTCCCCATGCCTGTTTCCCAACAGGGGGATACAGATACTGACCTCCTTTGAAAAGAATGTACCACAAAAGAGCCAGGCATTATTTTATTCAGGACTGGGAAGGAGGGTCTGATGGCATGTGTCTGCATTTGTGATTCAAGGGACTCTTGAGTGGAGTGTCAGGTTCTGTGTATGAGCAAAGGGGTCCAGTGGCTGTGAGTGTGTATAGAGGCAGGGTCATCAGTCTGCCCTTGCCCTGCTCAAGATTAAGGATAACAAAAAGTCCTATTTCAAATATATTGGGAGGATGAAGAAGGCGCCGAGTAATGTGGGACCCCTGCAGGATACGCTGGGCAATCTGGTGGTTGCGTCAGAGGAGAAAGCGGACCTCTTTAACCAATTCTTCACCTCCGTTTTCTTGTGCAGGGACCGGGACTTCCCTGCTGTGATAGAAGCCGGACTCGAGGGGATCGCCTTCAGACCTCAGGTTGGGGAGGACCGGGTTAGAGAGCTTCTGGAGGGGCTGGACGCGTTCAAGTCAGCGGGTCCGGATGCTCTCCACCCCAGGGTGTTGAGGGAGCTAGCTGGGGTTATTGCAGGGCCCCTGGCACGGCTCTATGAGCGATCGTGGTGCTTGGGCCAGGTGCCAGATGATTGGAAGGTAGCAAATGTGGTCCCCATCTTCAAGAAGGGGAAGAGGGAGGACCCGGGCAACTATAGGCCCGTCAGTCTTACCTCAATCCTGGGGAAACTCTTTGAGAAGATCATCAAGGAGCACATTTGTGATGGGCCGGCATCAGAAATGATGCTCAGGGGCAATCAGCATGGATTTATTAGGGGGAGATCATGTCAGACCAACCTGATTGCCTTCTACGATCAGGTCACAAAGGCCATGGATGCAGGTGTCGCGGTGGATGTAGTCTTTCTGGACTTCAGCAAGGCCTTTGACACCGTCTCTCACCCCATCCTAGTTAAAAAACTAGGCGACTGTGGCATAGATGCCTACACAGTCAGATGGATTGCAGATTGGCTGAGGGGTCGCACTCAGAGGGTGGTGGTGGATGGGTCATATTCGACCTGGGGGGAGGTGGGTAGCGGAGTCCCCCAGGGCTCGGTCCTGGGGCCTGCGCTGTTCAATTTCTTCATCAGCGATCTGGATGATGGGGTGGAAAGTAACCTGTTTAAATTCGCTGATGACACCAAAATTTGGGGGGAGGTGAGCACGCTAGCAGGGAGGGAGAGATTGCAGAGGGATCTGGATAGGTTACAGGGGTGGGCTAACAGGAACAGGATGCGTTTTAATACGGACAAGTGCAGGGTGCTGCACTTGGGCAGTAGGAACCAGCAGCACACTTACACAATGGGGAACTCCCTACTCGAGAGCACGGAGGCAGAAAGAGATCTTGGAGTCATTATTGACTCCAAGATGAACATGGGCCGACAATGCGAGGTCATGGTTGGCAGGGCTAACCGGACCTTGTCGTGCATCCACAGGTGCATCTCGAGTAGAGCCAAGGAGGTGATCCTCCCCCTCTACGCGACGCTGGTCAGGCCACAGCTGGAGTATTGTGTCCAGTTCTGTGCGCCCCATTTCAAGAGGGATGTGGACAACATGGAGAGGGTCCAGAGGAGGGCCACCCGCATGATCCGGGGACAACAGGGCAGACCCTACAGTGAGAGACTGCGGGACCTGAACCTATTCAGCCTCCACAAGAGAAGGCTGAGGGGGGACCTGGTGACCGTCTATAGACTCACTAGGGGGGACCAGAAGGGTTTGGGGGAGACGCTGTTTCCCCTAGCGCCCGCTGGCATAACAAGGAGTAATGGGCACAAGTTGATGGAGAGGAGGTATAGATTGGACATCCGCAAAAACTACTTCACAGTTAGGGCGGCTAGGAGCTGGAACCAACTTCCAAGGGAAGTGGTGCTGGCCCCTACCCTGGGGGTCTTTAAGAAGAGGCTGGATGCCTACCTGGCTGGACTCATTTGAGTCCCGTTTCTTGTTTTGGGGTTTTGTTGTTCTCCCGCCCTGGCGGGGGGTCGGGCTAGAAGATCTACTAGGTCCCTTCCGACCCTAAATCTATGAAACTATGAAACTATGAAGAGAAGAGTGTACCATGGATAGATGGCTCTGCCTACTGGTTCTCCCATGATGTAGGGCGATCTGTGAGCCACAAGGCCTCCATCCTCCCCTACCTGACTGAACTCCCACTGCCAGTTATGAAGCCTTATCTTAATGGGTTTAAAGGGTGGTCTCTTTGAAATGGTGAGAGGTTACAAGGAGCAGTGGGAAAACAGGCTGCTTCGATAAACAATACCACTGATTAGGTAGGGGTGAGTAAGCTGGACTTTGAGAAGATTGAGCAAGATGCAGGGCACAGAAAACAACACAGAACAGTCTACACAGGGGAGAGAGACTCCATGCCATAGTCCCCGTTAGATTACACTTTAACCCACCCAAGCAGGGAGCACGCTCTCAGCACACCGAGGCCTGTACTTTGTGCATGTGCAAACAATCACTCTTTCCACCAGTCAGAATTTTTTTCAGGTCCATTCCAATCACTTTGTGGGCCTGATCAAATCTACAGAGGCCATCAAGGATGACACCACCTCTAGAGCTCAAGGCAAGGGGCAGGATTTTACACTGGCAGTGGGCTTTTTAGTCTTACCATCATGCCCGTTTCTGATATGGTACCAGACCATGAAATATTGTGAGGCTACTTCAACCAATTCTTTCCTCTCCCCCACCAAAGACCAGCATTGTTTCCTTTCTCAGCAGCAGGATATTTACTTCTGAATGTATTTGTATCAGTGATTCTCAGCCTATTTGAAAAGGCACCATGGATGCCTGTCATGAGATCCTTTGAAGAGTGCCACAGAAGCGTAAGGTGATGAGTCAGATGTGAGAAGCTAAGCAGATAAGTGCAGGCTCACATTTGTCCCTGCCTGGCCAGTCCTCCACAACACCCTTCCTGGCCCCTCTGCAAGGAAATGAGCACTGTAATATTTTAATCTATTTTCGAAATTGGGTGCTACTCATTTCACAAAAGTTATGGAGGGATGCCTCTAGTCCAAAAAGATTACAAAACTCTCATTTAACCCACTATTTAGTAATAGCACTAATAAGCTAGGCTGGTGATCCAGGCTGACCTAGACAGCCCGAGGATAAGCTGGTGATCCAGGCCAACCTAGACAGGCTCAGATAATGGGCTGATGAAAACTTGATGGCGTTCAACATTACTTCAGTGGCCCTATGATGAGAGGCTGAGAACCATGGGACTCTTCAGCCTGGAAAAGTGCAGGCTCAGAGGGGACCTGGTGGCTGCCTATAAGTATATAAGGGGTGTACATCAGTATCTGGGGGAACACCTGTTCACCAGAGCACCCCAAAGGACGATAAGGTCAAATGGTCACAAAGTCTGCCAAGACCATTTCAGGCTGAACATAAGGAAAAGCTTCTTTACTGTCCGAGCCCCCAAAGCCTGGAATAGACTGCCCCCAGAGGTGGTGCAAGCAGCTACTCTGGACTCTTTTAAGAAACAGTTGGACGTCTATCTTGCTGGGATCCTTTGACCCTAGCTGCCTTCCTGCCCCTGGAGCAGGGGGCTGGACTCAGTCATCTTCTGAGGTCCCTTCCAGCCCTGATGTCTATGGAATCTATGAAGCTACAATCAATATCAAGGCCCTATAGAAACATATACAAACACAAATCCTTAAACTGAAGGATTAAATAATCCTAAACATCAGTTTGTCATTAGTAGGCCAGGATAGCCTGTTTAAATCAGTGACACCACACAACAGAGATGTCTGGTAGAGCTGTATGAAGCTTCAGTAGCCTATTCGATTTGGAGGAGATTTGGCCCGATTCGGGGACCAAATCTCCAAATCTGAATTGAATCTCCAGTTCTGAATCTCCAATTCTGAATTGAATTAAAAGCTCTGAATTGATTCAAAGCATCTGAATCAATTTAGAAAAGCTTTGGTTGCCTCAGAGATTTGGCCATAAACAGGCAGCTGACACAGCTGC
>NW_017729024.1:49373565-49375235 GCF_001723915.1 Gavialis gangeticus | reverse complement strand
TGGGGCTTGAACAACCTGCCTAGCCGAGGCAGGGGGCATGGGATGTGGGCATGGCAGCGCTTGGAGTGGGGGATCTGCCCTCCTGCCACTTGCCCAGCCAGGGTGAGAGGGGACAGGATGCAGGCACGGCTCGCTCCACACGGAAGGGGACAAGCAGCAGCAGGGCATAGCCCCTGCTCCCAGCGCTGCCATGCCCACATCCCATGCCCCCCTGCCCTGGCTGGTAAGCTGCAGCAGGGCAGAGCCTCCACTCCCCCACAAGGGGAGCAACAGACTTACCAGCTGCAGGCAGTTGTGTCAGCTGCCTGTTTAGTCTATGGTCGAATCTCCAAAGCGGCGCCGAATCTTTTGGATCTGATTCAGCCAAATCGAATCACAGTCCTCTGAATCGGTCAAATCCGAATCCGAAGCAAATACTTGTCACTTTGCACAAGCCTAATGTCTGGCTGAATTTGCTTAAGAAAGAATTTGCACTTTGTTTTCATTATCTTTTACCAATACGACTGTGTACACTTTAACCGCATATATGGTTGGTGTAATATTAAATTAACCTCTGCTGTCAGAAACAGGTACTTGCAATATGTTCTGTTTGCTATCACCAACCTCCATAGATCAAAACTCATGATCCCTTAGAGCTTGAATAATCATGACAGTAACTCCCAAAGTCATGAGATTTAAGGGGAAGAAAATATCATATTTTTTCAGTGCGTCCCCCCTTCCATGTGTGATAATGAACATGATCGTTTGGGATGGAAATGTCGACATTAAACATACACACGAATACATACTTCTCCCTGGCTGCTTGAACAGAGATCACTTGCCATCTGCTTGCTCTGAAGAAAAGGAAGATGCTGCACATTTCATATTATTATCTTCTCTTCTTGCCTCTCTCCCTGTCTGCTTTTTGTACCTTCCCTCCATATTCTTCTCTTCTATCAGGCCTATAAAGTGTGACTAGAAAGTGGATAACAAGCATTCAAGGAATGTAAAGCGAACTTCCTATTATTTTTCAATAATGGTTTATGTGAACTGCAATGAGCTTTATATGCAATACTGTTCACAGTATCAGCCACCTTGTTAACCACTAGAAAAACACTGACCCATGCACAGCCTTCAATAATATACAGTGCAGCAGTTATGCTGAGAACTCTTAAACCTTGTTTTAAAACATAACCAATTTTAGACAGAGTCAATACATTTAAACAACTTTAAACAACTATGTCTCCTAGCTAAAAGGGAGGCGTACACCCAATGGAAGGGAGGGGCCATCACCAGGGAGGACTATACTGTGGTTGCTCAGGGATGCAGGGGGGCAGTCAGGAAGGCCAAGGCGGAGATGGAACTGGGACTATCTTCCTGGATCAAGGACAACAAGAAGTCCTTTTTTAAATACATAGGGGGCAAAAAGAAGGTACCGGGTAACATGGGGCCCCTGCAAGACACGCTAGGAAATCTGGTCATTGCACCAGACAGCAAAGCTA
Organism: Gavialis gangeticus; assembly: GCF_001723915.1. Classification (NCBI taxonomy): domain Eukaryota; kingdom Metazoa; phylum Chordata; order Crocodylia; family Gavialidae; genus Gavialis; species Gavialis gangeticus. Next base: position 49,373,754 of record NW_017729024.1, on the reverse strand, counting down.
ACCTATTTAACAACTTCTTTGCCTCCGTTTTCCTGAGCAGGGACCGGGTTACCCCCCCCGGACTGGGACCCCCATAGGACCCAGGGGAGGTGCACCTAGGCCAAGGGTCAGTGAGGACCTAGTCAGGGAACTTCTGGAGGGACTAGATGTATTTAAATCAGCTGGTTTGGATGATCTCCACCCCAGAGT
>NW_017729024.1:49370177-49373256 GCF_001723915.1 Gavialis gangeticus | reverse complement strand
ATGAACTGCTCAGGTCCCTTCTGACCCTACTAACTATGAAACTATGAAAATCATTTAACTTTTCATGAATTCTGTCAGTTACACAAATATATAAAATTATGAATAGTTACAATAAATGCAGCTTCTTTTGAAGCAAGGTGTAATAATTGATTATACTATTAATTGTATTCTAATATTGTTCCCCCATCTCACCCCATCATTTGTCTTGTGTCTGCAACACCCCCCACCTCTACCCCAACTGCTGTCTGCTGCCAGAACTCTTATCTCCTCTGCTAGCATCCTAGGCAAAAGGGAAGTTCCAGGGCTGGGGTGGGGGTTGCGGCTAGGTCTGGGGACCTACTTATATCCCCAAACCTGAAAATTATTGGCATCATCTCAAGATTTCTTCCTGCAGGCACCAAAACCCAGTGATTTGCCATCTATTTGCAAGACTGCAGTTTGATATATGCCTATTCTGCACAGATTTGATATATGCCTATAATGAACTTCATTAAGGAAATCTGGAACAGGGTAGCCTCATTATGAAGTTCTAAACCAATGGTTTTCAAACTTTTTTGACCTTTTTATCTGTAAAATACTGCTGCTTATACCCCATACACCTTACGCAAGCCTCCATGTTAATTCGTTAGGAAGAATGTCAACACCAACATCCACATGTGGCAAAATGCCATTTACTTACCGCGTGTTGATTTATTAGAAGCTCCACCACTATTATGAGAATTTAGGCATATACCCAATGACAAACCACCATGTACTGCTGATCAGGGTTCAAATTACACTTTGACTCTGCAAAAAAAAAATTGGGCTGCCCATCCTGATCCCGTAATAAAATTGGAGGTTATGATTTTCAGTCTTACAGGGGGGCTCTCATCTCTTATGGTGGGGCTCAGCTACCTCCCCCATAATTCAAACCCTGCCCCTGGGTTTGAAAACCACTGAAGACCCCAGGAGTTGCAGGGCAGGGCCATGACAGTGTGAGGCCAGGGTTTCCATGGAGACCAGCCCAAGCAGTGCTAGCAGGATGTGCAGCTGGGCAGGAAGATGCTCCAGGGCTGGGATTTTGCAGTGGGAACATCATGGTCCAGAGCCAGGGCAGAGCTGCGATCTGCTGCTTGCATGCCCCTGCCCGGCAGCTCCTCACTCAGCTATGTACCCTGCCAGTACTCCTGGGGCTGGTCTCTATGGAAACCCTGAGCTGGCACTGTCACTGTGCTGCTGCTCCTGGGGTCTCCATGGAAACCGGCAGGAGCAATGCGAGCAGGGGCTTCTGGAAAACATAGTCTGCCGCAGGTCTGATCTAGCCCGTGGGCCAGACTTTGCAGAACCAATAGATCAGAACCAGACTATGCAGAACCAGTAGATATGCCCCTGGAGTAATATTAGGGATAGGGATGCTTGCTCACCAGCCTAAAACTTGCCTAGAAAGCTACTCTCCTGTACTGAAAAGAGAATTCAGTCTCCATGTCCATTCACTTTCAGGATAGTATTGGGGTTATTTTACCCTGGCTGTTCAAAAACCCTGTCAGAACCTGTAATTTCTGTAGTACTGGCTTTTAACTCAGAAGTGTTTGAGAGGTGTTTGACATCAGATGCCCCAGAATTCAAATTCCCACAGAAAAACATCACTTAAGTCTTTACAAATGCTTGTTGCACTACCCTTCAAGCTTTTTATGTATCCTCTCCAAAGTTGGTGCCCCGCCTGTAAGCTCTGCTTAAGGGACCTGATCATATCACAGCAGAGAACTGTAAAGATACACCCAAAACAGTCTCTGGGGTCTGGCAGCTTTTCAAAGGACCGGAGAGGCAGGACCCTAACTTCAGCTTTTTCTGTGGCACTTGAAGCAGGAAAAATCTGGAAGAAGCACAGTGGCATGATGATCTCTGTCCCCATAAGCCCACCAGGTTCTTCGTATAAGACATGTTATAAATACAGAATCAGAATCACTGTCGTTAGAGATGGAAAAGACCTAATTTGATAATGGAGTTCATCTTCCTGGAAGCACATGAAGGACTCCTCAGATAAAAGACATATCAGATACAATGGATATTATAAGGGAGTTAGGTATATTTTTAATATGCTTACAAACCACAATGCTATTCTGCAAAGAGACTTATCAGAAAATGGATTCTGGAGTATATGCAGTGAAAGTTGGAAACAGTGCAACAGATGATCAGCAAGGCTGAATCCCTATAACCATAGATATTGATGGAGCAACATTAGCTCCCACCAGCTGAGGGTCTCACTCTAGGTCTAGTACTTCGTGCAATTATAATTGTCCAACTGCCACCCCATATGTGGACTCTGCAGTGCAGAATTAGGGTTGGTGGGCTCAGTGGAAAGATGCTGCCTCACTACAGATGTCCTTCTTCAGTGAGATGAGAAGCTCCAGTCCCAACACCAGTCCCATTTGTAGCAGCTGCTGTTCACCTAAAGGTTAAAGGTCTCCCTACATGGGTTGAAAAGAGCGGAGAGATAACATCAATGGGCTAGCAAACATTGCATCTTTTGGTTAAAAAAGGTCTAATGTCCAAGGCTACTGCATGTGCTATTACTGAGAGCACAATGTCAGCATAATGAGGTCCCTATACTATACATGTCCAACCCCCCAGCCCTTGGACACCTGGCATATGAAGAGCATAAGAGAACGAAACAGGCTCATTTATTTTACTTGGAGAAACTTAAATCATTGCAGTTTATGCCCATGAGCAGTGGAAGCTACTTGTGGAAAAGTCTGGTTTTTATACAAAAATCTTTCTGAGCAAATGTTATATGCCATAAATGTCTTATTGGAGGATTCAAGTACCATTTAAGTGTTGAATAAATCTTGTGCTGGTCAACCTGAATTACCCCACATAAGCATTACTTCCTCTTGCACTGTGATGCCTTGAAGGAGCAGTACCGTAGCAACAAATTTGGCGCTCGGGGCAAAGCCCTCAGCAGCAGCCCACCCTCACCCCAGGCACAGATCTGGGTGACACATGCCTCCCCCATACTTGTCCAGGAGTGCATGCAGTAGCAGAAGCCACCTTCCCTCTATACCCGCACTCCCCCAAACAAGTTGCTCACAGCTCTATCCCA
>NW_017729024.1:49353672-49365177 GCF_001723915.1 Gavialis gangeticus | reverse complement strand
CTCCCCCATACTTGTCCAGGAGTGCATGCAGTAGCAGAAGCCACCTTCCCTCTATACCCGCACTCCCCCAAACAAGTTGCTCACAGCTGTATCCCACGCCCCACCCTGGCTGGGCAGCGCCTATTGGCGCCCCTTCGCTTAGGCACCCGGGACAGTCACCCCACTCACCTGCATCTTGCTATGGCATTGTGAAGGAGTTTGGATTATCTGTTGTAAAGCAGTGGTTCCCAACCTTTTAAACTCAAGACAACCCTTGTTTGGCTCAAAGCACCCCTCCAAAAATGCCAGCTCTTCCTTGTTTGACTCCAAAAAAAACCTAAATCAATTCTTATGTTACAAAGAACTCACGAAGACCACAAAACATAAGAACATTTTTAACACCATAAATTTTCTATTTGAAATCTCAGCGTTTATCATTTGAATCATATGGACACACGCAACAGTGCTAACAGTCTGTGGCACCCTCTGGTACCCTTGGAGGGATTTCAAGGCACCCCGGAGTACTATGGCACCCTGGTTCAGGCTCACTGTTCTAAAGCACTTAGCCACATTTTGTAACATTAGGATTGTATACAAAGCATATTCACTATGTGTGGCCACGTACAAAATTACAGGAGAACTGGCTCCTGCTCCCTAAGGGACTGAAGATCACAAAATTAGAGCAGCAGTCAATAGGCATATCTCCATGGAAGGCAATAGATGTACAGCAATACAAATGATACAAATGAGCTGGGGATGTAGCCCATGGTTTCTTCTTTCATTTTTTCTTTTCATTCCCCATGCTTATCTTGTGGTGATCCTTTGACCTTAGCTGACTTCCTGCCCTTAGGATTCGATGATTTCCTGAGGTCCTTTCCAGCCCTAATGTCTATGAAATCTATGAAATTCTCTACATTTCAGATCCTCCTTCTGATCTGCCTGTTGGCAGGTCATGATATTACAATAATAGACACCTGTTGAGGATCCAGCCCTAAATCTCAAGCTTATGTCCATATTCACTTTGAACAGGTTCTGCCATAGGTCTTATAATCATTTGTAATATGTCCTGGAAGGACAAAGAAAGATATTGAACTGAGCTGTAAGAAGAACCTTTTGAGATTAGTTTTGTCATTTGGAATTAAACATATACGTTTGCAATTATCTATCTATCTATCTATCTATCATTAAAAATATATATTTGCCCATAGAAGGGGTGGGTGGGGGGAAGGGCAGATAAAACTGATTGGCTGGGCAAGTTGCTGTTGAGTAGCCAATCACTGGGGCTGGACACTGACACCTCCCCAAGCAGGCGGAAAGGAGGGAGAGAAATAAGGAGGTAAAACATTGATAAGAACTTTATAAAAAGGTTGGGAGCTGAAAGATTAAACCTCTTTGGCTGCAACTGCCTCAGGAGTTTGTAGCAAAGAACTACATTGTCTTCAAACAGTGAGTAGCTATAATCCAGTGGCTATAATTCCTGATCTGGGAAGAGTAGACAGGAGTGTGTGTGTGTGTGTGTGTGCGTGCGTGCGTGCGTGCGTGTGCTCGCTCGGGGTTTTGGAGGGCAAGAGGCATCTTTACAGCATAAAAGCATTGGTTTTGTTGTTTAAGGATCAGTTTTTAAGACTATGTTGTCACCCTCTGAAGCTAGCTATAAGCACTTGCATTTTTTCTGAGCCATTTTTTTTTGAATGATATTACTCTTTCATCTGCTTCAGTAAATGCAAACAATCTCCTCTGGGGAAATGCTAACAACACTTAAGTTTCTGGCTCCATTTAGTAACTCAGAGCAGCTGGAGGAAGTGAATGTAAACACACAGTCTTCATCCTTAGTCTGTGAGACTGGTTCAATAGTCTGTGGCCACGTCGCTTTCTGCTGTTTTGTTTTTTAGTTAGATCAGTGGTTTTCAAGTGGTGCCCTTTTAGGCTCGTGGCACCCCTCATTCAGCTTGAGTCACCCCTTTTTTCGCTGAAAGCACCCCTTGGAAAATGCCAGATTTTACCTTTTTCTTTTTTTTTTTTGATTACAGAAAAATACTAAAACAATTCTTTTCTTGCAGCAAACTCAGAAAGACCACAAGAGGTCAGAATATTTTTAACACTATGAATTTCTATTTGAAGTCCCTGGATTTATCTTGTGAATCATGCTTGCATACCTCGCAGTGCTAAGATTGCATGGCACACTGTGTCACTTTTGGAAGGATCTCAAGGCACCTCAGGATGCTGTAGCACCCTGGTTGAGCATCAGAGGGTGGTTCTACACGTTGCCAGATGGCAGTGCTGCTACAGTGCCATGTTTTAGTATTTGCTTTCAATGGCGCACATGTAAATTTTGCTGCTATATCAATGTAGTGGCGCACTATGCCTGGGGAGTGCACTGCAATATCACCATAGGGCAACATGTAGACAAGCCCAGAACGAGATGTTTCTGGGAACATGGGGCAATGGCAATATTTGGTTCATCCTCCTTTTGTTCCTTGCATGCACAGCATTTTAGCTGACAAAAATACTGAATCTTGCATTTGTTGCTTAATTTTGTCTGAGCTATTATAAAATAGAGCTGGTTTGGCTGGGCTTTGGAAGAGGATAAACTTGAAAGGAAAAGACTGGAAGAAAAGGAGGTACAAACAGGAGCTGTTAGCAATAATATTCCTTTGTCTGATATTCCTCAGCACCTGCAGATGAGCGTTCTGCACCAACCTGGTTCTCAGGTTGGGGGAACAGTTCTCCCACTGGGACCCAGCCCCTTTTCCAATCCCCAGAACACTTTGAAAACTAAGGATGAGAGAACTATCATCTTTGGGAAATTGCTTAAAGCTACAGAACACAAACTATGCTCATTGGCAGCCACTGATACCTTTCAGCATGCCCATTGATGCACTCTCAACTGCCAAAGCACACCCAGAGCATCCCTGTTGTCATCCCAAAGACATGAGCTCTGCAACCAACCTGCCAGGATTCTCCATCCGCTCCAGTGAGAAGTGCCAAGGCCCAAGTAAAGTGAAGCTCTTACACTAGCACTACTCCCACCCACTAGAAAAGGTCATTGTCCCCTCATGCCCCCCGCCACCTCCGAGAGACAGGCACCTTCCTCAGCACCTGCATACAACTGTTTTGCACCAACCTGGGCACATCTACATGAGATGCTACATTGCCATAGTGACGAGCTATGGCATAGTGTCAGCGGGCACAAATTGTGACACTGATGCTACTGTGCAGTAGGATTGGAAATGACTCATGCTGCCGGGACTGCACAGTGACAGCAGCTAAGGGAAGCACTAAATTACTGTGCAGTAACAACTGTGCAGTCAGGGACACATGTAGGCACACCCCCTGACTCTTAGGTTGGGGGACCAGTTCCCCCACTGTGACCCAGTCCCCAGAACAACCCTATTTTCTTGTAGGTAGGAACATTGCTACCACAGCACTGACAAGCATGTTATGGAGGAGGATGTAGTAGTGTTCATTCCCCTGGCACCTGTAACGGTGCTGCCCAGCATAGGACAGCAATGGGGGTCCAGGCCTCACACCCTCTGCCCCACTTTAGAGAGGTTAGCCCAGCTAGACCTGGTTCCAGGTCCTCTGGCAAAAGACAAAGGAAAAGCTCCTTGTTCTCCCTCCCACACAGGACACACAGGTATTTAGCAGCACATTATGAAAATTCAACCTCAGAAGTTGCCCTTAGAAATGCCATGGTGCACACAGGCTCATGGCGTGCATGTATGTAGGAGACCCAACAATATTTGCCTTGTTAATCAAAGGCACCTGCTTCTTTTCCTTAGCCAGCCACAGTCTGAGCACATAGTCCCTGTCTCCCTTATCCCCTGTCCCCCTCATGTTTTTCAAACTGGAGGCATTTTGCTAGATGCCAGCCCTCACTCTTCAGATATTCCTGAAATGGAAACTTTCCCCCTTCCCTTCCCTACTTGCTGTCAAGAGGCATGCAGGGGGAGGTGGAGGGCAGCCACCCACTAATTCAGCTTTACCAGTTTTGGTCTCATGCATATGAAGCAGAGACGGGTTTACCTTACCCAAGGCTAAAGCCTTGGCCTGCCCGAAAAAGCTGCTTTGCACTACAAAGGCTTTATTATCTCTGGCAGTTATTTTATTTTCACATACATTCAACTTTCACTATATGGGCTGTGAACTGTCCAATTCCCATCTCTGTACCAACCTCATTTGAGATGTTAAAATAAATGCTCTGGCTTTCTCACCCACAGCACCAGAAAGGTCTGATTGCAGCACAGGGGAAGGAAAAGGGGCCCCATGTAGCTTTAAGCTCGGTACCTCCTCCTATAGCATAGTCATGAATGATGATTTTTTTGCCATGTACACAGACAGTATCTCCTTGTTTCCCCAGCAGCTGCCTCTCTGTTCCTCACCACTCTCCTTGGTGTGTGTGGGAAGTAGGCTGTGAGTTACTTTTTCTCTACCTCAGTCTCTTTTCTTTCACACACTTCCAGTTGTACAGCACTCGGCCTTGTGTTCTACACAAATACTTATCCTATGGGTGTGTTTTACTTCTTTCCTTTGACCCATTTTCCCTTTCTTATGTACCCTGCAGGAACAGGATGTTCTCCAGTTTTATTTGGAAGGGACACTTTTCCTTAAGTCAAGCGAATAGCATAAAAAGTATTTTTTAGATCAGTTTTCATCTCCCAAGTGCAGGTGACTGACGGGTGTATTAAGTACAATATACTGTGCATGATTCATTGAGGTTGTATCTAGGTGACAGGACTCCAAGGAGACTCCGACTTTTTAGCTCAGCCTTTAGAGATGCACAAACAGATCCCATTCCACCTATTAGACATAAGAGACTTAGGTGCCTACATGTAATCCTATTTCACCCTGTAAGAGTCACTGAAGAACTGTTCATCAAAAGATGGCTGAGTCCTCTTCCTCACAGCTTTGTTGTGACTTAAACATAAGACTAAGATAACAGCATTTTACTAAATTCAGGGACTCAAGCCAGGTGGAATAGGATTACACTTAGGCACCTAACAAGAGGAATAGGATCTAGCCCACTGCCTTTTAGCTGGCAGGGAGGTGGGGAATCTCTGGCACTGGCCAAAATGGCGGATAGGATTCACATACTACACACAAAAAGTGGACTCCTTTTATTCTTTTCAGTGTATAAAATACTAAATTGATTTATCCCAGTGCCCCCAGTAGAAAGGAGGCTTTTTTACTCCTATTTGTATGGATTATTTTAGCATTGCAATAAGGAAACCAGCTAAAGTGTGTTTTTTAATGGAGCCCAATGATTAAATGAGGCCTGTATATAAAAACGGTATGTGTACTCTGTGGTATGTAAACAGAATATGTCACAAAATTACTTAAGTACTATATGGGCTTGAGCCTGATCATATACAAGTGTAAATTAGGGGTAAAGGTAGTCAAGTTACTGGAGTTACTCCAGTGCTCTGAGATCAGAAACAGGCCCTCTTGATCAGTTTGTTCCAACCCATATTTTAAAAGGGACTTAAACCCCAAATCTATTTCTACAATGTGACTTTGGCTTATTCATGTCACTCGCCTCCAGTTTTAAGCACTGTCTTGTGTATGCACAGCAGAAAAACATATGCACACAAACCCTACAGGCTGGGAACCAACTGGCTAAGCAGCAGCTCTGCAGAAAAGGACCTGGGAGTTACAGTGGACAATAAGTTGAATATAAGTCAGCAGTGTGCCCTTGTTGCCAAGAAGGCTAACAAGATACTTGGTTGCATTAGTAGCATTTGCCAGCAGATCGAGGGAAGTAATTATTCCCCTCTGTTCTGCACTGGTGAGGCCACATCTGCAGTACTGTGTCCAGTTTTGGGCCCCCCACTACAGAAAGGATGTGGACAACTTGGAGAGAGTTCAGCAGAGGGCAACAAAAATGGTTAGGGGGGCTGGGACACATGGCTTCTAAGGAACTGGGGTTATTTAGTCTGCAGAAAAGAAGACTGGGGGAGGATTTGATACCAGCCTTTTAACTCCCTGGAGGTGGGGTTCAAAAGAGGATGGAGCTAGACTGCTCTCAGTGGTGGCAGATGACAGAAGAAGGAGCGATGATCTCAAGTTGCAGCAAGGGAAATTTAGGTTAGATATTAGGAAAAACTCTCACTAGGAGGGTGGTGAAGCACTGGAACAGGTTACCTAGAGAGATGATGAAATCTCCATTGTTGGAAATTTTTGAGGCCCAGCTCGACAAGCCTTTGTCTAGGGTGGTCCTGCTTTGAGCAGGGGGTTGGATTAGAAGACCTGCTGGGGTCCCTTCCAACCTTCATTTTCTATGAAAACCTGTGCCTGTGAATGGTGACTTGCATAAATATATATGCAGGAGCCAGCACTGAAGAACCACGCTCCCAAGGAAAGGAGCAGATAAAGCTGCGTGTCCTTGGCAAGGGACCAGTTTTTGAACATTGAATCCTACTTTTTGATATAAAAACAGCAAGGGAAAAGACTGTCATGAAAACTCCTACTCTTATGGGATTCCTTCCCTTCTGCTGTCTAGAACCCAGATGTTTGAGTGTGACTAGCTGTTTTAGTTTACCTGGGAGATAAAATAATCTCTGAAGCCTGATACAGACTGCTTGGAAGGTTAGAAGTAGCCAAGCACTTTAGGTACTTGGCGAGGGGAAGAAGCAAAGAGAAGACTGTCTGAAATGCAGTCTGACAGCAATGTTGAAATCTTTCCCCCCGTGCCTTCTCCTATTCCCCATGCTTTTGCACTTTGGTACACACACTGTTGAAATATTAACAGAATGTGATGTTTGTGCTGACGTCTGTGAAGATATTTCCCTGTCATGCTCCACTGTGCTCACCAGAGAAAAGCTGAAATTGCAGCACTGCAATATTGACTTTTTGTATCCGTGTTTCTCTGGGTCCCACTGCTTGTCTGCCAGTGCCTCGGCTATACAAACAACCCAGTTTGCTTAAAGTAGAGCCTGAAAACCATTGTGTTCATCCACAGCTCTGCTATTAATATTGGGGTATTGCTTTGTATTTTTCCTTCCCTTGTGTTCCCAGTGTTTGAAGTTTAATTACACTTTGTGAACAATTATGACAAACAAAAACAATGACCGTGAGCCAAGCTGTCAGCCAGTGAAGATCAGCATCACTCCACTGAAGTCACTTGAACTAGGACAGTTAATACCAGTTGAGGATTTGCTGCCTTGCTTGAAACCACTGGCCCTTTCACTGCTTACCTGAGTAGAGATAACATGAAAATTATTAACATAGCTTCTTGCAATAGTTTTATACTTATTATTTGCATTAGGGTAGCGTGCAGAGACCCCAGCTGAGATCATGGCCCTTTCTGCTCCGTACTGCACAAGTGCCTAGTGGAAGACATTTCTTGCTCTGAAGAGGGCATAGTCTAAACAAACAATACAGACAAATGGTGTGATGGGAAGAAGAGGCCCAGCAAATGAAGTGACTGGCCTAAGATCAGGGCCATAACTCAGGCCTCCAAAGTCCTAGTCAGTGGCCTAACTGGCGCCTCTTCAACAGGTCTCTAACATTTCTGTTAATAAACTGATTGAAGACTATTCTTCATGAGGCAACCACAGCCAAGCAGCAGTGTAACTAAAGCAGAATGAGCAGGGCAGCCATCCCTGGTGCCAGTTCATGGGGTGGAGGGGGAAAAAGCAGCTGCCATTGCACAATTGTGCCAATGGCATGGGGGAGCCGGAAGTCACTGCTGCCTCCATGCATTACAACTGCTCTGGGCACTTAGCTGACTTGGTATGCCCTGTTAGCTGAGTAACTGCCACTTAGGGGCCAGGTCTGCCACCCGTACTCTGACAAAGCAGTGCCTTACTGCAAACTAAATGCACTGGATATGCAATACATTTACAACAACACAACCTCCCATGGACACAACGCATATAGCCCTGAACTGGTGTGACTTATTAGAATCTAGCACCTGATCATGTGTCTGCTCCAGATCATGGTTTAATCTATATAGGGGTATAAAACTGGTGTAAATTGTGCCAGTTTAACAACTCATACATGTTGGCCCATGCGAATACACTTGCCAATGTACATAATGTTGTACCATAGAACAGCTATCAGATTGCTGGTGTTCTTCTCCGGCATTTTGTCCTGTGTCTTACGGTTTACCAAAGGGATGTCCCAGTGCCCTATACCCCCTGCTAATGCAGAAAATGGAGTGCTATATAAACACAAACTTGCTTTCATGCCAGTATCTCTTATTGATAAAGAATGGGAATAAACGACCAGAACATGGGGCATGGAGTCAAAATGGTCTCTATGCAAAAAGTTATCCAAGAAGTCATTGGTGGGGATTCACTTTACTTAGAGCTTCACAGACCCTCTGTCTCATTCTCATAGGGAAGAAGCAACTACCCAGGAAGGTATAATGATATTCATTTAAGAAAACCATAATAGATGAAATACCTCATTAAGTGCGCTTGTCCACATTAGACCTCTCCTGTTACCATGTTACACTTTTCCTGTGTCCATGTGACAAAAATTGCCATTGAGCTAGCTAAATAGCATCTGTGTATCCACATTTCAGCTGATCTTATCGTTTTAGACTTTTTTTTTATCGTGGTAATTTAAAACACCTCTGACATGTTTTATTTTTAGCTCCTGAATTTCTTCCATGAGGGTTTTTTTACCGTTTTAAATTTTCAATGTGGACCTGATTTACTTCCAAAAATGTGATTTTCCCTGCTTTGCAACTATTACACCACCACGTGCCACTTGGGTTTACTCGGTAATCCATGGAAATCCATTGAATCTCTATTGTAATACTTCAGCAAGACTCCAGGGGCTAATCTTGCAATTTTTTACTGGTGATTTAGTTCAAGGTTCAGATTAATAGAAAATACAACTTTTTTGGATTCCAAAAAAAAATGTTCCCTGTGTTCGCATATACTTCGTGGCAAAGATCAAATTGTTATGGGTCAGGCAGTTCAAGACTCAGGGCAATTAAAATTACTTTTTGTTGCACTGGGTTTTTGGTTTGGCAGGGCTGGGAGGGTAGGGGTAACCCAGGTGGTAAATGTAACCCAGGTGGTACTCAGATGAAGTACCTCCTCTCCAACTGAAGGGATTTAGCTGGTGTTTGTGCACTATGGGTGGGGTAGCCACTTATGGAGAAGCAGCTCTCCTCCTATCCCCTATAAAACTGAGACCCATTGGAACTTAACCAAATATAGGTTTAATAGGGAAAGAACAGGGTGGAATATAACACATATGCGGGGGGAGGGGGGGCATGGGACCATGGGAGATAATGGTACCCCCCCGCCTCTGGGCACCTGGGAGATGGGGGGAACCAAGGGAGCAGAGGGGAGTCAAAGGGATTTTAGGTGAACATATACATATAACAAAGACCAATCAGCAACAGACTTGAGGCACAGGGTTCCCAAAATATGAGGCACAGGTCCCACAAAATTTGAGGCATAGGCACCCTAGTGGAGTAGGGTAAGAGAGGTGAGGGGAACCCACTCCCCAGTGGGTATTCCTTTTTGCAAGTAACTCAAACCTCTGGTGCCCTGGTCAGGAATTGACTCCAGGTCTCCCATGTAGCAAGCAAAAGCTGTACCACTGAGTTATCAATGCTTGGGCTGCCAGCTCCGGCTCTAGGCTCTAGTGCCTCTGGGATCCTCCATGTGCCATCTGCACACCAAGCTGCCTGGCTTCATGCCAGAGGGGAGTTAGAAAGAGCCCAAGCTGCTGCCTGCAGCTCAGGGCTTTGATCCCTCCGGGACCCACTCCATGCCGCTCCTGGCTAGGGGGCTATGGATCAGGAATGAAGGGCCCTGGCAGTGTATGGTGAGGGCTGCGCTAAACTGTTATATGTGGCCATTGCACCCAGCTCTGGGGTGTCTCTCAGCCTTCCCCATACACTGTCATATGCAACTGTTACACCCCAGAGCTGGGCGCATATCTGCCATTCCCATGCACTGTTATATGTGGCTATTATATCCCAGAGCTAGGGCTACCCCATGCCATGCCTCTGTGGCATTGGGGGACTCTCTTGGACACCCCTGACCACATGGGCTGTACCAGGAAAAATTTCCAGCTGTAATCCCAGCCCAAAAAACAGCCCAGGTCCAGGAAAACCAGAAAACTAGAAAAACCAAAGAGGCATGACATGGGGTGGCCCAAGAAAGATTTCCACCTCTAATCCCAGCCCAAAAGAAATTCCTTATTTGAGCCCGTATACTTAGTACAGTGGGCATGGGGTGACATATAGTACCATGTCAGTTGGCAGCCTGGCATGCACAAACCGGTGCTTTGGGCTGGGCAAGACACTGGCCAGAGATGTCCAGGAGAGTCCTCCGGTGCCAAAGAGGCATGGTGTCAGATGGCCCAGAAAGGATTTCAGTCTGTAATATCAGCCCAAAAGCCAGTTCCTTATTCGAGTAAAATAAAATAAAATTGCTCAATCAAAAAGAGCGTGGTCACTGACTTGTCATGCTTTGGGGTTCCTCTCACTCCCAACCTGCAGCCCCTGCCCCCCAGCCCTGCCAGTGCCCTCATCCAGGGCTCCAGCCAAAAAGCAGCTCCATTGGAGCACTGTTAATGCAGACAAAGCAAGTCAAGGGGGGTCTGGGTTTTTGGTTGTAGCTGTGTTGGTCTAAGGACATAGGCAGGCAAGGTTCTTTGAGTAGATGTGACTTCATAGATTTCTCAGACATGAGGGCTGGAAGGGACCTTGGAAGATCATCGAGTCCAGCCCCCTGCCCAAGGAGCAAGAAGACAGCTGGGGTCATAGGATCCCAGCAAGATAAGCACCCAAGCATCTCCCTAGTCCAGGTGTTATTTGTTATTAGACCAACTGAGTAGTTAGAAAAAAGTTCTTGGCAAGCTTTTGGGCGCAGTCACCCTTTCCAGGCATGGGGAGTCTGCTGTTCTGAGAGTCAAAGGAATGAGAGAAGCTAAAAGTGTGGCAGGATTTCAGTGAAAATGTAAATAGGGTCGGCACTCCAGGATTTGGCCAGAGTAACTCCACTTGTTTTACAGGTTCTGTTGAGGAATCTTAAGGTAACGGTCTGAGGGGGGATGGGAAGTGGTCTTCTCCAGTCCTACAGGAGGCACAATATCCAACAATCACACAGAAAACATGATCATGCTTTACAGCCAAGCCACTACCCCCAGCCCTGCCAGTGCCCCTCATGTCTGCTGGGGTGGCCCTAGCTCTGGGGTGTAACGGCCACATATAACAGTGCATGGGGAGGTCAGAGATGTGCCTAGCTCTGGGGTGTAACAGCTCCATATGGGGAGGGCTGAGATACACCCCAGGGCTGGGTGCAATGGCCACATATAACAGTTTAGCACGGCCTGCACCATACACTTTTATATGTGGCCAGTACAACCCAGAGCTGGGTGCATCACAGGACCCAAGCCTCTCCAAGAGCGTGTGACTTTCCTCTCCCTGCAGTAGCCTGGGTGTTGTGGCACGAATGCGTGGGGGGCTGGTGGTTGGTGCGGGCAGCACCCCCTGCCCCACCCAGCCCTGCCTGCATCCTTCACTCTAAACCTGAAGCCCCCCCCCGCCCTCCAGCC
>NW_017729024.1:49346860-49353659 GCF_001723915.1 Gavialis gangeticus | reverse complement strand
ACAAGAAAAAAATATTGTCTAGCTAATCTGCAGCCTCCCCAGCCCAGCTGATGCCCTTACTCCTGACCTGCAGCCCCCTGCCCTTCCAGCCTCCTCCCCCCGAAAACCCTTCCAGTGCACCTCACTCCCTAACTGCAGCCCCCTGACACTGTACTATATATGTCACCCCATGCCCTGCACCCCCAGCCCAGCTGGTGCCCCTCACTCCTGACCTGCAGCACACTGCACTCCCAGAAAGAGGCAGCAGTAGCAATAGTAAGCAGAGGGTGGTCAAAGAAGGACAGGCACATGCTGCTGGGGACAAAAATAGGCTTAGAAGGACAGGAATGCCAGAGAAGAGGGGCAAGTTTGGGGGGGAGATGACAGGAGGGGGAACAAGTATTGAAGGGAGCTGGTTGTAGGCTGTGGGGGTATGACAGCAGGCGATGATGATCTGCCAATGCAGCAGTTAAAAGGTTGACATGCAAATAGTCTAAGTGATAAGAAGACTCCTGTCATGGAGCCTGGGCTGTTTCTTTCTTCACCTCAGCTCACACTATGCTCCTGCTGTGTGGGGGTGTTAGCTCATGCTGGCCACTGTGTGGTGAAGGGGGGGGAGTTGGAGTAGGCTGATCATGGCCCCCCCAACCCCACTTTGGGAGAAGCTATCCTGGGCACAGGGATCCCTGGTAGCCAAGGAATTGTAATCAACCTTGATAACAACCCCAGGCCACCCCCATGCTGATTCTCATCTTTGGAAAAAATCCTGCTTTTTGAAGTGAGGATACAAACAACAGACAGGATTCTTTCTATTTTACATAAAAATTCCTGTAGTAATGTTTCCATTCAGGCCTTAGCCTGGGTAGCTTGGGTACATGATATCCAGATGCCAATACACACGGCGGCAGTGGGGAGAGTCAGCCAGACCCTTTGTGTACCCTTGTGTAGTCCTAAGTGTACCTCGCACGCAGCGCCCAGTGCAACAAGCGTGCAGAAAAAGCGGGGGGCAGAACTGCTTTGGGACCAGGCTTGGGTAGGGGGGTAGCCCCTTCAGGAGGCCTGCAGTACACCCCTGGATGCCAATCTAGACTTGTGAGGGGGAGGCAGGCAGGCTCACTCTTGCGGACCTTTACATGAAAAGATTTCCTTCCCCAACCAGCAGCACCCCATGCAACAAGCACCCAGAAAAAAGCCAGAGGCTTTGCAGGGGAGGTGGGCAGCACTGCCTATTGAACTCAAAACGCTCCCAAAAATGCATGGCTCTCAAGCAGAACCACCAACAATCCCCCCCAGAAAGCAACCTGGCATGACCCAAGAAAATAAACCAACCAAAATATCAAATCTTGTATTAAAATGCCACGTGGCAGTAAAGTAGTACTGAAAGGGCAGGAGGGTAAAATTGTTCTGGCATGCCCCCTAGCACATTTTACTAGTTATAGCATAATAAGCCATTGAGTGGTAAATCACGTCCACATTACTTATTTAGCCTTCTTAAACTAAGAAAGAAAAAATTAAACCAGAAACATTTTTAGTGACTAACGGAGGACATGTACAAGGGCCCTAGGAGACAAGTCAGATCTCTTAAGCTGGTTGTTTGACATTGATGCATCTCAGCCACAGCCCAGTAAGAGAGGAATGGATTATGATCCATGTTTGTGATCCAAGATCATATTCAGGGTAGGCACTATGATCATGTCAGTAGAAGGATAGAGATTTTGTTGCATGGAAGATCAGCATTTTGTTATTTAGGAGCAAAATATCAAATCTGCTTTACAAAGCACTCGGCTGAATCTGCAATTACTATGCTTGTTACTTTGCCCCAAATTTTAACGCCATATCTAACTCCCTCTGGGCTCTGAGCTTGATTAGATATAGAAACATGCCCACCTAAGGTTCTGTCCCCATGGGGACTCAAAAACGGCATGTCACGTATGTTGCTTCTGCAGCCTACACTGGTGTTACCAAAGAAACAAAGCACAGAGAAGAACTTTAGCTGGATTCCTGGACTGTGTTGGAATGGATGGGCTGTGTGGGCCCCGAGGAGAAACAGACCCTGGACAAGAATCACAGGTCCATGTGGAGTGGATTTTGGACAGCAACCCTTGGGACAGGAGAGTCTAAAGTACCCACTAGAATGGATTCTACTTCTAAGAACTGAAAGGAGGGAAGATGCAATGGCCCATGTGTTGGTCTGGGACCTGAGAGCAAGGGGTTCAGTTCCCAGTGTTAGCACAGATATGCAACATGAGCTTGGGTGAGTCATTTAATTGCTTGGTGTCTGACTTCCTCATCAAGTGAATGGGATCACAGCAGTTCAGTAAATAAATAAATACATTATAAATTGCATTTCAGACTGTGAGGTACTAGGTACTATGGTGATGGGCACCAGGAAAGCACCGGGATAGAAAGAATTTCAGTAGGAACAGAGTAACCCTTATCCACGAGCAGTGGTGATACCTCCGAGTCTGCATCCCATCAATGTAACTTTACCAACACAGTCATTCAGCTTGGAATTCCCTTTCTATGTGCCCTGCCAGATCAGCCATCATGACTCACCAGTTTCCAGCACTGTCTGCAGAGCAGAAGAAGGCCCTTTTCGAAACTGCTCATAAGATTGTGGCTTCAGGGAAGGGGATCCTTGCAGCAGATGAGTCTGTGGGTGAGTTGACCAGCTACTGACACTTTTTAGCACCTTTTAAATTCATGTTTCTCTTTTAAATCATAAGGGGAAACAGGCAAAAGTAAATCAAACTCTAAATTATGTAATCCCTGTGTCTCTTTGGAAAAGTGGTTCATCAGGGATATGCTTATGGTGGGCAGACAGCATGGGTATTTGGACTGAAGGCCTAGTCCACTTTAACTGTTCCATCCTTGTGCATAACTGAAAGGACTGTCAGACTTAATATCTTGCACTCTGACCTGTGGTTGCTTTTGCCAGGTACAATGGGTAGCCGGCTGCAGAGAATCAATGTGGAGAACACTGAGGAAAATCGCCGTGCCTTCCGAGAAATCCTCTTCTCTTCAGATGCCTCCATCAACCAAAGTATTGGCGGCGTGATCTTCTTCCATGAGACCCTCTATCAGAAGGACAGCAGTGGAAAGCTATTTCCAGCTGTCATCAAGGACAAGGGCATTGTGGTTGGAATAAAAGTGCGTATCGCCAAAGCACCTGGTGGCATGATACACCAGTCCCGCAGCTCTGAATGCAAACTATATGCTGAGGCTGGGATCACTGATAACCACTGATCTTGTACAGTCATTGCTGTTCCCATTCTGTACATTGCCAAAGCAAACTTATAACCATTGTATTTATCCTGGAAACCCTCGAGCTTCAGCAAAGCTCTTGCTGCATCCCCTCTAGCAACAACTTTTATCCTCTCCTTTGACTCCATACCAACTCCTAGAACTCCTGAGCTGTCCCCCGCAGCAACTCCACCCCTGCTCCCTCCTTCTCTTACAGTCACCATTCCCCTTCCCTACCATTACAGTTGCTTTCACCTGTGATTTCCCAGTTCCCCAACATTTTCCCCCCACCCCACCAATCCTCGTCTCATGACCCTGGCCACATCAACAGATTCCTGCAGACAAAGCCTGAAGAGTCTGTACTAATTCAAGATTCACCTTGACTTGTTCACAATTGACCTTTCTTATTTTCATTGTGTGTCTCCACAGCTGGATAAAGGCACGGCCCCTCTGGCAGGAACCAATGGAGAAACCAGCATTCAAGGTGAGACATCTTCTCTGAGTGACTGAAGTATTTGATGCTCGGTTGCGGGTCTTAAAATTCAAAGCTGCTTGGGGCAGGAGGAATGCAGCATTGTGGTTTATTACAGGGCAGGAGTTGGGGCTAGTTCAAAGGTTCTGGTGGGATTGTGCTCAGTGGCAGCCTTTAATGCACTTCTGCTCCACCACTGCTCTCCTTTCCCAAGCGACATTCGGAGAGCAGCTCCTACCCTGCTCAGACACACCCCTTCCAGCTTGCTGCACACTGCCAGCAGCACCAGCGACTCCTCTTGAATTCAGACTATGCAGGCAGCAGGGGATTAAGCTACAAGAGCTGTTTGGGCAGGGGAGTCGGGGGTGGAGGGGGGTACAAAGAATAAAAGAGAAGAAATGATCTCCAGCTGGAGTCAAAAAGAAATTCTTCCTCTTCCCCTCCCCACTTTCCATCCAGAGAGGTCTGTCAACTAGCAAACTTAAGTCCCTGGCTACTGAAGGACACTGCATTGGACATAATTGCTGACCAGGATATAGAAAAGGAAGGGCTGTTTTTCAAAAAACAAGATTCCCCCGTTCCTCCCTCCACACTTTGCACAGTCTGTGCAAGGCTCACATTAGCCATTGCTCTGAGAAGAAGTCACTCGCTTTCTTCTCACTTGAGTTAAAGGGCTCCCCAAAAACACTTAAAAGGAGGCATTTAGGGAAGACAACCATAGGCAGAAGGCTGTGTTCAGTGTGTAGTGCTCAGCCCTCCCTGACAGATCCTTTGCCTTCCCTACTCACAGGGCTGGATGGGCTTGCTGAGCGCTGTGCCCAGTACAAGAAGGATGGGGCTGACTTTGGAAAGTGGCGTGCAGTGCTGAAGATCACTGACACCACCCCCTCCCAACTCGCCATCCAGGAAAATGCCAATACGTTGGCACGCTACGCCAGCATCTGCCAACAGGTACAAATTCTCAGAGCATGTGTGAAATAGCTCCCTTCCATGTTTGCAATGCAAGAATGAATAGTGCATTGCCTACCCTTTCTTTCAAGACAGTTCCCCTAGGTGCTGGAGGGATTTCCCTTCAGATAGGGAGGGTCTTTCAGTATCTCCGCAGACTTCTCTGTTTTCCTATTTTTAGCATGGCCTTGTGCCCATTGTGGAACCAGAGATCCTCCCTGACGGAGACCATGACCTCCAGCGCTGTCAGTACGTCACTGAGAAGGTAAGGATTTCATCTGCCACATAGATCCTGTTTTCATGAATCAACCTAAACAATGCTTAGCTCTCCAGTACCATTTTACACTTCTCCATCTGAAAGTATTTTGCAGAGACCATATTCTTCCATGTTACAGCTGAAGAGAATGAGACACAGATATGTTAAGTGAAAGGCTCAAGATCACCTAGTAAATTCATGGCAAAGGTGAGAATAGACTCAATGCCTCCAGGCTCTCAGACAAGTCTCCTTGCCATTAGGTTACATTGTTTCCTTCACAAAAGACTCGTTAAAGAGTAGAAGGCATTATCCAGGACTCTACTTCCATTTCATAATTACTTAATCATCTAGGAGGAAGGCAAACTTGAAGGGGTAAAGCCAGGAATCTGATAATGAAGTCTGAAGTCCCCAGTCCTCTGAGGAGATGGAGGGTTCTTCATGGCAGGTTTACTGCTAAAGTGAGTAAAAGAAGAAGCTCAGAGTTGATTAAACTTGAAGAGTGAATTCCCTTCTAACCCCAGGAACCAGCTGTCTCTCTCCTGCAGGTATAGGATGGGAATGACTGTCGGAGATAAAATCTGGCATTACACAAATATGGGTCTGGTTTAATTCTCCTGTTTTCATTGCTCCCCAGGTCCTGGCTGCTGTGTACAAGGCCTTGAATGACCATCACGTCTACTTGGAGGGGACACTTTTGAAACCCAATATGGTGACTGCTGGGCATTCCTGCTCCAAGAAGTACACCCCTCAGGAGGTAGCCATGGCTACAGTCACTGCCCTCCTCCGCACTGTTCCTGCTGCTGTTCCTGGTAACTCATCATTCATCCTTACCACCCCCCGCCCCCGCCCCACACACACACACACCTTTTCTTTTCAGACTGTTTGCCTCATGGTTCCTGTTGGGGTTGCTTGGAGCACATCTCACCATAGGCACTGTTACTTCTCAAATACTGCTATGCAGACAAGACCCTGGTGGTCACACCATCTCCCCTGTTTGGTCATAGACACCTGTTTTGCTCCTGGGAACATGCAGTGGGGAGGTGGTTTGTGTGCTTGTTGGGTTGGTGCAATGTTAAGAGGACAGTTTGTCTCTCTGTGACTGTAAATGCAATATCAGTGGTAGCTGTGAATAGGCACGTACAGGATTTTTTGCTTTGTTCCCTCTACCTCCACTACAAGAATCTGCTGCATCATCAGAGAGCAGAGTGAAGCCTGGTTAAACTTTGTTTTCCCTTTCTTCCTGCAGGAATCTGCTTCTTGTCTGGAGGCCAAAGTGAAGAGGAAGCATCTATCAACCTCAATGCCATCAACCTCTGCCCCCTGCCTAAACCCTGGAAGCTGACCTTCTCCTATGGACGGGCTCTGCAGGCGTCTGCACTGGCTGCATGGTCAGGGAAGTCTGCAAACAAGAAGCCTGCGCAAGAGGCATTCTGCAAGCGAGCTCAGGTATGGGCCTTTACTTCTTCATTTCACCTCTACTTCTTCTGCACTATGTCCAAGGGTCCCACTCCCTCAGTCCTGAGGCCTATTTGTTCTGTCGAAGGCATGAACCAAGCCCAGCACACAACATAGTAGCCCCTACTAATTGTGTGGCTAGTGAGGACAAGGACAACTAAATATGGGAGACAAAAAATGACAAAAGCACGTGCAGTTTAAAAAAAAGTTTATCCTTGGGGGACACCAAGCAGAACACCCCAGACAGCATCCACTGACTCTCAGAGGTGGCCAGGGAGCTGGCCTCTCAGTCATAGGTTCATAGTTTCATAGTTAGTAGGGTCGGAAGGGACCTGAGCAGATCATCAAGTCTGACCCCCTGCCATGGCAGGAAAGAGTACTGGGATCAAACAACCCCAGCAAGGTGTTCATCTAACCTCCTCTTAAAGACCCCCAGGGTAGGAGCC
>NW_017729024.1:49313714-49341860 GCF_001723915.1 Gavialis gangeticus | reverse complement strand
GGTAGGAGCCAGCACCACTTTGCTTGGAAGCTGGTTCCAGATCCTAGCCACCCTGACAGTGAAGTAGCGCCTCCTGATATCTAGTCTGAATTTACCCTCTGCCAGCTTGTGACCGTTATTTCTAGTCACTCCTGGTAGTGCTTGGGAGAACAGGGACTCCCCCAATGCCTGCTGGTCCCTTCTGACTAGTTTGTAACAGGCCACTAGATCCCCCCTCAGTCTTCTCTTGTGGAAGCTGAACAGGTTCAGGTCTCGTAGCCTCTCCTCGTAGGACCTGCCCTGCTGCCCCATGATCATGCGAGTGGCCCTCCTCTGGACCCTCTCCATGTTGTCCACATCCCTCTTGAAGTGCGGTGCCCAGAACTGGACGCAGTACTCCAACTGCGGCCTGACCAGTGGGGGGAGGATCACCTCCTTGGACCTGGTCGAAATGCATCTGT
Organism: Gavialis gangeticus; assembly: GCF_001723915.1. Lineage (NCBI taxonomy): Eukaryota > Metazoa > Chordata > Crocodylia > Gavialidae > Gavialis > Gavialis gangeticus. Next base: position 49,341,420 of record NW_017729024.1, on the reverse strand, counting down.
GGATGCATGACAAGGTGCGGTTGGCCTTCCTGACTGCCGGCTCATCTTCATCTTGGCATCAGTGATGACTCCAAGATCCTTTTCTGCCTCTGTACTGATGAGAAGGGAGTTCTCCAGCCTGTAGGTATGGTGCTGGTTCTTCCTCCCCAGGTGCAGCACAAAGCGACTGTCCTGAGGACACCAGTTGCTTTGATCCTTTCTCATGGTTCATGTTTATTGAAGGACATTCATTGTTTTTGAACTTAGTCCTTGGCTGTACACCCTGCCCTCAAACCTATGCAGGAGACATCTGGAGGCATGAGAAGTGTTTTCATCTCCTTGCCCTTGGGCTGAGATTACCAACAAGGGTGCTAATTAGAGACAATTGGAGATGCCTGTAACATGGGCTAAACTCCACTGGGACCCTGTCTGGAACACTGGCCCATTTCATATGCAAGCACAGATAACAGAAAGCCAAAATGTTAGGTTGTAACCACTTGCCTTAGAACAGGGGTGGGTAAAATACAGCCTACGTATCTAATTTGGCCCTCCAGGCAATTTCATCCAGCCTGCTAGTGCCACCAATTAATTGTACCCTTCCTATCCCACATGCTTCTCTCCCACCCTCAGGCATGGGAGGGCCCCGGCCCTGGCCAGCATGCATAGGTTCTGGGCAGGGCCACTGCTGCAGCTGCCGGGGGACCTGGTCAACCTGGCTTTGCTCCTTGCTGCCACGTGCGGCTCCTGGAACTGGTTTGAGCCATATGCCACCATTCATTTGTGCCTGCATGGGTCATGAGCACCCTGAGAGTCTGCCACTTGCTGCTGCTGCCACTGACGGCAGAGCCTGTGATCCATGAGGGGGCATGTGGGGGGGGGGGGGTCCCCTTCCTAAAAGGAATACTTCTTGGGGAAAGGGAAGGGACATCTGGTTGCAAAGGTCAAGGGTTAGGTGGTGGGACTTCCAGTCCCAAGATGGTAACCAGGGGGCAGGGCACCTGTCAAGGGATGAGGCTACCATTGCAGCCCTCTACAGCTCACCAAAACTCATTAAGCTGCCCGCTAGCTGAAATAATTGCCCATCCCTGCCTTAGAAGCACAGCAGTCCTTAATCTATGACCCAGTTCTTAAGTTCTCCAGTCCCAGCCCTGTAAAATTTCATCAGGAAATTCACCTAAGTGCTTTCTATTTGCCCATGTTCTTTACCTCTTCCCCAATTTCCTTCTTACTCTCTTTCACAAATGTTCCCTCCTCTTCCTGATCTTTCAGATTAATGGTTTAGCTTCCAAAGGACAATATGTCACCTCTGGGAAGAGTGACATGGCTGCCATGAAGTCACTCTTCACTGCCAGCTACACCTACTAGAGTGCAGGACTGCACAGGCACCCGATCCTTCCTTGAGAAAAAATGTCCCAGGTCTCTCAAAGAAAATAGGCTCATCTGATCCATACATTCCAGTGAAGTAGGACCAGTCCTGGGGACTTCAGCCACTACTGACATAGATTAATCAATCAAAGTACCCATGCCCCCTTTCCAAAGGGGCGGCTTTTTAATTTGCTCCCAATTAAACCCATCTCTTTAACTGCCCGTCAGTTAAGGAGACAGACAAGAGTTTCTAATTCATACTATCAACTTTCTTTACTCCCTTACAAAAAACCACAGGCCCCTTCCAAAATCAGACAAGACAGATGGAAACAGTGCTTGGGGGTCCTGTATTATACAATCTGTTGTTTTCAAGCCATGAGCTGTGAATAAAGTATCTGCAACCAGGTAACTGTGTGTGAAGTGCTTCCTGTCTGTATCTCACATCCACACCCATATCCAAATGCTTTCTCTTGCTCTCAATGGCTAACTGTGTAGACACACAAGTGAACCACACAAGAATAAAAGCCTAGATCAAATCAGAAAAGAGAAAACCCTGAAATGTTAAGCAGTGTTAGGAACATCAGAGGCTTTGATCCTGTGAGCTGAGTTCAGTGGCTGTGCCAGCAGACTCAAGGATCAGGTTAAAGCAGTAGTTCTCAGCTTTTTTAGACTTGTGACAGCCCTCAGAAAATACCAGCTCTTAGTTTTACCTCCATTTTTGACTATGGAAAAATACCAGAGCCATTCTTCTGTTGCACAGAGCCCAGAACGCCTGCAACAGGGCATCATGATTCTACCACTGTGGATTCCTATTGGAAATCTCTGGGTTTACCCTGTGAACAATGTTTGCACACCTGATAATGATACCACTGCCTGGTGCCTGACAACATCCTCAAAACAAACTTTAGGCTCCCTAGAGGGCCACAACATCCAGGTTGAGAATCACTGGCTCTTTGCCCCATGGACTGCAGGGAAGGGTGAACACCTTTTCAAAATGGGAAGGCAGGACACATGTCTACCACCTTCACTCCTCCGCCCCCCTCAGTGGCACAGCCAGAGCAGAGCTGAGTGGAGCCCATGGGCGGTAGGGGCAGATGCAGGCTGCCTGCTGTGGGCTTGGGTCTCCCTGCCCTGCTGCCCTCCCCACAGAGCCAGGGTCACTTGCACTTTAATGCTCATCCAGTCCGGATTGAGTTGGACAGGACAAAGCATCATGTCCTCCAGCTCAGGTCAGTGTCTGGGGGAGGGGGCTTCTGTCCATAGGTGTCTTCCTCACCCCTCTGGTGCAGAAGGATTTTGTAGAGTTTGTGGATGCCATCCTTCACCTGCCCACAGATGTCCTTGGCTGGGTCATTCACAAGTAACCCCACTTGGCCCACAACATCACCCAGCTGGGACACATCTGAGAAGTACCTTGTGGAAGAAGAGAAGGAAGTACATTCACATCTAATGTGTTCAGTCCCAGGCTGCTCTGTCCTGGCACTGGCATCCCCATGGGAAGGCCTGGGGCACAGAAGCAAAAGCCAGAGCACTAAATCCCTCAGCCCACATAGGAGGTGGGAGCCAGAGTCTAGGGCAAGACCTGTTACAAGCACTGCCTGCAGAAGCACCACAAGGGCCAAGTTTGAAAGAGCCTTGAGTTGTGTATGGAGCACAGGCCCCTAAACCCCTGGGGGTCCAGTCAGCCAGAACCAGAGGGATTTGTTTGTAGCTCTGCCCCCAAAGTGCACCTCTGTACTGCCCTGAGCTCCTGTATTTGCAGACCTGACAGGCTATCCAAGTCAGCTCTGCCTCTTCCTGTGGTCAGAAGCCTGAGGGTCTTGGGCCACTTATCTAAAATGGTGGGAAGAGCTGGCAAGTGCAGCAGGGAAGGGTGGTGCTGCTCCTCATGACCCTGGCTCTCTCCATGGGGTTGCTTGACTCAAACCAAGTCTTAAACTACTGTGGGAGGCAAAGGACACAGTCACTGGGCACCTGCCCCCGCTCTTCCACTGAGGCTTGTCCTCATCCCCTCCCCAAAACTGAGACTTCATGCTCAGACTGGAATTTCTGCCTCACTGGTCACAGCAAGTCAAGAGTGGTGGCAGCCTGGCCTTGCCTTGGGACTGGGGCCATATTTTGCCCCAGGCCTGGGCTCATCCCCTCCCAAGGCCAGAGTCATGAACAGCATCTGGAAGGCAACAGACCCCTGCCCCTTCCCAGCCCTGAAGGGCAGGATGAGGTGGACAGGTCTCAATCCTGAGGCCAGTCTCTCAGGAAACAGTTTTGACAGGGGAGAAGAGCTGATCCCTCTTCCCAGAGGACTGTCTTCTGCATACCACAGGTGCTTAAGGCTGTTTCTCTTCTGAACCCAGCCTCTCCATATACTGTGCTAACCTCTAACAGGTACTGGAGCCTCTCTAAGCTGAAGAGAGACTCCAGCAGGCACCTTGGAGGGGGAGGAGGTATATTGTGGCTGCTCTTCCCGAAAGGGGAGAGAAGGCAGGGTCAGTGTCAAGGTAAGTGGGGCTACACCTGCCACAGGGTGGCTGGAAGGTGCTCTGGGGAGCCCTGGTGAGATCCCAGGCACACTTCCTGGCCTCTCACATTCACATTTCTCAGCAGACATTCTCCCAGCCTCAGCAACAGCTGACAGCTGGCTCTTCAAGCCAAGTGCTTTGCCGCTCTCTGCGCAGGACCTGGTTCACAGCAGAACATGGAAGAGCCAAGCTGTGGTAGGTAGAGTCCAGACACAAGAGTATGGGAGGAAGGGGGAGAATACCCTGCACTCTTATTTGCCCTGGTCTGCTCCCACCTCCAGCCATCCCACCCCTAGCCGGCTTCTTCAGCTTCTCAAGAGAGCAGGGACCAAAGTGATTCCTGCTCCTCTGACTGATGAGGGCAAGTTGGGAACACTTGCATCCATCTGGAGGCTCCAGTACAGAGATGGCCCATGGGCTGGATCTGGTCAGCCGGGGACTCCATTACCCAGATACCCCTACCCTCATGGCTTGGGCCGGTCTCCATGGAGACCCCAGCCACACCTGTGTGGGAAAGCTCAGACTGGGTTTGCCATGGAGACCAGTCTCAGATGCACCAGTAGCACGTGCAGGGGGCTGCTCCTAAGCTGCTGGGATCTTGTGATGGGGGCAGCTTACTCCAGAGCCAGGGCAGAGCCACAATCTGCAGCCTGCACGCTCTGGGCAGGGGCACACAAGCAAAGGATTGCAGCTCTGCCCCAGCTTCTTGCAGCGGTGACAGCCTGGTCTGGAGCCGGGTCAGAGCTGTGATCCCTTGCTTGTGCACCCCTGCCTGGAGTGTGCAGGCTGCAGATCGTGGCTCTGCCCTGGCTCTGGAGCAGGCTGCCCCCATCACAAGATCCCAGCAGCTCCAGAGCAGCCCCAGCTTTGCTCTGCTGTGTGCACTACCGGCATGTCTAAGACTGTAGCAACCCCAACCTGAGCTTTCCTGCTTAGGTGCGGCTGGGGTCTCCATGGAGACCGGCTCAAGCCATGAGGGCAGGGGCTGCTGGGAAATGGAGTCTGGCTGCTGGCCAGTTGGGCCATTTTGCCCACCCCTGCTCCAGTGGATCCTAATGCCCATCTGGAAGGTGATCTGGAGGGCAGTTTGAAGGAGAAAACTCCAGCCCAGGTTTCATCCTGAGACTTCTGCCTTCTGCTGTTGGCTCAGAGGGAGATCTCAAAGTAGGACAGGTTTACCCAGCTGTCCCGGGACACGCTGTAAGAATGAATACTCACTGGCAGCTCGGAATGCAGCACATGAGGGGCAGAAGGCAGAGCCTGCGCGGCTCGTCAGCCACCTGTTTATTCAGCTGTGGCTGGCTGGTGATGTCAGTGACGAACGCTGGCCGGCAAAGATAAAAATGATGGCGCGCTCTGCGGAGCCGGCGGGGAGTCAGGGGACGGAGCCGTATACAAACCCACAGCAGAGGCGATCCAGTCCACAGGACCAGGGGAGCAGGAACAGCGGGGATGGAGGAAGAGGAGGATCATCTTGATGCCGCCGCAGACGGAATGACAGAGGGATGCCAGGAACACCTCTTAAAGATGGCAGTGGAACATCCCGGGAGGACGGAGCAAACGGCAGGTGGGAGTACAGGAACGGGGGGGACACTGGAAGAAGTCTGCCCCGGGAGAGAAGGACTACAGGGGAACCCCGGAAGGGTTGCTGGCGGGGCGAGCATTGCTGCTGGACCTGGAGGTGCCTTGGAGTAGGCAGGGAACCTGACTGCCTAAGGGGATAAGGCAGGCAGTGTCCCCTTTGAGACCCAGGAAGGTAGAAGGGTAGTTAAAGGGGCAGGGAGCCCAGTTTTGTGTTGGAGCATTTTCTTTCTTTCTTCTTTGATTTGTTCCCCCCCGAGCTCCAGGAGAATCTGAAGGAAGTGGGCCCGTGTGTGAGATAAATAGTGCCGGAGCCCTGGGGTGGACCAGTCTTAAGGGTCCCAGGAGTAAGACGTCGACCATTCGGACACCGCTCCACAGGAGGCGTGAGGCTGGGGTGTAGGGGTGGCGGAGCCCCATGAGCAGCCGCCGGGAGGAACCACAGGTCTACGAGCACGCCTGAGGAACGGCCCCTGACACTGAGGTCCAACAAGTCGTGGCAGGAGAGCACGGGGTCAAAGACTTGAATGGAAGACACCAGCTCAGGCGGAGGCATGAACCCGCAAGGCGTGTAACATCAATTACCCGAGTGAGAGCAGCATGAGAGCGACTGGTTGAGACCCAGCAGTTACACCAGCCTATTCCAAAAAGGATCAGCTGGAACCAAAAGAAACCCATACACACAAAATGGGGAAGAACTAAATCTGGACATAAACATGCATATTTTGTAGCAGACTCAGGATGAAAGAACCTCATAACAGCTAGCTAGACTCCAAGGTAGGTACAGGCAGTAGAAGCCAGGAGGAACTAAGACCACTGCACAAAGTTGGAAGTGTGTACAGTTCTGGTCAGCAGTGTTGAAAAGACAAGGACCTGACATTGTGTTTGCCATTCTCAGCTCAGGACATGAAGGTAGCCCTCGTGTAGTGGAAGGTGTTGGTAATGCGAAGGTGCAGGGATTTTGCTTATTGATACTTGGGGCAAGGAAGGAATTTTTTCTCCTTCTGAAATAGGACCGATTTCCAGGGGTTTTTTTCCTTTCTCTTGAAGCATTGGCATGTCATTAGAACAACACTGTATGCTCTCTGGGCACCATGGATTAGAATACATTGCTGATCCAAGGTTAGTTCTTGGGTGAGAGGGAGATGACTAGCTGGCTGAGAAGCTAGCCACCATGCCCAAGGCCTGCCATGCCATGAAGGGTGTGTGTGGAGAGAAGCCAAATTGCTTCAGGACCTCCTGTCTGTCTGTCTCCTCAGGCCCTCTATATGCTCCCCAACTTGGTAGGGGCTACTAAAAGTCACTGCCTCCCTGCTCCAGTGACTGAGATGCTGAGCTCCAGACATACTGCATGGCCACAACAACTGGACTGAGCCAAGCCATGCAGGGGTCTCAAAAAGGACTGCAGGCTGCCTCAGACAGATGACACTCAAGGATGCCCTTTGGCAGGGATAGAAACAGAGATGGGAAAGGAGGAGGTGATCATGATCTTTTTGTAGTTATTGTTGTTTGTGTTTTGAATGCTCTGTTTCTTTGGCACGGGACAATAGGTGGATACATGGATTTGGGGATGTTCATGTACCCCTATGAGCATAAGAGATACAGATGTGGGACAGAAAGGGAAGGAGGGGCTGGGTTTGACCTAGGTACATGTGCGTAGGTAGGAGTGGAAGGTAATAAGAGGTTGGTAGGGGAAAATTGTTTTCTTTTGTGGCTTAGGTAAATGTGGGTTGAGAAGGGAGGGTGGGTGGATGGCGGGGAAGTCATCATTGCCAGGGGTATGGCAGGTTGGGGTGGCTTGATTCTGAATTTGCAGGGAGTGAGGGCTTAATTTTGTTGCATCTTCTTACGTTGCTGTGCTATTGTCTTTCTATGATATTTTGACTCTTATGGGAAGATGCCCTAAGCCTTTTTTTGGAAAGGCAGACAACTGAGAGAAATTAGCCTGCTGAGTACTTCCAAGGCCATCCCAGACCTCATCTAGCACCCTCCTAGCAATACTTGGGCTTTTAACTTTCAGTTTGTGCAGTGTTCATTTCAAAAAGGGTTTGTTATGGATGCAGGAAGGACATGAGCCACTGTTGAACGCAAGTCCAGTTAATCAAGAAGAGGGACAAAACCCACCAGTGTTACACTGCATTGGACAAATGGTTTCTCTATTAGGTATTCCTAGTGTTCTGCATTCTCAGTTTTTACCAATTTTCACTGATAAATTCCCTGATTTTTTTAAGTCATTCAGTTTTTACTGATTTACACCTATTTTTCAGTTCAAATCCCTGTTAACTGGCACGAGTAGAGAATGGCCCTTTCCCCACTCGTGCCAGTTAACAGGGAATTGAACTGAAAAATGGGTGGTGCTGGTAAGCTAAGTGCAGCTGTGCCAGTTACCTGAGGCACAAGTTTCCAGTTGGACGGGGTGGGGGGGGGCGGTGACGAAAGTCACATGTGGAGGGTGTGGTAGTGGCTGCGTGGGAGCTGAAGCCACTGCCTGGGGGTGTGTGGCTCCTGGCTCTGACCCCGGACAGGGCAGGACAGGCTGCAGGAATCACTCCCGGAGCTCCCGGGGCAGGCAGGTCCAAGCTGCACCCATGGCTCTCTGTTACACATACCCCTTTTCTAATAGGTCTGGAGCCTTGAAAAACTTTTGTAAAGGACTGCAAAACTAGTTGAACCTCTGGACTTTTATTAAAGTCCAAAATGTGGTGAGAGTGGAATGGGACCTATACACACATCTGCCTCTCTGTTAGATGCAATCAGCCTTGCTAAGGTTTTTTCAGTCCCTCCCGACATTAGCCACCACCCTGTAAAATAAGATATAAGTGTGAAGGGCCTGGAAATACCTTTATTTGACCTCTGTTGTAGTGAATCTCCATTTCAATGAAGAACTCCCAACTGGCAGCACATTTCTAGTATTTATTAATCGGGTGCCTGGAAGGGATGGGCACAGACATTCCTTGGTCCATGCCTCCCAGTATTCAGAGCTTGCTGCTTACACCTGGGTGAAGGTGCTGCCAAAGGAATTTCTGGATCTCCTTCCAAGAATGCTCCTGTGCTGCAACATGGGACTGGGCTTCTCCTCCCCATACGACAACACAGGCAAACATGGAGACCCATGAGTGGTAGCAGAATGGTGACCCTGGGGGCTCAATCAGGTGTCCAGCACCTGGATAACAAAGCATGCTGTAGTTCTTCTTCTCATGCCTCCTCATTCTCTCCATCGCTTCCTCAGCAAATGCTTTGCTGTTGTAGTTCCTGTCATTTTCTCCCACAATGAAAAGGATGTTGGCTTCAGCTTTTTCTACAGGTAGGATGCTCCCCTGACTTGTCTCTGTGCGTATGACCTCAACTATGTCATGGATGTCCAGCTGTCCCATGGACCTATACCGTATGTGCTCCATTTTGTAAGGGATTGGATTGATGTGTAGATTCCGATAGCAAAGCGACGTCCCATTGAGGGCACTGGTCCCATTAATGCAAACTACGGCTTTGATCTTGGGAAGGAATGATGCCATGGCCAGTGCAATCTCAGCACCTTTGCATACTGAGACCAAGCCAATCCCTGTTCCCCCCACCTGGAAACACAGCAGAGAGAAATGGGTAGAGCATGGCACGAATGCACAGTCTGTCAGAGAATTCATTCTCCCTGCCAAGAATCTGAATATGGGATTCAAGTGGTGTACCAATGACAGTTTCTCTACCTAAACACGTATATAGTGTGACAATAAGCCAGGTACCTGTATCTTTACTTGCAAAATTAATGTAAAGTAGATAAGCATCTGATAGTCTAGGCTGGAAAGAAGAGGTATGCACCCCTGAATTATGCAATGCATAATCAAGATTGCACCTACAGGCTGGGCAGGTCATTAGGTATGTGTAGTGGCCAGTTTTTACACGTGTATTTGAGGCATTCATGCAGTCAACATAGGTTCATGCAATTATGAATATTATTCACAAGCATCCACCTTTCAAAATATACCTTCAGAACACTGAATTCACTCCCTGCATGTGACTGTCATAGTTACATTGGGACTTAACTCCCTGCCCCGTCCCCTCTCACTTCTCCCCCACACACTCACACATCTTCTGCAAATATGCCACACAGGCTTTGATGACTGGCTTGACCTATTTCTTTATTTGTTCACAAGTTCTAATCTGTATTGCTGGAAGAGTCAAATCATGAGCTCTGTAGACTTTTTTCCAGCTCTTAACGGGCAGTCCTGTGTGGAATATAGAACACAGTCATCTCTGGAGAAGGTCATAGAGAAGATGGCATCTCTCAAAGATCAAACTCAGCAGAAGGAGAACAAAGGGCTGTACACAGCCCTTGCCCTTCTAGGTATAGGTGTGGACTAGCTTGCTGCTGACTGCAGGGAATGCGTGTGAAGGTCCATATAGTTACCACAGTCTTCCAAGGCCTGTTGGCTGTGTCCAGCAGTGGTTGGGCTAGGGGGAAACGAGGGTGAGCTTATCTGCGAAAGGAATGTACCTTGGGGTGTCTCAAGAGGATGTTGATGGCTTCCTCAAAGTATTCCAGATCCACCTCAATTAGAATCTCAGGCAGGTCTTCATAACCAAAGTACGCCAGGGCAAGTGCAGCGAAACCACGACTGGCGAGAAGACTGGCTCGAAATTCAATAAGTCCACGCACGCCGCCAAACAGGTCAATCAGCCCTGGGAAAGGACCTTCTCCTAAGGAGATGAACAAGAAACCAGGGAAGTAAAAAAATGAATGGTTCTGGCTAAGGTGAGGGTCCTTCCTAATACCTTACAGCTCCACAGGCAGGGGCAGATCAGGGGGTGGGGAAGTGCAGTGGTACAGTTGCAGTCCTCTTTGATTCTTGATCCACCCAAACTTTAAAACCAGCTGCCTGGCAGTGGCAGCAGCATTTGTATTCAAGCAGGAGTGAGGGAGTCACCTGACTTCATGGCTCATTATAATCTACCTGATTCCTTCTTAATTCTTCATTCCAGAGGTGTTAACAACCTCTCACCTTTTTAATGGTTTGGATACTCTACTACTCAATGTACCCTTTCTTCTGTAATTCTGCTGTCTGCTAGCTGCTCTTGGTAATGTTGTTCCTATTTTTCAGGCCTGCAGACTCTTTCTAACTCTAGCTAAAAATATTAACTCTGGTGTGGAAAATATTAACTCAGATGACCATTAATTTTGGTGTGGAAAATATTAACTTGGATGAACATTAACTCAGGTGAGGGAAAAAAGGTTTCAGTGAAGCACTAGATGCACTGTCAAGATCCTCAAGAAGGCTAGATTTTTTTTATGAATGGGAAAGAGAGATTACATTTAATTCTAATGACTACCAAAGTAATGAAACAACACCTTTTGATTATTTGTTGCCTAGTTTGTTGTGGGTTTTATCCATAATATGTGAAATAGCAGATTAATGCACATCCCAATAAAGTTAAAATTATTTGATTTTAAACCAAATAATATAGCCATTGGCTCCTAGAATACTAGTAAAATTTCTAGTTCTTTTTTTTTTAACTGGAGAAAAATGTATTGTTACACGTGAAAATGCACCATGTCATCTGCACCCCTCTTTTCAAAATCCTAGATTTGTTCATATCCACAGGACTTCACTTTTTCTGTTTTTACACCATGCAGCTGGTTCCCAAGACCGGAGAAAAATTCTTGTATCTGCCTGAAACAGTATCAGACAAGTCACCTAGAAAACCCAGGATAAACCCCAGCCTGCTATTGTGAAGTGGAACCCAGCCCAGTTGAAATTTAGTTCCACGTTACACATTCATTCAGTGGCTCCATCACGATCCAAATGAGGATCTTCAGGGTTAGAGCATGGCAATGTGCATGACTGAATTTCCAAACAATTTAATTAAATAGTGAAACTGTAGTCTAAGAGATTCCCTGTTTGTCCACAGCTAAAGTGCAGTGAATGGAGTCTGTGCTACCATCTGGTCATCTTTGGTTTTTCAAATGCTGTTTTTTCCTGCATCTGCTGACCTTGGCCAATAAGCACTCCAAACTTCATCCCATTTCCCTATTTACATCACTTGCTTTAATCCACCTCCAATCACATAATCCCATCTTCCAAAGTGCCTTTATGTCTAAAGGAACACAAGTTGAGTAGTCAGTAAGAGAGTCTTATACTTGGCTCCCTGGAAGGCTCTTCAGCCATGGACAAACAGGAACTCCTACCCTATCATAAAACTTCATAACTTCTCATGTCTTACAGACCCTCCAGCCTTGAAACCCAAAAGTGTGCTGCTCTACACCACCACTTTCATCCTGGTGCTTCACAATGCTAAAACATGCACTTGCACACACACACTTATCTAAGTCACTGTATTCAAACAGTTATACTCACTGTATGGAAAAACCACCAACACTTTCATAGCTGTTTGCAGATAGAGAGCTTGTAACTACAATGTGCAAACTATTCACAGTTTGTAACACCCTCAGAAATATAAGATAGAGAAAGAGGCACAGGACAGAAGGGAGAACATATCCAGTTCTCCAGTGTAATCCAGTTATATAGAATTGAAATGAGATAAAAGAGGGCAATTGAGTAAAAACAGCAAGGAAAGTCTGTGAGGAGTTTCTCAGGGTTTTGAATAAATAGACTCTGATCTGTGTAAGTCTGCAGTCCTGGCACGTGTGCATGAGTCTGTGTTGTTTTTATCATAGCTTCTGGAGTTTACTGGCAGGTTAATTTGTGAGCACTGAGAACTTTATGCAAACACTGGCTGATATTATCCAAAAGGAATTTTGAGAACATCAACAGAAGCACTCTCAGTGGAAACTGACTCCCAAAAGACACACTTATCTAGTGTGCTGTTATTCGGTCAAGGAACAACACGACCCCATGAGACCCATGACTCTAGTGACAGCTGGTCAACATAGATCAGGTTTGGAACATTCGCAGGAAGCCGCCTGTGGTCAGTCTGCTCTTTAGGAGTCCATTGGAGGAGCCATTTGGCAAATAACTTAGCATAACAACCACACTGGAGAAGCTTGTGATCAGGGGGCAGACCATTCCTGTATAAATAAATAAAAAATCACTGCTGGTGGAATAAATCACTACATAAGGCAGGGTCACCAAGCTCTAGAATTGAGATGGAGGTCTTTCACCTGGTGGGAGGAAGAGGGCCCCACGCACTCTGCCGTCCCTGATCAGGATTCGTTGGACTCCCGGTGCCACATGCCATCTTTCCACAGTCTGGCTTATCACAGGCTGATCATGGGGTGTGGAAACCAAGTGGAATGAGCTGAACAAATCCAGGCTCACGTGGAATGGACTCTGCATCACATCTCGTTTCATCAACCTGTGAAACATCTTTTCTGGTTTCAGGAACTGGAAAAGACCCATGGGGTGCACGCCAGCATAATCTCCTCCCAGAGCAGCAGCTTGCTCCAAATCAACCTCACCAGCCTCATCAGTCCTGTAGAAAGCTCTGGACTGGAAAAGCACCCCCTTCTCATCTGTCAAAGAGGCTTGGAGGGTCACCAGCTCAGAGGGAGCCAAGCCAGAGACATGGATTTTCACTGGTTCATCAACAAGGGATGTCCTTGGGGTGACTGTGAGCTTGGCCATTGCCAAAGCAGAGCTCTAGTAGGAATAACAAAGAGAGAGGAGACAGAGAAAGTGAAACTGGGAACACTAAACAATTGAACTGCAATGTACTGAACTGTGAGACGGTGAGACAAGCGCCTTAGGTCAGATGATCCAGTCCTCCATCTGGTAAAAGGTGGTAGAATTGCAACACCCTGTTGCACAGTAAACTCACAAGTATGCTCCTATCATAGGATGGTGCTGGCCAACTTTTTTGACAGGTGTACCACAAAATTAGCACCAGTTGTGGACACTGCACTTTAGGAGGGATGTGGACAGCATCGAGGGTCCAGAGGAGGGCCATTTGTATGATTAGGGGGCAGCAGGGCAGGCCCTACGAGGAGCGGCTACAGGACCTGAACCTGTTCAGCTTCCACAAGAGGAGGCTGAGAGGGAATCTGGTGGCCGTCTATAAACTGGCCAAGGGAGACCAGCGGGCAATAGGAGAGTCCCTGTTCCCCTGAGCACTACTGGGAGTAACAAGGAATAACGGCCATAAGTTGATGGAGAGTAGATTCAGACTAGACATCAGGAGGCGCTACTTCACTGTCAGGGCGGCTAAGATCTGGAACCAACTTCCAAGAGAAGTGGTGCTGGCTCCTACCCTGGGGGTCTTTAAGAGGAGGCTAGATGAACACCTTGCCGGGGTTGTTTGACCCCAGCACTCTTTCCTGCCTTGGGCAGGGGGTCAGACTCGATGATCTAATAGGTCCCGTCCGACCCTAATATCTATGAGTCTAGGAGCAGCCAACATAGAGGCAGCATTGAATCAGAGGTCTAATGGGAAGTAGCAGCTTGGAGAAACTTATGACAAACTGCAGCACAGATGGCTGTGAGGGCTGGGGATTTCTGCAGGCAAGAGGGAATATTTACTGATAGCACTGTGGGCTCATCTGCCAGTTCCCTCCTTGGAAAGTTTTTACTGACACTACTATGTAACAGGAGAGCCCCTGGAGTTGTAAGTGCTAAATTTCCCCATGGCTTAGAGCAAAAGTGATTGAGAGTTTACTGAGTAGGGCTAACTGTACCTCCTTTAATAGTGCTGCACCTAAACAATTCAGGGACTGGTGCTCTACCAACAGCTTTTACACACGAAGTCAGAGCTCCTATTTTGGCTCTTTCACAACTGAATGTTAACTCCTAACTGGCACCTTTATTTTTATTAAATATTTGTATTATTCATTGACAGACCCACTAAGGCAGGATCCAGATATAAAAGGGAGCTCCTGGGGCAATAAGCTCCCATCACATCTTCCTTCCAAGGCCCCCTTTACAAACATTCATGCATTCAGCCTTGGCACTCCTGTGACAGACAGCGCTATCACTAGGGGACTATTTATGCTATTGCAGGAGGCACTGGTGCACAAGGGGCACTTTGATGTTCCTTACATCCTCCAGGCCAACTCACAGGGGATGCACTAATGCCTGCAAGCGCTAGCTGCAACCTGTTATTTTTTTCTTATGTTCCAACTGCACATTTAGGGCCAGCATTAGCATTTCTAGTTCAATGTGCAGCGCACAAAGAATAGAAAACTTACATGACTCAACCAAAGCCATGCTGCAGAACCAGGGTTAGCACCAAGCTGCTCCTACCTTAATATCCATGCTGAATCCTAGATAAGCCAGGAGTTTCCTGTGTACTGAACATTGGAAAAATGGCACAAAGCCAGAGGGACGGTTCTCAAATATATATGGGGAAGGGATAGGGTCACAGGCCAACAGGCTAAGCACATTGGGAAAAACACGGGTGAGCAAACATTGAGGTACATGTGCTCCGACTATACATAACAGAAAACATACATAACAGACAATAGCAATTACTTAGTAATAAAACCCTTCAAGAACAGATAGCCAGAAAACAAATAGAGACATTAACAATGTGGTGCAATACACTGAAGAAACCTTAAGCCCTCCCTTAACTCCAGGTGGGGGTTTGAGACAGGGGGACTCTCAAATCAGTCGTTAGTCTCACAAAATTGTCAGTTGCTGTGTACCCGATCTTCTCGTCTGAGCCTTGCTGCAGCTCCTGAGTCTCAGCATGCACTCTTGCTTGCTGCTGCTTCTTTCTCTCTCCCACTCTCTCCTCTCTGAGCTGTTTCTCTACCTCCCCTTCTATTTCCTTCCTCTTTCCCACAGCAGCCTGCTGGGAATGGTAGTTCCTGCCACAATGGTCTCGTGCATTACAACCCTTTTGGCAACCCAGACTGAGTGCTGCTGCCCAAAGCCAACACTGGGCTTTCTTTAGAACATGCTTTGTCACACTGATACAGCCACAGTCCCACAGGATGTATCTGATTCATGGCTAGGGACAGAAATTGCACATTAACCAGTGTGATTGGAAACCAGTTCAAATCTGTAACACAACAGAAGTTCAGTGCACATAAACCACTTGCAAAATGGCCAAAACTGGTTTAAGATAAATGTGGATGGATGTACTATCAGACTGAACTAACTGAGGTTAAACAGGTTAATTGAACGTCTGTCCCAGAACCCCTCCACATTCAAGTTAACTCAGTCCCTCAGCATCCCAGGATGCTTTGCACCTCCCTCACAAACCCCTCCTCCTCGCAGGGTGGGCAGGCTAGCCTTGGCCCAAGCTGTCTGCCCTAGCTGAGCAGGGGAGTGTGCTCTAGCACCCCCCAGCATCTGGCCTGGCATTTCTAGAATCAAAAGTGAATGCCTGTTCACTTGCTTATTGGTTCAATCTACGCAGCATAGACTAACCTGTGAAGATTGAATCAATTCAGCCTTGGACTTTTTGACTGTATGTACTTGGCCCATTTGATCACACAAATCCATCCATTGATCATGCACATACATATATACACACTCCAGAACAAGGCAGGTTCCCATATCCCTTCTCTCTTTCTAATCACAGTGTGTTCCTAGCACCTTTCACCCCCTTCCTCTTCTGCCCTTAGAGACAGCAGAGGAGCACTGGCCCCCTGCCAAGAAAAGGACAAGTTTCTAAATTTGACATGGAACCAGAGGTGAAGCTAGTATTGATTTCAGCACATGTTTTGGTTCCTAGGCATCTTAGAAAATCCCACTCAGAAAACTTCTTGAACATTAGACCCCTGAAAGCCTCTCACAAATCTGACCCTCCACACCCTGCTGCAGCAGACCTGGCATCCAGTTCTTACCTTTGCCCTCCACACTTCACAAACAACTCTGACTCCTGTGTTCAAAACCTCTAAGTCTGATTTGGTCTAATTACAAGTTAAAGCAACTCCTCCCCACAGCATCCCCTGTAAAGCTGTAGTCATGGTAAGCTAGGGGTAGCTCTGCAGCGTCTGGAACACCCTACATACCTGAGGACTCCCTATGTCTCTGAAACCAAAGAGGGTTGTAAGGCTGCTTCTGAGCCAAAGGGAGAAAGGCTGTTGGGACTAGCAGACAAACTCCTCCTATTTGTCCAACCTCCTTTCAGTCTTCTCCCTCCCCTTTTCCATTGTCCAATTCCCTCCCTGCCCTCACTTAAACAGGAGAAAAGCAGGAAGCAATAGGGCAAGTAGCGAAAAGAGGAGGGTTTCAGCACAGGGAGGACAAAGTAACTCTTTCCTTGCTAAGTAGATGCGAGTAGTAATTTTACAGGGAAAAAAACTAAGTTTGAGTTTATGGTCCTGAGATAGTGCTTCAAAGATCAGCAGCGTTACAATCCCCTACGCTTCTGCCAGGGTTGGGAAGCAGAGGAGAGAGAGGGTGAATTTGGAGGACCAGCTACATTTAACCATGCAGTACAAAACATAACAGTCTATTTAAGCAGTTAAAGAACAATCTGTCAGGTTACAGATTGCTATTTGATGGATTATGCATTTGAATAGAATTGTTTTATCTCATTCACAGGTTAGGGCGGGAGGAATGAGTTAAATTAAGATGGATATCTGTTTTCACTAAAGGAAATACAGTATAATTAAAACTTGCTCCTTTGATCTGTGGACAGAGCTGCTCACTAAAATATAACAAAGGATTAAAGAAAGAAAGAAAGAAATAGAACAGACATTTAACAGTATCAAATTCACATGCTGGAAGAACATCTCAGTAATTTACCTTTTTTCTCTTGTACTTTTTGGGGGGGGTTAAGTAATGAAAACATATCCCGGTCCACAAAAGGCAAAGTACTCTATGAACCTGCATTTGTTCCTCTAATGTTACTATATCCCTAAAAACGCAGTCACACACAGCAGAACTGAAACCACCAGAAAGGGTGGGCGTACAAATACACAGAAAGCCCTGAATGCTCCATAGAGGTCTGTTGCTATGGACCCCTACCCTCATGGACTTGCTTGTAGGCACAAGACTTAGAGGCTGGATCCCAATGAAAAAACAGTACCAAATATGTTTTTGAATAGAAGGGTTATTTTAAAGGGCTGAGAATTAAACTTAAGTCATGTAGTGTGCTTGAGTTCACTAGACATGCAAGTCAACCAGGCAAAAACAGCCTCTTTTTGTTCAGCAGTAAAAAATAGGGTGACATCTGCCCCTACCAGCTGTGAACTGCAGCTGGACTGAGGGGCCTGCACTGGTAGATGGAGGAGGGACTGTATGCAACTTTGCACCATGTGTTGCCACAACAGCCTTCATATCATCACCCCTGCAGTGACTGTCAGAGGCTCCATTGGGATAGCAGCCCCTCATCCTCAGTGAGACCGATAAGTGGGACATGGGGAAAGCTG
This sequence comes from Gavialis gangeticus, assembly GCF_001723915.1. Taxonomy (NCBI): domain Eukaryota; kingdom Metazoa; phylum Chordata; order Crocodylia; family Gavialidae; genus Gavialis; species Gavialis gangeticus. Next base: position 49,323,711 of record NW_017729024.1, on the reverse strand, counting down.
CCTCTTTTCCTCCCCTAAGAAGAGGTGAGCAAAGACCATGGAGAGGAGATTTATTGCCAGAGTGACACAGTGGGTACATTCTGGGACCAGGTGTCCAAGAGACCTCACAGTGGACTACGTGGTATTTCCACCCATATCACCAGCTCTGGGAACCTGAAGTCTGGCAGGGCCTGGTTGTGTTGGTCTCATTCAGGACAAACTCCATTTCTTCCATTTTAACACAGGCAGACCTGTGAATCCTTGGCATTTAGATGTGATTTAATTCTCAGGAGGTTCCTGTTGTGTCCAAGAAGCAGAGGAGAACCATCCTTTACCTTGGTGACATCACATGGGCAATCTAAGCATGTCCACCACCCTGCACTAACACCTTGTTGGGTGACAGTGGTTACACATCAAAGGATGTGGTTTGTCCTAAAAAAGCCTCATAAAATGTCTTCTCTCCTTTCCACGTTCCCAACGTCAGACACACCAGTGTCAAATGAGAATTCTTCTGTCACCTTACTCCCTAGTGGTGTAACTCAGATGTGATGCCACCTCACAGATTAGGTTAAAGTATTTATTTTCTCCAGAGGTGGAACTAAACAGGGCTGTGCCCTGAGTGGTGGTGGTACCCAGTATGGGAGTGTAGCAAGTACCCATCTCAGGGCTGGTCACAATGCCCCCTGGTGGTTTTTCAGCCCTTGCCAACCTGGCTTCTCTTGGGACCCTCTTCCCTTCGCTCACAATAATTCTTTCAAACTGATGAAAATTTCAAGTCAGGTTCTGTTGGTCTAAGTGATCTGTTAAAGAACAAATGGATTGTGACCCAGGAGTGGGGGGGTCCTGGCAAGGATTTGTGCTTGGCAACTTTTCTATTGACCCTAATTAGGCAGCGCTCTGGGCTTATGCCCCTTTCACCTGCCCATCATTACACCACTGATTTCCACATTTGTACTGGGGTCAAAGTCTGGTAGAGCTCATGCAAACTGGGGCAATTCAAGGCATGTTCTGTTTATCTTAGCGAATGGTTGAAGATTGACTGGACCGTGACCTGGGAGCGTCAGTCCCTGAGGAGGATTTGTGTTAGATAACTTTTGCAACAAATAATTGGGTAAACAGGTGCAGCGGGCCAGGGCCAGGCAGGTAGGGCATTCTCTGGGACCTGAGGCAGGCCTTTCGTCTCACTGCAGGCTACTGTTACATGTTGGTTAACCTATTGTGCCCTGGTTCTTAACTTTCGATAAACCTAGTTAAAAAACTGGAATGGCTACCGATATTTTAATCTAGGCTCCCTCCCACCCCTTCCTGAGCTAAATTGCTTAATTAACAATCTGAACAATCTGGCTAATAGACTTCGTGACCCTGGATGGGCACGGCCAAAACCAGAGAGATTGGCATGTAAGTAGATTTCTTGAATTGCTGAGCTGGACTAGGCCATAGCTAGGACCAAGAAGCATTGCTGATATCCAGGGCTAAGAGTGCCAGACCGGAGCTGGAGGTGCAGCATCAGCAGCTGGAGGCCGTTAGATTAGGATCTGAGAAGGCCATAATTGACCATGGGAACAGAGGAGAATTAAACTGAAGGGCTAAAGATCAAAGCCTAGAGCAGGCACTGCTGACATCCAGGGCTGAGCATGCCAGACCAGAGTCAGAGGGGCAGTGGCAGTGGTTGGAGGTGGGAGCCCAGGGCTCTGGTGATGGTACAGGCCAAGAACCAGGCCAACACCAAGAGGCACATCAGTGGCTGGAGGCCATTGTAAATATATTTATATACCTCCCTAGGTAAGGCACATAGGTAAACCATAACTCTTGGGAAAAGGGGACTGGTACAGATACCAGTTGGAAGCATTTTCCCCTTTTTTGGAAAGAAAATATGATTCCAAAGTAAACAAATTTGAACAGTGGATAGCAGAGGTCACAAACCTTGCTTTTGGGATAGGAGACATTCTCCTAAATTTTGGAAGCATGATGTGTTTGAGAGCAGTGGGAATGCTTATGAGGAGTTTTTCCAGCAATGGTTTCGTGGTTGATTTTAGAGAAAAAAAAATCAGGTATAGATAAGAAAACTAAAAAATCAAGTATAGATAAGAAAACTAAAAGAGATGGAAAACTTGAGAGCCCAGGTAATGAGATTACAAACTTCGTTGAAAGATGCATGTAGGATAGCTGAGTGTGAACAAAGTTTGAAGAAAGTATTGCAGGAGTTGGAGGGAAAAGATATGAGGAAAAAAAGTGGAAATGACAGGCACAAAAGGTAGGGGTAGGTATTTGTGCAGTCGTTCAGGAATAAGAAGCTGGGAAGCAGGTAGATCATTTGGTATGTAAGCAACAGATACAAGCATTAAAGCAGAAGTTATCAGTCTTAAAGGGGATTGTGGCTGTGATCCAGGGAAGTCTTGGGGAAGGTAGCCATGATGAAAAAGGAGGGTTTGATACTGATGATGATGATGATGATGAATTCCCAGAACTATACACCTTGTATTATGATTACAAGGAGGGTAGATGGGGGAGTGATCAGACAAGTCAATCCTCATCCAATGCCCCATATTGCAAGGACAGCAGTTTTCACAGTCCCAAGTACCAATGGATCCTATTACAACTTGGAAGACAACTGAGAGGAGAGATAGGGAGAGAAAGGCTACTATCAGGGAGGTTTCAGTTCCATTTGCTCTGGAACAATGTAAGGCTGCTGGAAAAGAATTTGGATCCCTGAGATGGGACATGGTGATTACATGGCTATCAGTAACAGATCCTGATAAAAAGGGCAGCAGGTTTTCAGTAAGTGATTTAGTGTATTTATGTCAAGAGTACATAGACTCAAAAGATTTTGCCATCATGCCTTCAGAGGTTAGGGGATGGCTTGTAGATAGCAGTAAAGTGCAGAGAGTAATATTAGATTTATTTTTCCCAAGTAAGATGCTGATTCTGATGTTTTATCAGGAAAGGCAACAACCAGAAGAAAGGCCAGATGCATATAGAGAGAGGAAGGAATTGTTATATTTGTTCGCAGACTTAGATGGAAATCCCAAGAAAGAGCAGAAAGATATTGCTGAGGAGGAGGCGTGGGACAAGGAAGAGTTAAAAGTCCACTGTGCCAAGGTTTTACTGCTGGCGCATGGCTAGCTTTGTGACCAAGTGCAAGGACTCCAATTTAAGGAGAAGATAGAAGGAAGAGGTCAAGAAAAAGAGAAAAAAGGGGTTGTTTGATTCATTTAGGGTGGAATTATGGAGACAGGAGAGAAAAGGGAGAAGACTGATGGTCTCCCCATGGCTGAATTGTTGTGGCGATTGGCAAAATATGAGGGCGAAAATAGGCAAAGTATACTGATTATGCCTACGGCACCACCAAGTGTCATGGAGCAGCAGTGTAAGGAAGGTCTGGTGTTCCTGCCCCATCCCCTGACTAAAATGGCACCAATAACATACAGCGAATGAGGATGGCTGTTTCTCTCTGCTATGTGGAGAGAAGCTGGGAAGGAAGGAAGGGATGGTAGCACATGGAGCCACTGGCTCCCTGCTGTCACAGCCATGCCACTCCTGGGGTGTCCGTGAAAACCAGCTGCAGCAACGTGGGAAGAGGCTCCTGGGAAATGGAGTCTGCCGTGCACCCAGTCCAGCCCATGGGTCTGACTTTGCCCAACCCTGATGTAACTGCTCCTCCTTCTCTCCTTCCTTGTCCTCTAAGTCAGAGGTTCCTATCCTTTTGAGGCGGAGGACCAGCAAACTGTGGAGCGTAAGTGAGTGCAGACTGGCAAACTGCAGATCAGCAGTGACCAGCGTACTGTGGGCAGATAGCCAACCCTTTTTTTAAACTCAGAAAAAAAAGGGTTGGCTGCCAGTCCACAGTATGCTGGTCACTTCCAGTCTGCGGTTTGCCAGTCCGCAGTTTGCTGGTCTGTGGTCACTGCTGGTCCGGCAGCCATCCCTCCTGCTGCCCCGCAGCCAACCCTTCGTGGCCTGGCACTGGGCCGCGGCCTGGGGGTTGGGAACCCCTGCTAGCAAGAGTGACTCTGGCCCTTGCCCCCCTGAGGAGCTGAAGGAGTAAAGATTGGAGTGGGACAGCAGGAGCAGATCAGGGCGAATAAGAGTGCAGGGAGCTCTCCCACTTGTTCCTGTGCTCTTGTACCTGGGCTCTGCCTTGAGGCTCAGCTGGCGTCTACTGCAGCTTGGCTCTCCCATGCTGGGCTGTGTATTGCCCTATGCAGAGAGGCCAGAAAGCATGTCTGGGGTCTTACCATGGATGCCCACAGGGCTCCCTCCCATATCAGGGGTAGCCACAGGATCATGAACTTTTTTCAGATGCGTTACTTATGGCTCTGACCTTGAAAGAGGATGGGCCAAGCTCTGGGAAAGAACATGGCCCCAGCCCCAAGAGGCAAGCCACAGTGCGAGGCAGAGGGTGAGGTTGGAGTCTATGGATACAGAAGGGGCACAAGCCCATTGCCCTTGTCCTGTGCTTCCTGCACCACTTTAAGATTTGGCTGCAGTCCAACAAGGCTAGAGAGAAAGCCAGGGCCATGAGGAGTAACACTGCCCTTCTCTGCTGTGCCAGCAAATTCCTGCTATTTGAAGTAGGTGGCCCTCAACCCCCAGGCTCCAGACCACAGGCGGAGCAGGGATGGCTCTAACAAGCTGTGAGGTCTACAGATACAGGGGCTTATGGGCAGGGGCCAGAGCTGCAGAGGGGATATCTTTGAGTCACTGGCCTCTTGTCCTGGCTAAATGGAGCCCCGAGGTGTGTAGGGGCCTGAGCAGGCTAGGGACCCCTCTGCTCATACTGGAGCAGCAGGCATAGGGAGTGCTCATACAGGTCTTACCCTAGACCCTAGGGTCCCCCCTCTATTGTGAGGGTCTTAGTGCTCTGGCTTCTGCCCCAGGAGGTGCTCTGGCTCCTGTCCTCCTGCTGGGGCTGAGACTAGAGCGTCGGGTGGGGCTGAAAGTAGGATGTGGATGGACTCCTCTCTGCTCTCCTTCTACTGGGATGCATCTAATATGTCTAAGCTGGGTGACCTCATTGTTACACTTAATTTTGATTAAGGGGTAGTGTGACTGGAATGAAATGATAGGTGATAGCATTCCAGTCTCAGATCTAAATCGATTGAACACATAAGCAATACCACTACTCAAGCAAAACTGTAGATAGTTGTTAGCTGTGGAAATTGCAGAACCATGGTCTCTATAGGGCTGCTGCATATACCCGTTGGTATCAACACAGAGAAGATGTGAACTGTTGACCCCTTGACCAACTCTATCTCAGGCTGGGAGGGAAAAGTACCCGAGTAGGCAATAGAGTAAGTGTGACATGCACAGAATATATGCTTTCATCCTTCGCAGGTGAAGACCGCATCCAGTGGGGGGAGGGGAAAGAAGAAGAGAGAAAAGAAGTGGGAAAGATAAAGGGAAGGAGAAAAGAGAAAGAAAAAGGAGAAAAAAAGGGAAAGGGAAGAGAACGAAGGGGGGTGGAGGCTAGGCCATGTGAATATGTAGCTGACTTATAAATCCGATCTTTGCTTTGAACAATCTGCTGCAGCAGGGGAAAGAGAGCAATGAAGACTGGATACAGGAGGTTTTCATTTTCCTGGCCAAGTGTTTCTTCATTGGTTTTGCCATGCATTGCTGTTCAAAGGGCAGTTCCCCGTTCTGGATTTGGGACCTCCAGGATGGATGGTTGTGAGTGATTTGCTCCCATGACTCTGGGTTGATGCTGAAACTCTTTAGGGACATCTTTAGGATATCCTTGTACCGCTTCTTTGGTGCACTGCAAAAGTGTAATATATTTGACAGTTCACTGTAGATGATTTTCTTTGGCAGGTGAGTGTCAGGCATTCTTGAGAGATGGCCAGCCAATCTTAGCTGTGCCAGTATCAGTAGGGTGTGGATACTGGGGAGAGTTGATCTTCCGAGCACCTCGGTGTCCAGGATCTTGTCCTGCCACTTGAGCGTTAGTATCTTTCACAGGCAGCACAAGTGGAAGTGGTTTAGTTTCTCGGCATGACACTGGTAAATGGTCGTGGTTTCGCAGGCATAAAGGAGGGTCGGAAGGATGATGGGTTTGTAAACCTTCAGTTTTGTCGACATTCTGATGCCTGTGACCCAGACTGACTTTGCGCAGAATAGAGGGGCTGACGTGCAGAATAGAGGGTGGTAAAAAGCAGAAGCTGCTGGGCTTGTGTGGGCCATGTGCAGCAGGGATATTTTAGGGCTCACTGAAGAGTTTTTAAGAGAGTCCAAGAGTTCAGAGGTGTGTTTGCGGAGTGCCTGCAAGGTAGTGCCTCAGAGAGGTGAAGCAGAGAGAGAGCCTGGAAGAGGGTTGTTTGTGGGTTGATTGACATTCAGGGTCATTGTATGTGTGAGGATGCAAGAGTTTTTTAGCTCGGAGGTTTGGGTCAAGTGGAATAGTGCGTTGATTTTTACAGGTTCAATTATTCTTCAGTCACTGCTGGGTAATGGCCATGAAGTGCTTTTAATGTTTGGTTATATTATATGGATGTTACTTACCTGTTCAACCTGTTTGTTACCTGTTTGACATTGTTCAATTAAATACAGTTTGTAATTTTATACACCCATAGAGAATTTGTGATTTTGTATACTAATCAAATTTACGGCCAGCTAGAGTCAGGCTGCAGATTTACAGCTGGTGTTTGGTATAGCTCCTCTCCCCTTCCCCACTGGTTCGCTAATTATTTAATTATCTTTTACATAGTCCATAAAGGCCTTCTGAATGGCACACGATGACTCAGCTAACTAGACATTGTCATGGCACTGGGTGTTGCAGTTTTGACCAGCATGGTTTCTTCTTGCACGGTGACAGCTGCCCAAACTTAAGTTGTTCCTTAGGCTTTTATATCCTTTTACAGAGCTCTTCTATATATTCCATATATGGTTGTGCTATAGATCGTCACTGTTAGGTTGGTGTGTATTGTCCCCAGTCTGATTAGTTGTTTTACTTAAGTAGTTCACCTACTTTATGTAATTTGAGTAAGTTAGAGCATGCCCAGTGGGAGGTAAGCCCAGAAGGTTCTGGTTTGCATGAACTTCTCAACTTTATTATGTAACAACCTACTTTCAGTTATTGAGCATGCTCAGAGAGTACCCTACACTTTGGCTGGAGAAGTGTGAGGGGAAAATGAGTGTGTTGGTATGACTGACAGTTGAGTGCTATGCACAAGAGAGAGTGCTGTGTGAAACAGCATGGTGTAGTGTCCACAAAAGTATGACTGGTTCTGCCAGTGATTGTCAGATCTGGGGTGATACGCTGGTATAAAAGGGAGCTGATTGATCAGTCAGGGTTCCCTGCAGGGTGAGTGCAGTGAGTGAGCCCTGTTGGACTGGTGTGTGCCTGGAACGTCTAAGGCTGGAGGGCCAATAGCCTGTGTGGTCCAATGCATGTGTGCCTTGTGAGTCTGGTGTGTATGGCAGGGACCTGTGGGTCAGCTGGACTGAGCAACTATAAGAATGAGTGAGGGCCCACGAGTGGTCGAGCCCTCCCCTCTGGTGTTGCTTGTGGGTGTGGAGTAAGGGTCGGTGAGTGGCCAAAGGCTCTTGCATGCGTGCTGGTGTGGTGTCTGCAGCAGTGCTGCAGGGTGAGAGTGCATCTGCTGTCTAGCGCCACCTGTGTGGATGGGGTCTGGTACCGGTTCTTTGTTGGTGTATTTTGGGTTGATTATTTTTGTAAACACTTATGATTATTATTGTTGTTTAATACACCCCTTGTTGTTTATACCCTTACCCAGGTGTCTGTGTTTAATTAACCCATTGCTAACCTGTAGCTAGGCTTTTAGCCTGGGTTGGTTAGAGAATTAGCTTCCCACCTCCCTTTCATATGAGCAAGAAGTCATTAGGTATTTGTTTTGAGGATTAATAACACTTATTTGAAAGTTGTGATTTTTCCCCGCTCTACAGTCACCAGTTACCTTGTACAGTGGTTCTTTCCTCATCAGTCTGTCACCTTCAGCCTGTTTCTTCTGAACTTATTTCTCCCATATTGAGCTAACCTTGGGTTTGTTTTGCTTCTCTATTCTATCTTCTTTTCCTACATCTACAGCCATCTCCAGTTTGTGTTGTCTCCAACAGTTGTTTATGTTGCTGCTGTGTTTAGCTGCCTCTGCGCTCATTTTGCTTGCAGCTCACTGTTATCGTTGGAGAGAAAAAAAAAATTGGCAATTGTATCAGGGCGGCTTTCAGGCCTACATCATGACCTTGTTAATGACCCAGCAATATACGTCTGTGGGCAGGCCTGGGACAACATCCACAAACTGCACAAAATCCTGCTGTATCAGAAGTGTAAGGAAACCAAGCACAACCATGGCCCCTTATGAGAATAAGCCCCCCCACCCAGACACTAATCCAAGCTGGAGGATGAGACAGGTTGCTCCCCTCCAACCCAATCAGGGCCACATATATATGAAACTGCAACTGACACTGGCCTTTTCACCCCAGATCCCAGCTGTAGCCCCTGCCCTGGGAAATCTGCCTGTTCAGGGGCTGCCATCTGGAGAGGGCTAGGGGAGGAGCTGCTGGAGACCTGTGAGGGAATGAGCTCTTAGGAGGGGAGGAGGAGCAGCATGGACCAAGAAGAGGATTTGGAGGCAGGTGGGTCCATAGAGCCAGAACCTGATTTCAGTGGGCCTTACTTTGGCCCCTTTTTTAACAAGGACTGATCCCTGTGTCCCTGGACTGTAACACCCATAGGATTCCCAAGGGCCATGTGTAGGGATTGGAGCAGGGGAACCTCTTGTCCTTGGTGTTGCCACCACCACTGGGAGTGGAGCAACATCAGCAGTGGGACTGGAATAATGGCTCCAACCAACCTCTGTCTGCCTGTCCTATGTTAAGACATCCAGGTGATAAAGGAGCTGTGGTTTAGGAAATGGCACCAGAGCAGCCAGGTCCTGACCAACCTGAACCTGGCAAGAGTTGGGAAGGTGAAAATGATCCCTGCCCATGATTTTCACAAGCTCAAAGTTTTGGGCTTCATTCTGTGTTCAGGGAAAAAAGCCTGCTCCTTTCCAGCCTAGCGCAAAGCCTTGGCAAGGAAGGTCTCAGGTTGAAACTTTCTAAATGGCCATGGCATCTGTGCACTTGGTATCACCATGGCTACATGGGATTGAAGAGAATCCCTGGGTTATGTGAATCAATGCAGGATCATACTAGTGGGAAATGGATAGTATCTATCTGGCTGGCACCCAAGTCCCTGAGAACCAGCTACTGGGTCAGCAAGCTGGCAAGGACCCTATAGCTGTTGCTTACCCCAGAATGGTTGAATGTCCAGCACCCTGTAGAAGCCCAGTCGGCTGCTGGACTTTACTTGACCCCACTCAGTGTCACGGAAAAGAACTTGCTTGACCAAATGTTCACTTTGGGCTGCATTCCTGTACCCCAGGGACAGGCAATTGTTTTGGGTGAAGGGCCACATACCGAGTTTTGGCAAGCTGTTGAGGGCCACATGGGTAGCCCCACCACTTAACAGGTGCCCTGACCCTGGTCCCCATCTTGTGAATAGAAATTCTGCTCCCTAACCGCCAACCTTTGCCACCAGAAGTCCGTTCCCTTGCCTCCAGAAGTACTCCTTTCAGCAAGACGTTTTGCTATCTTAGAACCAGAAAAGTACCAAATTATATTCTAAAAAGCGATTCATTAAATTCATTAATTCAATTTCAAAAAATCTTTTTGTCCTGGTTTATGTGTGTTTGTGTAGTGTATATAGAGGTGATCGCACAATAGCTTAAAATGAAGTCTTACTCTTGTATATTGTGGGGGTGCGTATAGGTTTGTAGGGGGCTGTGGGTGTGTGGGAGGGTGTGGGTGTGTATTGTGGAGGGATGGATAGGTGTGGGAGGTGTCGGTGTGGGAGCATGTATGGGGCTGTAGGGGGGCTATGTGTGAGGGGAGGGAGGCTGGGATATGTGATGGGGTGTGGGTGTGGGGGCCTGCGTGTATGGCAGTGCAAGGTGGGGTGTGGATACATGGGTATGGTGGGGTATGCATACAGGACTCACCCTATGAACACACCCACACA
>NW_017729024.1:49307941-49313639 GCF_001723915.1 Gavialis gangeticus | reverse complement strand
GTCTGCAGGCTCCCCTGGTGGCTCTGAGCTCCCAAGGGGGAACAGGGGTCTGGGGCACCAACATGCCCTTCACCTTCGCTTGCTGCCAGGCCAAGACAGACTGGGCCTGAGTCCTGGGTGTTTATTCCCCTCAGGCAGCTGTGCCATGCTGCTCTACTGCGTAGAGAGCTTGGGTTAAACCCCAGTCGCTGTGGCTGAAGACTCACAAAATTGTTCCCTCTACTGGCGCTGAGAATGATGTGTCAGCACCTGGCATTTCAGGTCTGGTTACCCCGTGAGTCCAGGTGGAGATTGCTGCCATCTCCAAATGGCATTATCTGCTGGCTTTAACTCCTCACCTCCAAGTTATCTCAAGGACAATAAATGTGGTAATTCCTTCATTCTCCCTTCTTTACATGGCAACAGCTGTCTACTGGGTGCGAGTCAAACTTTTAGGATAAACAACAACAACCCCCCCTGAAAAGTGACATGTATCACGAGAGCCTTTTGGATAGGGTGGGATATAAATTGAACAGAATAAATACTGGAAATCAAGAAACAGCCAGTTCAGGAAAGGTCAGTGAAGGACAAACTAGGATCAGCATTGCTTCTCCCTGAGGTTGTTTCTGAAGGGTCGACATGCAGTCTGAAGACCATGGAAGACAATTTTGACCATCTTGAAGCCCAGGGAAGGTTTGTCACTGATTTAAGAAGGGCCAGGATTCTTCCATATGAGCCTCGATGTGATCTGATTTTGCCAATTTACCCTAACAGGAGTTTCAGGGGGGCGAGAAGTTGGATACAGCTCTGGACACACTCTGTACAATGGACCCTGTGTGCAGAGACTCTGCCACATGTGGAGTGAGAAATGACAGCAAATTTCACTTCCATGTTCCATATTTGAACAGTTGCTGAGGCCCAACATTGGGACTGTCTCTAACTTGCATCTGCCCCACCGCCCAAGAAAGCACTTTTCAGCTAGCTCACTTCTCCTTATGGAAAAGAATGAATGAATTTGCAGACAGTTTCTCCATCCAAGGCTGTCCCCAGGGGGTGCAAATTGAAGTGACTGCTCTGGGCCCCACACTTTTGTGCGTCCCGCAGTGCCGGGCGGAGCAGCCACAGTGACTCTGCACTTCTGCTGACTTCGTGGGCTGGCTGGCCACTCGGCATCCCCCTCCCACCCCTGTCCTGTCACTGAATCCGCTGCTGGCTTCCTCCCATCTGGGGGCAGGGCCCCAGAAGGCTGATTTGCCCCTGGCCCCACATCCTGCTCGGGTCATCTCTGTCTCCATCTCATACCAAACCTCAAAAGCTGCTTACTTGCTTCTGAAAAGAGTGTGTCAAATTGTGTGGAATAATGCCATTGGCGACTCCTTCACAACAACAAAAGTCATGGCAGGGTGCACTTTATCTTTCAGTTTTGATATCATCATCTTCCAGTTTGGACATCTCTCTGTGCCTGACTTCTTACTTGAGAGGACTTCTTACTTTTCCTGTTTGGGCCTTTATTAGCAATTGGCACAAATCTGGACTGCTGATTACCTGACATGAAAAACAGATAGTTCTAGGATAGTCCTAAATGTTGAGTGTAAAGTGCTTGCAGGTCTAGGAGTCCGTGTCCCAGACTCTGCTATAAAAACCCAAGTCTGGGGGGGACTAAGGGCAAAAGCTTGACCCTACTGAATTCAATGGGAGTTTTGATATTGACATTGATGAAGCCAGAGTTTTGCCTGAGGTATATAACCATTTTAATGGAAAGGTGGTGAAAAGACAGATACCAGTGGAGACAGTACCTGGTGATCAGGACCTTCAAGCATTATAGAATTCTGCTCATCAAAATTAAAAACTGGCAGTGTCCAGCGTCCTTCTGTGTTGTACCCTGATCCTGCAAAAATTGATGCAACTTGCTAAGAAACAATCATGGAAGCAATTGTATTAAGCCCTGGGATCACAGACATTCTTGAAATAAAGCATGTGCATGTTTGGGGCTGTAGTTATCAACTTCTTTATGAAATTCTAAGTAGAGTTGCCAGCAAATCCATTGGCTACTAGTGACTCTCGCCATTTACTGATTACCTCGTTAAGGTATAGATGATATATACATGTATCTATAATTGTACTGTGGCTTTGTTTCTAACCTTCATTGCTTCATGAAGCAGATGTTTCTTTTTGCTCTGTCGCTTTCTCGGTCCATCCATCTGATACTTTTCGTCTAAGAAGCTTTGAAGTTTTTCGAAGTCCATGTAAACCCTGGCTAAATCTCCTGAGAAACATGAAAACGATTGGTTAATATCACTTCTGCTGCAATCAATTTCTGCTCCACCTCCTCCTTTACCTGGGTTTCTTTTTGCCTGCCTCCCAAGATGCAGACTTTGGTTGTGATACCTCCACTGTGTGACCTAGGCTTTACTGGGTGGGTCTACACGAGACACTATGTTGCCATAGCTCATTGCTATGGTGACGTAGCGTTGGCGGGCTTGTTTGCTACTGTGCACTAGCTTCAGAAATGACCCGTGCGCCATTGGGATTGTGCAGTAATGTTGGTTACGTGCTTAAGCAAACAGTAAATGACTGCACAGTAATAACTGTACAGTCCAACGCACGTGCAGACGCTGCCACAGACTGTACAGGATTCAAACTCTGCTCCAAATAGGACAGGATATTCTTCCTCGTGGGCTTTGATGGGGAGTGGGGCCAAAGTGGAATTCCCACCCTTTACAGATGAGGAACTGAAGCACAGAGAAATTAGGGTCAGCGGTGTACACTAATTTTGGATACCCATTTTGGAGCCACCTAGAATGTGATATTTCAGAGGACAGAGCAGTACACAGCATTGAAAGCACAGCATCACCGACTTCATGTGCTGCTGTGCATGTATAGTGGATTGTGTCTTGGTTCAGCACAGGAGCTGCGGTCAGGATTTCAGGAAGAGATGAGCTTGCCTGTCCTCTAAACCAAGGAGGACTCCTTTAATCTCAGCATCCTTCTGATTGTCCTTAGCCCTAGTCATGGAGTTATCCCTCATGTTGCACCTTTCCTTTTTTCTTGCCCAAGTTCAGCCCTTTATCCCCCTAATTTCTACCAAGTGCCATTTATTGCCTCCTTTTCTCCTTGCCATGTACTGTTGCTTGGTCATTATTTGCTGCCTTCCATTTCTTGCTCAATGCAGAGGGGCTTAGAGACAAAGCTTTCTCTTTCTTGAATGTGCAGTCATGCCTCTTTGGCCAGATAATTAACTATTCCTGTAGGATTCTTCACTTCCATCTGTATTTTTTGTAATGTTTTCCTCCCATCAGTTATATTCCTTATTATCTTCAACTTGTCGGGGATTAGATGATCAGAAACACTGATCATGTGATGTGATGCCATGGCCATAAAATAACAGGTTTAATCTCTCCTCTCTTGGCAGTATGGAATGTAATTGGATCACAATCACCCTGCGCTAAGCAACACCTGGCCATTGTCTCCTAGCATCAAATGCTCTGCCCCATGGTTGGCTATGTCTATCTCATTTGAATAAAAGCCAGATCCTTCTTCCCAGTGGGGTTGGAGTACTGTTGTAGCCATGATGGTCTGGGCAATATGCAGGGATCAAGGTGATTTTAGGGACATCTTTTCTTGAACCAACTGTATAGATGGGAAAGAATTCCCTACTTCAATTTCCATTTTTTCTGCCATGTTTTTCTCCCAGTCACAGTCTTTTTGCTTAGTTAGAGAAGTTTCTGGGCACCAGGTGCCCTTCTTCTGTATCCTTTGATAAAATCACTCCAAAATTTTACACCTAGTCCAATAAAAGACACCCCCAGAAGTCCCCCTTTCCCCTTGCTTCTCACTTGCACTGCCTTTGTCAGGCACAGACACACCTAACCCCCAACTCTATGGCTGACTTCCTCAAACCCCTCCTCTGCCTGCCCCACCCTTCTCCTTCCTGATCATGAGTTTCTGCCACCCACCGGAGCCCTCCCTGGAAGGAGCCTGAGGAGAATCCCACTCCTTTGCTGTCTCCCCCCAGATCCCATCAGGCACAGCTCAGCTGCTCTACAGAAACAGGCATAGGAAGAGGGAAATGGCAGGAGGAAAAGGGAAGGGAGAACTAGAAGAGGGAGGAAAGGCCCCTGTGGAAGTCAGAGGAGTGGTGGGGACACTCTTGCTGGGTCTGCAGCAATCTGGACTTGATCCCCGGTGGCTGAGACTTGCAGCAGCCCCTTGTTTTCAGTGCAGCAGCACCCAAGTCAGAGTTACAGACAACTGCAAAGACAGACAGAGCTGCAGGGGAACATGGGGATTAAAGTTCCCTGCCTGTCAAAAGGGTACAACTGGGTATTTGTCCCAAGCCCAAACATTGCAGGGAGCCTGAACTGGCTAAGATTTGTCAGAGCTCACAACTGGCTTTTCCACCAAAATTCCTATTGTGTTGTTGCATGCTTGGGTGCAGTGACCCAGGCTTGAATTACAGACTGTGACTAAGAAGAAGACCACAACCCTAAACTCATTAACTATGAGAAAAGGTTGGGGACCAGGCAGAAAGCAGGGCCCAACTGCACCACTTGGCCCAAAACCAAGTGTTTCTAGGGGTGGCATGTGTGGGGCAGGAGGGATGGACAGATAAGAAAGGTGGCCCTGGGACCCGAAACAGGAATCAGATTTTCCCTCACCTGTATGAGCTTCAGCTAGAGAGACCTGCCACCATGAAGGTCTGTTCAGGTCTGAGCCTCTGGGCTGAGGTTCTGGGACTGGCCCTGCAGGCTGATGTCAGCCCTCTATGAGGTCACTGTCTCTCTTGCCCAATGCTTCATATCCTACCAATGCATCTCTATGAGGTCACAGTCTGCCCCGCCCTCCCCACTCAGCTGGGCTCATCCCCTTCCCATAGCAGCCCTTTCACCGTATAGTCTGGCATATCCTGCATCTCATCCGTGACAGTGCCCAGTGGCAGGGGCTGGAGAGAACAGTACAAGAGAAGCCCGTCCTGGACAGTGGAGGGACTAGTCTGGCCAGAGGGGACAGTTCTGCCAAAGTCCATGTGGGTGCAAGCTGCCCAGCAGTGTGTGTGACAAAACCAAGGGTGTTTATACACCTGCTCCGGGAGTGTGGGGGGTGGTGCTTTAGTTAGAGTGGCCATTTTTCAGTGCAGGGATGCTGATACATGTGACGCTGGAGTCTGCTGGAGTGTGGTAATTACCACGCTCCAGCAGACTCAAGTCTGCTCCCACACACTGTAATTACAGGGTGTTGGAGCAGCCTTGCTGCATGTCTATAGGCTCTAAGTGACCAAGTGACAAAACCAAGTGGCAGACACGGGAGGCAGGGGGACAGGCTCTTATACATGTGCTCTGGTAGTGTATGGGGTGGTGCTTTAGTTAGAGTGGCTCTGAGAGCCACTCTAATTACATTCCCAGAGCATCACATTCATCAGTGTCCCCACACTTAAAAATGGTGGTGGGGGCGCTTTAGGCACACCTCATTGGAAGAGGTTTAGTTAAAGTACCCCCTGCTTTCATTTTTTAGCACTGGGACACTGATACACATGACACTGGATTCTGCTAGTGTGTGGTAATTAGTCCAGGGATCCTGATTTTCTCTGACAAAAAATCGCAAATTCTCTGATAAAACCCCCAAAATCCGTTATTAAAATTAAAAGCCCCCTGCAGCCCCCCCTAGCCCTGCTAGTGCCCCTCATACCCTCCAAATGCCTCTCCCAGTCCTGCTGATGCCC
>NW_017729024.1:49304324-49307116 GCF_001723915.1 Gavialis gangeticus | reverse complement strand
AGGGGCCCCCAACCCCCTGCAAGCCCCACTTCGTGCACAGGTTCCAGGAACAAAGAATGAGGCTAAGCTGAGCCCAGCTGTGACTGACTGAGTGCCTCAGGCCAAGTTCTTCCCCCTCCCCTTCCTTTTCCCCCTCTAGCAGGGCTGGGGGTTTCCCGCCCCATTTGCAAACAGCTCCTGCAGGCTGGAGCTCAACCAGCCTGCAGAGATCTTTGCAAAAGCAGGGGATCTGTGGGTTTCTATGATAAAAAAGAGAAATCCATATTTTATTTGATAAAAAAGGAGAAATCCATGGCTTTCTCTGTTTTTCCTTGGCAAACAGAAAACCTGGATCCCTGGAATTAACATGCTCCAGCAGACTCAAGTCTGCTCCCACACACTGTAATTACAGTGTGTTGGAGCAGCTTTGCTGCATGTCTGTAGGCTCCCCAAGTGATCAAATGACAAAACCAAGTGGCAGACACGGGAGTTAGGGGAACAGCCTCTGAATTAGAACTACCTACACCTTAAATGCTGGAGACACTGAGAGAGGAACAGTGGAAAAAACTCTAGTCATACCCTGTTCAATCTCCCTTTCAGCAGCCACTCTCTGGGCTCATCTACATGAGACTGTATATCACTATAGCAACAAGCTACAGCAACACAGCTCATCACTGTGGCAATATCTTGTGCGCTGGAACTAACCATGACGCTACTGTGCTGTAACTCATTGCTACTGTGCAGTAGGGTCAAAAATAATATGTATACCTCTGGGACTGTGCCGAACCACTGCACAGTGGGTCACACATACAGATGCTCCCCCCCACCACTGGGTGACACTGGTATGTTCTTCATCTTTTAACACCAAAGTATATTTATTTTTTACACAAAGACTTGAGATGGCATTAAAGAAAATGCATTTTTCTCTCCTGCAGCCTCAGGTATCCTGCAGCTCAAATTTTGAGCCTGAAGACTTTAAAAAGTTCACTCCTTTCTGATTTGTGCTATAATGGGTCCTTGAAGTACTGGTGAGGCTGCACTCAGAAACAGAATAATACAACTGCAGGAAAAGGTTTTGAGAGAGTTGGGATTCTTCTTTGGAAAAAAGAAAGGAAGGAGAAGTTGAATAATTTGTCTTTGAACACAGCTGTAGTCAGTAGTGGCCCGTAGTTGAATTTTTTTGAGCAGATGGATAATTAAAAACCATTTTCTGCTGGTCTCTTGCAAATCTCAAACTTAATCCACTGCTGTCAGAGAGAGTTTCAGGTGTCCATAGTAGAGCAAATTAAGGGTAGACCACATGTCTAAAATGCATCTCTCTGTAGGTCTTTTAAAGTGCTCAGTGACTGGAGATATTGGTGGGGGGCCAAACTTTTTGGCAGCCATACATAGCACAGATTAAGCCTGGGTTCTCTCCAAGTGCCACTCCAATTCTGTTCCTTTGTTTCTGCTCCTTGCCCTGTGCTCCCTGATTGGTCTACTATGTGCCATACACAGAGGCTGGGCACCCCTGGTATATATGAACAAGAATAGTGTTATCCCTTGCCTGGTCACAGGCATGCATACGATGGCTAGAGGTTGGAAGTCTCTGGAACATCTAAATTTCTGACTTTGATGATGCTATGACCTGCTTTTGCGATTTGAGCATGTGCAGTTAGGACATAGTTATGTAACCAAAAAGGGAGAAGATTATGTTAATGAGTTATGTGGTAGTGATAGATGAGTGGTCCAAAGCAAAAGTTACTATTGATTGACATTGGTGGCCTGAGGTATGGAAGCAATGATTGGCAATGATGTGATTGACAGGTGGTGTGAGGTAGCCACTATAAAAACCAGTAGGAGTCACCACCTTGGGGTTCGAGTGTGCAAGACTGCAAGCGTGGCTGGAATAGACTGACGTGTGTGTGTCGCGTTAAGGTGACTTGTGTATGTGCAGTTGTGTTTATGAGTGAAGTTTGATAGAGGGATTGACTGACGGTTGGATGTTTTGCCGTGTGGGAGACTGAGGATTGTGGTAGTTGAGAGTTTTGAGTGTAGTGTGTGGGAAACAGCCTACAATGGATACACTCCACTTGGGAACTTACTTGTGAACTTACCTGCCTTATCCTCACCAGAAGGGTAATGTATCACCCTTCCCACTTCTGAGGTGCATAGTACCCCACTGAGGTGCATAGTACCCATTGAGTGAGGGGACTGCCAGAAATAGGGCAGAAATAGAGTGTGACGGGCTCACCAGGACTTAGGGTGCTCTAGTATGCCACCTAATGATGACAGGCTGTTGTTGATTTCCTCCTGTAAATATATTGTGAATATTGTTTGACTGTTTGGTTTACTGTTATTATTGTGTGGATTTGTTGTTCTCCTTTGTTACTGACTTTACAATATACACTTGTTCACCTTAAACTTGTGTGGCATATTCATTGATATTTTGCACCTTTGGATGGGGCCAGGCTGTAGGCCAATGTCCCGAGGGAATTCACCCCACGGTGCCTTTGAATCTAACAGATAGCTGGCAGGCTGTAGAGGTCTAACAAACCTCTGTGCATATAATAAGTTTTCCCATGCCAGGCCTGTCTTCAGTATAAAGTGCATATCATTACGTTGCCATGGTGTGCCTTTTCTTAATTAATCATATAGTGGTGCTACCATTTCTGTAAATTTTTCAATAAACTCATGCAGAAAAACAATTAAACCAAGGAAGGATCTTAACATGGTCATGTCAGTGGGTGCAGGCAACTTACACATTAATTCTATGAGCTGTTGGTCTGGACTGTGTCCAGTGGGTCCCAGCTCCAAAAAAAAGTATTTTACCT
>NW_017729024.1:49303436-49304313 GCF_001723915.1 Gavialis gangeticus | reverse complement strand
CTTGGCTTTACTATCCTGATTACACATGACTAACAATGGCTGTATCATTTGAGGAGTAAACAATCGACACATTATTCCATCAGGAATCAAATATTCAGTGGTTATTCAGCCTGTCGATTCTTCCAAAATGCCTCCTGGTGGGGTACAAAATCTTAATGGATTAAATCCACCTATTCTGGGGGTTCTTGCCATAACAGCTGTTAGCAGCAACTTGCGAACTGTAACATTTTTAACTAATTGATTACAAGGTTGTTCCTGAATTATTTTTTGCAAAGCTCTTCCATATATTGAAGTGCGGTTTATTTGATCTAAGTCAATGGAAACTAATTGTTGCACCTTTCTTCCCAAGTTTTGGGTATATGTAACAATGCTCTGCAATAATTCAATGTTGTGTTTGGTCGGTGCCAATTGGCTAATTTGAGCTAGTGATCTTTTTTGCTTACAGACCACCTCTAATGTAATCTTTTGTGGGGGATTCATAGAACATCGGTAACAATCTACAATTGAATGTAGCTCTGTCAAATTATTATGAGGTAATATTAATGTTAAGTTCAATTTCCAATGTTGTTGAGCATACCATAATGAAGCATTTAAAGATGTCTCATTCCGGGTAGTGCTCCAGTCATCGACAGCTGAATCTAGCTGCCACGTATCGGGGTCTATGACATAATATCCTTCTATTTGCCATATCTGATATGGTTAATCTGCTCCTAATACCATACCAGTAGCTCCATGCACATACGTAAAATCGTTTAAGTAAAAGCATGAAGAACAATTATTATATTGTGAACAGTTATTCATATTCCTTTCCCAACAGTTAGATTTATACCATATCCATGATAAGTCCGTACTATTTAGTACAGGATAACTACCTGAA
>NW_017729024.1:49299317-49302839 GCF_001723915.1 Gavialis gangeticus | reverse complement strand
GCACAATTGTAGGTGACAGCCATTCAAAAACTTTTCCCCATTGTCTGGCTTTGGACTGAGGAATGCGAAACCAAGTTTCAGTACCAGGCAGAAATTTTACCTGGTTTCTATGCCTCGGGACTATTGTCTGAGGAAATGGAACAGAATTTAAACCATAACTTAAATTGTAAACAATTACACACTGTAAATAAATTTTGGTCCATCCCTTAAAATGTTCCGAATTTAATTCCTTACGCAACAAGGTCTTAAAGAGCCCATTGGCCCTTTCTATTACCCCAGTACTCTGCCGGCTGTATGGTGCAACATATTGCAGGCGGATTCGAGGATAAAGGTTATCACAATAATTTTGAAATTTCCTAGAAGTGAAAGCTGGCCCATTATCGCATAAAATCTGCCCAGGTTGTCCTTTACTGGCTAAACACAGTTGCAATGCTTTAATTGTATTAGAGGAACTTAAATTTCTTTGAGGCATGACCATGAGGGTACGCGTGGCCAAGTCGATACATGTTAAAGCATATTTATAGTCTTTTGCTCCCTGTAAGGGCCCTATGTGGTCAATTTGCCAGGCCTCATTTAAAATATATTTAGCTGGGTCATAAGTTCCTGCTTGCCATTTATTGTGGGTGCCTTGGATATTCCATTTATTGCAAATATCACACCATTTTAAAACATTCTTTACCTGTTGGACCGTAGGTACCGGTTTTCCAGTGTCATACTTTCTTATTAGGTGATACAATCTCACCGGTCCCAGATGTCCCAATTTCTCGTGAATATCCGTAACTCTATTGGCCAATTCAGTATCAGAATCCAGTGTCATCATGTTCCAGGTGGGTTCTATTACCCGATCAAAGGCTTTATCTTTGTGTGAGATAAATTTACACAGTAACAAAACTTTATCCAATCTCTGGATTTGCACTTTAATATCCATCCAGAGTTTCTGATGATTATGTGTAATTTCGGAAAATTCCGGTTTATGGATAATCAACAGTCTGTTGATGCCATATTGAGTATCTAATCCTAGAACGACCTGTTCTGAAGAATGATTAAGTGCGCAATGTTGTAAGGCGCATAAGATACCGAACCCCTCATTGTACTGTGCGTTTTCAGTGTTAAATCTTCGGGCTGTTAGTGGACATTTGTGACAAACAGTCACACACCCAGTATTACTTCCATCTGAAAAAATCCATGCAGCGGAATCCGTCTCAGTACCCATCCGGGCCCACTGCCATTCCACAAAACCTGACAAAAAGGTATCTATCGAAAGAAGATTAAATTCCTTGACACAAGAAATTAACAATTCTAATTTCTGAGCTATCTTTAATTTGGAAAAACGTGACCAAATGTAATTCCAGTCCGAATTCCAGATTAATTGCAAATCCAAATATTGAGTAAATATTCAATATTGGTGAATTTCTAATTCTAATAACCCACTGCCATGTTTTGTCAAAACACAAGCTTCTTGCTCTGCATAAGTAAGAGTTTTCCAGGCAGAGGGAATGTTGGCACCAGTAATCCAAACCAGCCTCCCTTTTTGGAAAACTTTAATTTGGTATATACCTTGAAGTACCAAAATGTAAACATCAGCCACAACAAGCGGCTGTGGATGAGTTAATTCCAGAGCAGAATGTAAAATGCGATTTGCCAATTGTGTTCCTTCTCGTAATTTTTCCTGCAAAGTAAGCTTCGAAAAATCCGCAGTTTTTCAAATGCCGGCAGATAACAATTTAACGGCCATGGGTACTTCAGGATGTTGGTCTCGCAATTGATTGAGTATCCCTGTAATTCTTTGGCATTCTTTTTTAGTAGTTGGAACCTGTAATTTCGTCTGCCACTGATACTTAGCTTGCCATGCTAAATCCGCCCTAATTTGTTCTGGTGTCCATGTTTTCCCCAACCATTGTATCGTCTGGGCTGGCCCTTGTTTTTTCTCTAAATTAATTCGAAAGTCATGGGCATTTAAAATTTCTTCAACTTGATCAATTAACTGTAAGCATTTGTCTTTCCCCTCAGTACAGAGGAAAATATCATCTATATATACAAAAACGCCCTCAATTCCTGCTAATAAGCTATTTACAGACTGTGAAGCAATGCTGGGAGAATTGTGCCATCCCATTGGTAATCTAGTAAACCCGTATTGAACCCCTCGCCAGGTAATACTCATGACCCTTTCCGGATCGTCCAAGGGAATACTATAGAACATTTGGCTTAAATCCAATACTGCCATAAAAGGATTTGTCATCTGCGCCAAAGTTTTTCGTACCTGTAACTCTAAACAAGGTTTGTGTGCCACCACTCCTCCTCCCAAAAACTTTGTAGCTTGGTTCACCTTCCTTAAGTTGACTACTACACGGGGTTTACTTCCACTAAATACTACAAAAATAGGGGAATTGTGTGGGCTAATTTGTTTAATGAGTATTCCTTTGTCCTGTAAATCCAACAACCATTGATCTATGATTGCATGGGAATCTGTCCTAATCGGAAATTGAGGTGTATAGATAGGTCCCCTTTTTAATGGGATGACAGGGGCATTGGCAACATTTTGATTTTTCTGCAAAGTTTTTAAATCAAAAGCTGAAAAATTATATTTCATATTATCTATGCCTAAAATGCAGTGTTTGAGTCCCTTGACCCTGTAAGCTGTAACTCTTCTCCCTTCTAGAGTGCTGAGAACTTCATGCGCTATTCCATGGCCTGTCACGTGTGATATTCCACTAACTTTCCCTGTCTCCTTCCCTCCTTCAGTGACGGCTGTAATTTGTGCACCCATGTCTAATAAGAATAATGTCCCTTTTCCCTCTCATAGCAAGAAGGCAAAAGGTCTAAAATCACCATCATCGCGGGGTTCCGTAGCCAGAGAAAGTTGCTCCATCCGGCGTGAGGCGCAACAACCCCCCTCCTGGCTATCCTATGGCAATAAATCCACTTCTTCCTGCTGTCCAACTGGGCAACCTTTCTATTTTCCCCAGACTGTGTCTTGGGATTTTGCCCCTGGGGAATATCCTTATACCCCAGCTGTCGTGCTCTGCGTTCAAGCATCCAGTCTGGTTTTCCATGCCAGGTGGTCATGTCATCCCCTTTCTCTTTAAGAAGTTTCCACCACGTTTCACCTTGGATCTGTCTTTGGATATGGGGGAACAGTGGCGTGTCTCCTAAACGAGTTATACACGTGTCCTCGTTCCCCAAAATTGTTAACAACTATTACTTGCCTGGGGGACTTACGCTCCTTCGAGAACAAGTCCCAAATCCCTTCCATAATATCCCTAATTCTTCGTCCTCCACTGGCCAAGATCAAAGTGCGAATTGCATCAGAAATGTCACAATTTTGATTTACCAATTTAGGATGGCGTAAAACAGCAGTATCGTGATTCCACTGTTCGCAGTCTCGGTCCCAATTACCTGCAAACGTCGTACTTACCGATATGGCTAACATTAAGTAATATAGATCATCTGGGTCGCGAGCCTTTTTAACAAGTAACTTAAACATCTGAAACCCACCTCCTTGCTTGGCTGTCCATAAATGCC
>NW_017729024.1:49292723-49294317 GCF_001723915.1 Gavialis gangeticus | reverse complement strand
AAACATCTGAAACCCACCTCCTTGCCTGGCTGTCCATAAGTGCCACCAGACAAAATACTGATAGTCCAGTCTATCTTGAGCAGGCTGCTGAACTGCTCGCCATGCATTCCAGGGAGGTACATCTGTAGGGACTACATGTTGGGGTGAAGCCAAATATACTATACGGGCTTCTTCTGGGGTTAGCTGGGTAAATTCCTCGCCTGCTCTGAATATGTTTATTAATCCCTGGATAAAGCCTCCTCCATACTGTTGGCGAAACAGACGTTTCAATTTTGCTAATTCATCTGCAGAAAAATTACGAAGACTGGTAGACGTGGTAATAACTGGTGCTGGAGGTTCTCCTTGGTCATTTACAGGGCCCTGCTGAGATCTTACCTCACTTTTAACTACTGGATATACCTGGGTGGCTATTGCCAACTCATATTCAGGGGGATCTAAAAGAGGGGCTGAAGGTATTGTTTTCGGGTTTTCTGGCATCTTTGACAATTGTAATAATTTTGAAGTCATGGAGATCAGAGCCTTTTTAGTATTATGTACATCTTTAACCATTTGATTGCTCAATGCCTCAAACAGAAGGGTCTTAAGTTCAGCTTTAGCCAAGTGATATTTCCCTTTGGTCTCTTTAATCAAAAGAGGAACATCTGTTCTGTCCTCTGCAATTTTAAACATGGCTATCACTGTGTGTTTGCGTTCTCCCATATCCTTTGGAGGTGGTATAGGACTACCAGCCAGCTTATACACTTTGTGCAACAGTCGGTCCTGTAGTAATAAAAATACTTCCCCCCATCTACTGTCTCTCCTTTCACTATCACTTCTATGGGAGGCGCTCCACCCGTTCCTCCATGAATAGTCCCTGTAGTTGAGTCATCCCAATTGGCTACCTGAGTAGCCACCAGCAAAATATTGGGGTCATCAAAGCACACGTGCTGGTGGCAACACAAATAGTCCTCAGAGCTAAGAGTGACATATATCTGGGATACTTTGTTGCCCGCTGCTGTCCCTGTTTGTCGCAGAAATATTATCCTGCAATGCAAGTCTGTCATAATTGGATTACCACTAGGGATAGCCCTATGATGGGAGACTATATGACTTAACTTTACATCACTTCCTACTAGTGGCAATACTCCTCCCTCCTGGTCTCCAAATATATTATTTGCAAAACGGTTAGCATTACGTTGTAAAAATACACATTGACTTAAAGGGGTATCAGGAGGTGTCTGATGTTGCAGGGCCTCGGTTAGATCCTGGAAAGGCCGGCGTTCATGAGTTGGATTGGAGTTCGAACGAGCCATATTCTACCCTGTCTTTGAATTTAGTGATGTGTAGGTTAAAATAAGATTTTTCTAAACGAACAAGATCTTCAAAACAAAAATGTTTGAAAAGTACGAATTTTGACAAGAGCGATAGAGACGGAATAGACTCTCGGGTAGTGAAAGGACTAAGCACCCTAAAGTCAGTGCTCTGATGGCCGATTTCCTTACAATTATACAAAATGTGTACTATCTCATATTCATGATAAATTTGTGGGATGAAATTCAAAGGGTATAACAAGCGAGTTATCCCGTGGATCACTATCTTACACCAAGGTTGTCGC
>NW_017729024.1:49281674-49292097 GCF_001723915.1 Gavialis gangeticus | reverse complement strand
AAATATTTCTTGGTGGTCCTTAAGTTTGTACCCCGAATTTCAAGGAAGATTACCCTCCTCGTCCATACTCAAAGTAAAATATAATACCTAAAACGATTCCAAGTCCTATGCCACTAATGATACCTATCCCTATACAAAGTTTATTGTGCTCCCACTTGTCCCACCGTCTTTGTTTTTCCCACTGGTCAATTAACTGGCAATGGAGACAATCTTTTCCTATGTCCCCCTTCCAACTTACATCCTGTCCCAATAAACCCATAAGGATTTCCTTAAGCTATCTTGTATTCTTCACATACATGCATAAAGGGATTCCTCACAAGCCTTGGGCTGTAAATCGGTCGTGTGGTTCCCTGTCTCCCAGCAAAACCTAGACTCTGGTGCAAAAGTATAGCATTCTTGATGTAACCGAAGTAAATGCTGCCTTTCGGCGCAAATTAAGCAAAAGGCGCCCCCCCAGCTAATCACCAAGATGCAAAATCCGATAACTACTAGGCTATTTTTAAGCCTCTTATCTAATCTTTGGAGGAACTCCCGATCTGCCTGGTCTAGGTGTTCACAAGGATCTTCTGATCCCTTATATAGAGCTATCTTACCCTCAATTCTCATTGATCCTGCCAAAGACAATATACCCCGTTACCGTTGGGTAAGTAAACAAATCCTATCTCCTTTTCCCTTGTCCCTTGATACTTTTTCCGTAGAATGTCACTGTGGTTTTGTAACCAAATTATTCTTGAGGTTCCTATAACCCCCACTTGGCAGGCTTCTCCTGTCAATGCTTGAGCTTCATAATTTTTAATTACTTCAATAAATCGTCGCCACTGTTTCTCCTCTTGTCTTTGGGTAGAATTTCTGTTCCCTGTGGTTGGTGTACTATAAACTATGCAATAGATACTCTGGTCACAGGATTCTGTTCAAAAACATTTTCTAAGCAATTCTTGATTCTGTGCTTCTCTTACCTGTTTCTTCAACAAAACCTACATCCAAGGGCATATGTAAAACAGCGGCGATACTTCGTTAACAACCACTGCTTTTACTCGTATTAATCCAAGTCAAAACTGACAGAACTTGGTCAAATCTTTAATCAAGTTCTCTTACCCCGTTATTGTGCCCGCCTTTCTCCGTAAGGCTTTTTAATCTTGCCAAAAGGCCAATTAATCACCTAGGGCCGCTATCCTCCCTTCCCTGAGGGGTATAACTATTTTTCAACTATCTAGGCCCGCTATATTCCCTTTCCCTGAGGGGTATAACTATTTTCTATCACAACTTCTCTTCAGCGTGGACACCCATCCACAAGTACTGGTTTATTATCCTATAACCAAACTATTCAATAGCTGACATGCTTCCCCTGTCAACTCCAGAGTTTCGTAAATCCTAACTATCTCAGTCTTATTCTCTGTAATTACTCTATTGTGCCCTCCACAATAGGTAACCCTACTCACACTCCCATGAATAGGCAAGTCTTACCCGGTCAAATCCGGAAACTGAAGTCCGAAAATCCGAAAATTCCTCGCTGTCCTCTAGCAGGAATCGGGATGCTCCTTCTTCTTTCTTCGCCTTGTGAAACAGATTCTTTGGATACCACTACAACCTCTTTGGGGTTGAGGGTATCCTGCCAACTACATCAAATTGTGTGAGTTCGTGCCAAATTATATAAGGACTGAATTAAGCACAGGCTCAGACCTGGATGTTCAATTTAAAACTTTTATTGTTTCACAAAGTCATAAACTAAGGAGGTCTGTTGGTTCACGAGGTTCCCAAATCAGGCCCTTGCTTTCTAACCCGAAGGCTAGGTGCGGCTGCCTGATTCAGTAGCCTCAGAACTGGTCAACAGCTCAGGTAAAAGGAGTCCCTTATCTTTTTTAAGACAAAAGATACAAAACTGTCTGCACCCTGCTCTCAGCGAGGCCCCTAACATACTTTTTCTATTACTTATATATGATAACACACAGACATATGCATTTCTAATTCTTACCTCTATTGGTTACTAGTTAACCCATCTATATTATAATATTTTCCAGACTGCTTTAATAATAAGCGGTTATTTTTCGTCAGTGCGGTTTAGCCATGCGGTTTCCGTAGTTCGCAATAGAAGCTGCGTGCTTGCAATTTTTATCAGACTGTCAGCATTCTTATTCAAGGGTCAGATAATGATCACCAGAATGTCAACCGTTGACGTCTCAACCTCCTTGAAGCATTCTGGGAGTTTTAGTGCGTTGTTAATTATGCTAGGCCTTGCTTAGCATGAGCACTATCTCACAGACCTAACACATCAGGCAGAGGGAGAAAGCATATACAGATTAGTGTTTTCAATTAAGCTTAAGTGAGACTTAAAAATTGCTGCCTGACTCTTAATTAGCCTAATTACCTTTAATTGTTTTAAGAGGCGGTCCTGTCCCCAAATTTGAAGAGAAATTTAGCTCGTATAAGAATCTGTGCCATAGCTGAAGCACAGAGTTGAGAGACTGATGGATGTAACATGTGAGTTATTAGAGAAAGGGTGGGTTTGTTTGTTTCCAAATACACACTTTCTCAGGGGATCTACATAATGTCACTGGTGTAATAATAGAGTAATCTTATTCTGGAATTTAGTCTCATCATGCTGGTGTGTTATTATGAAGTGGGCTGGGGAATATTATATCCCATTCCTAATTTTCTTTATGAACCCAGTTTTTATAATTTGAAATGCGAATTCTAGGGGAGGTGGTAACTCCTGAGGGGGCCACTTGGCCCCTGTGGAGGGGCTGTGGCCCCTGTGGGGGGCAGCAAAACATATAGGTATTTAGAATTCACTTTATTATGATGACAGAGACACTGGTAGATATATCAATAAAATGTTGCCCAACTGGTCGCTGTCTCTCACTCTCTCTCTATATAGTGGTCTTTTGTTTTAATTGTGGAGGAACACAGATTTTGGGGTATTTTACAGAGTGACTTTGGGATTTTATCAGGATTTTTTCAGTTTTCAAATAGGGAACACCACCATTCCTGCTAGGGAGGCCAGTGAAAGGACCCTGCCTGTTCAAAGTTGGTACCTTGTACCCAGCTGGAGGTGGCTGATCTCCTGGCCAGTTAGGGCCAGGAGGACATGTTTTGACAGTTCAAAGCAGGCCACCACACTGGGAAAATCTTCAGGGGGACAGCTGCCCAGATGGCTGGGCAGGGAACACACATGGCAGTAGTGCCACACAGAGACCAACTCTGCAGCCACAGCCCACTGGCAGCTGGCCCAGAGGGGCAGATGCCTCTACTGGCTGTGCAGTCCCCATCCAGGTCTGGCAAGTGCGCAGCAGGTCACAGCCAGGCAGCAGCCCCCCTGCCACACTGCTGCAGTGGGTAGAGGGTGCAGGGAACTCTAAGGGTTGTTTCAGCAGTGCAGCTGGCACAAGGGAGAGTGTCCCCAGGTACCAACTTGCTGGGCCCCAGTTTTTTATGAAAAGAGGATGGCCTTACTAGGGTGACCTTGCTAGCATTGAAATCTACACCCCTTACTGTCACACCATTCTGAAGTATCTGGTAGTGTTTTCTGGCATGAAGAAGACATCTTCCCTTGGAAGATGCCAGCTCTTCACTTTCACTTGCCAAATTAAATGGAGCCAGGAGATCAGCTCTTATCTTGCAAAGGCCCAAGTTCTTTTTTTTGAGGTTCTGAGTACTAGCAAATTCTCAACCAAAAGGATCAGGCCATAATACAAAAAACAACCCTATAGAAATGGCAGTGTGATGCCATTTTGTATCAGATATGCCCAGCCTACACTTAAGAATGCTTTGCCATCCCAACGGTTAGCTCTCTCAACTCAATCTGGGTACAGGGGTTCTGCTGGGTTCTTTCATTTTCACATATTATTACTAATAAAGAAGAGGCTTTACAATGACATTTATAAAGTGTGCTTTACATCAGTTACAATCATTTAGGTTGTTCAGGATGGAGGGAAAATTGGCACTGGGACAGAGCTTTAAGGAAGGAAAAAAATCTAAGGGAGAACAGATGGAAAGGGACAATGTGAGAAAAATGGGCCTCTTGTTGCCACTGATGTACGAGAAGGAAAAAAGAATGGAAACAAGAGTGAAAAAGGAGAATACGACATTGAAAATAAAGATAAATAAATTAAACAGTAAGACACTGGTCAGTCAGAAAGAAATAAAGGAAAAAAAGCAAAGCACTTTAGCTGGTGTACTAGGAAAGGAATGAGAAGGATGGAACTAGAGGGAAACAAAGAACAAGTTCAAGTTAAAAAAAAATAAAGAAAATGTACATCATAGAAGAAAGGATAAAAATGAGGACCTTCTGTCATCCTGAACTAGCCATGTGCAAGGGTACTCAGAGAAAGCACTGGGACAGAGACTGTCGTCATTGTCTTCTACTGGTAGTGATACTTAGATATTTCTACAGACTTGGTACTTATGTGGTTCTGGACCTCTGACCACCTCTCACATATTTTTAAATATCAATACCAAAAAAATCTCTCTCTCCTACCCAGTCTACAGTGCAAGTGATTTGATGCATTATAACAGATTTTTTTTGTTCATTTTGATGGTATTGATTCCTTTTATGGAGCAAGAGTCTTAACTGCTCCAGAACCAGGCAATTTTATACCTCCTTGTCTCAGCTTTATTATGTCTTATCAACATGTAAACCTGTAGTTATCCATCTATCTTCTTTTTTAGCTGATGTCTTCCCCTGATATGGAGTTCACAGGGGAGGAAAGTTCCTCATCCAAAGCTGATGCAGATGAGTTGCACCAGACGTTGCCATCACAAGCATCTCCTGACTCTAAATGCCCTGTCTGCTTGGAGACATTTGACAGCATGTTGCACTTAAATCTATGCTCACATACATTCTGCCTTTCTTGTATTCAGGAGCAGTCACAAACCAAAGCAGAGCGTGCACTCTGTAAGCAGCCTTTCCAATCTATATTTCACACTGCAGAAGATGAAGAACATTCCAAGGAGTATGTGTTTATGCCATCAAAAACTCACTCTCTTTCTAATGCTCTTCTTGGGAAACTTCCCTATCATACCTCTTTAAGGGACAAGGCAATACAACAGCTTCTTCTCATAGGAGTTCCTTGTCTCAACAGACTTGGTCACCACCATGCAATGATCAAGCCACACATCAAGGAGATCAAGGAATTCATGAAGTGATAAAATCCTTTGCAAAAAGGAGACAGGTTGGTGCAAATAGGGCTTTCCTGAGAACAGTGTATCAAGGCTGTGGAGTGCAAACTCAAGAGACTTGTCACGATAAAGATTTTTCAGCCCATTCACAGATGCCAAGCTTAATGAAGATGATAGGGATGCTTAGTTTAACTGGTATACTACTATTTCTGTGTTTTTACCTTTATTGTATTTTTATTTTATGATATAAATAAAATCCTGTTGGGTCTTTTGATGGCCTGGGAAATAAAATATGTATATGAGAAAAATGGAAAGCCCAAATCCTTGGGAAGTAAAACAGTTGTCTTGAACTTACCATAGACTCAAAAAGTAGGGCTAATAGCCAATTTCATCCAATCTAGAAGCCACAGACACAATGGATTTATTTAACCAGTTTTGAAAATGTGATTCTGTCATTTTGAAAGTCTATTGGATTTAGATGCTCCTTAAGTGTTTGTGTTGCTTTTGAACATAGAAATGTGGCTTCTGAACCACTTTTTGGAAAAAATTGTATCCATGACCCTTACGAATTAAATTAAATTGGCTATCAGAACTACCTATTGATTCCTCCTGAAAATGGGTTGAGCACTCTTGACTGAAACTGAGCTTAGGACAATATATACTTTTTTAAAGATAAGATCTAATTTCTTCTTTGCTTTCAAGAAATTTTGAAGGACTGATGAGAATATTTCAGTCTGTTTGTTTTCTTTTATATTTTAGAGGGAACCTGAGCATCTCTGACAAATCTTTAAATAACTCTGAAGAAGAAGGTCTGATCTCCACAAGAACTTTACACTAATTACTACATAAAGTTCAGTACACATACATAAATGCAAAGGTGATGTAGCTTCACTGAGATAAATGGAATTACTCTAGATTTTACACAAGCAGAACAGACAAATTTGCTTTGTATGGCAGTACCACCTTACCCAAATCAGAAATAAAAATTCTAGTAGGTGGTAATGAGTTCCAATTTATTTCACTGCAAGGAGCTGGAAGAATTATTTTTCTACTTTATGTTCAGAGAGACCCAGAGTCAAAATGGAATATGCTGTACTTGCTGAAGCCACTGGTAGAAAAATTACTCACTCAAATTTTGAATTGGGACTCAAAAATCAGCACCACAAAACGAACGGCTGAGTTCAACCAAGAATTATTTTCTTATCAGACTTCTATAGTCGTAACTGTTTATATACGCTGTTCTTTCATTCCTTTTATAAACAATAATGTATTTTCTTTGTGTATTTTATGTAGTGATATCATTTTCAAAAATGCTGCATACTATGGACAGAAGGGTACGTAATACAGAGTTAAAGGGGGAGAAGGGCGCTTACTCCATGTCAGCTGTTCCACAACTGCTATGCTATGGTAGGTGCTCGCTAAAACAGGCAACTTACCCCTGAATGAAACAGGGGTAAATTGCCCTAATTTAGCTTCCACTTGATACCAGATAAGAGCAGACACATGAAACAGTTACCACAGAGCAGCTGGTGAATGGTACATGTCCCACTTCTTAATTCAGTATGCTTTCCTTGTCTAACTTACAAGCTCAAGTTCTAGCTCCAAAATTGACCTAGGTTCTTAGGAACCCAACTTTCATCGACATTCAATTTCTAAATCACTTTTAGAAATGAGATTTGAGCTTCTAAAGACTGGCACTTTTGAAAATAGTACTGAATATTTCATTTTATTATATGTTTTGTAAAATAAATGTTTGAACACATGATAATAAAGCAACTAAAAAAGTAGATGAAAAGTTTGAGTACTAAGAGTTGTGTTGTGCCATGTCCTGTTCTTAGAGTCTGAATGGCTTAAGTGTTACCCAAACTACTGGCAGAGGATTTGGCAAGATCCATGGTGTTGCTCATGAACACATGCAGAAGAACAGACATAGTTCTGCATGCAGTGATCTGGTCATGAAGGCAGATTGTGGATTCCATGGAAAAATGTTACTGACAGCCACTGTTTTGCTGGGCATGACTAAAACATGGCGACCATTCAGGGAGCTGATCTCCTGTAGCCTTTGCCTTGAACAATTACTCTGCCATTCAGAATGAAGGAGCTACTGTAGTGGGAACTACTGATTAGATATAATTCCTCTGATCAGCCCTAAACTTCAGCTTGTGATGCCAGTAAGAGGATTTCTGCTGAGATTTAGTAACAGGAAATAAAAAAAAAGGCAACACAGCTGTTGAAGCCGCAAATGTTGTTTGGCTGGCAGACACCAGCAGCTGAACAATTTGCAGCTGATCACGCTGATCCTCTCCAGCAGGTGCTACTGCAGGTGGCAGATATTCCAAGGGTGTATTGGATAACTGGGTTCACACAGTCAAATATCAGCTAGCCTCTTTCTTTCATAATAGGTTATAGATTAGAGTTCCCCAGATTTGACATGCTTCCTCATGATTCCTAAAATGGTCATCTGTAGAACTATAGTGGCTCCATTGCAGAACTGCAGGTCCGTGGACACGCATCAGCTGCCAATAGCCTTCTTCAGGATCACTAATGCAATGTTTACCATCACTGGAGCAATATGCCAAAGAGGTCTTGATGAACCAACAGTTCAAAGACAACCTTGGGATGCAAGGTATTTATGCCCTTCTGGAGGGGAAGAATTCCCATCAGCTCCCTGGGGCTGCCCCAAGCTAGGGGACCGTAAGCAGGGGTGGGGAGAAGCCCCCAAGGTAGGGGCTCCTCAGTGCACCCATGCAGCTGCATGGGCAGGCACCCAGCCCAGAGGACTTCTTCTCTCTCTCTCTTGTGGCAGCTGCTGAGGCAATCAGCAGCTAGGAAAGGGGAGGAGGGAAGGCTGCCAAGGGCTGAAAAGCCCCCACGACAGGGGCTTCCTCTCCAGGTTGTGTAGACCCTGTCTAGACTGGTCTGGGGTTCTTCTCCCCTGCTCCTCCCCACCATGGGGTGATGGACGCAGGCAGGAAGCAGGCTGAGGAGCAGAGGGGCAACGCAGTTCCTGGTTCACTGGAGCAGGCAGCATAGCCCAGGGCTGCAAAGCATTCTGGGATGCTGGGGGACTGTGAATTAACTTGAAGCAGGAAGGGATCTGGGACAGAAGTTCCATAAACTGGTTTGACCTAAATCTGTTAAGTCTGATACTATATTCAACCAGGTTTACCTTAAACCAGTATTGGTCATTTTGAAAGCAGTTTATATGCACTGAACTTCTGTTCTGTTACAGGTTTAAGCCCGTTTCCAATCACTTAAACTGCTTTATGTGTAACTTCTGTCCCTAGCCCTGGTGTTCTTGAAGACTGAATTATACCCTAAGATTGTTTTCTGCTCCTTTTTACAAGAGCAAGTAGAGATTAGTAGTAGTTTGTATCCAATTAAGAGCCAAGTATCATGTGACATCTAATTTAGCTAACTCAGTTTGGATGTGAAAACCAGCCTTGGAAGCCATCAGTAGGCTTTTGGTAGCTTGAGAATGGGAAGAGGAAGAACTGTCCCTTGCCAAAAACAAGTAAGATTATTGATCTCTTCAGCAGTAGTGCTATTGGTATGCATTTTACTTTCTGTGGTACTATTTTAATCTACTAGCCAATTGCCCGTCAAGAATGATGGGAGGAGCGGATGGGGATGGAACCTTGGCCCTGCCCCTGTCCAGGCCCACTCCTGGCCCTAACATCATTCTCAATGCCACAGCATGATTGCTCTTCCCTCCCTACCCCCCTAATTCAGCTGCCACATGTTACCAAGTCTCTGCCAACTGGGTGGAAACTGAGATTTGTATCCTGTTCCACAGGCACCTCCCACAGCACAGCAAACAGCACATTTCCTGCCATGAGTGCAATGCCCTTTATCCAGTTTCAAGCTTGTTTTTCCAGAGCAGGTCTGTCCAGCTTCCGGACAATGGGCGTGGGGTTGCACATCCCACAAACCCAGACTACAGAACCCTGCAGACAGCCCCTGGAGTTCCAACCCTGGCCCCCAGTTGCACAGGCTATCTTCTCACCACAGCTCCCCTCCCCTCCACAGCACAAACAGCACAGGCTCCCTCCTGGCCATTCACAATGAAAGTGCATGGGAGCACAGGGCCTATGCCAGTGCCCTGGGGCCAGCTCCAGTGGCGCCCAGAGCACAGTGGCAGGAGTGTGGGGCGCGGGCTAGCAGGACTCTATGGATCTAGGCTGGGCTGTGCCAGCAGGGAGGGGAGCTGGCTTGGGTCCATAGAGCCCCTCCCAGCTGGGACCCCGTGCTCCTGCCATCTTGGTCTGGGCCCCACCAGTGCAGGCCCCTCGCTTCCACCCAGCTGCCATGCACCCGCTCACTCCCAGTCCTGCCTGCCCGAGCCCCATGGTACACATGGGGACAACCATGAGCAGCCCCTACCCCACACTTGCCGTCCAGGCTGACCAGCAGCGGTGGGGAACAAATGTGCTCAGCACGGGGTAAAAGCACCCCCCCAGCTGCCACTGGTGCTCCCTGCTGCAGCCAGCCACAGCCCATGCAGGACTGCCTGCATCTCCACTGCATCATCAATGCCCCATGGGGCAGCAGTGGCAACAGAGAGCAGGCACAGACAGCCCCACGTGGGCTCTGAGAGCCGGTGACAAGGCAGAGATGCGGTCAGCCCTGTGTGGGCTCCAGCCAGCTGCAGCAGGGAGCTCCAGCAAAAGAGGGGCAGGCTCTTTTCCCCCACACTGAGCACATTTGTTCCCTACTGCTCAGCCTGAATGGGCAAGTGTGAGGTGCACAGGGTTGGGGCTGCTCACAGTTGTCCCCACCTATACCGTGAGGCTGGAACAGGTAGGGATAGGAGTGAGTAAATTCATGGCAGCAGGGTGGGAGCATGGGGTCCTGGCCAGCTGCCCTCTCTCCATGCTGGTGCAACTCAACTTGTTCCATAGACTGGGGTTCCCAACCACCATGGCCATGGCTTCTATGGCTGGCAGTTACGTGTGGGTGGCGGGGCAGCCCCAGCGTGGAGACAGCTGGCTCTTTGTACCCCGTCGTGCTCCTGGTGCTATGGTCGCACATGGTAAGGTGCACCAGGTACCAGAACCCATGCCAGGCCAGGCAGGACACTTCGGCCCCACCCGCGGCTGGGAGCAGGGGGATGCAGGCAGGGAAATGCCTGGGGCAGAGGATGGGGAGGTGGCTCTGCTACTTGCTCCTAGGAAAGGCAGCAGAGCCCTTTCTTCCTGGACAGCCCCAGCCAGGTCCCCCTGGGCCACCACCTGCAGTCCCCTTTCCTGCAGGGTCCTCCAGTGCCTCAACCCGATCTGGTCCTCACAACCCCACCCTCCACCCCATG
>NW_017729024.1:49275598-49276674 GCF_001723915.1 Gavialis gangeticus | reverse complement strand
CCCCACCCGCGGCTGGGAGCAGGGGGATGCAGGCAGGGAAATGCCTGGGGCAGAGGATGGGGAGGTGGCTCTGCTACTTGCTCCTAGGAAAGGCAGCAGAGCCCTTTCTTCCTGGACAGCCCCAGCCAGGTCCCCCTGGGCCACCACCTGCAGTCCCCTTTCCTGCAGGGTCCTCCAGTGCCTCAACCCGATCTGGTCCTCACAACCCCACCCTCCACCCCATGAAAATTAAATTTAAACATGTAAAGTAAATTTAAATCTGTAAATTATACAGTTTGCAGGTCCACAGTATAAAAAGGTTGTGAACCGCTGCAATGGCTCCTGCCAGCCTGCACCCCATGCTCCTACCGCTGCCCTATGGGCCCTGCTGGTGCTGGCCCCAGGACATCAGTGCAGGCCCTGTGCTCTCACACGGCTGCTCATTTCCACTCCTCTCCCTACCCCTACCACTGGTTTCCCCACTTCCCTGCTCACCCACTGGCTGCTCTGCACCCCGTGGCTCCCATAACCATAACACCATACCCACACATACACATCCCCACAAACCCCCATACCCCCCAACACCCCTGTACATCCCACACAATATACGAATAAGACTTCATTTTGAGCTATCATACAATTACTTCTACATATACAGCACAAACACACAAATCAGGACAAATATATATATTTTAAATTAAATTAAAATATATTATTAGGGGTGTTTGATTTTTAGTATATAATTTGGTTTGTTTTTTGCTAAGATGGCAAACCCTCTGCCCCAAAGTAGTACTTCCAGGAACAAGGGGAGGGACTTTCAGTGGCAAAAGTTAGAGGTTAAGAGGCGGGACTTCTGGTGCCAAGATGGCGACCATGGGGTGTGGCACCAGTCAAGGGGTGGGGCTACCCATGCAGCCCTTGACAGCTTGCTAAAATTCAGTAAGCAGCCCTTCACCCAAAATAATTGTCCATCCCTGATCTACAGAATTCGCTAATTTGATTTCAAAATATTTTTGTCCTGATTTACAGGTGTTTGTGTAGTGTGCATATACAGATGATTGCACAATAGCTTAAAATGAAGTTTTACTCCTGTATGT
>NW_017729024.1:49264040-49270598 GCF_001723915.1 Gavialis gangeticus | reverse complement strand
ATATACAGATGATTGCACAATAGCTTAAAATGAAGTTTTACTCCTGTATGTTGGGGGGCGTGGGGGAATGGGGCTGGGTATAGGTTGGTGGGGGGCTGTGGGTGTGTGGGGCAGGGTGTGGATGTATGAGGAGGGGTTTGTGGAGAGTGAATAGGTATGCGGGTGGGGTGAAGGAGCACATGGGTGTGTGGGTATGCAGGGTATGGGTGGGTATGGAGTTGGTCGAGAGCTGTGTGTGTGTGGGGAAATGGCTGGAGTGTGTGAGTTGGGTTTAGGTGTGGAGGTCTATATGTATGGCAGTGCGAGGGGGGTGTGGGTACATGTGCATGGTGGGGTGTGTGTGTGTGGGACTTTCCCTATTAATACACACACACACATACTATGCCTCCTTCACTGCATGCACACACACGAACACACACTGTGCCTCCTTCACTTTGTGCACACACACACGCACTCTGTCCCTCCTTCACTGCACACACACACATGCACTCTCTCATTGCTCTCTCTGTCTCTCTCTCCCCCTCCATCATTGCATGGACACACACACACCCTCCCACTCTTGGTATCAGTGTGGGCCCCATGCAGCCGTAGGCCAATGCCGCAGCCACGGGCCATGTGATGCTGGAGCAGCTGGCAGGTGGGCATAGAAGCAGTGAAAGCTGCCACATGTAGAGGCTTCCAGTTGTGGGGGATGGGGTAGGAGGGAGCTGAGGGTGGGGTGGGGCCAGGCTGGCCTTGCTCTTGGGTCCTGCCAGCTTCTCCTAGGTCCTACTGCGTGTGGGTACTGCCATCTTTGACAGGCAACCAGGAGCAGATAAATATAAATTTTCTAAAATGTTTAGGGGCTCCACGGGCCAAATAGAGTGGCCTGGTGGGCCGGACCTAGCCTGCAGGCTGTATTTTGCCCACCCCTGTTATAATGTGTCATAAATCCCAATGTCTATGTTTAGTCCATAATTTTTTGCATCCAAGAGATTGATGAAATGAAGTTCATAGGCTCGTCTGTGAAGTGTTTTGTAAATTCCCTTTGAGGATTAAAACTGAGAGATTAGAGAGAGAGAGTTTTTCTTGTGAGAAATGTACTTCCACAGGTAGTTGGATATTCTTGTCTTTGATAAATTTCCAGTGTGCGTTCATTCTGGTGTGCACCAGCTACATTCTTCCCCCTTCCATATGTCAAGGAAAATTTTGATTGAATGCTGCCAATGCAGAGAGAATTAAAGCTGACATGCGCAAGACAGGCTCATGGAATTTTCCATTGGGCTCACCCAGCATGTGTCCCCTGGGCGACCCCAAGAGCTGTCAGTCAGGCTGACCTACTTTTCAGCCCTGCGCATTCTTGGTAACAGCGGAGAGCTCAGACTCACGCATGCTCAGCCAGCTAAGAGCATGATGTCATTCGGCTAGAAAGTTCTTTGAGGGACACATTCTAATTGGCCACCAAATTGTTATAAAAGGTTAAGGAGCCCCTCCCTCGGGGGGAGATCTGTTCAACTGAGGACAGAGGCTAGTTCTTAGGGACTGTCCCTCAATTAGGTCTCCTCCAGCATGGGCTCTCGCTGCGTTTCGTACCTCGTTTATACTGTATTGATTCTCTGGTTACTGGACTGTTTTCGGCTCTGATTTTGACCTCGCTCTCGGATCACCCTCGATACTTCGCTACGACTTACCTGGCTTTCAACCTCGGCTATCATCTCGACCATCCGATCGTCCTTTGGGACTGGCGTCACAACTTCAATCAGTTCATCGAGTTACAGTTTGTCCTATTGTTTGTTTATCCTTTCATAAGCTGTCGATCAGCTCTGGGACTAGCCAGCAGGCAGCCGCCCTTAGCTCCGGCTAGATAGCAAGGGCTTGCTGGTGAACCCCGTGAGCTGACAGACCCCTCTGTTTGTTTATTGTTACCATCCACTGTAACTGAAGATTGTTGCCTATGCCTCAAAAGTGTAAGTCGAATAAATCCCACTTGTTTAAGAAACCACACGCTTCCGTGCTGCTCAGTACTCCATTGCCAAAAACTCCCGCCTGTCCGCTCCAATTGCCACCACCTGGCCACCCCACCATGACCACGACCGTGAGCTTGGCTCGCCAGCTCCAGGGCTGTGACATGGCGTCACGAACAGGATCCACGGAAGGCATGGAGTCTGAGCTGATCGAAGGCTGCCCATGGTGCAGCGGGGTCCGCCCGAATACCAATCTGGAGGACTTATGGAACCACGTAGCGTTCCACCAGGCTGCAAACCAGGCCTCAGCCGCGATCCACGGCTATTTGTCCCTGGACGGGATAAGCGGGAAGGAAAGGGCCGTCCGGCTCAGTCCAGGAGTCTTGGGCTGCATATTAAGAGACTCCCGGGCCCTTTATCGCCCGAGGGAGGAAAATGGAGCCGCATCCCGGGCCCAAACAAAATCACTGGCCGCAGCGAGTTTAAGCCCGGCTCAGGAGCTGGTGCGGTGCGGGAAGTATGTAACTGAGGGCGGGAAGGAACCTTTTCCAGAATGGTTCAAGTATCCCAGCCTCACGAGCGGGTCGAGAGGCCACGAGTTGATAATGCAGCTCCGTGAAGCCCTGGAAAGAGGCGGAAAGACAACCAGATGGACCGGTCTCAAAAAGTGGAAGAAGGGCAGTATAATAAATATTTTGTTCGAAGAATATGTCTCTTTGTTGGGGGAATTCATGGATCTGGGGAAACAACTGAAGGCGGCTGTTGAAGCAACAGCCAAAAATGTGGCCGAGTGGCCATTAAAAGATGGCGCCGACGGAGATGAGAGCGCGCCAACCCCTGAGCCTACATCACCACCCGCTCCGCCCACCAAAAGCTGCCCTCCCACGGAGATGTCACCAATAGCTCCGCCCAACGAGAGCCCACCTCCCGCAACAGTGCCACCTGCTGTACGCACGTCACCGCCTCCGCACGTCGACCCACGCCACCAGGAGGGCGTACGGGAGAATGGCAGCCAGACAAGTTGCAGAAAGTACAACAAAGTAACCATAAGCGTGGGAACAGATACGATTAAGGAAGCAAATGTAACCGATGTGATTATAAGGCCACAGCGAACCAGTGAAACCATAAGCATTAATACAGACAAAGAAACCAAAGAAACCAGCACTGAAGAACTAGTAACTGCATATCCCATTGCAGTACAGAAGTTAGTTACTGACCCTCAAGGGGGAACGAGACTTACTGTAACCACACGATCCAGGACCTGCTCCGAGATGAGCGAACTCAAGAAAGATACATCAATTAGGAGTGATGAAACACTGATCACATGGCGAGGACACTTGGTAGCAGAAGCCGGGAGCGAAACAAAAAATCAAGAGGAGGACTTGCAGCTCGTTCGAAACTCTGCATGGAGCAGAGCTAAAGTGGTGGACCCGGTCCCTATTTTAGCCAACTACTACTGGCCAATCCCGGTGCCAGCGCTAGGTAGAGGACCTGCAGTGCAAAGTCCACACCTGGCACGCAGAATCACTGGTGTATGCTGTGATCGGGGTGTCCTATGCGCAGTGGAACCCCGCTCAACAGGCTTTAAATCTGACGCCTGCCCAGGTGCAAGAAGCATGGCCGCACCGGTATGCCACCACACCTGGGGATGTACCTTGCCTGGCCGAGGCCATAGAGGCAGCGACCGAGATATATGGGGGAACACAGAGTATCACCGCCCGCCTATTGTTGAGCGCTTCTGTCAATGGCCCCGTAATTCATACCCTGGGCCAATTGGATCAGTTACAGGGGGCTTTGAAGCAAAAATCACACAAGACAGTGTACTCCGTCATTGATGGAGAACACGGAGCCAGATCCACATACCCAATTGAAGATTCTTCCGTCCATCTTCAATGGGCAGACCAAAAATCCCGAGATCAGATTCACCAACGGCAACCGACCCGGAAACCATCGACGACGATGAGATATCGACCCCCACGTAGCTCACAGCCACTGGCTAGAGCCTCAACATTGAAGTATTCACCTCCCCAGCGGATGCCATTAGAAAGGGCCATATTCAGTTTCCTAGTTGCAAAATCTGGCCTTTCGAAGGAGAAGATAAGACGGTTAGGGGACGACGGCCAACAGGACCTGGCAAGGACCCTAGGGTTTCAAGAGTATCACGCAAAACCAAAAAACGAGTAACCGCCATTGGCGTGAGTCCGGCGTCCGACGGCTGCAACGACCCTAGTGAGCTAAACGGTAAATGGAAGACGGACTTTGAAACTGACTTAACATGATATGATCTAAAGCGAAGTGATCCCAAATGCAACAAAGCAGAACCAGGTGAACGAACTGAAGTGAAACGACAAAACCCGAAACGATACGATTCTAAGCGAAGCACCACAAAACTAAGCGATTTAAAACTAAACAAACCGAATAAAAATGAACGAAAACCGAAACTTGCAACGATTAGACAAAGTGATATAACACAGACGGCGGTAACTAGTTCAGGTGAAGGAGAGCAGGAAGAAGTTGCGGAAAAAGATGGTAGACAGGAAGTTGAAAACGAAACAGTAAAGGCAGTAATGGCAACAAATTATATGAAGTTGGTAGATAGCGACTCACATCCATATGCCTCAATAGAAATTCAAAATCCCAACGACCAAACTGACATCACGGTAGCCAAATTTCTGCTAGATACAGGGGCACAAGTAAACGTGATTTAAGCCATTCATTCCTTATTTGAAAACCAATAAGATAATGATGGTGCAAGGCCTAAATGCTGCAACAGTGACGAATCGAGTGAAGTTCCTAGTAAAAGGCCATAACAAACGCCTCGATGCGGTCCTAGGGGGCATAAACCTCCTAGGGGTACCTGGAATTCGAGCTCTAGATCTAAAGCAA
The DNA here is from genome assembly GCF_001723915.1 of Gavialis gangeticus. Classification (NCBI taxonomy): domain Eukaryota; kingdom Metazoa; phylum Chordata; order Crocodylia; family Gavialidae; genus Gavialis; species Gavialis gangeticus. The sequence goes on along the minus strand of NW_017729024.1, from coordinate 49,265,769 downwards.
AAGGTGCTCGAAGCCTTGCCCATTTCCACGATACCCAAAAATGAACAACATCAGCCCACGCTACGAATAAATTCAAATTGGAAATACACCCCGATACCAACCAGATCACAACTTCAAGATCCCCTTGACATTCTATTGGAAGGATTGGTAAGGAAAGGATCTATAACGTCAATATATGCAAGTGCTACATTATCTCCTGGATGGGGAATCCCCAAGCCAGCAAGACCTAATGAAGTCCGATTGATAGTAGATTACCGGGAAGTCAGTAAGTGCTGTACAATCCTAGCGCAAGCAACGCCGTGCACCCTGGTACAAAGCACCCATGAGATGGCCGAGTACCAAGCCAGGCCTTGGGTTGGGACTACATTAGACCTGAAGGACATGTTTTTTTCAATTCCGATAGCTGATTGAGACGGTATCTTGAACATGTGTGTCCGGGGAAAAATCTATCGATGGAACGTTTGCCCGCAAGGGTATTGCAACGTCCCAGTGTTGGCCACTGGAGCAATGAACGAAAGCCTCAATCGACTTGGAAAAAGTAACCCAGAAGCAAAGAGTGTAAAGATCTGGAGCTATATTGATGACGTTGCGGTAATGGGAAGGGACCAAACTGTTGTGAAAAAGGTCACAACCGACCTGGTAAAGCACCTAAACAGTGACGGGTGGATCGTAAATGAGAAAAAATCACAACTGGATCCAATAGACCACATAAGCTTTCTAGGAACTATATTTGATGGGACCACAAGAAGAGGAGTAGCCCATGATGAAACTGATTTCGATCTCTGGAATAACAAGATTCCATCAAAGAAGAAATTCCAGGCCTTATTGGGAAAACTAAATTGGTCTAGGCATTATATCAAACCAGTTCACTTACTACTTTTGGCCCGTATCCAGCAGCAAATAAGGGAACAAACCAGACAAAAAGCACCGTGGACTTCATAAGATACAAAAGCCCTCAACGAGCTCGTGACATCAGTGAAAAACACGACCCTCCACGCTATGGATCTAACCACCACTCTTACTGTTACTGTGGGATACACTACAGAGCATCTGTTTGCTATGGTGAAAAATGCAGACGGAAACCTGGTTTTCATGGCACATAAGACCATCCAAGCGGCACAACACCGCTGTGGAACAATTGGGAAGACACTCCTCGCTGCCCAACTGGTTGAGCACCTCGCACCTGGAAAAGGCAAGCTCAAGGCCATCGGAGCCACCTTGTTACTTTGACTGTTGCATGATTGGCCAGATCCATGTTTTCAAGGGGAACCCTCCACTTGGAGCGCCCTGGTACTCAACCAGCTTTACCAGTGGCCCCTATGGAAGCATGAAGATTTACCTCCGCCGCCAACCGTCATAGAACAACAAGAAGTTATATTATATGGCACGATGCAGCCAGCATGGATGGCATCAGATGGTTCCACCCGCAAAGCCGGGAAGTATGGCTTTTACTGCCATCCGTGCCGTGAACACCAAATCCATCCTGGCTGTGAATCTGTGCAAAAGAACAAGTTACTAGCCTTCCGAGATGTCGTCCAGCATTGCCTGCAGCAGCATGACGGAACACTTCCAGTTCCTGTCATTGCTGTTGATTCATATTACATCTACAAGATCGCCACAGGAACAGCCTCTCCAAGTGAACATCGGGAACTCTGGAAGGAAGTCTACACTCTGCTGTCCAAATTTTCCATACTACCTCTGATCAAGCATACAAGATCACACAGGGTTG
>NW_017729024.1:49255778-49259040 GCF_001723915.1 Gavialis gangeticus | reverse complement strand
CGATTCGCAAAACTGCACAATATCGAATGGCACCATCATCTGCCATACCACCCCCAATCGAATGGGGTGGTGGAGAGAGCAGTGGGCCTATATAAAGAAGCCCTATGGTTAAAGGGACAAGGCAGCTACAAGAATTGAACTAAAATCAACCACAAAGTATTGGCTACTCTAAATTCAGGAAAAGAATTATGGAATCGATGAAACATCGAACCCACCGAGTCATGGAAACCCAGGTTTCAAAAAACGGAACTTGTTTGGATTACGCTGCCCGACCCCAAAAATCGCCATCCTAAAGTGCTGAAAGGATCCATCAACTTGGCTGGGCGCTACCCAAACACATATCTAGCCGAGCTTGAAGATAGTAACCGCATCATCTTGGTACACCATAATTGGCTAGCACGATGAGCCGTCACAGACTATTCCATATCGATAACATGCCACGAGACCTTAATGAGTTACGACAGCTGATCGCTGCAATTCGGAAAGCTCATGTGATACTACTGATTTTGATGATCGTCTGTCTCTTAACTTCTACAACATATTTATATTTTGGTCTAAAATCCTTAAAAGGACAACTGACCATGTTATCTACCTACATCTATAAAGAACTGCCTCATCTGGATGTTAAGTTCGAACGCGACACCAACGTAGTTTAACTTATAGGTTACAATTCCTGTGCTAAACTGTAAAGGGGCAAGTGACTGTTCCTTCCGACTGGATGCTGAAAGGCACAGAGAGAGCAGGCCCGTAAATAAGCAATGTATATAGTTTGTTGCGGAACACATTCTGTCCTGTTTTTTTATTATTTCAGATTCGTTAACTGATTCTCACCGGACCTGAATACCGGAGAAGTATTATTTTGCCACTTAACTTGAAGAATTTGGCTTCCGGACTGCCCAGATCCGCGGACGCATCAGAAGAATAGCGACGAAACCAAAAGACTGTACAGTGACTTTTATGGTCTTATGTATATATTGTACATATCTCGTGAGAATGTCCGAGCTGGATCACGCGCAAAACACAGTACTCCAGCTACTCTCATTATGGGCCAATGCTACAGGGGATGGGGAAACAGGGGATGGACTAACAGCATGTCTTTGCATGCCGCTATCGGTCGAGGACCTGATCCTCACCCCAAACCTTGTACCTTTCAACGTTTCTGAGTGGTTTTCCAAAGTCTCACAGAGTCCAGAGACCTCCACTTATGTTTCAATGGGAAAAGGTTCTGCCTCCCTTAAATTTTCGTGGCCCCGTAACTTCATCCTTGGGGATCTCTCTGACACCGCTTACTCACCTCGTGAGGGTTGTTTTGCGAGAGCAGTCCCTTATTTTTGTTTGGCCATCCCCTGGGGAATACACCCTCAAGGCAACACCTGGTCCCAACCTGATGTGTCACTTAAATGGGACCCTCACTCAATTGTGCCGCCCTGGCGTCTTGACCTCAACCCTCACAGTGAAGTTATCATACCCGTAGTTACTTTATCCACTCTTGTTAAACCAACACCCTTAGTTAAATGGGACAACTCTAGGGCCGTCAATTTAACCCGACTGGGCCCATTGAGAAATAACTCATGGTTTGGGTTTTATTATCCTGTCTTAAGAACGGTATTGTTAAACGCTGCCTGCCACGGCGTAGCACCACCCATCACGAAGCCCGGCCCCCCAGAGAGAGCAAGGCACGTTTTCCTGTTCCCAGGCCTATGCTCCAAGTTAAGCACACCAGCACCATTTGGCCTGCCCTGGGCGTGTTCAGACGGGAGACTGTACACCTCCCTACCTGCCACCCTTTCAGGTGTGCAATGTTTTCTCAGCTCTGTTGTATTTTATCCACCCTTGAAAGCCTCTACAGCACACCCGCCAAGTCCCAGCATTCTACACCGGCACATCCGGTCAACAGCCCCCGTGTGGAGTTCTCTCACACGAGGGGAGAAGATAGCCCAAGGGCTCGGTTGGAGCTTTGAGGGCCTCTTCTTGTGGGGCCTCACTATTGGCAAAGCTCCAATAGCCTTAGCAAAATTATTGGAGCAGGTTGAACTGTTGGCGAAACATACCGCCACAGGGTTTGAATTAATAGATCAACAGCTCCAAGAAACATCTAAAATGTCCATACAGAATCACTTGGCACTGGACGCCCTCCTGATTCATCAGGGAGGATTATGTCAATTTCTAAATTTGTCCCACGACATGTGCTGTATTGGCATCCCGAATGTGTCAGTCCCCTTACAGAACCAAATTAGTGAAATTCGGAAAATAGCAGAAAATGTCAACGCCATTTCTGGGATAGGACAAGGGTGGCTGTTGAGGATTTTTCAAGGCCTCGGTTGGAATGTCTCCTTGTGGTTAACAAACCTGTTGACACCTTTAGTTTTAATTGTGCTAGTGTTGATTGTAATTACTTCTGTTGGTAGCTGTATCTCTCGTATTTTGACACGAAAGGTATCGGCACTATCTGTCATGTTGTATACTAAACTACCCATGTACGAAACGGTTGACGAAGAAAATGAAATTGAGGATCATTGTTGAAATTCTAATATAATTCTTCTGCATTGACAGCAAGGGGGCATGTCAAGGAAAATTTTGATTGAATGCTGCCAATGCAGAGAGAATTAAAGCTGACATGCGCAAGACAGGCTCATGGAATTGTCCATTGGGCTCACCCAGCATGTGTCCCCTGGGCGACCCCAAGAGCTGTCAGTCAGGCTGACCTACTTTTCAGCCCTGCGCATGCTTGGTAACACCGGAGAGCTCAGACTCACGCATGCTCAGCCAGCTAAGAGCATGATGTCATTTGGCTAGAAAGTTCTTTGAGGGACGCATTCTAATTGGCCACCAAATTGGTATAAAAGGTTAAGGAGCCCCTCCCTTGGGGGGAGACCCGTTCAGCTGAGGACAGAGGCTAGTTCTTAGGGACTGTCCCTCAATTAGGTCTCCTCCAGCATGGGCTCTCGCTGCGTTTCGTACCTCGTTTATACTGTATTGATTCTCTGGTTACTGGACTGTTTTCGGCTCTGATTTTGACCTCGCTCTCGGATCACCCTCGATACTTCGCTACGACTTACCTGGCTTTCAACCTCGGCTATCATCTCGACCATCCGATCGTCCTTTGGGACTGGCGTCACAACTTTAATCAGTTCATCGAGTTACAGTTTGTTCTATTGTTTGTTTATCCTTTCATAAGCTGTCGACCAGCTTTGGGACTAGCCAGCAGGCAGCCGCCCCTAGCTCCGGCTAGATAGCAAGGGCTTGCTGGTGAACCCCGTGA
>NW_017729024.1:49243501-49250778 GCF_001723915.1 Gavialis gangeticus | reverse complement strand
CCAGCAGGCAGCCGCCCCTAGCTCCGGTTAGAAAGCAAGGGCTTGCTGGTGAACCCCGTGAGCCGACAGACCCCTCTGTTTGTTTATTGTTACCATCCACTGTAACTGAAGATCGTTGCCTATGCCTCAAAAGCGTAAGTCGAATAAATCCCACTTGTTTAAGAAACCACACGCTTCCGTGCTGCTCAGTACTCCATTGCCAAAAACTCCCGCCTGTCCGCTCCAATTGCCACCACCTGGCCGGCCCACCGTGACCACGACTGTGAGCTTGGCTCGCCAGCTCCGGGGCTGTGACACCCTCCTGCCCCAGCTTGTCTCTAACCCACTGACTTCTCAATGTACACCTTCACTGACTGCCTTCCTCACATGCATACCAGACTTTGGCTTCTTTACTATTCATTTCATCCAGGAGGAGCACACACCAACTGCAGCTGCTCCCTGAGCCTGACGAAGGGTATTTAAACCCAAAAGCTTGCTAAGAAGAATGTTTCCAACTATTTGGGTTGGTCTAAGAAAAGATATCCCCTGACCTGTAAGATCTGCTGCCTGCCTGGAGCTTGTGTCCAGGATATGACGGAGAGGATCCCCAAACTCATCCGGCCCTCTGACCACTATCTCATTCTACTCATCCATGTGGGCACCAATGACATGGCACAGAGAGGTCCGGGCTGGGTCATGTGTGACTACAGGGCTCTGGGAGTTGGGCTTAAGGGTCTGGGGGCACAGATAGTTTTCTCTTCAATCCTCCCTATCGCAGGACATGGTCTCCGGAGGGATGGGTGCATCAGTGAGATGAATAGAAGACTCCGGTGATGGTGCCATCGTGAGTGGTTTGGCTTCCTCGACCACAGTCCACCCTTCAGAGAGAGCGAATTGTTGGGAAGGGATGGCCTCCATGTCACCTGGAAAGGGAAGAAGCTCTTCTCATCCAAAATGGCTGACCTTCTTGACAGGGCTTTAAACTGAGACCGCTAGGGGATGGGCAGTCTACTAACAGTTCTAGCTCAGGTCATGTCAGCCACACTACCAATAATTTGGGCAGCCCAAGGGAATCCGCTCTGGCAACAGCCCAAGGAAAGGTCCCACTTAACCCCTCAGGGAAGCATTGGGTTTCTCATGAGGAACTGGCCCTTCTCCTATGTGATAATGATGATGACCTTGTAGGAATTACGGAGACTTGGTGGGACTCCACCTATGATTGCTCAGTGGCAGTAGTGGGTTACAACTTGTATAAGAGAGACCGTGTGGGGAAGAAGGGTGGGGATGTTGGTCTCTATGTCAAGGATCAGCTCACCTCCCTGCAAATTGAGTTTCCAAACCAGAAAGGACGTCTTCAGACTCTCTGGGGCAAGATACGAGGAGAACATGGGGAGGGTGACTTACTTGTAGGAATCTACTATTGACCTTCCCACCAAGAGGAAGACCTAGATTGGGAATTCAAGAGGGAACTGGTTGAAGCCGCATGCTCCCAATGCATGACCGTCATGGGGACTTCAACTTCCCTGACATCTCTTAGGATGAGCGCATGGCCAAATGTGACAGGTCACATAGCTTTCTCACATGCATCGATGACCTCTACCTAACCCAGGAGGTCTATGGGCTGACTAGGGGAGAGGCATTGCTTGATCTGGTCCTGGCCAAAGGGGAGGACTGGGTCACTGATCTGCGGATCGAGGGGAAGCTTGGTGACAGTGACCATGAATTGGTCATCTTCTTAGTTCACTGAAGAGCAGGAAAACCCCTCAGTAAAACAGAAGTCCTTAACTTTGGGAAGGCTGATTTCTGCAAACTGAGAAAATTGGTCAATCAGGCAATTAGAGGCCATACCCCACCCCTGAAAAGGGAGTAAATGAGGAATTGTCATCTCTCAAAAACATAATCCTTGAAGCACAGGGCAAAGCCATACCATCTCGCAAGAAATGCAGTCAATGGGCAAGGAAGCCCCCAGGGCTAAATAAGGAACTGTTGGACCTCATTAAGCTCAAAAGAGTACCCTACACCAGCTGGAAAATAGGAAGCATTACCAAAGAGGATTACTCTGCACTTGCCTGCATCTGCAGAGAGCGGTTGAGAAAAGCCAAGGCACAAACCAAACTTAGGCTAGCTATGGGAATCAAGGACAACAAACAGTCCTTCAGATATGTGGGAAATCGGAAAAAGAACAAGGATAGCATTAGGCCCGAGAGATCCAATGGGACAACTGACATCAGATGCCCAACAAAGGGCCAATCTCCTAAATGACTTTTTTGCATCGTTTTTTCACTCTCCCATGAGGATCACACTGCCAGGAACGGCACAAACCAATTTGGGAGCAGGTGACAGGCCCAAAATCAATGTGGATCAGGTGAGGGAACACCTTGAGAAACTGGACATTCACAAGTCTGTGGGCCCAGACTGAACGCACCTGAGGGTCTTGAAAGAGCTGGTAGACATCATTGTGTCCCGCATGGCAGAGATACTTGAAAAATCGTGGCACTTGGGCAAGGTCCCAGATGACTGGAAAAGAGTCTACGTGGTCCCTATCTACAAGAAAGGGAAGAGGGATGCATCAGTCTGACGTCCGTCCCTGGACAAATCCTGGAGAAAGTTGTCAAGTGATCCATCAATGACAGACTAATGGAAGGCAAGCTTCTGAATGCCAGGCAACATGGCTTTGTGACTGGCAGGTCTTGCCTGACCAAACTCATCTCCTTCTATGACCAGGTACCATGTGCCCTGGACAAGGGAGATGACATGGACATCATATATCTGGACTTCAAGAAGCCCTTTGACCTAGTTCCCCATGATGTCTTCAGGATTAAGCTGGGGAACTGTGGCCTTGATCATCATATGGTCCGATGGCTAGGCACTTGGCTACAGGGTCAGATCCAAAGAGTACTAGTTGAAGGGAGCAAATCAACATGGCACAGGTTGACCAGTGGAGTACCTCAGGGCTCAGTACTCGGGCAAGTACTCTTGTAACATTTTTATCAATGGTCTGAATTTGGGAGTCAGATGTGAACTGGCCAAGTTCCCGGACGATACCAAATTGTGTGGGAGGACAGTCACACCACAGGACAGGCTAGGGAAATAGGCTGACTTGGACATGCTCTCAAGGTGGGCTGTCCAAACCTGATGGCCTTCAATTCAGAGACGTGCAAAGCACTGCACCTCAGTAGGAAGAACCTCCAGCATACTTACAGGCTCAGTAGTGCTATGCTTGCTAGCACTAAAACCGAAAGGGACTTGGGGGTCTTGATAGACTGCAAGATGAATGTGAGCCACCAGCGCAATGCTGTGGCTGGCAAAGCTAACCAAACTCTGATATGCATCCACTGATGCATCTCAAGCAAAACCAGGGAAGTCATCCTCCTAATTTCCTCAGCCCTGGTGAGTACTGCATCCAGTATTGGGCCTCCCACTTCAGCAAGGATGTGGAGAAGCTTGAGAGAGTCCAGAGGAGAACCACTTACATGATCCAAGGCCTGGAGGGAAGGCCATATGAGGACAGGTTGAGAGACTTGGGACTCTTCAGCCCAGAGAAGAGAAGGCTCAGGGGGTACTTGGTGGCAGCCACATACAGTTACATAACAGGGGTACATCAGGACTTGGGAGAGAACCTGTTCACCAGAGCACCCTAAGGGATGACTAGGTCTAACGGCCATAAACTTCAGGAAGGCCAATTTAGACTCATTGTAAGAAAAAAGTTCTTTACAGTGCATGTGTCCAGGGTCTGGAACAAACTCCTCCCAAAGGTGGTGCAAACACCTACTCTGGACTCCTTCAAAAACAGGTGGATTTATTTCTTGCTGGGGTCACTTGATCTCAGCTGACTTCCCACCTATGGTGGGGGGCTGCACCCAATGATCTCATAAGGTCCCTTCCAGGCCCTAATGTCTACGAAATTTATTAAACCAAACTACAGATGACACTGATATTCAAAGAAATAAAAGTATGAATTGAGGGAAGGAGATAAGTGTGAGGTAATGGGACACCAAAATATATAGGTTTCCTGGGTAAACTCCATGTATATGACGTGAAAGTTAAAAGGGAATTAGTTGTCAGGCTCTCATTAAATTAACAAAAACCTCGCCATCCAAATTCCTTAAACCAATTTAAAAACCTCAGCCAAACCCTAAATAATGTTGACTGGAAAAGAGAAAACCCACACACCATATAAAAAGTGCTCTTTGTAGAATAAATTCTGGATGTAAAGTTACTCGACTACTGTTAGTTAATCTTAATTCCAGATTCTCCATTTAGTTCTCGTTCATATAAACCAGGTGTGCCCAACCTCTGTGTATGGCACATGGTAGACCAAGCAGGGAGCACAGGGCAGGGGGCAGAAACAAAGCAACAGAATTGGAGTGGCACTTGGGGAGGACACAGCCTTAATCTGTGCTATGTATGGCTGCCAAAAAGTTTGGCCCCCCACCAATATCTCCAGTCATTGAGCACTTTAAAAGACCTACAGAGAGATGCATTTTAGACATGTGGTCCAACCCTAATTTGCTCTACCATGGACACCTGAAACTCTCTGACAGCAGTGGATTACGTTTGAGATTTGCAACGGATCAGCAGAAAATGGTATTAAACTATTTATCTACTTAAAAACATTCAACTCCGGGCCACTACTGACTACAGCTGTGTTCAAAGTCAAAAGATTCAACTTCTCCTTCCTTTCTTTTTTTCCAAAGAAGAATCCCAACTCTCTCAAATCCCTTTCCTGCAGTTTTATTATTCTGTTTCTGAGCGCAGCCTCACCATTACTTTAAGGACCTGTTATAGCACAAATCAGAAAGGAGTGAACATTTTAAAGTCTTCACGCAAAAAATTATGTATTATAACTGAGGCTGCACGAGAGAAAAAAGTATTTTCTTTAACATCATCCCAAGTCCTTCTATAAAAATTAAATGTACAAAGATGAAGAACATACCAGTGTCACAGTGGTAGGGGATGTGTCTATACTTGTGCCCTACTGCACAGTTGTTGCTGCACAGTCCCAGCAGTGCACAGGTCATTTCTGACCCTACTGAGCAGTAGCAATGAGTTACTGCATAGTAGCATCATGGTATGTGCCGGCCCACAACACATTGCCAAAGTGACGAGCTATATTGCTGAACCTCGTTGCTAAGGTGACATAGAGTCTCATGTAGATGCTCCCAGTTAGTGGCTGCTGAAAGGGAGAGTGAACAGGGTATGACCAGGGTTTTTTCCACAGTTTCTCTCTCACTTATAGCCTCCAGCATTTAAGGTGTAGGTAGTTCTAATTCAGAGCCTGTCCCCCTAACTCCTGTGTCTGCCACTTGGTTTTGTCACTTGGTCACTTAGAGCCTACAGACATGCAGCAAGGCTGCTCCAACACCCTGTAATTACAGCGTGTGAGAGCAGACTTGAGTCGGCTGGAGTATGGTAATTACCACACTCCAGCAGACTCCAACATCACATGTATCAGCGTCCCTGTGCTGAAAAATGGCCACTCTAACTAAAGCACCACCCCCCACACTCCTGAAGCAGGTTTATAAACACCCTTGTTTTGTCACACACACTGCTGGGCAGCTTGCACCCACATGGACTTTGGCAGAACTGTCCCCTCTGGCCAGACTAGTCCCTCCACTGTCCAGGACGGGCTTCTCTTGTACTGTTCTCTCCAGCCCCTGCCACTGGGCACTGTCACGGATGAGATGCAGGATATGCCAGACTATACGGTGAAAGGGCTGCTATGGGAAGGGGATGAGCCCAGCTGAGTGGGGAGGGCAGGGCAGACCACAGCCTCATAGAGATGCATTGGTAGGATATAAAGCATTGGGCGAGAGAGAGAGTGACTTCATAGAGGGCTGACATCAGCCTGCAGGGCCAGTCCCAGAACCTCAGCCCAGAGGCTCAGACCTGAACAGACCTTCATGGTGGCAGGTCTCTCTAGCTGAAGCTCATACAGGTGAGGGAGAATCTGATTCCTGTTTCGGGTCCCAGGGCCATCTCTCTTATCTGTCCATCCCTCCTCCCCCACACGTCACCCCCAGAAACTCTCGTGTTTGGGCCAAGTGGTGCAGTTGGGTCCCTCTCGCTGCCTGATCCCCAACCCTTCCTTGTGGTTCATGAGTTCAGGATTGCGGTCCTTCTTTGTCACAATCCCTAATTCAGGCTGAGGTCACAGGACCCAAGCATGCAACAACACGGTAGTAACATTGGTGGAAAAGCCAGTTGTGGGCTCTGCCAAATCTCAGCCAGTTTAGGCCCCCTGTAATGTTTGGGCTCCAGACAAATACCCAGTTGTACCCTTTTGATGGGCGGGGAACTTTGATCCCCATGTTCCCTTGCAGCTGTTTGTTTTCAGTGCAGCAGCACTTGATTCAGTGACAGATAGCTGGACAGACAAAATGGGTGCTCCACGTCTCAGCCATGGGGGATCAAGCCCAGAATGCTGCAGACCCAACAAGCGCTCTCCACTGTGCTCCTCTGACTTCAAGGGTGGGTCAGAAGGAGGAGGGATTTGAGGAAGTCAACCATGGAGTTGGGGTTAGATGTGTCTGTGCCTGACAAAGGCAGTGCAAGTGAGAAGCAAGGGGAAAGGGGGACTTCTGGGGGTGTCTTTTATTGGACTAGGTGTAAAATTTGGGAGTGATGTTACTTAAGAGCACAGAATAAGGGCAGCTGATGCTCAGAAACTTCTCTAACTAAGCAAAAAGACTGTGACTAGGAGAAAAACATGGGAGAAAACATGGAAACTGAAGTGGGGAATTCTTTCCCAGCTATACAGTTGGTCCAAAAAAAGATGTCCCTAAAATCACCTTGATCCTTGCATATTGCCTAGACCATCATGGCTACAACAATACTCCAACCCTACTGGGAGTAAGGATCCAGCTTTTATTCAAATGAAACAGACATAGCCAACCATGGGGCAGAGCTTTTGATGCTAGGAGACAATGGCCAGGTGGATGCTTAGTGCAAGATGATTGTGATCCAATTACATTCCATACTGCCAAAGAGAGAAGACATTAAACCTGTACAGGCATACCTCGTTTTATTGCGCTTCGCTTTATTGCGCTTCGCAGATATTGCGTTTTTTACAAATTGAAGGTTTGTGGCAACCCTGCGTCAAGCAAGTCTATCGGCGCCATTTTTCCACCGGCGCCATTTTTCCAACAGCATTTGCTCACTTCGTGTCTCTGTGTCACATTTTGGTAATTCTTGCAATATTTCAAACTTTTTTGTTATCATTATATTTGTTATGGTGATCTGTGATCTTTGATGTTACTATTGTAATTGTTTCGGGGTGCCACAAACTGCGCCCATAT
>NW_017729024.1:49220143-49238501 GCF_001723915.1 Gavialis gangeticus | reverse complement strand
AGCAAGAGAACTAGAATTAGAAGTGGAGCCTGAAGATGTGACTGAATTGCTGCAATCTCATGATAAAACTTTAACGGATGAGGAGTTGCTTCTTATGGATGAGCAAAGAAAGTGGTTTCTTGAGATGGAATCTACTCCTGGTGAAGATGCTGTGAACATTGTTGAAATGACAACAAAGGATTTAGAATATTACATAAACTTAGTTGATGAAGCAGCAGCAGGGTTTGAGAGGATTGACTCCAATTTTGAAAGAAGTTCTACTGTGGGTAAAATGCTATCAAACAGCATCGCATGCTACAGAGAAATCTTTCGTGAAAGGAAGACTCAATTGATGCAGCAAACTTCATTGTTGTCTTATTTTAATAAATTGCCACAGCCACCCCAACCTTCAGCAACCACCACCCTGATCAGTCAGCAGCCATCAACATCGAGGCAAGACCCTCCACCAGCAAAAAGATTACAACTCGCTGAAGGCTCAGAAGATGGTTAGCATTTTTTAGCAATAAAATATTTTTTAATTATGTACCTTGTTTTTTTAGACATAATGCTATTGCACACTTAACAGACTACAGTATAGTGTAAACATAACTTTTATATGCACTGGGAAACCAAAAAATTCGTGTGACTCGCTTTATTGCAGTGGTCTGGAACTGAACCCTCAATATCTCCGAGGTATGCCTGTATTGCAGTAGGAATCAGTAAGTGTGAAATAGAATTTAAGGTAAATGGTGCTTGGCTCTCTAACAGTTCTTGGATACCCAATTACTCTCCCAATTCGGTTGGATTTTCAGGTTACTATTCACAATGGATGTCGGGTCTACACTGCAATGATACTGATAGCAGTGGGTTTACTGCACTAGCTGGTCACTACTGTGCATGTGGAGATAAGGCCTATAAAAATCTCCCTTCTGGTTGGAGGGAAACATGCTATATCTCTGCAGCATATCCCACCTTCACTATTAGATCTCACTTACCTGAAGGAAGAATTCGTAATGTTCGCAAGATCATAGAACATCAAAGGTTTTGCGGTATAATGTTCCCCAACTATGGTGCCGGCTTAGCTATGTCCGAAATAAGAAAAATTGCAGCATCCCTACAGAAAATAGCTAATGCTACTGCCATTGGTTTCCATGAAATGAGTAAAGAAATGAAAGAAATGAGACAAATAACTCTACAAAGCTGACTTGCCTTAGATTATATATTAGCTAGCAAAGGAGGTATGTATGCTCTGATAAAAACAGAATGTTGTTTATATACCAGATGCTTCTAGTGCTATTGAGAACCAGGCCAAAATTATTGAAAAAGAAGCTGCTACACTGCACCAAACCAATCAATGGAGTCTTTGGGACTGGTCTGGTGGACTTGGGACCAAATTATTTTATATTGCAATCATGGTCCTGGGGTTTATTCTTTTTCTACAGGTACTCCTTTTGTTGCTACACAATTGTAACTTTAGTGCATCCCGCAAAAGACGCAACAGATATGTTTAATATGATGATGGTCAATTGAGTTAGTTTCACAGCTGTTCGGAAGGGAGCACTGGAAGATACTCTCCCTAAGAACAAGGCTCACTGTGCCTCGAAGGATGCATAAATCAAACTGTTCTCCCATTAGTTCACTAGCAGTCTGTTGCCCAACTCCTGGTTACAAAATCTTGTCAGTTGTACTGTAACTGCAAAAGTTTCCCCCCTTATGCCTTCCTGGAACTTTCTTGTTCAAACCAGTATTCTTCCATTTGTCATATCTTGCATCATGCAACTTGTTACAGAAACTTATAAAAGCTTGCTTCAACTCTCTGCTGGTGTGAGGCTTGGTGTCCTCCCCAGCAGCTGCTGTTAAATAAAGTCTCTGACAACTTTGAAACCAAACACAAGGTGAAGCGTGTTTCTTGCACACCTGCAGTGCTGTTGCTATATGGAGAGAGCCAGTAATTGCTCTCTAGGGCCATTCGCATGGGACTATTGTATGACTGCTGGTGGTGTATTATTATTTTTTGTATAGTTATTTTTGTTCATTATTGTTGTCATTATTGCTATTTAATATACCTTTGTCATTGTTGATACCTTTACCCATGCATGTGTGCATTTTAATTAACCCTCACCAGCCTGTGGCCAAAATAGTTTGGGCTGGTCACATAATTAGCAGCCACCCCCTTTTCACTAGAGCAGACAGGTTAAAAGGATTAATGACCCTTGGGAGCATTCTTTTTCTTGCTGTAACACCATGAAGTTCATTTGCACATTGTTTGCACTTTGGGAATTTCCCAAAGAAATATGGATCGGCACTTCGGTTATCTGAAGAAGCCAATTGACTAGAAAGTTGGAGACTATATGGAGCACTTTGTGACAAATCACATTCACTTGCACCCATGTGGCTGTGGCCTATGTATATTATAAATAAAGCCAGCCCCATTGTTAGGGTATGTGGCAGCTGGCCGGTGAGCTCACCAGCAGCCCTGATTGTTGGTTTGGGCCTGGATGGCTCAGGTCAATTTGTGGGGGCATTTCCCTTCCCCACCAATCAGGAGAAGGCAGGAGGCAGGCTTGCCTTGCCTTGCCAAAGGACGAGGTGAAGAAGAGAACCTGAAGGGGAATTAACCCCTCTGGTCTGACCATTGGTCAGTTTTCGATCTGGAGGCACAGCCCATGTGCCCAACACACAGGGCAGTTTTCGACGAGGGACGACTAAGAGGGCTGCAGAAGCGGCAGATGAAGCTGATCAGCGGGGTGAAGCAGTTGTCCCAGAAGCACCCTGAAGATGCGTTCATCGAGCGGAAGGCAGCAAGTGGGTGCATCCCAGCCCTGCCACTAAGGGAGCAGTGGTGTCAGGGCACGGGAGCAGTGGTGTCGGGGCACAGGAGCAGTGCACGGGGTCTGGAAAGAGCTGAAACGACCCTGCGGCTGCATGAGGTAGTGCGAGTCATCCCTGTGAGTGGCAGAAACCCCCTGGTGCACAGATGGGTGCAAGGGGCCTGAAAAGAGCTGAAGGGACTCCATGGCTGCATGAAGTGGCATGGGTCCCCACCCCTGTGTGCAGAAGCCCCACGGTGCACAGAGCTTGGAGAGAGCTGATGGACCCCGTGGTTGCACAAGGCAGCATGGATCCCCCTCCCTGCAAGAAATAGAAGCCCTACCATGCACAGAGCAGTGCAAGGGGTGTGGAAGGAGCTGAAGAGACCCAGGGGCTGCACGAGGTAGTGTGGCTCCCCATCCTTGTGAGTGGCAGAAGCCCCACAGTGCACAGAGTGGTGCACGGGACTCAGAGAAAGCTGAAGGGACCCCGCGGCTGCACAAAGCAGCACAGGTCTCCATCCCTGCGAGCAGCAAGGCCCCGGGGCACTGGAGGGTGCACAGAGGGCTTGGGAGAGCTGGTAGGCCCTGATAACTGCACAAGGCTGCTTGGGCCTTCCTGCTGCAAGCAGCAGCAGGATGAAGCTGCACACCCAGCAAGGCGGGAGCCCTGGCACCCAGCCCCTGGTAAGAGAGATGAGCCAAGCCCACTGGAGCTTCTGAGAAGTCATGGGTGCCTGGGTAGGAGACTGCCGTCCCAAGGAGGGGAGAGACGTAGGTTTCCACAGGGGAGGAGGGGCCCACCCATTCATTGATTGGCGGGAAGCCCCAAAACTGAGGGAAGGACTCGCCCCCCCATCTTTTTTTGGCAGGAAGAATTGACTTTGGCGAGAAATGGCCCTGATTGTAAGCCATGGGCTGGTGTGAACCTGAGTCCTCCAGGAAAGGGAAGAGAGAAGCTCTCAGGGACTGAAGATGGGTACTTTCAGAGCTGGGTGAGGGGCCTCGTGCACCAGGGGAGGCTTCATGTTTACTGAGCCGCTTTAGTCATGTGGACTAGTTGTGGTTGACTGTGTTTCTTTATGGTTACCTGCTTTTCCCCTTGTATTGCTCCTTCATTCGGCGCAATTGCTGTACCATCGTTTGTTTCAGAAGTAACTGCCTAAGATTGTTTTCCTTCCTTATGCTGCTGTGTAGTCTGTAAGTTGTATCCTGCACTGTAAACTTGCTTATTTTAATGTACTATGAGATACTTATGAACTGCATTGTTTTGCCTGCTGGTTGCTCAGTTGCTAAAGGTCTGCTAGAGCACCCCTTGACTTTTATTTTGCATTATTTGCTATCTTTATGTGTTGATCTTAATTGATATAGTCCCATTTATGTATACTCTATTGTTTTATCCTTGCTGGGTTCCATCTATTGAAATACTGTTTAACGTGTGTTTTGTTGTTGTCTGCTCCCTTGCCAGCTGCCTGGAGGGCTTGTTGAATGTAGAGGCTATACACGAACAAGATGACCCCTGAGGTTCAGCGTCTACACTGGTAAAGTGCCTTTGTCTGCCATATCCATTTATTTTTGCCTGTGTGTATGTTTAATAAGATTTACTGCCTTGGTAGAATAAATCTGTAAATAGTTCATAGCTTTACGTACATGTTCAATTAAGTTTCACTGGCACTGTAAATTAAATCTGTGAAATAGTTAAACCCTATGGGGTGTCAACAGTCTCTGCTCTATAGGGGAGGGAAGTGAGCTGGCCTAAGCTAGGCAGCCATGCTCCCACAGCACACACCCTCCCTGACATCCCTTCAGTTGAAGACAGCGTACCAGCCACGTTCCACCTGGGTTACAGGTAGCTTGTCATATTTTATGCTTTGAAGTTGTACCTGTCTACATAGTGATGAATTACAGTATTGTTTAAAGTTTTATTTAATATTCAGTCTTACTTAATCATCAAGTTCTGTATAATCTCATTAGTATCTGAATTTTCATTTTCCTGGTGTCTGCAATATCAGCTGGCCTTGCCTCTTGCAAGCAGCTTATCGCCTTGAGGTTGCTCACATGTTGTTTCTTTTCTTTTGTATCACTGTGAGAAGATTTTCCAACACAATATAGTAATAGTTTTTTACCAGCTCAGATTAACTGAACTTGGCACTAACTGGCTGTATCAGAGGGATGAAATGATTGGATATGTTAATGAAACCAATGGACAATGCCCAAAGCAAAATCCTGGAAAAAGACCAAATTAAGAGGTGTGCTCATGATAAACAAAGGCATATGTTGACAGGATAAAATATGGACATTAGGCTGACCGCAGAGAGACCAATCTGAAAGCAAAGGGTCATCAAAGGAGTGAAGCTGAAGAAAAGCATAAAAGGGGGGAGCAAGATAGTTGTGTGTTGTCGTCATCATCATCATAAATCCAGCCTTCAATACCTGTCTGGACCTCCCCAGCCAAAGACACACCCGTTGCTTTCAGTAACATCAGGGATAGGGTGAGAATATTGTACTGAATGTTTTTTCTCTCTCTGAATATAGAAACTGCTAAAATAATACTTGTAGTAATAAAGTTAGACTTTGATTTTAGGATACTGAGTTGTCTGTGTTCATATTTCACGTTCCATTTAAGGGTTAATTTTGCTTTAATGATCCCTAAGCATTATCTGGTGGACAGTGGTGCTAACACCACAGTTTATCAGATCCAAATGAAAGCAAACCAAAAGAGTAAATTCAAATGGATGCAAGCCTCCCAACTGAAGTTGTGGAAGGGAGATGCCAGTAAACCAGTGTAGTTAATCACTGTTGTAACTTAGCCTCAAGGTATTTTTATTCCTTTGCAGATTTATCATAATATTGAACTATTACGACCAGCCTATGATGAGAATGTCTGTGATGTCCGTGGTCCTCCTGTTACTGCTGACTATTTCCACCACGCATATCAGAGGACATTATTGGCTGTGGACTCAGCTTCTTGGGACTATTAATCCTCATGCACCAGAGGTTGTAGTAACTGTGAAAAGTGATGACAAGAGACCACCACAGATCCTGAGTTTCGCTGTGTGGAGTGTGAGCCCAAGGGCATTGATTTCCATCCAAGATCTAGATGATGATGAATATGGAGTATCTCGAGGTAACATCTTCTATAATCTATAGACAGAATGTTACTGTGGAGTGTTGCATGGATAAGGTGGAACACCTTGAGAAATTATATGTGGAGTACTGGGTTTCCTTGATGCAGGGCAGTCCTGGCCCAAAAGGATTGTTCAAAATAGTATATTTGCACTTTACATTTTTTGGCCACCAGAAATGGAACTGTGGTATGCTAGGACCAGACTTGCACTTTTCCACTGCAGAGCATAAATATTAAGTATGACATCCACCCCAGAGCTGCTACACTTCAGGAAACCCCTCAGTGCAATATGTTAAATTGGAAAGTACCAGTCTTGATCCTTGCTGGTAAAAAGGTCATTGTTTATGTGCAATACAGGTTGTCACTGCTCAAGAAGTCCACTGTGGACTATGAGATCATGCAAAGTGACCTGGTGAGCCCTAATGGAGACATTTTCACTGTGCACTATAATTACATGCTTGAGAACTTGGCTAACAGAACTCAGCACAATCACACTTATAGCCAGTACACAACACCTTATGCTGCTATCAATAACACCAATTGGACAATTGGATTTGTTGAAATAGAGATGTGGATGGACTTGGAAGGGTGGTGGGAAATAGCGTGTGTGTTGGAAGAGAAAGTTTATTTCAGCAGTTATATAGTTAAAACGTGTTGGTATGTAAGTCTATGTGAGGCATGCACAATAACAATCTCTCTCCAACTGGAAAGAGTGAACTTTTTACCTGCTTGTTAGGCCTGGACTTAATTAGTGTCTAATTGAGCACATTCAATCAGCAGCTGTTCTAGTGGCCCAGCTCCGACTAGGGGTGATTTTTGGCCCTGGAACTCCTAATGGGTTAACCAGGGGGTATCTAGTCACCACCCAATTAACCTGGCAATTAATTAGAAAATGACTAATGACACTTACACAAATATCTAACTGATACAAATTAACAGTTTATTATAAAACTAATAAGAGCAGGTAAGTATCATATGCCATAGAACTACACAGGAACCCACTTAGTCCTAACAGTCACTATAAATTCTAATTACCTATCAAATCCTATATTGCCTATACTTATCCTAATACCAATGCTATACAAATCCTTACCCAACAATATCTAATTACAACAACGACAATAAGAAGACTAAACTTTATTCTAAGGGACAGGGGAACTTTACTCAATTTGGCTCCAGTTGTTGGGGTAGAGACAACTGCACCTCAGGCAGTGGCTTCTGATCTGTGTTGTACACATGCCAAGAAGAAGACCCCCAACAACCCAGAAGGTAAGAACCGAATAGGGTAATGCTTACTGATCAGAGCAGAAGGCTGCTATTTTACATGAAGGACCCGGGGAGCCAACCCTTTCTGCTCCAGTGGCAGAGAGATCTCTCAGGGTAAGGGCCCCTAGGACCCATGGCAACTGGGCCCAGCACCGGGAACCTCTGCGGTTCACACAGTTGATGGGTCACTCAGCCTCTATGTGTCTCTCTCTATCCTTCCTGCCACCAAGCTCCCCGACTTCTTTCCTTCTCTCTGTCACGCCTCAGGCAAACCCCAATCACACAGACACCCAAGCCCAAGTCATGCACTGAGCTGTCAACCAAAATGAGTTTTTATACAGGTAGTGCACTCCACTCACAAGGGCATTGCACATGACCCTCAAAGGTGTGCATGGCACTTCAGTCTCAGCTCTCTGCAGGTGGGTGACAACATCTAAACCAGAGGTGGGTCTGACAAAGGTCACAGGATGACCGACTTATGGTCAGCCAGAAGATCTTACAGTCTTGGCAGGACCTCATGCTCTACTTCACTCTCAACATGCTGACCCATTTAACCAGCGTGAGCATGCATGGTGGATAAATATGAGTGGCAGGAAAAGTGTGTGTGTTCTGAAGTATAGGTGAGTGAAAGGGTTGATTGACAAATGTATCTTTTGAGGGACTGACCTGATTGATATGATTAACATTGAGTAACACGTCCTTTGCCTCAGAGGACTGGATGAAGAAAGTGGAGAGACTGTGATCCATAGGATCCTGCACTTGGGCGCTGTGAGTTCATTTGTGCGTTGAGATGTGTGTGTGCGTGTGAGTATTTTGTAGAAGTGTGTTCAGGTATATGTGAAGTGGCTTGTGTGGAGTTTGGTTGGTGCACACGTGAGAGTTTGTGGCAGGTGTTTGGTTCATGTGTAGTTTTATGTGAGTTGGTATGTGGAGCTGTCTGGATTTGGTGTTGGTGAATTTGGGTGTTTTGTGATTTGGCTTGTGAGTGGTAGCAGATTATAGGTGATGGTATGGTGTAGCTGGTAGCTTTCTTCCAGAAAGGAGGACAGATATGGTTTGCTGAAACCCAGTCTCCCACAAACTTCTTCTGTGATCTCCCTGTTTCAATTCTGGTTCAGACTTCTCTCCTGGCTGTGACTTCAGATTGTTATCAGACTCTTTGACTGTTGAGTTTGTTCACTGTTTTCTGTTTAGATAATTGGTAACGTATAGATGGTATCTTTGTCTCCCCTGTGATTATATCTGTTCTAGTGTTATTATCATATCCCTTACATTCTGTTTGATCCCTCATTGTTCTTTCAATAAATCCTTTTATATTTTTAACTTTTTAATATTGTTTCCCTGTGTGCGCGCGCGTGTGTTAACAACCTCAGCAAAAGTTAGACTGGCAGCCCCATCTCTCAGAGTGCTGATGCCATGTGGTAGGAGCCAGCCTTATACTAACCTAACCCTACTTGCTTATCACCTCAGTGAGTTTGAATCTTAAATTTGTCCCTGCTACACAGTTTGGCATCCCTGAGTGGGCAAGGAAAGGGTTAATTATTACTAAATAACAGGCGGTGAAATGAAGCTCTCTGTAGCTAGAGGAATGATTTTTATATACCAAAAATGACATGGTACAGGAAGCACAAGTGAAATCAGTTCTGATTAAAGAGTGGATTGAGCTGCAGCTTGTTTATCCATTGCGACCAAGATGGTGAGGCTTGAAAGCCACTGTTGCCAGCAGTGAAACCTGTTAAGGTTTCATCTCTGAAGGGCTCTAGGGAGCTATCATCTGCCTCTATGGTGCCCATTCAGACGAAGGAAGTCATAAGGTCAGGTACCTGAGGACAAGTGGAGACAGTCCCAATGACCACCCCGTTTACAAGTAAGCAGCTTTGTGCAATAGGGAAAAGGACTGGACCTTTAAGACAGATGGTTATAAGCTAGCTTACTGACGTGACTGCCATTGATGCTGCTAACCAGTACACTGTAACAGACATGACTGACAATGCAGGAGTGCATGTAGTCAAAGGACTTTTTGGCATTGCCAATCTGTATTAGAAACAGGACTGCTGTAGATGTTGATGTAGCGAGAGATGCAATTCTTGATTTCTATTTCCTCGGAAAGCTGGAAGTCATCCTCTTCCATGAGGAACAACAGCAAGCGAGCAAGCTGTACACTGAAAGACATTGCTATATCTTGCAGCAAGGTTATGTTTATGGGATAGAAACTTTTTATATTTTAATGTACGATTAGAATTGATCAGGTGAGCTCTCTAAAACAAAGCATGAATGGGCAACGGTTTTTTTTCAAAGCTGCAAGGCAGAATTAGCAACCAAAATCAGTTTCTTGATATCCGAGGCAATAGCTAAGAGAGGGAAACCATTGTCTGATGGAGAATTTGTGAAAGATTCCTTGGGCATATTTACATCTGAGGTATTCCCTGACAAACAGTCAATGGTGGAGAATATCAGCCTTTCACATCAGACAATTGCTAGAAGAATAGATGACATGGCATCAAACATTGAAGATTCACTGATGAAAAGACTGACAGCCTGTCAGTTTTACAGCTTGGGGGTTGATGAAAGCACAGATGTGAGTGATACAGCTCAACTGGCAATCTTTGTACGAGGAGTAACCAAACAATTCCATGTTGTTGAGAAACTGCTCGACTTATGTCTAATGAAAGGGAAAACGACAGGACAGGACATTTTCACTGAAGTGAAACGTGTCTTGTTGAAATTCAGTCTTCCAGAGGACAAACTCTGTGGTCTAACAACTGATGGAGCCCCTGCAATGATAGGCAAGCACAATGGATGTCAGTTTACTGGTCAAGTCAGTGCCTCAGGATGTCATCACACATCACTGCATCATTCACTAGGAAAAACTGTGTGAGATGAAACATGTGATGGAAAAGACTGTTTCTACAGTCAATTTCATAAGGTCAAAGGGGCTTAATCATAGACAGTTCCAAGGATTTCTTGCTGAGATGTCATCGTGGTCTGATCCTGTTGTTTACTTCTGCCAAGTTCATTGGGTCAGCAGGGCAGCGACATTAGCCAGATTCTGGTAACTGCTTGACAAAATTAAAACCTTCAAGACAAACAAAGGAAAAGATGTTAGCATCATGGACAACGATGCATGGCTGAATGACTTGGCATTCCTAGCTCAAATCACCAAGTATCTTGCAGATTTGAATATAAAACTACAAAGGAAGGATCAATTTGTCAACAGACTGTATGAACACAGCCAATCCTTCATTCATAAGCTGGAATTGTTTCAGAAACAGTTGAATAAAAAGAATATCACCCATTTTTACAACACTATTAACAAGATGTGCTGAGACTGTGAACTATGACAAGCATTCTGCACTGATCGGCCATCTGCTGGATGAATTCAAACAAAGATTTGTGGATTTCAGGAAACACAGTGATGAGTTGAAGCTGTTTGCAGATCCACCGATACTCCTGGCATGTTCCAAATGGAACTAATTGACAAAATAACGGTGCCTTGAAGACAGCTTTTGCAGAACATGACCTACTGACATTTTATAGTCAGCATTACATGGCACTCTTTCCCAAATCTATTGAATCATGCACTTCGGTTCATTGCACTGTTTGGCAGCACGTATTGCTGTGAACAGCTTTTCTCAAGAATGAAGAACATAAAAACAAAATCAAGATCACTTTTGACAGATGAACATTTATCTGGAATACTCCGCATCACCACATCAAGTGTGCCAGCAGATATTGATAACTTGTGCAAGCAAAAATAATGCCAGGTATCACCCTAAAGAAATCAGTGTTCATTGTAGTTTTCAGAAAGTTAATAGGAGTAGACTTGTACACATTGTTTTTACACTGTTTTTGTACACTTACAGTGTGGACTGGAGCATGCTTGTTTTCTTGAGACTTGACAACAGTTGTATTGCCACCTGTCTCTTTTTTTTCCTGGATAGTTCCTGTTGTAACAGAACATCCCCAAATATGAACCTCACTGGTTAACTGTGCTGCATGCTTGTTTAAGACTGAACAATATGGTCAAGAATAGAGCATGAATGATCTGGGTTCCAGCGTAAATTTGGAGCAGGTAAAATCTTTGTAAAAATACTGTCCAGTGTTTGGATTGTGTTTGCTTCTGTTTCTCTTTGTGCAGGATTGGGGGTTCAACTTGTTACTACTTGTTAAAGATGTGTTACTAACAAGTTATTAATGCAATAAAAGTAAATCTTTTTGAAGATTATTCTCAAAAATGCCCATATTTTGTCGCTTTAATTTCCACTCTGGCTGACATCTTTTCCACATTTGATCTGTCAACTTGTATTATTCATTCATTGAGAAATGAGTAGAAGCGAAAGTGTTTATTTTAGTCAAATGTTTGGTATTATTTCATTCTTGCATTTATATTGTTTTTA
Source organism: Gavialis gangeticus (assembly GCF_001723915.1). Lineage (NCBI taxonomy): Eukaryota > Metazoa > Chordata > Crocodylia > Gavialidae > Gavialis > Gavialis gangeticus. Next base: position 49,226,922 of record NW_017729024.1, on the reverse strand, counting down.
TTTTGGATTTTAAACCACATTTCCAGAACCATTTCCTTGTCACTTCCTACAACTTCATTGGTGTCAAAGGTCACGTGACATCACTTCCTGATGTGACACTGCTTCCTGTGAGGTCTTTGAATATGGTTTGCCGGCCCACTGGGTGATAAAAAGTTCATGATCTGGCCCCATATTCAAAAAGGCTGGACACTCCTGATCTAGTATTTGGTAATCCTTAACTGCTGGCTTTACGTCGCTGCAGCCTTTAACTGTTAAACCCAAGAAGGCTATTTTCACCTGCTGCATGAGTACCGTCTTCCTTCACATTGTCACATACATACATCATTTACTCTTTTGTTACCTCTTTCCACTTATGCCAGACATGCCGCAAACTTTGCATAAGCATTTTCCTTATACTAAATTTAAGTTCCAAAATCATGAGACCATGTGTCAAATACATTTATGCTAAGCAATAAGAAATTTAAAATAGATGGTTTATTCCAGTACACTAATAATGACTGATCAAGTTGTTATAAAAAGTAAATCATAACAAGATTAACTTTATCTTAATGGTTAAATATTTCATTATATAAAAAGAAAAATAACAGTATAAGCAATCAGCGCAATTATAGTGACTGCAATACTACAACGGGAGGGATCCCCATCACACCCAGGTCTTAGATCTCCTTGGATTGCCTAGGTTTCTTGAGAGATTTTGTGGAAGACTTCACTGGCAAGGCAGCACCAGCTTCTCAAAAAGGGAATTTTATGGAGATGGGAATGTAAGCACTTTGAAGCAGTGAAACAACTGAAACAAGCACTTACGCAGGTACCCACTTTGGCCTACACACAGGTAGTGAAGCCATTTGATTTGGAACCAGCAACAACATCAAATAGTATCAGTGCAAACCTAAATCAGGACAGAGGAGCAGGTAACAAGCCTGTTCCATACACATCACACATTTTGACATCAGTAGACAAACTTTTTCACTTTCCCTGCTCACAGGTTGCCTGCTAGGCTCAGTGGCTCACCGCTGCACCCCTGACAGTTGTTTCATGGGGCCCTCCTCTGGGTCCCCGCCCCTTCCCACCTAATAATAATCTGTCTTTAATAATAATAATCTGCCTGTAATAAGTAATAATCAGTGTCCAGGTAGGGTGCCCTGCCATTGCATAATAATAATGACTGTGCTCTTTAGGTTTTCTGCATAGTCACTGTCAAAACCAAATTTCAATGAGGTGCTAGATAACACAGTGTTAAGCACAAACATGCACAGACAAGTCAATGGAAAATCCCCAGAGGGCTAGTGAGCATGCCCAGCACATGCCCCATACTTGACCCCACACTTGTCCATCATGAAAATTCCATGAGGTGATCTGAATTGGCACTACGCGCATGCCTAGACATGCACCAGAATGGACTAGAACTTTCCAAAAGGGGAGCTATCTGATTGGCCACTCGAATCATATTTAAGGCCAGTGAGTTTCCGCCCACAGTGGAGACCAGACCAGACCTGAGCGGAGACTGCCGCAGCAAAGACTGCCTCAGGAGCCACTTAGAACCCTGGTTCGCTTAGGCCCAGGGCCCCGCTGGTCTCCCCGCCACCATCGTATCCCGGCATACCCCTTCCTTAAATGCTCGTCTTCGTTCTCGAATGCTTACTCGTTCTGACCACTCGTTCATGTTCTGACTACTCGATCCGATCGCTCGTTTCACGTTCCAGTTAACTCGTTCCACATTTTTGACCACTCACTTCACATCTTCGATTACCTCTTCATGTCACCGTTACCGATCGGCCTTGTTCATCGTTCGTTACGTGTTTCTCATTCTCAATTGATTGTAACCAAGCTGAACTAACCTACACTGCAATATCATCAGTAGCGTAAGTAAGACAACAATAAAAAGCTACCTTTTGAAACCGCATGCGTCCCGCCCGCTCTGACTCCTCGCCGCTAATCCCACCTGTTCAATCCGCACTCGGCCCCACTGTGACACTGGGGCTCTTGGCTCCGACATGGCGTCATGAACAGGATCAATGGGAGGCCTGGAGTCAGAGTTGATCCATCACTGCCCATGGCGCAGTGGAAGCCGTCCGACCAACGACCCGGACGACTTATGGGCACACATCATGTACCATCAGGCCGCCAATCCGTGGCCATGATCAATGGGTACCTTTCCCTCCGCGGCACCAACGGGAAAGAGTGGGCCGTCCGGCTCAATGCCAGTGCATTCGGCTGTGTCATGCCGTCTATCACCCAAGGGAGGAAACCGGGTCCATATCCCTAGCCCATGTGAAAACTTCGGGTGCGGCGAGTCCCAGCCTGGCCCAAGAATTCACCCAGTGTGTGCGGTACATGAAGAAGGGAGGTGAGGACACCCCTCCGGACAGATTCAACTGCCCAAATCTCACACTGGGATCAAGGGGGCATAAGCTGTTGACTCAGCTCCGGGAGAGATTGGAAGTTAACGGGCGAACGACAAAATGGACCGACCCGAAATGGAAAAAGGGAAAGATGTTAAATGTTTTATTTCGGGAATATGTTGCTGTACTGAGGGAAAATGCAGACTTAGTAGTGCAGTTAGAAACCGCTGCCTGAGCTGCTGCAGAGACTGCAGCCGCGCCGCCATTACAAGATGGCGCTGACAGAGGAAGAAACTCAAGTGAGGCGGGAGACCCCGTACCGAAAAATGCGCCAATGCCGACTCCGCCCACTTGGAGCCCGCCTCCTGCCGCAGCGCCGCCCACGACGTCACTGTCACCTCACAAACAACCACGCCACCTAGAGGACGCAAAAATGAATGGAACAAGCGAAAGCAAAAACGAAGTATGGACGACTACGGAAGGAAGCACAAACTAAGCAACACAAGATACCTCAGCAACGCAACAATTGTATCCCAATTTAGCCACAGCATTGCCCACTGCAGTGCGAAAGTGGGTAACTGGCCCTCAAGGCCAAGGAACCCAAATCACCGTTACAACAAGAACACGCACTCGAGCAGAGATGAACGAATTAAGAAAAAAAACTGGAATTAAACCCAAAGAAACACCAATAGTATGGCTAGGAAGGCTGATAGCAGAAGCAGGGAATGAAACCATGGATGAAGATGAAGCCATGTAACTTGTAAGGAACACCGCCTGGAGCAAGGGCAAAGTAGTGGACCCAGTGCCTGTACTTGCCAACAATTACTGGCCCATTCCACTACTGGCCCTAGTGGTTGAGGCCCTCCAGAGGAAGGTGCATAAATGGCACGAAGGAGCAACAAATCACGCAGATGCAAGCGCCCTGGTGTATGCTATCTTAGCTTCATCTTATGCTTCTTGGAACCCAGCCCAGCAAACCCTGAACCTAACACCAGCTCAGGCACAGGGAGCTTGGCCACATAGGTTCGCTACGAATCCTGGAAACGTACCATGTTTATTAGAAGCCGTTGAAGCAGCGACTGACATCTACAGAGGAAGCCAAAATTTGACAGCGAGACTACTTGTCAACCCCTCCGTAAATGGTCCCATAGCCCACGTACTGGGACAACTAGGTAAACTGCAGGGAGCCATGAGACCCAAGACTCAGAAGATAGCGTTTCCAGTTGTCGACGAGCAACTGAATACCTTGTCAGCTTGTCCAACCGAGTATACACTGACTTGTCCTCGATGGGAAAATCAACGATCTCCAGCCTGAAACTCACCACCTCAAGCTTGAGATTCTCCACCACAACGCACACCAGCAGAGTGAGCAATGTTTGGATTTTTGCTTTATAAGTCCAGCCTGATCAAGGCTCAGCTTAGATCCCTGGGGGACGAGAGGCAGAAAGCCCTTGCAAAAGCACTCGGGTTCGACGAAACAAATAGGAAGCCAAAAAACGTAGTTGCCGTCGGTGTCAGCTCGGCGACCGACGGCATTAAACTTATTGACCAAGATCCTCGACTGTACGCGACCATTGATGTACAGAACCCCGATCCACCAAATAATATCATACTACGAGGTTCTTATTAGATACTGGGCCTCAAGTAAACGTTATTAAGCAATCAGTTCCCCATAAGAGAACGAATAAGACGATGATGGTGCAAGGTCTTAATGCAATCATGACCACGAGTAAAGTAAAGCTCTTAGTCAGAAATCATGAAAAACACCTCGATGCTGTGATAGGGGGCATTAATCTCCTCGGCATACCCGGAATCAGAGCTCTAGACTTAAAACACCAAGTCTTAGAGGCCTTACCGATTACCACCATATTGGAAGAAGATCAACAAAAGCAGACATTAAAGACCACCTCGACATGGAGATATACACCTATACCCATGAGAACACACCTGTGTGACTCTTTGGATGCCCTATTAGCATGTTTGATCAACCAATGGTGCATCACTCCGATCCACGTGAGTACACGACTACCACCAGGGTGGGGGATCCAAAAACCTGGAAAACCGAACAAGGTACGCCTAGTTGTCAACTATCGTGAAGTGAACAAACGATGTACCACCTTGTCCCAGGCAACACCTTGCACTTTACTCCAAAGCAGCCAAGAAATGGCGAAACACCAAGCAAATCCCTGGATAGGCACCACTCTTGATCTAAAAGACTTGTTGTTTTCCATCCTGATAAACGCCACAGAGGGAATCCTGAATATGTGTGTGGGAGGACAGATGCTCAAGTGGAACGGAGGTCCACATGGATATTGTAATGCACCCACGCTAGCCACCAGCGCTATAAACGACAGCCTCCAAAGATTTTTTGAAAACAATCCGGAAAACAAAGCAGTAAAAATTTGGAGTTATATAGACGATATTGCAATTATGGGACGAAAGGAAATGACCGTAAAAAAAGTCACCGAAGATCTTGTACGACACCTCTCTGCCGACGGCTGGACCGTGAATACGAAAAAATCTTGTCTCAAACCATCCAATAGCATCAACTTCCTTGGAACGACATTCACCGGAACTATCCGTCACAGGATAATGCACGACCAACTTGACACCACCACATGGGAAGACCAAACACCGTCAACCAAAACCGAATTTCAGTCCCTTCTTGGATGTTTAAATTGGCTCTGAGTTGGTCAAGAGCTGCCCATGGCGCACCAGAGTCCGTCAGACCACTGGTCCAGAGGACTTATGGGACCAAATCACATTTCACCAGGCCGCAAAATCGGCCGCAGAAACCATAAGTGGGTACCTGTCCCTTCGGGGGACAAGCGGGGACGAATGGGCCGTTCGGCTCACCCTGGGCACTTTGGGCTGCATTGTGAGGGATCCCCAGGCTGTCTATCGCCCAAGGGGAGAAACCGGATCCATAGCCTTGGCTCATGTAAAACCTTCGGGCATGGCGAGGTCCAGCCCGGACCAGGAGTTTGCCCGGTGCATAAAATACATGAAGGAGGGAGGCGAGGATACTCCTCCTGACGAGTTTAATTGCCTGAACCTCACGACTGGGTCCAGGGGGCACGAGCTCCTGACACAGCTATGGGAGAGCCTTGAGAAGGACGGTAAGAAGATTAAATGGACAGGGCCGAAGTGGAAGAAGGGCCATACAATAAATGTTTTGTTTCGTGAATATGTGATTTTATTGCACGAGCTCACAGACATGAGAACACAGCTCGCAACCGCTGCCTGAGCTGTGAACGAAAATTTGGCCGAGCGGCCATTACAACATGGCACCGGCAAAGCAGCAAGCGCACCGAAGGCCAAGCTGACGTCACGGCGCCCAGCTCTGCCCATCCCGAGCCCACCTTCCGTCAAGGCACTGCCCATGGTTCCGCCCACCTGGAACCACCCTCCCGCAACAGCGCCATCCGCTGTGATCACGTCACCGCCCACGTACATCAGCCAGGGCCACCCGGAGAACGTACAGGAGAACAACCAACACGAAAGCAAAACTGAACCTAGACCCAGCAACAAAGCCACTAACAACATGAATGTAGCAAGAACCAATGAAACAACAAGCAACCGTCCAATTACAAGAAACAATGAAAGCGCAATGAACACGAATGAGACCACAAGCATACATACGAGGACAACGACAAGAATTGATACAGATGGAACCAATACAAATAACGAATTGGAATTCATAACTGCTTATCCGATAGAGGTTCAGAAGTTTGTCACTGGGCCACAAGGACAAGCACAGACTACCATAACAACAAGATCAAGAACCCGCTCAGAGATGAATGAGCTTAAGAAAGAAACGGGAATACGAAGCAAAAAAACACCAATAGCTTGGTTGGGAAGGCTGGTGGCAGAGGCCGGTAACGAAACTGTGGATCGAGAAGAAGCTTTACAATTAGTAAGAAGTGCAGCTTGAAGTCGTGCCAAGGTAGTTGACCCCATACCGGTACTGGCAAACTACTACTGGCCGATCCCAGTTCCAGCCCTTGCTGTGAAGGCATTACAGAGGAAGGTCCATGCATGGTATGAGGGGGCTGCGAATCGAGCAAATGCAACGACACTGGTTCATGCTGTCATTGGGACATCATATGCTCTATGTGTTGAAGTAAAGTTTTGATTGAGTGCTGCCAATGCAGAAACAGAGTGAGAGGGAAAGCTGGTACTGACAGGCGCAAGACAGGCTCCTGGAATTTTCCATTGGACTCACCCAGCCTGTGTCCCCTGGGCGACCCCAAGAGCTGTCAGTCAGGCTGACCTACTTTTCAGCCCTGCGCCTGCGTGGTAACAGCAGAGAGTTCAGGCTCACACATGCTCAGTCAGCTAAGAGCATGATGTCATTTGGCTAGAAAGTTCTTTGAGGGACACATTCTAATTGGCCACCAAATTGTTATATAAGGTTAAGGAGCCCCTCCCTCGGGG
>NW_017729024.1:49216981-49220091 GCF_001723915.1 Gavialis gangeticus | reverse complement strand
GAGATCGCGTTTGCTGGAGACAGAGGCTGGTATTCCTTCGGCTCTTGGACTGTTTGGCTTGATTCCGACCCGACTATCGACCCCGGCTTCGCTTTCTGACTACGATTCATCTCATCCTCGTACCATACTCCGGCTTCTGACCTCGGCTATCCTCACGACAGGCACTACACTTCGTTCCTCTCAACGAGTTACAGTTCTATTACTGTTCCTTTTGTGAGTTCACCCGTTATGAGCTGCTGACCAGCCCTGAGACTTAACCAACAGGCAGCCGCACCTATCCCGGGCTTCGGCACTAGGGGTAGAATGCAAGGGCCTGTTGGGGAACCTCGTGGGCCAACAGACCCCCTTGTTGGTTGTTCGTTCATCTGTTCTTCACTGTAACTGAAGAATCACTGTGCCTGCGCCTAAAAAGCGTATGTCAAATAAACCTACCTTGTTTAAGAAACCGTGCCGAGAGGCTCAGTACTCCATCGCCAAGAATCCCGCCTGTTTTCGTAGTCAATAGCCACCCCGGCCCACCGTGACACTGGGGCTTGGTTCATCCCCCCGGGACACTATGGAACCCCATGCATCGAGCATTGAATCTTACACCAGCTCAGGTACAAGGAGCATGGCCGCACCGGTATGCAATGACACCTGGGGACATACCTTGCCTCGCTGAGGCTATAGAAGCGGCCACGGAGATCTACGGCGGCAGTCAAAGCATTACTGCCCAACTACTATTAAGCTCATCCATCAACAGTCCTGTAATGCACACCTTAGGGCTATTGGACCAGCTGCAAGGGGCAATGAAAGCTAAGCCTCCAAAAAGCATGTACCCCATCTCAGACAGAGAATGCGAAACGAAGTATGCATACCCTGTTGAAAGTTCTGCCACCCACTCTCGGTGGGCCGACCAGAGAGCGTATCACCAGGCGTATCAATGAAAACCAACTCAGACCCTGCCACCGGCCGCAAAGAAATATCACCCACGTAATTCACCACCACCGCAACAAAAGAACCGAACGAGTTATTCACCCCCCCAGAGAACACCACTGGAGAGAGCTATGTTTGGGTTTCTCTTGGAGAATTCTGGCCTCTCGAAAGAAAAACTGCGACTTTTAGGGGATGAAGGACAACGAGCTCTCACGAAAACCTTAGGTTTTAACGAAAGAAGCAAATCAAAAAACGAGTAACGGCCGTCGGCACCACTGAGGTGACCGGCGGCACAGCATCCTCTAAGCGTAACGAACTACAACAACACGGAACGAAACAAACCGAATCTGAACGTGACAAATCAACACGAACCGAACACAAACGAACCGAATCGACAACTGCACAAACCAAATCAAATCAAAGCGTGCGTAAACAAAACAAATCGAAGCGAAGCAACTTGGAACCAATCGAACTTCAAATAGAACTCAAGCGAGATGATCTAGAACCAAACGAGCTGAACTGAAACCCAAAACAAGACGAACAAAACAGACTGAAACGGAACCAAGCGAAGCGAAGCAGAAATGAAATCTGAAGTAACCAAAACTGTTTTATCTGAAGGAGCGCAAGAGGGAGTTGAAGATAAACGAGCGTACTGGGTGAATTCAAATACTAATGTTGCTGTCACAATCAACAACGTGAAGCTCTTTGATGATAACCCGCATCCATATGCGACGATTAACGTTCAAGACCCTGACGAGGTGAATAAGATAACCCCTACGAAGTTCCCACTGGACACAGGGGCACAAGTCAATGTAATTAAAACATCAATCCCTCACGTAAAAACTAACCGAATAATGATGGTACAAGGTCTAAATACCACTATGGGAACAGCCCGCGTGAAGTTCGTAGTGGAGGGTTAGCGGAAGAAATTAAATGCAGTGCTAGGGGGCATCAACATCTTGGGAGTACCGGGAATAAGAGCTCTGAATTTGAAGCAACAGGTGCTAGAAGCATTACCAATTAGTATCATCTCGTACAACGACCGGCACAAGCCAGAATTAAAGACCATCTCTTCATGGCGTTACACTCCTATCCCCACGAAGGCTCACCTTCGCGAGCCTTTGATTACACTGCTAAAGCGATTGAAGGACCAAAGATCAATTACTCCAGTCCACGCAAATACAAGACTGTCACCGGGATGCGGCATCGCAAAACCTGGTAAGCCAAATGAAGTTAGACTGGTAGTAGACTACAGAGAAGTAAACAAACGCTGTACCATTTTATCACAAGCAACGCCGTGTATACTACTGCAAAGCCTACGTGAGATGGCGGAGTACCAAGCTAACCAATGGTCGGGTACAACGCTGGATCTAAAGGATATGTTTTTTTCCATCCCAATTAACGACGACGAAGGAGTATTAAACATGTGCGTAGCTGGCAAGATGTACAAGTGGAATGTATGCCCCCAGGGGTACTGCAACGCCCCAGCATTGGCCACTAGCGCCATAAACAACAGTCTCAGACAATTCTACCAAGGTAACCCAGACAGCCGAAACATTAGAATATGGAGTTACATCGATGATGTAGCCATTATGGGCTGGACAAAAGACATAGTCCAAAAAATCACTCAAAACCTCATAAAACACCTGACTGAAGACGGACGGGTAGTAAATTTACAAAAGTCAAAACTAGAACCAACGTCTAACATCGAGTTTTTGGGGACGGCGTTCAAAGGAAACAAACGACACGGAACATCTCACGAAAAACTGGACATTACCATCATGAGAAATAAAACCCTGACGACAAAAACCGACTTCCAATCCCTTTTAGGGAAATTAAATTGGTTCAGGCATTACATAATGCCAGAGCATCTACCAGTTCTGTCAAGAATCTAGCATCAAATCAGGGAGAAGACTAGGCAAAAAACTCCGTGGACATCTAAAGATGGCAAGCAGTCAGGTGGTGGCCCTAGATTTTAGGAGGGCGAACTTCAACGAGCTAAGGAGGATAGTTGGAGAAGCGCTGAAGACTCAGAGGGGAGGGGAGCCGGGTGTCCAAGGGGAGTGGTCGCTCCTTAAGGAGACGATCCTCCAAGCCCAGAGGAAGGTAATCCCCAGGAGGGTCAAAGGGGGCAGGAGAGCATATAAGCCTCCATGGCTCACTAAAAACATCCGGGAATGTCTCCTTGCCAAAAA
>NW_017729024.1:49211979-49216677 GCF_001723915.1 Gavialis gangeticus | reverse complement strand
AGGAACAACGGTCACAAGCTGGCGGAGGGAAGGTTTAAGTTGGACATCAGGAGGCGCTACTTCACGGTCAGGGCGGCTAGGGTCTGGAACCAGCTTCCAAGTGAGGTGGTGCAGGCTCCCACCCTGGGGGTTTTTAAGAGGAGGTTGGATGACCACCTGACTGGGGTCGTTTGACCCCAGTGCTCTGTCCTGCCATGGCAGGGGGTCGGATTAGATGATCTGCTCAGGTCCCTTCCGACCCTAGAAACTATGAAACTGTAAAGATACGAAAGCACTGAATAAACTACTAGTTACCGTGGAGAACACCTCCCTAAGCGCCACTGACTTTGCCACACCGCTGGTCGTAACAGTTGGCTTCTCCGAAGAACACCTCTTTGCCACCATGAGGGATTCCGAGGGGAGCCTCGTATACGTCGCACACCGTACAATCCAGTTGGCACAGCATCGTTATGGCGCGGTGGGAAAGGTTCTCCTAGCTGCTCAACTGACTGAGTCATTAGCTGTCAGACATGGAAAATTGAAGGCGGTAGGGGCAACCCTGCTTCCCCAGTTAATTCACATTCGACCAGACCCATGCTTCCAGGGTGAACCATCCACCTGGACTGCCCTGGTGCTAAACCACGAGTACCAGTGGCACAACTGGAAGCATGAGCACATACCGCCTCCAGAAGCCGTTACCAAGAATACAAAGATCATTTTATACGGAACAGAGCCCGTGTGGATGGCTTCAGATGGCACCACGTGTGATGGAGGAAAATACGGGTACTATTGCAAACCATGTCAAGAATATATCTACCCAGGAAGTAAATCCTCCCAAAGAAACGAGTTATTGCGGTTTAAAGAACTCATGCTACACTGCTTAATGTATCATAATGGAACTCTCCCAGTTCCGGTGACGGCAATAGACTCCCAATATATATATATAAAATCGTCACAGGTACAGCCTCACCAACTGAAAACATTGAAGTATGGGAGAAAATGTATAGCCTGCTATCCGAATTCATAACACTACCATTAGTTAAGCGTACACGATCACATAGAGCCGACACTAACCCAGTGCACCACATCATAGGCAAATTATTAGAGGGACCAAACAGCACTGAATACATGCTCCTTATCCAGAATACCAATGAAAGTGTATGTGTAGACCCATACCTGGCCTGGTTACATGAAAATTGGGGCCATCCAGGTTCCTGAGTCTGTCATAAGAGGTGGAATCAAGAAGTAAAGGATAAACAAGAATACGGCAGCCAAAAGGATTGGAAAAGAATAACCCAGGCATGCAAGGCCTGTGCTAAAGAAAAATGCCATCCCAAAGGAAACAGAAAAGGTGTCCTCAACAAGGGCAGATTTGAACCCGGAAAGACCTGGCAAATCGACTTCCTAGGACCCTTGCCTGGGACTGCTGTCCCAAACAAAGGACTAATCGTAGTAGATCTAGGAACCCGTCAAGTTACAGTAGTTCCTTTGCAAAAGACCCATGCCACAGCCGTAATAACAGCCTTGACGAGTATATTTGCAGTCTGGCAAACACCAAAAACTATCCAGTCAGATGGAGGCCCACCGTTTACATCTACGGCCATAGAGTGATTCACCGCATTACATAACATCAACTGGCACCATCATATACCATACCATCCCGTCAAATGGGGTAGCAGAGAGAGCGGTCAGGCTGTACAAAGAAGCTTTACGAATGAAAGGGAATGGATCATACAAGGGATGGACCAAGTACAACCACAAAGTACTTACCAACCTCAATGCTGGAAAAGAACTCTGGGTTGCAAAAGAACCAGCGCCTAATGACTCGTGGAAAGCTAAATTTCAACCACCGGAGCTCATATGGGTCACATTCCCGGACGCTAAGAATAGACACCCAAAAGTCCTGAAAGGGGTGACACAAACAGCAGAACAATACCCTAATACTTACCTTGTTGAGCTCGAGGGCAGCGGACAGAACGTACTGACTCATCACAATTGGCTAGCCAGACGAACTATCAAAGACATAGCAAAAACAGGCTCATGTTGTAACGTGTATATATTTGTATATTAGTTCCTGTTCTGTCCCACTTTGTTTTATCCTTCAGCATAGAACAGCGATTACCGTGAGACGCGTTAGGAAAGAGAGTGACCTGACCACACCCTATCTGGACTAAAGTATTGGGAAACACCTACAAACCCAATGACGAAAGACCACCAACCTACCATTACGTGATGGTAGCAAAACCCAAAGCCGTCAAACTGATTCTAATCTTGTGCATAGGTTGTACTTATGTTGTGGACCCATCTACCGATCCGGTCACCGAACTTCGTGAACATCCATCGAACTCAGTTCTCCACCTCCTATCATTCTGGGCCAACGCTACCGGGGATGAGGGGACTGGTGATGGGATAACCGCTTGCCTTAAGATTCCCATATCAGTGGAGGATCTGGTCATTTCTAGTTGTTATAATTGTGGTGTGTACATTAGTTTGTTGCGTATTCCAATGTGTACGGAAGCAATTATCGAATTTATCTGTTTTAGTATATACAAGGTTACCGACATATGTAAAGGTCGAAGATGAGGATGAAGTCAAAAGCGATTGTTGAACTTCAATACTCCTGTATTGACAGCACGGGGGCTTGTCAAAGAAAATTTTCTGTTGGTGCTGCCAATACAAGGAGTTAAGTCTGACATGCGCAGACAGCCTGAGTGGAAAATTCCATAGTGCAGTCAGAGCTTGCCCCCTGCTCGACCCTTGGGCCTGTCAATCATGTGTGACCTAGTTTTCAGCTTAAGCATGTTCAGTCACATAAAAGAGCCTTACCAGATGCATACTCAGTACAGCAATAGCATGAGGTAATTTGACCAGAAATTTCCATTGAGAAAGCATTTTGATTGGCTATTAAATTGGTATAAAAGACTGGTGAGCCCCCCCTCAAAGAAGAGACCCGCTTGACTGAGAACAGAGGCTGTTTATCAGGGGCTGTTCCTCAGTAAGGCTTCTCGGCCTATTGGTCTCCTCCCGCACGGATTGTCGCTTCGTCTTCGACCTTGTTTCGTTCTTATCATACTGATCTTCTGGCTTTCAACTAACATTGGCACTGATTACTGACCACGACTCGGATCATCCCTACTTGCCTCAATTGCATATCCGCTTCTCCACATCTTGACTTCTGACCTCGGCTTTGTCTTTTGACCACCCGCTGTCCATCACTGGACTGGCATCATGATACCGTTCATCATTTCTAAGAGTTACAGTTTTGTTCGTTTGTACTCCACTTATGAGCTGTTGACCAGCCCTGGGACTAGCTAGTGGGCAGCTGCACCTATCCCTCAGGGGTAGAAAGCAAGGGCTCACTAGTGAACCCCGTGGGCCAACAGACCCCTTTGTTGTTTATCATTCAACTGTAACTGAAGAAAGCATCAGCACCTACGCCTCACAAGCGTAAGTCAATAAATCCATTTTTGTTTGAAACCATACGAGTCTCGTGACTCAGAACTCCTCGCCGATAATCCCACCTGTCTCGTATCCAAGCCACCGCCAGGCCCACCATGACCTTGGGGCCTTTATTCCCCGACAGGAAGAGCATCTGTTTGCCACAGCCAAAAATTCCAAAGACAATTTGGTCTATATTGCTCATTGGACGATTCAGGCCGCTCAGCATCGATACGGCACTGTAGGAAAGGTCCTCCTAGCTGCGCAGTTGGTCGAACCTCTAGGAATCGGAAAGGGAAAACTGAGCGATAGGTGCAACCTTGTTGCCAGGCCTACTACATGACCGACCGGACCCCAACTTTCAGGGAGAGCCTGCAACATGGAGCACGCTGGTCCTCAATCACCTTTACCACTGGCACAGCTGGAAGCATGAAGATCTGCCACCTGCCCAAGCTGCTACTGATACCTCGAACATCGTCCTCTATGGTACTACCGCACCGGCATGGATGGCATCTGATGGCACTACTCACAATAATGGAGGTTACGGATTCTATTGTAAACCATGCCACGACACTAAACTCTACTCTGGATGCAGCTCAGCCCAAAAGAACGAGCTCCTCGGATTCAAAGAATTGGTGTGCCATTGCCTTCAGAACCACGACGGAACTCTCCCCGTCCCCATCATGGCAATTGACTCACAGTACATATACAAAATCATCATGGGCGTAGCCTCTGCAACAGAGCATACAGACATCTGGCAGGAAATTTACGACTTGTTATCTACCTTCACCGCGCGCTAGTCAAACATACTAAGTCGCACAGGCCGGACACCGACCCAGTCCATGATGTCATTGACAAATTCCTGGAAGATCAACTTCGCACCGACTGTGTTTTTTCCACCGAAGATATAGATCCCGAAGTATGTGTAGACCCTTATCTGTCTTGGCTTCATGAAAATTGGGGCCACCCGGGTCCCCGAGCCGGTCACTTATGATGGCGCCAAAAATCAAAGGACAAACCAAAGTACGGATCACGCGCAGATTGGGAAAGAGTAACACAGGCCTGCGAAGCTTGTGCCAAAGAGAAGTGTCATCCCACAAGTAGCCTCCAAGGCGCGTTAGACCCGAAAATCTTCAGTCCTGGGAAAACCTGGCAAGTAGACCTGCTAGGTCCATTACCCGGAGCAACACCGCCGAACAAAGGGCTAATTGTTGTCGACCTTGGCACTCGCCAGCTTACCGTAATACCTTTGAGAAAGACGCATGCTCCCGCTAGTCCCAG
>NW_017729024.1:49197411-49206979 GCF_001723915.1 Gavialis gangeticus | reverse complement strand
CTCGCCAGCTTACCGTAATACCTTTGAGAAAGACGCATGCTCCCGCAATAATAACCACATTATCAAGTGTATTCACTGTATGTCAGGTCCCAAACGCGATCCAGTCTGACGGTGGACCACCTTTCACCTCTGTAACTGTGGACAAGTTTGCCAGACTCCATAACATCAAGTGGCATCACCATCTTCCATATCATCCACAGTCCAACGGAGCTGTGGAAAGGGCAGTCGGATCGTATAAAGAAGCCCTCCATCTAAAAGGGAACGGATCTTACAAAAATTGGATGAAGTCGAACCACAAGGTACTAATGGCCCTGAACTCGGGGAAGGAACTTTGGTACAAAAGGGATGTTGCACCTATCATACCGTGGAAACCGAAATTCCAACCAGCTGAACTTGTCTGGGTCACTCTACCTGATCCAAAGAATCGTCATCCGAAAGTGATAAAGGGAATAATCCAAGCAGCCGAACACTATCCCAACATGTATCTGGCAACCTTACAGGATAGTGGACAAAACATCCTCGTCCATCACAACTGGTTAGCTAGACGAGCCACATTGACCAACAATGCTTCAGTTCTCAATAGGCACTTAGAGTAAATATTATGATAATTATATTGCAGTGCCCATTCTGTCCTGTTTGTTTGTTTTTCAGCTATAATCATGTCACCTCGGATCGAGGTGGCGACCTCGTTGATCCTAGTAAGCTTGCTGATCGTCATCACTACGGGATGCACCATCTATGAAAATACAACCAAGGGACTACAAGCCAATTGGTGAGACCTCGCTCGTCAACACGTGACTGGATCAGGACGGTCGTTGACTGCAAAGCAGAGGAACTATGCTTATACACGTGCTACTGTTTAGTTTAATAATGCTGTGCTTTCTAACTAATATCACCTGTTTGTACTTTATGTTTCAATCTTTAAAACGAAAGTTACAAAGTTTATCTGTTCTTGTATATACATGTTTACCCACGCATGTTGATTTACGAGACGAAGACGAATGTTAAATTGTTAGGTGTTAACACTTGTGTTAGCACCAAGGGGGCATGTCAGAACCAAATTTGAATGAGGTGCTGGATAACACAGTGTTAAGCACAAACATGCACAGACAAGTCAGTGGACAATCCCCAGAGGGCTAGTGAGCATGCCCAGCACATGCCCCATACTTGACCCCACACTTGTCCATCATGAAAATTCCATGAGGTGATCTGAATTGGCACTACGCGCATGCCTAGACATGCACCAGAATGGACTAGAACTTTCCAAAAGGGGAGCTATCTGATTGGCCACTCGAATCATATTTAAGGCCAGTGAGTTTCCGCCCACAGTGGAGACCAGACCAGACCTGAGCGGAGATTGCCGCAGCAGAGACCACCTCAGGAGCCACTTAGAACCCTGGTTCACTTAGGCCCAGGGCCCCGCCTGTCTCCCCGCCACCGTCGTATCCCAGCGTACCCCTTCCTTAAATGCTCGTCTTCGTTCTCGAATGCTTACTCGTTCTGACCACTTGTTGATGTTCTGACTACTCGATCCGATCACTCGTTTCACGTTCCAGTTAACTCGTTCCACGTTTTCGACCACTCGCTTCACGTCTTCGATTACCTCTTCATGTCACCGTTACCGATCGGCCTCGTTCATCGTTCTGTGTTTCCCGTTCTCGATTGATTGTAACCAAGCTGAACTAACCTATGCTGCAATATCATCAGTAGCGTAAGACAACAATAAAAAGTTACCTTTCGAAACCGCACGCGTCCCGCCCACTCTGACTCCTCGCCGCTAATCCCACCTGTTCGATCTGCACTCGGCCCCACCGTGACACCAGGGCTCTCGGCTCTGACAGTCACAAATAATATTTATCTCATTCTTCAGAATACTACCCGTTGAATTATCTTTCAGAAATGAAAAAAAAAGCTGTTTTTTTCTTGGTTATGTACCAGTGCAGGAATAATGTGCCTGCAATGATAATAATAATAATATGCCTCTAATGATAATCTGTCTCTAATGGCAGATAATATAATCTACATAATCTACTGATAATCTGCCTCTAATGAAAATCAAAGTCGTGCAATGATAATCTGCCTCTATTACTAATAACAGTAATGATAAACTAATGATAATCTGCCTCTAATGAAAATCAAAGTCGTGCAAGGATAATCTGCCTCTATTACTAATAACAGTAATGATAAACTAATGATAATCTGCCTCTAATGATGATCTGCCTCTAATGATAATTTGCCTCTTATGTCAGATAATCTAATCTAATCTAATCTAATCTAATCTAATCTAATTTAATTATTGAATCTAATGGCAATCTAATGATCATCTGCCTCTAATGATAATAATAATGCTTTGGGGAAGCGTTCTATTGAACACTTCCAGGCCTGACTCTCTCCTCTGCCTTCCTACTTTAGGTGAGTGCCTTCCTTCCTAGGGTGCCTGCCCCAAACTATGAGGTCCCCTGCCAGCTCAGTATCTGCATCTGGAGGCGGGGGGTTCTCTGCCGAAATTCCTAATAATCATTAGAAATAATCCATAGAATGAGTAGAAAAAATCAGAACAATCAGTAGAAACAGTTTATCAGAAATGTCTGTGACGTATGCAATGTGTCACACTTCCAGGCCTGCATGCTGCCTTCCTCCCCTGGGTGTCTGCCTTCCTTGGGTGCCTGACCCAAACTATGGGGTACCGTGCCTGCTCATTGTCTGGGTCAAGGGGTGGGTGCCCTGCAGTATCTATATATACAAAGGGCTTAGACTGGCTGTCTATGAGTCTGCCTGTCTGTAACACTCTTTAAATGCGAATAGCTTGAAAACTGTAAGAGAGAGAACATTTGTGTCTACAGAAAAATTTATTTGCTAAACTCAGCATTTGTTTAGTGACCATGTCAGGATGATCCCAACTTCCAGAACTGGGAAAAAGTCAGGAGCCAGGGTTGTTTCTATTGAGCTCCTCCCAGGAGGGCACCAGGAGCCTAGTGTGGCAAGGAGGACAGAGGGAGGGACCAGCTGAGGAAAAGCAGAAGCTGGGCCCCTGGCTACTGTGAGAAGACAATTAGATGCATAATGCCATAAAGAAAGTTGTGTTTTTCCATTATTGTCACAAAACCTTCGACTGTTTAACTATGGAACTTGAAACTCTTGCAGAGAGAAAACACAGTCAAAAAAAAGAACATCAGCAACTTTGGAGAATGAGACAGACTCTAAAACAATCTGCTGAAAGAAGACAATTAGCTGCAAGTAAAAAAAGACACACACAAAACAATGAATCTCAGGACCAAGCTCCACAAAGAAGGCGATCAGACTTGAGGTAACATCAAGAGAGCCATGCAATTGAGTCCCAAGAGGAGGCTACTGTGAGAAGACAGTTAGATGCACAACACCATCAAGAACACCCTGCAAATGAATCACAAGAGGAGGCCGCTGTGACAAGACAATTCAATACACAACGTAATCAAGAATGTTGTGCAAATGAGGCCCAAGAAAATGCCATTGTGAGAAGACAACAGATGCTAGACAACATCAAGCCGGGTAAATGAGTCCCTAGAAGATGCTACAGTGAGAAGACAGTTGGACTCAGTTTGATCTGCAAGAACACAACCAAGACGATTCCAAATAAGAGACTGCCCTTAGTTAAGAGAATCAGAAGTTGAAAGGCATTACTTTGGCAGAATGGATGTCGTTTGCCAATTTTGTCATTCTTTAAACTTCACAGCTGAGCAGTGATCAGATAGAAAGTTTTAAAATTAGTCACAATGGAAAAGTGAAGTTGCCTAAGCACCATGAATTTCCCCCATTATTTAAAGATGACATGAGCAACCCACAGCATATGTATTAAGAAAACTTCAACAACAACATTTGGTCATTTAATTGTTCTTTAAGTTTTGTATCTTTGGGAGAAAAAATTGTAACTGTTCCAGGACAGAGGCTATATTGCTTTCATGTCCACGGACAATTTTATCACCCAACACCTCATTTACAAACTAGAGAAGAAGACGCAAGATCCTAATTTAAAGTCAATTTTATATTTTGGATCCAAATGAAGCAGTTGAAGAGCGGTTAAATCATCCCCAAAATCAACAATGCGATCCTGATTTAATGCAAGAACTGGACACTTTATTGAGAAACATCAACCCGTTTTCAAACTCTTAAAACATGTTAGGTTAAGTTGTAAAGAAAGAAGAGCAAAGAGCAATTAACAAAAATTGTTCAACTGCAAATGTTAGTACAGTAAAAGTTCTATTATCTGGCATACCCCAGGAATGGGGGACGCCAAATAACAAACTATGCGGCTTAAACAAGTGGCCCCAGCCACCGCTTCTCACTGCGTCTGGGGCGTCCCTCCCACAGCATCATCAGGGAGGTGGGTTCTGCACAGCCCCACACAGCCTGGTACACCCTGGGGCCGTGGGGGCTCAGCAGTGCAGTCTGCTTTGCCCTGAGCAATGGGGGCTCAGAGAAACCGCACTTCTGGTGTCACTTTATCTCACAAGCTGGCATGCCGGTTAGTGGAGCGTGCCGGCTTGCAAGATGCCGAATAACAGAACTTTTACTGTCTCGTGTTCCATCACGATTGTGAATCTGAAAGAAGATATAATTTGCCAAACAGTGATGAAATTGCAGTGATTTTCCAGAATGATGATGGGGAACCACCTTTCCAGAGGGATATAAGAATGTATTTGAGATCACAAGTCTTGAAAATATAAGTATTTTGAATGCTAATTTAGATCCTATGACGTATGTACTGTTTTATCCATATGGTGAACCAGGTGGAATTCAGCTTTGCAACTTCCTGGATATGAGAATTCAACATGGAAAAAAGCGTCCATGTTACAATCTAAAGTCACTCAAATAGCAGTTCACTGAAATGATTTTAATCCAATTTTGCATGGAGGAAAATTGACTCAACAGTGCATTGTAGACTCACATTTACAAGTTTGAAGCAAACAATTTACATTACATTAGACAATAACCAGGAAAACTTAAGAGTGGCATAATTCAGTGGTCTGATGGATTTTTTAATGGAAACTGCTGAAATCTCCGGTACACAAGTAGGAAAACCTGTCATTTTACTGTCATCATTCCAAGGAGGGGAAAGAAATATGAAAGAAGAATATCACGATGCCATGGCAATAGTGAGCAAATATGGACACCTGGATCTGTTTATTACATTCACAGCAAATCCAAAATGGACTGCAGTTCATGAACATTTGTTTACTAGACAAAATCCTGCAGACAGACCAGATTTAGTGGCATGAGTATTCAAATTAAATTGGAATCTTTATTTGATGCTGTCATAAAACATAAAATATTTGGTTCAGTAATCACCTATGCGTATACAATTGAGTTTCAAATAAGAGGACTTCCGCATGTGCACATGCTATTTATACTGGAAAACAAGCTTGACACACAAGCAGCCATCGATCGCATGGTTAGCACCAAAATTCCAAATCCAGATTCAGATCTAATTTTATGATAGTGAAAAAATACATGATACATGGACTCTGTGGTACTTTCAACAGTAATTCACCATGCATGAGTGAGGGAAAGTGTACCAAAGATTTTCCCAAACATTTCAACAAGAAACAATATCCTTTATATAAAAGAAGCCAAACACATACAATCCAAGTATGCAACCACAGAAGACTTTTGTTAAAATACATAGCTCATATCAATGCTGAAGTATGCACATCAATAAAATCCATCAAATATATCTTTAAACACAAAGGATATAACTATGCTTTTACAAAGGATATAACTATGCCAATATTAAAATAGTAAATAATCAACATCTACAACATGACAAGATAGCCAAATACCTCTGTGTAAGGTATATGACACCACCAGAAGCTATGTGGAGACTGCTGGATGTCAGAATCCCTACTCAGAATATGGCCAGGCCAGGCAAGCCTCTGGCAGGGCCCATTGACCAGGTCAAAAGTCTCTGAGCAGGTGGAAAATTACCAGCTACAGCTAGGTGGAAAATTACCAGCTATAGTTACACAGCAAGAAAGAAAAGCCCGCCAAAACCCACAGCAACACAAAATATAGCAAGCATGCACACTTGCAATGACTGGATAAAGTTACCGCCAGAACTTTTATAAAAGGTGCAACGCTCCTAGCGCTCGTCGGAGGAACCACACGACCGAACCTCAAGCAACAAAGAGCGACTGGACTGATCACCCAAGAGCTGCCTCCCCCAAGGTGAATCCCTGAGCAACCTTCAGGCCTGATGAACGGAGTAATCTTTATTTCTCCAGCAACAAAGATGGAACTGGTGAGCTGCCGTGCCATTTTCGTAAACAGTTTAGTGTTAGTTTTACCTTATAAGGACTTTTACAGTTTAGTTTAGTTTGTTAGGTACACTACCCTATGCCGCCTACCCAGTCTGGGACTTACCGGTGGTCAGCCACACCAAGCCCTCGGGCTTGAAAGCAAGGAATCACCGCGAACCCCGTGACCCGACGACCCCTTTGTATTCTACACCTATCCACACAAATAAAATTTTCCATCATATTGTTATCCTGTCTCTGTGTCCTGCGTGCTTCCCTTCCCCATTGGCATTCGCGAACTTGAAAAATCTGACACTGGAAAACCGTATGCACAAAAGATCTCATGCAATCATTAGATTAGCAGTTCATTTGCCACCGCAACAGTCAATATATTTTCAACCAGGACATGAACACGAGGCCATCAATCACACAGACATTTTAAAAATGACTTTAAATGCTTGGTTTACATTAAATCAAAATTGCCCCAAAGCACGATGGTATTTACGTAGCGAAATTCCATATTGTGGCCTGGTTAGGGGCTAGAGGCAGAGTCAGCGCAGAGTTGGGGAACTGACTGACAACCGCTCAGATGAGGGTTGCGGTAAAGACCCAAAAGCCTGTGCCAGGGCCACTCAAGGAATGTAGAGTCCCCCTATAGGGTTGCTAAAAGGAGCAGGGCTGGGTGTACGAGGCCTAAGGTGGGTGGTATGAGAGAGGTCTGGTGAGAGCAGGCGGAATGCAAGAGGCCCCAGCGAGAGGTAGGGCAGAGCACGCGTGGCCCAGAACACAGCAGTGCGTAAGAGGCTGAACTATGTGCGGGCACAGAGTTTGACCAGGCATGTATCACCCTTTAACAGTGGGCACTTGAAGGGCAGCCTCCCACCTGATTAACACCTTAATTATATTACAATAAGGTGTAGCAAATAAGCGAGGCAGGCATTTGCCCATAGACAGGGGAAGGGCCGGTATTGGGATCGGGTCTGGGAGCTTGCCTCTGTCCCACATATCATTGTGTATTTCATAAAAGTGTTTGGAGAAGACAAAGAGGCAGAGACAGCATTCTCCCTAGGATGCATTCAGCGAGTCCAAATAATATCGAAAGAATTTAACAGTGATACTACTGCAAATACTGCAAATTGTTCAAAACTGGAGCAACCAGTTTTGAACAATTACATACTGTTACTAATGTCCTCTGTAATACATTTCAAGAAGCAACATGAAGACAAAATTTGCTGGCCAATGATGAAGAACGGGACCAATGTCTGGAGGAAGCAGTTGGAATTCAAATGCCCAGATAGCTGAGGCAAAAGTTTGTATTCATTTGCATATTTTGTAAACCATCTAATGCACAGCAACTATGGGAACAATTTATGGATGTCATGACAGAGGACCACAGCAGACATCATGATAACGAAGTGTCAGTACAAAAAGCATTGCTGGATATACAAGCATCGTTGATGGCTCACGGAATGAATTGTAGTTCTTTTGATCTCCCTGATCCAGGCGTGATTGAACAAAATAATGACACCTTTTACGACATCGATGAAGAATTTGCAGAAGCAGATCAACGAATCAGAAACCTCAATGTGCAACAGAAATATGCCTTCGATCAAACTGTTAATACTATAAATGGAGACAATGCAAATTACTGCTTTTATTTGGATGGACCCGGAGGATCTGGGAGGACTTACCTATATAACATCTTAATGTGTTATATTAGAGGAATTGGGAAAATTGTTCTTTTTGCAACAACAAGAATAGCTGCTCTTCTTTTAAAAGGAGGAAGAACAATACACAGTGGTTTCAAATGACTGATCCCAATAATTGAAACATCTACTTCAAATATAATTTTACATTCAATTGAAGCTGACACACTGAAAAATGCCACATTAATAATTGATGAAGCCACTATGATGCACAATCATGCACTTAGATGCATTGATTTATTGTTGAAAGAAATTATGCAAAACGATATGCCATTTGGAGGAAAAATAATTTTATTAGGTGGAGACTTCATACAAACATTACCAGTGGCAGTAAGATGTACAAGAATGGAGTCAACTGAGGCTGTTAGAGATGGATCATCAGCTCATTCAGACAGAATATTCAGACACCTGAATAGATATGTGCAATATGATCAAAGGTGCAAGAGTTCTAGAACTGATGAACTTGTCACCTTGATGACATCATTGACTCACTTTTGATAGTGAGGCATGTGCAATGGTCTCCATGGCCCAATAGAGTGCCGTGTGCAACACACAAGTGTTGGATGAAGACTCTTGGGTACTGTGTGCACGCCACAATGATTGACGGGGAGAGATGACTGACAGGTGGGATGATTGAAGGACAATTTATAAGGGAATCCTGAGAGGATTGAGAGAGAGAGAGGGAGAGGATATGTGTGGAGTGTGGGTGCACAAGTGTACAGGCACATGCATGTGATGTGGAAGTGAAGTGAATGGTGAGAGTGAGGATAGTAATTGTGGGAGAGTGTGGAGTTTGTGGATGTTAGGTCATTTGGTCATGGGTAAAGAATCTGTAAACTCAGTCAGAATCCCTGTCACCGCTGGGACTGAGATTCATAGGGTGGGCCTGTTAATACACTATACTGTCCTCTGGCAGGTTCTATATAAGTGTTATACTTCTGGTCACAGTTAAATGCCGGTGTTGTCTATGATTATATA
Organism: Gavialis gangeticus; assembly: GCF_001723915.1. NCBI lineage: Eukaryota > Metazoa > Chordata > Crocodylia > Gavialidae > Gavialis > Gavialis gangeticus. Next base: position 49,198,026 of record NW_017729024.1, on the reverse strand, counting down.
GGTGTTTGTGGAGCTGTTGTTTGTTAATGTTATGATTACAGTTCCAATACAAATTTCTGTTGAATGTTGATTGATCTCCGTGTATTTAAAAAGGTTGGATGGGGACTGGCCATAATCCAATGTCCAATCTGTAACCCTAAAACCCGTCACCTTTAAAGACTTAGGCGAAAGAACCTAGATTCTGAGAGAGGACTAACAACCCTCTGGCCCCCTGCTGTTATATGATAGGGTCTTGGTATTAACGCATTGCGGCCGGCCTTTCAAGGCATGCATAAAAAGTAATCATTTGTGGTCACATTTCACCAAATCAAATTATCACAAAATATGCAAACTGAAGGACATCAATTCAATGAATGGACTCTCAAAATTGGTGAAGGAACAGTGTTGAATGGTTATAGTTTGCCACCAGATGTAACTGAAATACTGGAAGACTTTATTGAGGTGGAGTCCATTGTCAAAGCAGTTTATGAGGAACATATTGAAGTAGAAAACTTGGATTCCTTTGAGAAGAAAATTATCATAACTCCTAAGAATAAACACATCATGGCACTGAATAATTAAATTATAACTTTGATGCCTGGTGAAATGAAAAAATACTATAGCACAGATTCAATG
>NW_017729024.1:49191245-49192411 GCF_001723915.1 Gavialis gangeticus | reverse complement strand
TTGAAGTAGAAAACTTGGATTCCTTTGAGAAGAAAATTATCATAACTCCCAAGAATAAACACATCATGGCACTGAATAATTAAATTATAACTTTGATGCCTGGTGAAATGAAAAAATACTATAGCACAGATTCAATGATGACAGATAATTCTGAAAAATCAAGCTACTTATCCTGTTGAATTTTTAAATGCTCTAACACCATCGGGACTGCCACCACATGAATTGCAATCGAACATTGATGCTGTTATGTTAGTCAAAAATATGAATCCAAAAAAGGGACTGTGCAATGGAACCCGACTGGTAATAAGAGGATTACACCAAAATTTCCTAGATGCTGAAATAATTACAGGTACTAATATAGTAGAACGTGTCATCATACCTAGGATTGATTTGGCTCTATCAGACACACAGCTACCTTTCAATCATCTGAGGACGACTGAACATGTAAAGAACAATAAGCAGCTTCCAAATCTTTTAAATATAAAGGGTGAGTTGGGCAATTGGTTTTGCAAAAGGTTTGAAAGACACATTTTATTCTTACATACATGTTATCCAATGGGATACTTTTCCCATTTTGGCAATTACCTTTTCCATTTTCTCTAAAAAGGAAAAAACATAATGACATACTTTTTACATCCATGTTTCCTGTTTCTTAATTTGGCAATACAAAATATACCTACATAATCACTACCAGACGCCTATAGTAAAATAACTGTTTACAAGTGAACTGCCATATATCTTTACATTATCATTTAAATATATGTGGATTACTAATTCACTACTAACTCTTTAGTCCATGTGCTTGTATGATGTTGGAATGTAATCTCATGACATATTATCCCATAATGGTTCAGGCACACATTACTCATTAGAACAGGATTTTGCGGGATCCTCTGCCTGCTCGAGGTCTTGGTCTGGGGGATGGATGCCCCATTATCTAATAATAAGAAAGATTGAGCTCATTTGTATGATCAGTATCTCATAAGGACGATGAGCTCTGCCTTTGGAAATTTGTCCATTAAGCGTGCTCTGCACAGTCAAGCCAATTTTGAAAAAAATATATTTATGCAAATGGGCTTAGGAGCCCCTGTCTGCTGAGCGTCCTGAAAAAGGGTAGGTGACCTTGATCTATAATGATAATGGATAATCGTAGCTGCTACTGTAAA
>NW_017729024.1:49177346-49186245 GCF_001723915.1 Gavialis gangeticus | reverse complement strand
TTGCGGGATCCTCTGCCTGCTCGAGGTCTTGGTCTGGGGGATGGATGCCCCATTATCTAATAATAAGAAAGATTGAGCTCATTTGTATGATCAGTATCTCATAAGGACGATGAGCTCTGCCTTTGGAAATTTGTCCATTAAGCGTGCTCTGCACAGTCAAGCCAATTTTGAAAAAAATATATTTATGCAAATGGGCTTAGGAGCCCCTGTCTGCTGAGCGTCCTGAAAAAGGGTAGGTGACCTTGATCAATAATGATAATGGATAATCGTAGCTGCTACTGTAAAGAGTATTAAAAGTGAGTATTGGATGAATGCATGAGTGATAGAGTGAATATTCAAGCATATACTGTCTGCTGAAGAAGCAGCCTTTAGAACAGGATGATAAGAAGACCAAACAACAAACAACCTACAAGAAGATAGGGTGTTTGTTCTCGCTCCTTATCTCAGGATGTTGTGAAGCAACTCCTCACCATCTGTATGGCTAAGCCATGGCATATGTGGCAAAGTGCGTTTCTCTCAGGCCAGCTCTCGCCGGCCTCCCACTTGCCTCCAGGCACACCACCCACCTGTCTCGCCTGCCATGCCTTGTTGGTAATTAGTTAATTGATGTAATTAAGCAGGGGCTGCCCATTTCTTGCCCCGATGCCAGGGGACGCTATCTGCGGCTCCGTTCCTCCCCTACACTGCAGCTCAAGCCTTGCAGATGGCATCCGGATATTAACAGTCACACCAGCCCCACACTAGACTCCAGAATCCTCCTGGTACGACCCTCCTGTGAACCCTCTGCTCAGGCGGCCTACGTCACCTTCATCCGGGCTGCCAAACTTCTTGTACCTGGCTCCCCTCTCGGGCGGGGTCCCCACTCAAGAATTTCGGCCCTATACAGGCCCTAGCCTCACCTCAAAGGCCAGGTGGGGTTCCAGGCCCACAGGTCTGGGTGCCCCTTGTGGTGGGCCCCTAGGCCTTTTGACCTTCTTGGTCCTGGCCCCAGCATGGGCCAGTCGAGGCAGCACTCTACCTCCGGCCTCACTCCCTATGGGTCCCCCTTCACTAGATGTGGGGAGTTGGGGAACCTCACACCACGACTGGTGCCCCAGGATCTCACAGGGGACTCTCCCCCGCTGGGGCAACAGATTGTGGTGCTACTTCAGCTCTTACATTTGACCCACACTCAGCCTCCCAGCAGTGGAGGACTAACTGGAATCAGACTTGCCTCTCTCGCTCTGGGGCTGAGCCCCTTTCACTCGGCCTCGAGCCCCTTTCACTTGGCCTCTGGCATCTGAAGACTTACCCGGCGCTCCTAACCTTGCTTGGGGCTCCACACCGCCCCCACCTCACTTGGGGCTCCAGATCTCCGCCCCTTACTTTGGGCTACCCCCTCACGCTAGAAGGGAGGAACAGGCTGCAATCGGACCTAGACAGGTTATAGGGGTGGGCGGATGAGAATAGGATGGGATTCAACACTAACAAGTGCAAGGTGCTGTACCTGGGAAGGAAGAACCAGCAGCATACCTACAGGCTGGGGAACTGCCTTCTCGAGAATGCAGAGGCAGAAAAGGATCTTGGAGTCATCATTGATGCCAAGATGAACATGGGCCGACAGTGTGGGGACGTAGTCAGGAAGGCCAACCGCACTTTGTCATGCATCCACAGATGCATCTCGAGCAGGTCCAAGGAGATGATCCTCCTTCTCTATGCGGCACTGGTCAGGCTGCAGCTGGAGTACTGCATCCAGTTTTGGGCACCGCACTTCAGGAGGGATGTGGACAACATGCAGAGGGACCAGAGGAGGGCCACTTACATGATCAGGAGTCAGCAGGGCAGGCCCTATAAGGAGAGGCTACGGGACCTGAACTTGTTCAGCCTCCACAAGAGAAGGCTGAGGGGTGTGTCACAGGGCATTTCAGTGCCCTGCTCCTATAAAGGGGTACAGGCGCCAGGACAACTGCAGTTGGTCAGCTGACCGGAAGGGGGCAGGGCCTGACCTGTATTAATGTAATCCAGGCTGAGGCCAGGGAGTCAGTTCCCCGCTAGCAGCCGAGGAAGAAGGAGTTTTACTGGAGAAGCCTGATGGCCTGAGCAGCTTCTGTTTGAGGATACCAGGTGCAGGAAGCCCTGGTAGGGATTTGAATGATGGTTAGCCAGTTGGCTTAGAGTTTATATTGTAGCCCAGGAGCTCGAGTTTTCTATTTGTAGTTTTATAAGACCGGAAGACCAGGTGAGGCTAACAGGGGTTGGAGGAGACCTCATAGGGGCTCCACAGTAGTGTGGGGACCCCGGTGCCAAAGAGGGCACAACATTCAGGGGTGCACTGACCTCAGCCCTAAGAAGGGGTGCAGAGGATTGGGGGAAGGGTAAGGCTGAGACTGCCTGATCCCCACAGGAACTTTAGACCCGAGGAGGGGATTTTGGGGCCAGGCATGGCTATGGCCACCTGAGCCCCAGTTGTGAGAGAGGGCACTCGCTTTAAGGCCTAAGGAGGGGATTAGGGCCCAGGCATGGCTACGGCCACCTGAGCCCCAATTGTAGCAGGGCCCAGCGCGGGCGCGGTCGCGAAAGCAGGCCCCAGAGCAGGCGCGGTTGCAAGAGCAGGCCCCAGTGAGGGCGTGGTCGTGAGAGCAGGCCCCAGTGCGGGCGTGGTCGCAAGAGCAGGCCCCAGGGTGGGCACAGTCACGAGAGCAGGCCCCAGTGTGGGCAGGCGTGAGGAAAGCCCCGAGTGAGAGTGGGCAGAGGCGAGAAGCCCCAGTGCGGGCCCGATCGCAGGGAAAGCCCCAGTGCGGGCACAGTGGCAGATAAGGCCCCAGTATGCATCCGCAAGGGCGTGGGTCATTGTGAGACAAGCCAGAGAGCCCACGAGGGCGTGGGTCATTGTGAGACAGGCCCAGGGAACCTGTGGGGGGGCAAGCGATTGCAAGACAAGCCGAGGGATGCCTGTGAGGGTGTCGAGGGGAGAACTGACCAGACAACGTCTGATACATCTGTGAGGCTTGGGGCGTGGTACAGGGGTGGTTGGAGCCACACGTAGCCCCTAAGGCTCTAGTGCATGAAGTCATCTAAGACAGAGCACAGACTTGGATACATCAGGAGTACCGTGTCAAAGAGGACAAAAAGGCAGCCTCCCTTAACGCTACTTACATCAAAGACGTGGCAGGCGAGATGGTGAAGGTGCATTGACACCAACTTGGCATGGTAGGGGGCACTAGGAGAGATCACGGCCGCTCCTAGGACTCCACGCCGTGACAGGGTGATCTAGTGGCCATTTACAAACTGGTCAGGGGGGACCAGCAGGCACTGGGGGAGTCCCTGTTCCCCCGAGCACTGCCAGGAGTGACCAGGAATAACAGTCACAAGCTGGCAGAGGGTAGATTCAGACTAGACATCAGGGGGCACTACTTCACGGTCAGGGCGGCTAGGAGCTGGAACCAACTTCCAAGAGAAGTGGTGCTGGCTCCTACCCTGGGGGTCTTTAAGAGGAGGCTAGATGAACATTGCCGGGGCTGTTTGACCCCAGTACTCTTTCCTGCCATGGCAGGGGGTCAGACTTGATGATCTGCTCAGGTCCCTTCTGACCCTACCAACTATGAAACTGGGGCTCCACAACTCCGCCCCCTCACTTGGGGCTCCAGATCTTGGCCCCCTTCACTGAGGCTACCCCCTCACTGGGGTCCTAATTTCCGCCCTCTCACTTGGGGCTCCAGACCACCTCTTTCACTGGGGCCATGGGGGGGGTTGCTCCCTGGTGGGCTCAGGTGGCCGTACCCGTGCCTGGCTCCAACTTTCCCTCTCGGGGTCCCACGTTCCCGCAGGAGTCAGGTGGCCACAGCCGTGCCTGGCCCCAACTACCTCCGATGGTATGCAAACGCATCCGAAGGTGAGGGCTAGGGTTAAGGCGCCCCTACCTGCCTTTCACCGGGGCAATAACTGCCCTGGCATTTCCTGGGGGCAAAGATGCCCTGTTTATATGGGCAGCCCTAGATTCAAAATGGCTGTCCTCATCAGGCACCTGCCGGCTGTTAGCTTCAGGCCCTTAAAGTGCCAGGCACAAACAGTGCTCTGCCACAGCGTATATGACTGAAGGACTACGAGTTTTGATAAAGTCAACTCAGCAGCTGAGCAACTCAGCTCAACAAGAACAAAATGACTGGCTGAGTGGGTTGTCAGAGGCACAATGATCTGCCTGAATTAAGTATAAGAAGACAGTGGAGACCAGGCCCCAATGACGCTGTATGCCATCCACATCACATTGGGAGAACCTGCCAGCATCCCTCCCATAAGATCATCAGGTCCAGAGTCATCGTGACTGGCCATCGTCACTGAACCTGAGCACCAGTGGATTGGCCTCTGTGTGTGCGTGAGTCTGAACAGTTTTAGATAGAGCACTGCTTTTCCCCACTTGATCTATGTGTGTCACTCAACAGAGATTGATTGCTAACCCATGCGTTGGTCTTTTGTCCAATGCTACTTGTTGAAATGTGAATAGAGCATGTTTTCTCTGCTTGGATTTCTACAAAGGTAACTGTGTCACTCGTGTTTACTAATGAAAAAAATATAAGGGTGAATAAAAAATTAAAGGTTAATTCTATAAAAGAGAATGAATGAGCTGCCGCCTTTGTCTTTTGTGTCTACTATCTATCCTCACGTGAAACAGCACAGGTCAAACCCCAGGGAATCCCCAAGCTGAGCAACAGCATGACACAATGGGGGTAGGAAGGGGCAGAGGCATATTAAGATTCCTTGGGGCACTGGGATCTCCATCCTACTGTGCCCCCCCATGCACACCGTGCCCAGGACAGCTGCTCCCTCCCCTCCTGCTGGGGACCCCCAACCGCCAGCTGTTCCCCCCCACCCAGCCAGGGGCCCCCACACCGTGCCTTGCCTGCACACAGCTGTGGGAACAGGGGAGCTGGGCAGTAGTGTAGGACAGTGGGATAAGCTGCCCCCACCAGCCTGGCCGGGGACTCCCACACTGTGCCCTGCCTGCATGCAGCTGTGGGAACAGGGGAGCCTGGCAGTAGTGCAGGACAACAGGATGAGCAACCCCCGTCCAGCTGGGGCAAAAAATAAAAGGCAGCAGCAATCTGAAGCGGCATCTAGTGGACAAGGGGGTGAACTACAAAAAAAATCACAACTCCATCTGGTGGACAAAACCTCATTACATGTCTTTGACTGCCTTTGTGTTTGCACGCAATGAATCCATGGATGTGGCACTTGAATTCCCAGTGAGCCAAATGAAACTACATCTGAGGAGTGCTGGTTTAATGCACAAGAAAGACTTTTAAAGTTTAGGGAAATCCCACTGGTGCAAACAGACACGCTGCTGCAGTGCATGAAAGGGCAAAAACTGTGGCGTGTACATGAGCCTGAGATGGATATAGTTACCAAAGTGAAGAGACAGTCTCCTAAAAACCCTGAATGTGACAAATGTAATGATAGTTTAGAGTCTGGTTCTTCATGTCGTAATAGCTTTATTTACTGAAAATTACAGGATAAAGTATTGCCCAGTGTGAAAACATTGGCTTCTGGAAAGCTGGTGGCTACAATGGCACCTTTAAGGACCAAGGTAATAGTGCAACAAGGGCCACAAGGTAGGTTTGCAATGAAAACATCCATAGTTGCTTTAATAGCTGAGCAGCTTTGTGCTACAGGAAAAATAATAGGACCATTTAAAAAGGAAACAGTAATTTATTGGGTAGCTGAGGTGGTTCTCATAAATGAAGGGTTAGGACATACTGTTGTGATACACTAGATATTGCACAAGAGTGCATGGATATGCACGACTTTGCAGCTTTGCCTGTAGAGATCAAAAACTGCAAGGTGCAGAATAGTGCTGAGAGATGAAATTATGAAGTTATTTTTTCCAAGTGAACCAGCACCGGTTCTCATCCACAAAGAAAGACAAGCCACAGGCGAGAGGCCAGAGGCTTACTTGGAGTGAAAAAAGCTATTATTCGTTGTTGTTGGTTTGGCACAACCCTTGAGGGGAAACCCAAACAACTTTGATTTTGACACGAGAGCTTTTAAAGGAGCCATTGGTGCACAGCTTTAATTCAAGACTAAGCGTGTATTTAGAAGGAGGAACAGTTGTTGCTTCATTGAGATTATGTATTGGGCTATGCAGGGATTTGAGCTAGGGACCAGTCATGATATTGATTGCTGGAAGGCAGGAAAGATCGCAATGTTATTGGCTAAGGCTGGAGATGAATGATTTAAGAGAAAGAAGAGAGACAGCAGTGACATAAGCATGGTGAGAGAACTGTTCAGTTCCACCGTGGATTTATAGCCCATAGAACAGAACAGGGAAAAGCAATCCTGAGTGAGCTTAATAACAGAACAGGAGCGCAAGTCTGAGAAGGGACAAGGCCCAGGTACGAATTCAAGGGAAGATCAAGGGCAAAGAAGGGACTGTTTCTCTAGAGATCCCCAGGAGGGGAATAATCGGAGACAGAAAGAAACTCGTTCTCTTAGGAACGAGATGTGAGACTCAGTGTGGAAGGCGCTTCTTAGCTATACAGATAGGGAAGCAACAGATGGTTTACCCACAATGAAGTTGTTAGAATTACTGGTAAAATATCAACAGGAAAAAGCAAGTGCAGCAAAGACTAAAGGGGAGAAGTTGCCTCCAACTGTCTCAACACAAGACTCAGACTGAGACAGCCTGGCGCTCCTCTCATCCCCAGAGATTGAGACCTTGGCACTGACTTTACAATTCTTGGCTGACTCTTCAGTTTATGCCATCTGCTGGAACGTGGGACATGACATGTTTGCTATACAAATCATTTGGGTTTTGAATATTAGTTCACCAGTACTGCCAGGCAAAATGGTTAATAACTGCAATATTGGTTTGGTATGTGCCCCATGTAATCTTCACCAATCTCTTTTCCAGATATACGTGCAACTGAACTTTCCAGTCAAAATCTGCAATTAAGCAGTAGCAACAAGACTGAGCTTCAGGGACCTTCTTCTGCAGTATACACAACCATGTCAATTCCTGTTTTGCCAGAATTATCATCATTGAACTGGACGGTATATAATAAATCTATTGGACAGTGTCAGGACACCACATTAAATTGGACACAATTTGCATATACGGACATTGGTATGAAAAAAGGTCTACAGCAAAAGCTCCGTTATCCGGCGCCCGTGAGGAATGCGGGGTGCTGGATAACCAGATATGCTAGTTACCTGAGAGGCCCAAAACAGGCATCTTTGCCTGTCCAGGCCACTGACCCTCCTGGCGCATCCAGTGTGCTGCCGCCCCTCCCTGGTGTCAGTGTGTGGGGGGACAGGGAGTGGGGCCCCGCGCAGCCCATGGGGGCTCAGCGAAACTGGAAGTGCCATGGTGGGCACTTCCAGTTTCGCTTTTGCCACGTTGACCATCATGCCGGTTAATGGACCATGCCTGTTTCTAAGGTACTGGATAACATGGCTTTTACTGTAGTAGGATAGTGGTCTATCTAAATGAGTTATATGTCTGATGTGTTTAAGATCAATGCTGTAATAACACCTAGTATTGTAGTTGCAGGTCTAGTATATGTAAAAAGGAATCAACCACACACTTTAATCATCCAGCCAGTGAAAGCCTTAAGAAAAATTGAATTGTATCTTGATCACATGAATTTGAACTGGTTAAATCAGAAATGTGGTAAATGTATTAGACCCCTAAAATTAGGATGGTCTAACTGGGTACAAAAAGTACAGAGGTCATTGCACAGAGTGAGGAAAAGGAGAGGTTTACCAGGTACAATCAGTGGCACAAGCATGGGCACTAGTCTGCTCAACTTTGCGGATAGAGACCCTGGCTAGTAAGTTTCACAGGTAACTCATGAAATTCAAAGCTTAAAAGCCCTCATCACGACTGCACTTTCTAAGGTCTCATACCAAGAGTCGCTCACATCAGATAGTCCCTAAGTGGAGATAATTGAATTAATTAGACCACATCATTTCGCTGAAAACAGTTCATAAGCTACAGAAGGATACAGCACTGTCATTTTCGTATGTCCAGACTCAACTGTGGGTCCAGAACATTGTCATGGATTTATTATGACAGGGATATGCAAGAATTAAAAGAGATAGTATTACTATAACAGCTGCAGAGTTTTGCTTGGCTGCAAACTGAATAGACGAGCCATTCCTAAGGACTTTGCAGAGAAGGGCAGCAAAAAGTTTGCAGAGGGTGCACAGCTTTCCTAATGGAGGGTATGCTGTGCAAAATGCATACTTTTTACTGGTACACAAGGTTCTTTCGGTGAATCTGATATCTTTTATTGGACCAACTTAAATAGTTGGAGAACAATTTTTAAGCAAGCTTTCGGGTTCAAAAACCCTTTGTCAGGCTAAGGAAGTTTCAGCAGTTGATGTGCGCTCTTCCTGCTTTTTACTGGTGCATTTGCACTGCAGCCAGAGTCCCCCATCACAAACCCCAGACTCTGCCTAGTATGGAGCCATAAAAAGCTGAGGAAAGGAAAAGAACACCAGGGGGAGAGAGAGAAATCCAAGCCTGGAGATAGGGACAGTGACTCAGCCCCTTCCTTTCCCCCAGGCAGAAGGAACAGAGCTGTGTCTTGCCAGAGAGCAGAATTCAGGACAGGGGAGAGTCTGAGTCATCCCAGGAGAAACTGTTTCCTCAGTGGGTTGGAATCCTGCCCTCAAGGACACAGATATCCAGGGAAGGAGTAGGAAAGGGTTAGTAAGCCAGCTGGGCATTGGGAGAAGCTGTCGGGTCAGAGACTTGTTAGGGGAAACCCCTGTTCAAGCTAGGAGAGCTTGAGTGGCTTGGTCTGGGGACCTGGGAAAAAAAACAAGGGGGAAGTTCCCTGTCTGAGCTGGGAAAAGGGATCCCTTGTAAGCAACAGGAGGGGAACTGATTGCAGAGGACTGCCTGAAGAAGCACCAGACTCAT
>NW_017729024.1:49135865-49172346 GCF_001723915.1 Gavialis gangeticus | reverse complement strand
AAGTTCCCTGTCTGAGCTGGGAAAAGGGATCCCTTGTAAGCAACAGGAGGGGAACTGATTGCAGAGGACTGCCTGAAGAAGCACTAGACTCGTGGGGAACAGGTGTGGGGAAACATTTAACCAGGGAGCGTGTGCAGACAATTTATTCCAGGCTGTGCAAGAAGAAGCCACCTGTTGCCTCATGGACCTCAGCAGAGAACTATGCTGAAGGGAGACCTGTGTCTAAAGTGAAGCTACAGCGCATTTGTGCCACCTAGTGGTGGACCACCACAACCACCGTGTTTCTCTTTATTTGCAAGGGGGGTGTGAGGGTGTGGGTTTTAACCCCAGGGGGAAACTGTTTCAAAGTTTATAACCAGGAGAATGTAATCAGTGAGACAGTTGACTGTAAGTCAGGGACAGGCAGTTATTTTGGACAGAAGGCCTTTTACTGAGTTTCAGCAAGCCATCGAGGGCCGCATGACGGGCAGCCAGGGGCAGATTAATATTAATTTTCTAAATTTTTTAGGGCCTTGTGGGCTGGTGGTCCCTGGGCCGCATTTTGCCCACCCCTGCTGTAAGTTTTCTTAATTCTGTATTTGTATATAATAGTCAAATTATTATTTCTTTCTAATAATTTACTATTGATATATATATATATTTCATGTTATTGTTATAATCCATTTTCCCCTTCTTGTATATAGTTGTATATAAAGAAAACCCCTTTTTTCTTAGTGGGGCTTATAGTGAGGTTCTTGAGAAGTGAGGGTGAGGGACCACCCTCCCCAGGGACACCTCAGTTAGCAGGCTTACCTAAGGGAGGGTCCCAAGGTTACTGGCACCCTGAGGATCCAGAATCCAGCACATTGCCCGGCCTAGTGTGTCGGCAAGGGTTACATTACAATTGCTGGGGGCCAAAAGAGGATGGGGGAGAGAAGTCGGCACCAGATCCTGTGCAGGGAAGGTAAGTGATCCAGCTGCCTGTGCCTTTGGTTTGCTGAGTGTCTGGTGGGCTGTGTGTTTGGGGCATGTGCTCTGAGAAGCTGGGAGTGATTGCTGACTGCTGAGTGACTGCTGACTGGCCCTACAAGAAGCCCTAACAAGGGGCCTGAGCCAGTCCTTTGTCAGCAGCTTTTCAGCATTCTCAAATGTATTTATTAATTACATTTATTCTTCAAACATTTTTCTGCAAATAATTCTTGATCTTACAAAAGCATTTGGTATAAGATACCTGAAGGATGTTTTGAATAAACCCAAGTCCCGTGGCACATAGCAATGCATTAATGGCATATTTCTGTTTTCAGACTGGAACAATTGGGATTTCCAAAGCAAATGTTCTTAATTTAGAAATTAAAAATGTGCTTGCTGAAAATATTCTCCAAAATTAGTCTATAGTGACCTTTTTGTGACCATTCCTGCCATAAAACTAATTCATTAGACCAGTGTAGAAGGCAAACACAAAAGAAGGGTAAACACCATCACAACCTCAGAACCAGCTCCACCGCTGATATATGTTGGCCTGTTTGCATCGATGCTAATGGAAGGTGACATTAGCTTAGACTCATGTAAGTTTTGTGGTCAGTTAGTCAAATTCTTTACTCTGTTGAAACTACGAATGCTTGAAGGAAATGGTGAACAGTAGTCACTGTGGTATCTAAGCTATAGCTATATAGAAGTTTATTGATGAATACTAAATTCACTCATCACAGCTCAGCTTCTTTCAAGGAAAACTCTGTTTTGGGGCTCCCCAGAAAGAAGCCTTGTCCTGTTCCCCTCCTTAAGAACCCTTCTGTAGTCCAGACATTGGCTCTTTGAGGAGCAAGTCCCTGGTTTGAAGACCCTGGTTATCCTCTGTCCCTGGCTCTTCATAGCACCCCCAAAATCAAAGAGCTCCTTCTTTGATCAGTTCCTGAGAAAAGGGGTTTGCCTCTTCAAAGTATGCAGGGGAAGGGGGATATCAGGCTGCTGACACCCCAAACAGCACAGAAGACAGAAGACTCTTCTGCTTCCAATAGCCTTTACTGTGTTGCCGCATTTTGCATTTTCCCTGTCCTCGCTCAGACTTCTGCTTACTCTATCTCTCTCTGTCTTCCCTGAGATGACTCCTTTCTCTCCATGACCCTCCCCCAATTCCCCAGCTCCCTCAGAGCCTCCTTTTTAACTTAGGCACACTGGGCCACATTTGCAACAAAATGGTTACAAAACTATGGAATAAATCTGGTAACTAAGACCCACCCAATCCAATGAAACATGAAGGGGAACCAATCAGAGAGCAGGCTCCTGGGCCTGCTGCTAGGCCCAGACTGATATCTTCCCTTGACTTAACAAGTGCATCTAGATGTCCTATTTTAAAACTATTTGTAGCTGTGTGCTCACAGCAAACCCTTCAAGTGTTCCCTGTAAGACCTCTGGGCTAGAACTCATCCCACTTAGCTCTCTGGTCACATAGCTACAGATGTTAAGTGTTGGCCATCCAGAAATGGCTTATCAATTCTGCTCAGATTCACCAAATAATACTGGCTGAAAAAAAACCTGTCACCAAGCTGCCCACTTATTTGTCTTCATTTCTTTCAGTAGCTATAGCTCTCACCCATGATGAACTGGAATCAGGTTCAACTCCTTTGTCTACTGGGGTTTGAACCTACAATCTCCCAGGCATTGTCCCTAGGGGTGTGTGAGGCCCAGTGTATATCAGCTGATTTGACCCCACTAGGAATGGCCCTGCTCCCATATGAAGGCTATAATACGGTACTTTAGTAAGGGGCTTCTCATCTCTCTGGATTAAGTTGTTCAACTATACATATGCTACTTAAACATTTATTGTACCAAACAGTAGGCAGAGGAGAATAATTCTTTTGCCGGGCAGTTAGGATGCTCGCCTGCATTTTAGTTTGCCGGGTGTTTGATGCTGGATTATTTATGCGAATGAAAACAAAGAGGGTGGCAAGTTACAAAAGCTTTTTTATTTTCAAACCACCTCTTTATAGCATACAAGGCAGCCTGGCTCAGGACTGGCAGTACTGGGGAGTTAAGGTTAAGGGAGCTGAGATGCCCAGAAGAATGTGCATCAGAGCAGATCAACTGCATGTGGAATGGGAAGTGATGGCCCTGATTTGGCACCCAATGTCAGCAAACCACTTCTGTTAGGGGTACTTTCAGAGTGAGAATGCAGGTTTTCCTGATCTGCCTCTGGCAGAGCTCCTTGCCTCTGATACAAATGTTCACTGCACAAGGCACCCCAGTCTAGTTCCAGTAGGAGCCATTTCCCATCATGCCCTTCCCCAAGTATCTCTTCCAATATGGCAAACACGATTTATAAGATAAACCCAAAGATAGGGATCCCTAATGTTAAAAATATGCTACCCTTTTGTGGTCTGAGTTTTTTGCAAAAGAATTGCTGTATTATTTTTCTGTAGTAAAAAACCAAGTAAAAACTGGAAATTACCATTTTCTGATGGGTGCTTTGAGTCTAACAAGGAGTGCCTTGAATCTAAAAAGGTTGCGAATTACTGCCTTGCAGTCTATAATGCTCTTTCTGTCTGTGTAGGAGGAAGAATGCTGGAAGGAGTGTTTCCTGCTTTTTATTTCTCAAGGTTGTTTTTGTTTTGGTTTTTTCCCCGTTTCTCACCCTAGAAATGTCAGGAATGCCTGTGTAGCTTTAGAGGTAGTGGCAAAGTAGGGAACTGACAGAACCAAGCAACTGCGGTTAAAGGTTTAGCAGAAATGCATCTGTTTTCAGCCTCTTCCATTCTTTCCCCCTTCACCCCGTGTCACTGGGAGGTGGGTGGGGGGAAGTTACTCTATCAGGCATTTATTTTGGTTTATTTTCTTCCTCTCCAAGGGCACTTTCAAATAAAACCCCTTTCCCTCACACTACTGGCTCGTCAGCCTTGAGTGCTTAAAATTCCTGGCCACGGGGCTGTTCTGCCAACCGGCCCAGCCGCCACACGGGTTTATCATCTTGTGAAGCAGTTTGCACGTGCGGTAAAGCCCAGTTTGTTTGCTCGTCCTTTACAAGGTCTTGCTGTGAAGTTAAGTCTGAGAAGCCTGTTGATACACAGGCGATTGTTCCTCCTCAGAGGCCGCAGCCTAGATGAGGGGGTGTTGGCTTAAACACATGGCTCTTTGGCTAAACGTGATGTCTTGTCTTAGACCAACTAAAATTGTGCAAGCTTTCGAGCACAAACACCCGATGTTTCTCCTCCGGAGCCTGGATTACACGACAGCTCCTTCGCCAAACTGGCTAGTGGCTCATGCGCATATGCATGCCCTGCCCGTCACCGCGGCCTCTCTGAAAGGATGCCAAGACGCCGTAGGGTGCCATGGCCTCGCTGCACGAAGGACGAACGTCTCCACTCCGCGCTACCTCGTGCTCATCCCCCTACAACAGCTTCACCTCCCCGCCCCCCACCGCCCCTGCGCACAACACAGAGAGCGCCTCAACGCGGGCCGAAGAGCCGACGCCGAGCCATGACGTCACAATAAAAGGGCGGAGTACCATTGATTGGCAACCGGGGGACAACTCCAGACAGAGACTGGGCGGGGCGATGGAGGCCCGCTCCTATGGCAACAATAGCCCTCCCCCCACAGTCTACCCAGTCTCCCCTCTCCCAGAGTGTGCCGCGGTGGCGCAGCTACTTCCGGGGTAAAGCGGAGCGGGCTTTCTGCCGGCTCCAAGATGGCGGCGGCGCTGATGCGGCGGGTGGCAGCGGTGCGCGGGGCATTGTGGGGCGGCCGCAGGTGAGAGTTGGGAGGGAGGGCGAGCGAGCTGGGAGCCCCAGCCCCAGCCCCAGCCCCAGCGACCGCGAAAGACGTGACAATCGCGCGCTCTGCCTCTGGTTCCCGCAGGAAGCAGGAGGCCGAGGCCAACGCCGCCACCCCCGAGGACGCGGAGCCCGACCTGGCGTGCCCGCCGCCGCGCAGCAGGCAGTACGTGCCCCCCGAGAACCTGTCCCGTCTCCTGAAGGCCCGCGTGCGGGCCCTGGCGGGGCCTGCGCTGGCTGCTGACTGGCAGCACACCCCCCTCGGGGACCTCGGGCTCAGGTACAACCTCCTAGCGCAGCTAGCTGCCGAGTTGGGCCACGCTGTCCCCAACTCACAACTCCACCAGATGCGCACGGCCCAGGACGTCTTGGACTTCTACAGCATCCCTGTCAAGGACGGATCGAAATTTGATGAGCTGTGCGCAGGGGAGCTGCCGCCGAACCTCAAGATCACTTGGGAGTATTGAGCCCTACCAGCAGGGAGCAGCGCTGACTGGCCTGACGTCAGGGGAGACTTGTGTGGCAGGGGCAAGGCAGCAATGACCTTAGCGTACACTGGCTCTGTCAGAAGTTGGCTTTTATGACTTCATTTTTAGAGGGTGCTGACGCTTCATTATGCAACAGTTTTGTTGTAATAAAATTACTAACAGGAGGGACTAACTTCAGCGTTTTCTTTCCTCGTGTCCCCATAAATGTCATTTGGCAGGATCCACATTGCATAGTGGCTCTGTGCTCCTCACAGCTGAGGCGAGGTCCAACATGCTCCTCGACAGCGAGGGCAGCGTTTCTGACGGTTACATAATTTTAATCACTTGCACCACGGCCAGCAGATGCTGGAAGTGGGGTAAGGAAAGTCTTATTCTGCTCTCTTCCTGGTCAGCCTTCTCTGGATGGGGATGCAGATGTGTGTGCTGCCAGGATTAATACATTTCAAAGTGACTGTACTACCTTTGAAATGTAGTTGGGTTGCCCCTAAAAACAGGTTTTGTGAGTAATACAAGACACTGACTGAATTTTTCCTGGCCAGTGTATAGTCGATTTCAACAGCCATGGCCGAAGTTAACACTTTACAGTATTACTAAGATTTTCAGGTTAACATTATTAAACGTCTAGGAAAGAGTCCCTCCCTGTCATGTGCAGCTGCATTTGCTGGTTCTTGGAGTGGCTGCTTAATATGATTGTCACTCAGTTCAGTAGCAAGTGGGTCTCCTCATTCATCTTGTAGGTGTGAAGGGCAGGTAGTGATAGCCTGTGCTCTTAATATCCCATCAAAAAGATGCATAAACGAACAAGAACAAATAGTTTGTAAGAAAATGAAAAATAAAAGGCAATGGTGAAATACTAATGCTGGTTTAAATGGGTGCTTTTGTTTTGTTCTGTATTGCCTAGCTTAAAGGCTCATTGTGGACCTGCTTGAGCATGTATCTGATTGGTGTCACCTCTTTCTGAACTGTGTGGCTATCACCCAAAAAACCTTTGCTGCTTAAATATTTCTTGGACTGTTATAGCTACAGCAGCACTCTCTAACCTTACTGTAACTTCTCAAGTTCTCCTGGGAGCTCTGTGTCCATCGCACGTTCCACTGAGGTACAGCCCATCCCATATGCCAGTGATTGTCAGCTTGGGTGCCTGGAGATCCTTTCAAGGGTACTAAAAGGTGCCACACAATGCTAGTTAGCACTGTTGTTATGTGTGCAAGCACGATGCACAATATAAACCCAGAGACTTCAAGCACGAATCCATAATGCTTAAAACATTCTAAACTGTTGTGGCCTTCTTGAGTTCTTTGCAAGAGAAAAATTGGTCTACTATTGTTTCGCAAAACTCCCCCCAACATTTTCTTAGGGTTGCCTTGAGTCTAAAAGGGTTGGGGGCTACAGCTGTACACTAAAGTTATTTCCTGCTTTAGTCTGAACATGGCACGTACCATATTTTCAGTATGATTACCCTAAGATTCCTAAATAATTCCTATTTCCATCTGTTTCTTTTTCTTTCTTGTCTCTCAGAACAAGCTGGGGCGATCCACAGCAAGGGCCTGACTCGCATCCAGAGTCGCTGCCACTGGCCTGTGAGGTGGGGTGGGTGCCTTGTCCAGCTGTGGCTCATGCCCAGCCCCACTTCGCGACCCAGCCTTTAGAACCAATCCTTGTCCCAGAGGCAACTGTGGTATTGATGCCTACACAGTCAGATGGGTCGCCAACTGGCTGGAGGGCTGCACCAAGAGAGTGGTGGTAGACAGGTCATTTTCGACCTGGAGGGATGTGGGCACTGAAGTCCCTCGGGGCTCGGTCCTTGGGCCCGTACTGTTCAACATCTTTATCAGCAACTTGGATGAGGGGGTAAAAAGCACCTTGTTCCAATTCACAGATGACACTAAGTTGTGGGGAGAGGTGGGCACGATAGAAGGGAGGGACAGG
This sequence comes from Gavialis gangeticus, assembly GCF_001723915.1. Lineage (NCBI taxonomy): Eukaryota > Metazoa > Chordata > Crocodylia > Gavialidae > Gavialis > Gavialis gangeticus. The sequence continues at coordinate 49,165,187 of NW_017729024.1, read as the reverse complement.
CTACAACTGGTTCTGGACAGGTTACAGGGGTGAGCAGATGAGAATAGGATGGGATTCAATACTGCATGGTACTGCACCTAGGGAGAGAGAACCAGCAGCATACCTATGGGTTGGGGAACTCCCTTCTCGTTGGCACAGAGGCAGAAAGGGAACTTGGAGTTATTATTGATTCCAAGATTTACATTGGCTACCAATGTGAGGATGCGGTCAGAAAGGCTAATCGCACCTTGTCATGCATCCACAGATACATCACGAGCAGGTCCAAGGAGGTGATCCTCCCCCTCTATGTGACACTGGTCAGGCCGCAGTCGGAGTACAGCGTCCAGTTCCGGGCACCGCACTTCAGGAGGGATGAAGCCAGCATTGAGAGGGTCCAGAGGAGGGTCACTCGCATGGTCAGGGGGCAGCAGGATGGGCCCTACAAAGAGAGGCTGTGGGACATGAACCTGTTCAACCTCCACAAGAGAAGGCTGAGAAGGGATCTGGTGGCCATCTATAAAATTACCAGGGGGGACCTGCGGGGAACGGAAGAGTCCCTGTTCCCCCGAGCACTACCAAGAGTAACTAGGAATAACCGCCACAAGTTGATTGAGAGTAGGTTCAGGCTAGACATCAGGAAGAACTAGTTCACAGGGCGGCTAGGATCTGGAACCAACTTCGAAGGGAAGTGGTGCTCACTCCTACCCTGGGGGTCTTCAAAATGAGGCTAGATAATCACCTAGCTGGGGTTGTTTGACCCCAGCACTCTTTCCTGCCCATGGCAGAGGGATGGACTTGATCTGCTCAGGTCCCTTCCGACCCTACTGACCATGAAGACTTCCAGAGTTCCCCTGCAGTGACTGAGAGTTTCACAGAAATACTTAGGCTCTATGTGGACAGGTGGAATGAGTGACAAAGTTGTAAAATACTCTTCCATATTAAGGAAGTGTGAAAAATGTCCATAGACCTTGTCAGATCTTAATCTGTAAATGACACCTAGAAAAAACTGTTTAAATAGAAGGGATCCAGCAAATTCCAAATATATGGACTTGCTCATCATCCATGAGAGGTGGGAAAGGGGTTGATGCTACTGGATAGTTCTCAGGATGCTTAGATAATAAATAGAGGCTGATCTGATAACCAATATTTAGTAATAATGCAAAGCATTTTAAACTACTGACATAAATAAACCTTTTGTTGTTTTTGTTTGTTTTACATTTATAACATGCATACAAATTATCTATAGTTCAAGTGCCCCCACCATGATTTCTATGTGTGGGGACACTGAGACGGGAGATGCAGTGGCACTTTAATTAGACTACCTCTCAGAGCCAGTCTAATTAAAGCACAGCCCCCACACTCCCAGGTCACATATAAAAGTGCCTGTGCCAGTTGGAGCAGGCAGGGCTAGGCTAGCTGTGCCGGTGACTGGCTGTGCAGAGCCCTTTTGCCCCTGCTGTAGTTCTAAATAGAGGTGCCTATTGGATTGACACCAATAAAAGGGAAATGACATTATCAGCCATCGGCATTTTTTTTTTTTGACCATTGTAGCTACTAATGTCTGATAATTATGCCTTCTGGCCTGGCCCCTGGCAACCTGGGTTCCCTCTAACCCATGGGGCCAGGGTCCCTCGCTGCATGCGTTCTGTCTCATCTGTGGGCCTGGGGCTCCATATGCCTGAGTTCCCTCCCATGAGCTAGGGTGACCCCGGATACACCGCCACCCTCTCAGTGGGCTGGGCTGGAGCGGAGCAGCTGCTGCTGTGTCCCGGGCACTGGCACAGCACAGATTATGGGCTGGGGCCAGGGTGGGCAACATAAAAGACACTGAATGCCGGAAAGATGCGACTGCAGTGGGGAGAGGCAAGCAGAGCTGCCCAGTGTGACAACCTGCAGTGCCTGGGGGTCTGTGCCTCAGAGGCAGAACCTGGTGGGGCTGAAGCAGCCACTTTGCCTCCTTCCCACTGCTGTGCCCAGCAGGGTCCTTCCCTCAGCACCTCAGCCCAGCTAGGTCCTGCCCTACCCAGAGCAGGGTCCGTTCAGTATCTCCCATGGGACATAGGGTCTTGCCCTGCCCTTGGCAGCAGCAGCACGAGGATGGGAAGGGGCCTTTCTCCCACCGGAGTCCAGTTCCCAGGAGCCTGGGCCCAGCTGTGGGGAAGGAGTGGCTTGGTTTCTCCAAGCCTAGAATGGTCCTGCAGACCTGCCTTGGGCAGGGGAAGGAGAGCAGGGAGCCTGGTCCAGAGACCACCCAGTCTTGGGCAGCCAGGAAGGCTTACACCAGGGGTGGGCAATTATTTTGGGCAGAGGGCCGCTTACTGAATTTCAACAAGCCATCGACGGCCGCATGACAGGCAGCCAGGGGCAGATACATATTTTCTAAACTTTTAGGGGGCCCCACGGGCCGGATAGAATGGCTTGGTGGACCACATATGGCCTGCGGGCTGCATTTTGCCCACCCCTGGCTTACACCATCCCCTTCAGCCCTACTGGGCAGGCTCAGGCAGCTGCCCCTAGCTTGGGTTTAAGGGTATAAATCAAAAGAACAGGGACTGAAAGGCTCTGCACAGGCAGTCACAGGTATTTCTAGGCTACCCCCACCTGCTGCAACTGGCACGGGCATTTTTACATGTGCTTCAGGAGTGGGGGAGGCAATGCTTTACTAACAGCGGCTTCAAGATTTGCTTTAATTAAAGTGCCACTGCATCTTCTGGATCAGCGTCCCCGCGCTTAGAAATGGTGGTGGAGGTGCTTCAACTAAAGTTCATTCCCATGCATGTTATAAATATAAAACAAAAAAAAGAGGTTTATTTATGTCAGTAATTTAAAATGCTTTGCATTATTACCAAATATTGGTTATCGGATTGGCAGAAGCCGATATGGTTGGTTAATAATTGGCCATCAGTATTGGCCAAGACAATCTTTATTGGTGCACCCCTAGTCTTTGCCTTATGATTGAGTTTGCAAGTAACTTGTATGAGGACAGATAGGGAAGTGAGCAAATCCCAAAAGGTTTCTCCTATTTCAAAGGGCATCTTTATGTATTAAATGATGTACAAATAATTCTGGGTTTCCTATCACAGCTAAGTCATCCTTAGGAGGAGGTGAGCTAAAGTACAGCAGGTATGTGGCACATCCTGAATGCCAGAAAAATGCAATAGAAAATCTTAATTCTACACAAGTATTATGAAGTCATTAATGTCCCTGCCATGGGACTAGGTCTTTGGTTTTTAACCCCAAATGCCTAAAACTGTTCTGAGACCCATGTAAGGTGGGCTAAGCAACATTAAATTTTCCAGAGGGATGGGCTGAATTGTGCCAGCTGCAAAATTGAACCTGTGTTTTAAAAAGATTGAGTTATGTCAAACCTTATAGGGCCCACAGTGCTTTCCTCTGTGTACCACCAGAGCTATACATTAGCTTGATTATTCAAAACAAGGGGCAGGTCCATAATTACTGCAAGGAGTCTGAAGCCCCCTTTCTCAATACACCTGTTAGGAGCCCTGGTGATAGCAAAGCTCTTTGCAACACTGTTAGTTAAGGCTGCAACACTAAGTTATGGCTGCAGGTAATGGCTGCATTTTGGAAAGTACTTAGAGTATTTAAGACTATTGCCTATAGTAACTTCATGTTCTGTTTTTTTATGTTAAAAAAGTGAATTGTATGAAGTGAGCTAGAATCCTGTTGAAATAAGAGGGTTTGTTAATGCGCTAACACTGACATGATTATCATGGTTAGTTGAGGGGAAAGCATGTAAGGAAAGAGATAAAAGGGGACATTCAGAGCAATCCTGGGAGGTGTCAGAACCAAGGGATAGAAGGATCCATCAGCAAGTGACCAAGGATCCTTGCCAGTACTGAGAAAGCTTGTTTCACTTATTGCACTCTGTAACCTGATGGATTATTATTTAACTGCTTAAATCGTAGCATTGTGTTCTGTACTACATGGTTAAGTATGCATGGGCCTCTCAGTTCACCCTCTTTATCCTCTGCTTCCTGATCTCTGGCAGAAGTATAGGTGTTTGCAACACTGCTGATCCTTGCTGAAAAGCTCTCAGGAACAATGTACACTCTTTGCCCCGCAAAATTACTACTTGGCAAGGAAAGGGTTACCCAATACAGTTATCTGTTCCTATGCTGAAACCCTCCTCTTTTTGTTACTTGCCCTATTGCTTCCTGCTTTCCTTCTGTTCGGGTGACAGAAGGGAGGAAACTGAACTATGGAAAAGGGAGGGGAGTTTGGAAGGCAGTATGGCAAATAGGAGTTTGCCCCTGCTGGTGTGGTAGCCTTTCCCCCATTTGCTCAGAAGCTGCTTGACCCTCTCTGGCTCAAGAGAAACCTGGAGTCTTCAGGTAGGTAGGGTGTTCCTGATGTTGCAGAGCTACCCCTCAGCCTGACAAGTTAACTCTTATTCAGATGGGCTGCACTAACCTATCCTTGTGGTAAGCTTACTTTACCTGGCAGGGAAAACACCAAGTATCTGGGGCCATGAAGGCAGTTTTACTTAAGTGTACTCACGGATAACTGTTCTTCTGGCGTGGTTTAGTACCCGCTGAGGTGTTGGGGCTTAAAGCCCACTTTATGGAAATGGGAGGTTCCTCCCTAGCTTGCTTCTGCAGCCATATGGCTGAGGGCAGGTGAAACCTGGGGGCATCTGAACCCCAAGCCTCCAGGCTTGGGCCTGCACATATGATGCCTGCCGAAAGACTCTGGAAATATCTGAAGCCCCTGGTGGGGGGGGAGGATGTTTGTTGGTTGTAGGGCCATTTATGGTTCTGGACTGACTCACAGATTTGAACTTGATTTGGCTTGAAACATGAAAAATTTCTTTAAAAGAACAACAAAAAAAAGGATGTTGTGGGGAGGAGGAGCTGGACTAACTTGTAATGAGACCAGATCAGGCTTGAGGGTTTTTGAACATAGGAGTCAGAGCTGTTTGTGAAGAATGGAAGGCAAAGGTAGGAACTGGACACCACATCTGCTCCAGTGGAGTGTGGAGGGCCAGATTTGTGCGAGGTATTCAGCGACCTAAAAATGAAAAGGTTTTCCGAGTGGGATTTTCTGAGGTGCCCAAGAGCCAGAATACCTACTGAAATCGATGCTAGCTGCACCTCTGGAGCTGTAGCACCTTTAAAAACCTGTCCCTGTGTTGGCAGGGACCCAGCGCTCTTCTGCTGTCTGCAAAGGCAGGAGAGGGGACGAGAACAGGGGGTAAAAAAGCTATGAACATACTGTGATTAGAGGGAGAGAAGGGACACACTGAACCCCTTCTGGAGAGAGAGAGAGAAAGTTGGCTCTGGACAGAAGGAATTTGTTCAGGTTGCCAGAACAGGAACCTCCCCGTCTTAACTAAGATTGAACAAAGATAGAGAGGCAGAAGTAGATTCATTATCTTCTGGTTCTGTGGCATAGTTTTGGCCGAGTCATTTAGGTGCTCTGTCTTTACCTGCTGAAAACAGAACTAGAAATACCAATGCTGGTATGCCATACACATTTTGGAACATGACCAAAAATTAACGGACTGAAATGACTGCTTTCAGGCATTAGCACGTGCCTTTGGAGGCAGCACAGCAGGTAAGGAACAGAAAAGTTCCCCTTCTGTACTAGTGCCTTTGCACTAACATAAAGAGTTCTCTGGTGATCGTGCCATCCGTCACAGGAGTGCCAAGACCAAATGCATGAATGCTTGTGACTCCAGGGGCCTTGCATGGAAGAAATTATGGGAGTTTTACTGAACCAGTCCCTGACTTGTTTAGTTGTGCCAGTGAAATAAAGGAGTTACAGTTGGTCCCATTCAGTGGGCTCTCAAACCCTTCTGCTGTAAATCCTGGGAAGTTTAGCCCTCGCAACTCCAGGGCCGCTGTGTTTAAATATTAGTTGCAGTATAAGCCTTTCCAAGGAGGGAGCTGGCAGCTGAGCATCTTGTCTTATCACTGAACATTCCCTCTGGGCTAAAGTTTCCTGGAACAAAAAACAAAATTTCAAGCTAAGTTCCCTATGTTCTTGCAACTAAGCCAGTTTGACAAGAATTATGGGAAGCTTGTCCTGATGGACTGGATGACCTGATTTAATAAGGTACATCTACCATTATCTCACAGTTCACATTGTGTCATGTTTGATGTTCCCAATTTCACTTTCTCTGTCTCCTTTATCTTGTGCTTCCTACCAGAGCTCTGCTTTGGCAATGGCCAAGCTCACAGTCACCCCAAGGACATCCCTTGTTGATGAACCAGTGAAAATCCATGTCTCTGGCTTGGCTCCCTCTGAGCTGGTGACCCTCCAAGCCTCTTTGACAGATGAGAAGGGGGTGCTTTTCCAGTCCAGAGCTTTCTACAGGTCTGATGAGGCTGGTGAGGTTGATTTGGAGCAAGCTGCTGCTCTGGGAGGAGATTATGCTGGCGTGCACCCCATGGGTCTTTTCCAGTTCCTGAAACCAGAAAAGATGTTTCACAGGTTGATGAAACGAGATGTGATGCAGAGTCCATTCCACGTGAGCCTGGATTTGTTCAGCTCATTCCACTTGGTTTCCACACCCCATGATCAGCCTGTGACAAGCCAGACTGTGGAAAGATGGCATGTGGCACCGGGAGTCCAATGAATCCTGATCAGTGACAGCAGAGTGCATGGGGCCCTCTTCCTCCCACCAGGTGAAAGACCTCCATCTCATTTCCACAGCTCAGTGAATCCAGCCTACATACTGATTTTGTGGGTCAGGAAATGTCTACTGATGACAAGCTTCTCCAAATTATGTTATGTCAAAGTATTTGTTGTCACAGCAAATTATTTGCCTAATAGTTTCTCCTAACGACTCCTGGCCAGTACCCCAGTAGTTTGACCACAGTAAGTTTATTATGAATGTTCAAAACCTGAACTTTGCTGGCTAGCTGAGACTGGAGTCCTGGATCTTGTGAGGTGATGTTGCTTGACTAGTAATATGTCTTTTGGGATGCATTTTCAACTGAAAACACTCCTGTTGAGGAGCTCAAAATCCTAGTCAGAAAATTTCTAGGGCTTGCTTAAAGTTTGCAGGAGCTACATATAACCCTGCCAGCGAACTCCAGAAGCTATGCTAAAAACAAGTTCACAGATCAGGAGTGCAAACATACACACGGCAGAGTCTCTTTGTTCAAATTCCCAAGTGACTCCTCTCACTTTCTCTTGATGTTTTCACCCAGTTCCCTTTGTTTCTTTTATCCCAGTTCCATCTAACTGTGTGCGTGTCCTGTCCCCTCCTCAGTCTGCCATATATCACACACACACAGGCTGCCCATGCCTCTTGTGGCACCCACGCTGTAGATTGGCCATGTATGGTGTACAGTAGCATGTTCTAATTTTACAAGGAAGCTCTGTACATCATTAGGAAAATTATGAAGTTCATGGTCTAATCGCAGGAATGTCTGTAGCCTAGATTGCCAATAAATAAAATAACAGAAATCCAAGGAAAGGCTTTTCTCCTCTACAATTCTGCCTTTAACATTCAGTGGCAACATAAAAAGCTTTTACATGTACTACCAGAGAACAAATCTGGGAGTTTCCCTGGATTTGGTTTTATTGCATTATGTGTTGAGAGAGCGCAACTCTCTCAACTGTAGTAGGCAAGGACTAATTCTAACTCTGCATTTGTGGCTTTGTACTGGCAGCAAAGGCACAGACCTGATTGAATCCTTTGGGTATTATGAAACAAATTACTTACATTTAGCAGAGTTCCCTGGTTTGTCCACAGCTGGGAACCAATGGTAGGTCTCTCTTGTTGAATGCTCAACTTGGTGTTTTTTCGGACATAAAGGTGCTTTGAAAGAGGGGCTATGGGGTTAGAGGGTGATTAAGGTGAGTGCTGTAAATAGGAAACAGGAAGCTGAAGTTTGGAGTGTTTGTTGGCCAAGCTTGGTAGATGTCAAATGAAAAAATCTTTTGGAGAACTAAAGCTGATGAAGTGGTAGCGCAGATGCCATTCTCTGCAATTTATCTGTGGCAAGCAGGGAATCTCTTAGAATACATTCTATTATTTAATGAAATAAACTCTGTACTGCAAGGAGGAATCTGTAGTTTTAGGGTATTGACTGGGGAGTCTGTTGCTGTTTCTTTATATTGTGGGTTGTTTGAGGCTGTTGTGAACCCTTCTAGAAAGGTTGGGACTTAAATCTAAATGATGATGACAATAATATTTACAAAAGAAGGTGTGGCACAATGGTCCTTGGGTCTTTTTTATCCAGTTTGGAGTTAGAAAGGGCAGAGCCATCAAGGTAGAGACTCAGTCACACACATCATCACTCTCTAATATAGAAGAGCCTTGTTTGCATCAGGGTGGAGCTGGTAGATGAGAGTGTAGCAGGGAACTAAATTCCATCTCTGCTGGGCCCCACTTTTCATTAGTAGGCTAGGTTCTTGTCCTTGGTTTCTAGATGATTCTCTGATGCTGTGTCTGGCTTATAGATGAATTCATCTCCAATTCCAGGAATTGCCTTCATGGGGTAAGAACAGAAAAGTAGAGTCTTTCCTGCTCAAGTGCAGGGGGGGCTGGACTCCATGATCTTGTAAGGTCTCTCCCAGCCCCTAACATCTATGAATCTGAGTCCTGTGAGGTGTTAGGAAGGACTCCCAACCTTGCCTCTCTCAGACAGAGTCATTCATTCTGGTTTCTTTTTCATCTCCTTAGGAGAAGGTCCTTTCTCAGGACTGATTGACCTGTTCGGCAGTGTGGGTAGACTCATTGAATTTTGAGCCAGTCTTCTCGCCAGTCGTGGTTTCGCTGCACTTGCCCTGGCGTACTTTGGTTATGAAGACCTGCCTGAGATGCTAGTTGAGGTGGATCTGGAATACTTTGAGGAAGCCGTCAACATCCTCTTGAGACACCCCAAGGTACATTCCATTCGCAGATAAGCTCACCCTCGTTTCCCCCTAGCCCAACCACTGCTGGACTCAGCCAAAACACCTCTGCAGACTGTCGCCCTTCACACTCTTCCTGTGATCATTAACAGGGCATTCCCCACCTCCTAGGGAGGACAATGAGGGCCACATACAGTGCTTCATTCTCCTCTAGCTGAGTTCGGTCTTTGGTAGACTCTCTCTCATAAATGGCCTTCTCCATAGATTACTGTATTCCCGATTGGCAGCCTTTTTTGGCAGTGGGCAGGAATGACTCAACTTGGGTCTGAATAGGCAGATATTAGCACCTCTAATTCTCCCTGCTACCCAGGTGTGGTGTGGGTGGAGCTTAGCATTCTGCCAAAGCCCCCACTGCTCCACTGTGATATGGAACAGGCAGAGCATCCCCCCACTCCCACCAAAGTTTCCACTGACTGGCTGTGGTGTGGTCAGAGCCTCCAGTCACAGATTGCCACCAAAGCACAGTTCCATGGGCTGTAGTTTGCCGACCTGACCCCTATCCAACACCATAGAGCAGGCCAGTAAGAAAACAGAGCTACAAAGCTCATGACTTGACTCTCTCCCAGTACTACATACTGTGACTAAGGAAGGAAGTAGGGTCAAGACAGCCATCAAAGTCTGCCTAGCTGTCAAAAGGCACAGGTACAACTGACATGTGCACTGCAGGGGAAATGGGGCAGAACTAGTTCCCCAGATAATTATCACAGCCACATTCAACTAGTAAAAAATGGGGAATTCATTCATTTTTCTGAAGAAGGATTTTGAAAGGTGGTTGTTTGGGATTAATATTCACAATTTTGTGGGTTTATCTGCATGAATGTGCCGGGTCCAAGTGCAAGACTGTACCTTTGCATGTAGCTAATTGGTAATTTGCAACTATATGGCATGTACGTGCATGTGCAATTTTGCATACTGCCTTGCACAGTTCAGGGGTGCATTTTTGAAAAATCCTTAACCCATTTCTCTTTGGTGTTTGTAGGTAGGAGGGCCGGGGGTTGGCTTGGTCTCAATATGCAAAGGTGCTGAGATTGCACTGGCCATGGCATCATTTTTGCCCAACATCAAAGCAGTAGTTTCCATTAACTCAACCCATGCCCTCCATGGGATGCCGCTCCGCTACCGGAATCTGCACATCAATCCAATCCCTTACAAGATAGAATGCATCAGGTTCACACCCTTGGGACTAATGGAACTCTCTAACATGGTTGATGTCATTCACACTGAAGAAAGTCAAGAGAGCATCCTACCTGTAGAACAAACCGAGGCCAAAATCCTCTTCATTGTGGGGGAGAATGACAGGAACTACAACAGCAAAGCATTTGCCGAGAAAGTGATGGAGAGGATGAGGAGGCATGGAAGAAAGAACTACAGAATGCTTTGCTATCCAGGTCCCGGACACCTGATTGAGCCGCCAGGATCACCTTTCTGCCACCACTCATGGAGCTTCTTTTTCTTCAGGCCTGTGGTATGGGGAGGGGAAGCCCAGTCCCATGTTGCAGCACAGGAGCATTCCTGGAAGGAGATCCAGAAATTCCTCTGGCAACACCTCTACCCAGCTGGAAGCAGCAGGCTTTGAATACAGGGAGGCACAGACCAAGGAATATCTGTGCTCCTGCCTTCCAGGTACCTAATCAATAAATACTGGGAAGAAGCTGCCATTTGGGAGCCTCACCACATGGAAATTCACCACACCAGATATTAAAAGCATTTCCAATCACTTCACACAGGTATCTTGTTTTGCAGGGTGACAGCTAATAGCAGGTGAGAATTGCAAGTGCATTGACAAGGCTGATTGCATCCAACAGGGATGTGGGGGATCTGTTCCAGCTTCCTCTAGTCATAAGATAGGAAGAGATCTCAAGGGCCATCTGCTGCCATCCTCTGATCAAATGCAGGAATGCCATTCCTAAACTGTCCTTGACCAAAGCTTATGCAATCTCTTCTCTGAAAACCCCCAATGAAGGAGAATCCACAACCTCCCAGTACAGTCTATTCCACTCCCTTACTATACTAACAGTAAGGAAGTTAAACTGAGCTATAATCTTAACCTGTTTCACTGAAATTTAAAGCCATTGCTTCATATCCTATGCTCTGGACCAAGGGAGTTTTCTGTATGGCAGCCTTTCTGGTCTTTGAAGACATTTATCATTGATGTTGCATATTTTGACTTTAAAAAAGCCTTCTATCTGGTATCCCATGATCACCTTCTAGCAAAACTGGCCAACTGTGGCTGCAGCTTCACCACGATCTGCTGGCTGGGGAATTGGCTCCGTGGTCGGACCCAGACGGTGGTGGTTGACAGAAGTCAATCGTTGTGTTGTGCTGTGACCTGTGGAGTCCCTCAAGGCTCTGTCCTTGGGCTGACACTATTCAACATCTTCATTAATGATGTGGACATTGGTATCAGAAGTGGACTGGTCAAGTTCGCCAATGACACCAAACTTTGGGGTAAAGCATCCATGCCTGAGGACAGGCGAGTGATCCAAGATGACCTTGACCGGCTCAGGAAATGGGCGGACGAGAACCTGATGGTGTTCAACACTGAAAAATGCAAGGTTCTCCACCTTGGGAGGAAAAACCCGCAACATCCTTATGGGCTTGGCAGTGCTACGCTGGCTAGCACTACGGATGAAAAGGACTTGGGGGTCATGATTAACTACAAGATGAACGTGAGCCTTCAGTGTGATGCTGCGGCTAGTAAAGTGACCAAAATGCTGGCTTGCATCCATAGATGCTTCTCAAGCAAATCCCGGAACATCATTCTCCCCCTGTACTTGGCCTTGGTGAGGCTGCAGCTGGAGTACTGCGTCCAGTTTTGGGCTCCACAATTCAAAAAGGATGTGGAGAAGCTTGAGAGAGTCCAGAGAAGAGCCACGCACATGATCAGAGGTCAGGAAAACAGACCTTACGACAACAGGCTGAGAGCCATGGGGCTCTTTAGTCTGGAAAAGCGCAGGCTCAGGGGTGATCTGATGGCCACCGATAAGTTTATCAGCGGTGACCACCAGGATCTGGGGGAACATTTATTCACCAGAGCGCCCCAAGGGATGATGAGGTCGAATGGTTATAAACTACTGCGAAACCGTTTCAGGCTGGACGTAAGGAAGAAGTTCTTTACTGTCCAAGCCCCCAGGGTTTGGAATAGACTGCCACTGGAGGTGGTTCAAGCACCTACTTTGAACGCCTTCAAGAGAAATTTGGATGTTTATCTTGCTGGGATCCTATGACCTCTGCTGACTTCCTGCCCCTGGAGCAGGCAGCTGGACTCGATGATCTTCCGAGGTCCCTTCCAGCCCTAATGTCTATGAAATCATGTCCCCTTAATGGCCTTTTCTGCAAGCACAGTTCTTTCAACTTTCCTAGTGATGTTTGCCTTCTAGCCCCTTGATTGGTTTTGTCACCTAAGTGTGGACTTTCTCTAATTTCACATCCTTATAAGTGTGGAGCATAGAACTGCATGCAATACTTTAGATGAGGCCCAACCAGCACCAAGCAGAGTGGCACTATCACTTGCCATGTCTTACATTTAATACTGCTGTTGATGTAGCCCAAAATTGCACTTGCTTTTTTTACAATTGTATCACATTGGTAACTCATATCAAGTTAGTGATCCACAAGAATCCCAAGATCTTTTCTCAGCAATGCTGCCACCTGGCCAGTTACCATCTAGTAAATCAATAACAGTTGGAGCAAGTCCATGCATATCTCTAGCTACAATACATTCAGCAATTGTCACAGATCTGTGACATGAGAGGCAGGTGACTTCTTTTTGTAAAGTTTCATGCAACACTTTTCCAGGTTTGCAGCTATGATGAGCACTACCCGAAGCTGTTTTCCTATGAGCAAACCCATATTTTTAGAAGTGGTGAAATTATGCAAATATGTGTAGAAATTATGCAAAGTATGTAGATGTGTACACTAAAACCAGGCTTCATCTGAGTTCATCTGGAACTTGGCCCAGATTTGCTAAGCCACATTTGTGCCTTTTAGTAACATCATGTTTCAGACTTATTTTACTTGGTTTGGGGAAATACTGTCAAAAGTTTTGTATGGCCTTAGACATGTGAGAAGAGAGGTGCAGCATAAACACTGAACTCTGCTATTAGTGACATGTCCCATTTTCCAAAAATACAAACACTTAGTAAAAATTCTAGAACTTAGAAATAAGTACTAGAAAAAAAATTTGTCCACTACAGTTTAACATCTGCTAGTTTTCTCCCTGTTGCCACATATATTGATTGTATCTGCATTCTTACAATCATTATACATATTTTTTGATCAACACATAAGCTGAAAGACAAGGTCTTGCTAGGAAAATGTCAGCAGAGATGCTGCCAGTCTCCACACCAGTAAGCACATGAATTAAAGGGTCATTTCATTCTTTAAGGTAACCCATTGACTTAAATATGTTTGAAAGTACCTTGCAAATTAAAGTCTCCCAGCTGCAGATATGCATAGCTCCTTGAAAGTTAATGGAGATGCGCCCACCAGCTGTGAGTATGATACTACACAAAAATGATGCACTGACTGATCGCCAATGAAAAGAGCTCCATGTTACTACTCACCACCCAAGTAATTAAAAACAATTGTCATTTTATCCAACTGTCTTTTAAAAACATAGTAATGTACACGTCCTATAGCACGAGACACTCAGGTGAGCTACCTGTCTGACTGAGAACATTTTCGGTACATAGTGCTTGTGGGTTTGACTCAAGGGCAAAGTGGTACCATTTTATTTCTGGCTCCTCATGTAAGTTGACATCAAAACAAGAAACAAAGGGCCCAACTTCCATAATTTCAAGTACGTGGGAACTTCAGATCTTTTGCAAATCATGTCTAAAGCCTATATGTTTACAGGTATTTAGGCCCTAAGATCCCATTCAATAAATGCAGATTAGGCATCTAAATACCTTTAAAACCTGGCCCTAAGTCTCTTGAAAATTAAATGAAGCTGCTTAATTCCTTCATGGCCAGATTCCTAGAAGTGTCTGTCTTCAGTGCAGAGAGAGTCTGGAGACTCAGTGGAGCAGTGCCAAAATACCTTTAAATTCCCTTAAAAATCTGGGTCTGTGCAACCTTCCCTGTAGTAAGAGATCAAGCTAGTCAGTATGTGTATCTGGGGTATCTATCCATGTCCATGCTCTGACAATGGACATGTGTTCACAATGAATGTGAATATATATCACAAGTGGACCTTTTCAAAATGTTGCTGATTGGGAACTGGTTCATAATTGTTGGAGGCCAGAGGTGTCCACATAAGCAGTGCCCTGCACCTATGCTTTGGGAGGGTCTGAATGGTTTGGTGACTTGTGGCTGGCAGTGTTTGTACTTTTCTTTCTCTTCTCTCCTAAACATGAGTTCAATAAAGTTCAGTTACCTGTACTTGACTGGACTCTGCAGTGTGCTTGCTTGACTTGGGGTATCTAAGAGGGGGAGAAAATGCTTAGACCTATGTTTTTGGGCTCCCAGGGGTTGTGGAGTGCGTGATGAGGGGCTGGTTGTTAGAAAGATAGCAGTGCAAGGGACCTCATTGATAAAAAGTTCCAACAAAGGGGGAAAAAACAAGCAGCAGAGTTCCAGCCATGTACAGTGGTGGAGGAAATGGGGGTGATGAGTGATGAAGTGTGGGATGCCTGGGGGACAGCTAGACCCAAGTCACTGCAAGCTTGGCATCCACACATAACACAACTGTTTCACAGTAAACTATTACAGAAGAGTACTTGATGTCCCAAGTACAATTCTGACTTGTTCGAAGCAATTTTAAAGTGATTTAACAGGCTTTTATGTCTGTCTACTCCAGGTTTAAACTGTATTTAAATCAGTCTATGTGCCCATTACCAGTCATGGTGTGGTTTCTTCGCCAGGCAGAAGTATAGATTTTTCTTCATCTCACCCTGCTAGATGGAAGTAAACCATTAGCCATCAAGACATCAACTAAGTTTCATCTATATTAAGAAAATGTTGAATGTTACACACACATTGCATGTGCAGCTCCACAAGTTGAGAGTAGACAAGTGGCCTTTGGATGTACTAATTAGAGTGGTTTGTGGATTTTCTGTTGCAGTGATTTCCTGACTGGAAACGCCCTTTGAAAAAAAATGAATTTGCTGTGGGAAAATGTGATATTTGCCAAAAGAGCTCTAGCCAGTAGTGAGCAGGGCTTGCACCTTGTGTGCTGCCTAAACGGGGGTGCCAGAACGTAGCTGGGGGAACACCTCATTCCCCTGCCCTCCCCACTCTGCACCTTCCATACAGTGGCTCTTGCAGCCAGGTCCAGTGCTAGGCACATTATGAACAGGGAGGGCAGAGCAGCAGCCACAGGGTTGGCGTTGCCGGGAGGTTCACTCCCAGGGAAGCCGTTGCTTCAGGAGGAGGTGTCAATTAACCCTCAGACCTCCTTTTTTTGATGCAGAATTTCAGCTTTTCAATTACTGCTCAATGCACATTTTGGCAGCAACTTCTGCATTAATGCCTGGTTTTCTCTGCTATACCTATGCCAGCCTCCACCACTGCCCCGTGTGACACCACTGCCTAGGGTGCAGAACTGCCTAGCTACACCTCTAGCTTAACCCAAGCATATCAGGGATGAACCTCTCTCTGTTCATCTGGGTCAGAGAAGCAGCAGTAGAAGAATTCCCACTAGTGCAGGTAGACCCTAAATATGGAAGAGCTGGCAACTAAAATATGCCGGCACTAGGAAAATGGTTGGCAGACATGCAGTCCTCTGGATGCTCCTCTGTTCCTTGGAAAACCCCCCCAAAACAAATGACTTTTCAATCACTGGATGAGGCTGGTCAGACTACGGAAATGGCTGGCACTCACAAGATCAGCAAAACTATTTTCTGATACCAGTGGGAGACAGTACCCACTGCCAGCAACCTTTGGTAATGAACCATGTTCTTAGTACAGTAATGTAAAGCCTTATTCAAAGCCAGATCAGTTCAATGGAGATTCACCTTCTGATTTAAACAGGCATTGGATAAAGCCATAAAAGGGAAGGTTGAGCGCCACTGAGGGTCCCATCTGTGGTCACTCAGGCTCACATACCAATTCTAGTTTCCATGTTCTCCCATGCCCAAGACTATAAAATACCAGAGCCCCAGGAAGACACTCAGAGTTGTTCTGTTGTATCACTGTAAAGCAAGACACAAAGAGTATCCCCCAGATTTCTCCAGGTCACAAACAAATGACAGAATCCTGGATGCAATTTTTTGTGATAATTTTTTTTCATCTGTTTTGGAAAAAAAATATACAAAAAGAGCCAAGAAGAACCAACATGGAAGTGTCAGGTAAACATTCCAGTAAAAGTACAGACAGAGGCTCCATTTTTTAAAGGAGACACACATCAGATATCACCATGCTAGAAGAATGAGATGCGGAAATTCCCTAGAAACAAGTAAAAGCCATGAAATGAAACTTGCTCCGGTTCTATACGTCATAAATGGTCATCATTGCGTTTCATTGCCCAATCCCTCCCCGCCCCCCATTTCATTTTAATTTTTTTTAACAATACTGTGCAAACTGTAAAATAGCAGTTTTGATATAAACTCTGTATGATATGATTTACAAAAATGTGGATTTAGCTATTGCAGACCGTGCCAGTTACTTCTATGACTCACTGGAGCCCTACAATGAAATCTGGGCACCTAAACCAAGGTAGACCATGAAGGCCCCCTGACTCCTTGGACACACCAGTCTGAATCCTACATAATTCCATTAAGGTTGTTAGTGGTGTTACTCCTCGTTGTCTCATTGGCACCAGTTGTAAGCATGACACAGCCTCAAGTTCACGTTTTGACCTTATAATGCAATCATGAAACATTTATGTGACAGAAATACTACAAAAATCCATAGTAATGGCCTCATACATCTTAACATCTCTTTCTATCGTAACCTCATGCAGAAGCTGTTTCTGAGTTCAGGATTTGAAAGTGCTGTTGTCAACTGTAGCATTTACAGCCATTATTATAGAATAATGTAGTATTTTCTAAGCATCCAACATGTCCTCATCACAAAGTCCATTAAAAACTAAACAAAAAACCACTGACCATATCATTTGTCATTCTTGAATAAATAGCACAATCCTCTGGCTTTCCTAACCCACTCACCCACCCCTTGGTTTAGCAAGGTACTTGAGGACATGCTTAATTTGAAGTTTCTGAATAGTCCAACAAAACAGACTGTGACCAGTCACTCACTTAAGTAACTTGCTGAACTGAAGCTGAATGCTGTTAGGAATTTTAGGCTAGATTCCTGATCACAGTTGCTCAGATCTGGAGTAAATTTAGGCAGTTTTTTCTGATTTACACCGAGGCTGCTGAGACCAGAATCTGGCCCTTTGTCAAAAGCATTCCTTATGGTAACAAAAGGTAAAAGGGAATTATTAGAATTATTTTTATTTCAATGTATATAAAACCAAAAAAAAATGTTTGTGTACAAATATCACATAACATCAACAATTCCATAGATGTAGTTCCTCAGTGCACACTTTAAACAAGAAAAGGGTTTGGGTTTTTTTTTGTAGTTTTTGTAGTTTTTGTTTTTAAATTCTGGCATAAATATATTAAAGCTGACAAAAAATCAGGGCAAGCTACATCACTTCCTCATACAAAAAATGTACAAAAACATCAGCCTCTAACTAGACATAACATAATACTGGTCGTCACAGTCTGACATTTAGTAACTGTGTGTCTTGGAGTATTGTACTGGAGGGTAATAAAAATAGCTTCTGTCGCCACCTTCCATCTCAGGTTACTTCAGTCATAGAGGCAGAGTGGTTCTATAGGAAGGAAAATGCAAATACATGAATATTTCTGGCACATCTTTAAGGAAGTGTCTAAATATTTGAGAACCTTGGAAAGTCTTTATATGGGAACTAGGAGCTGTAAAAATGAGCTCCCCCCAATAATTAAGGGCTTAGAGGGAAGAGGTCACAGCAAAGACTATTGTAGCTTGCTTTTAACTCAGGCCAAGATTTCCAGGAGAGATTATTGATTCTAGTTGTCTCAATTTTGCAGGTACCCAACTTATGGCACCTTTAAGGGGCCTACTTTTCAGAACATGGAGGGCATTGACCCTTTGAAAATCAGGTCCTGTATGGGCACTGCAGAACTGAGCGATACACACTCACTGCTGCTCTTGAGAACCTTGGTGCCACGGGGTAACAAACAGCCTCAGGGAAAATACTCCTTTCCTCATCAAGTGGACCAGGCTCTCTGTCCATGGACACATGCCAGTGCATCTACAAAGTGTATTAATTGAGATGCATTGCTCATTATTGTGATGTAAAGTGAGGTCTAAGCCATTTTGCTTTTGTGTGAGCAGAATGCTGGAGAAAAGGGAGCAGGCTCCCCATGACAAATGTTGCACATGGTTGAACATGGAGAAAAAGAAGGCATGTCAGGTCTCCTTAGCTGAATCACACTAAAGTGGTTTTCAGCTTTAGAGTTTACTTCACGAACAAACAATATCCCATACAGGCAAACAGTGCAACAATAACCAGTCATGGAACAATGGAGAGGTAGACACTGGGCATGTCTCCATGTGCATTTATGCCCTCTTAAATTTACTGTGCAGTAAGTGGTAATAGGCCACCGTTTACACATGCAGGCATTGAAGTGCATTAACAGTGTGTGTGGACAGACTTGGGACTAAAGTTAGTCCCAAGTCAGTCCACACACACAGTGTTACTACACAGTAAGGCATCTACAAGTGCATTACTGTGCAGTAACTAATTGGGTATAAATTAGATACCTGCATGATGCAGGTATCAAATTTATGCTTAAGTCAGCATAAGCTTCCATATTTACTGCACAGTATGGATGTGCATGTGTAGATGTGCACTCATACTGTGCAGTAATTTCGGTTACTGCGCAGTAAATGCACACATGTAGACACGCCCATGGTGTATGGACACAGTCAGCTGCCAATTAACACCTTGCACTGTTACACTGAGGGGATGGGCCATTTCATGACTGTGATATTTGAGAGGCACAAGAAAAGATGTGGGACCCTCTGTAGAAACCCTCATAATTTGGGGAAACTCTAATGAGTGCCCACTCCCACAGCTACATAGAATAGGTTCAGAGTAAAGCTACATTTTCTGTGTTTTCATGCATGCTGTATGTGTTTTCTTATTCCAAGACTAATCCAGAGCCCACTGACATCAGTGGAGAGAGGTTCACTGACTTCTCTGGGCTTTGGACCAGACCTTATTCTTGAACCCTGGAAAGAGATTTTGGCTTATGGTATTAATGCCACAAATGTCGAAGTGCCACAGATGTTTTTCCCTTTGTGGAAAGACAAACATTATAGATGTCTCATGTACTGTGAATGTGAGTACCAATGGGGACTTTCTTCTGGTGCAGTATGAATGCTGAAACAAACCTGAATATCTGGCTTTTGTAGTCATATGTATCATTTTACAAGCTGGAAGCAATTTTTCTACACCCCTCCTCCCTCCCACCACCTGTCAGAGCTGGCTGAAAAAATTCCATAAAAACTTTTGTTGAATTGATACTTGCAATTTTATTAAAACAGAACTGTCACAAGAAGTGTTACCTTTCCTCTAATACTTTTGGATTTTTCAATGAAAGCTGAAAACCCAAGCCTCAAAAATTGTTTTCAGTTAATTTGAAAAAAAGTTTCCACAGGAAAAAAAAAATATCCCCAAAAAACATAAACCCTTCATTTTCTAAATAGCTCAAATCTCCCTGTATAAATTCATATCTGTGGAGTGCAGTGATGTTTTTTAGGTGCTATGATGTCTTAAACAGGAACTCTGTGGAAAGTATATTTTACACCTGTACACGAGGCAGCACAGAAGAAATTAATTAATAAACTGCACTTTCCTAGTCAACAGCACATATTCTGCCTTGAAATTGCTGTGTTAAATCATCTCACTTACCCTGGTACAATCCAGTGAAATATAATAGGACCAGGTGGATATAAATGGGAAAATTTGTCCCACTAGTCTCTTATTAGGTTGCAAACAAAGTAAAAGTATGGTGCTTTTCTGCTGCTGTGTTAGCGAACAGGTATTTTTTATTACTTACATTACTTATTAATTTATTAGTTATTACTATTATTGAATTGCTGAGCATGCCAAGAGCCACATAGTGCACACAGAAGTGATAATTTTTACCTGATCTGGCCACAGAAAGGGGCCTAAAGCCACAATAAAACACAAGTGCATGGCTGCAGACTGCTTAAGAAATGGCCAGTCAGATGAAAAATTTAACCTTCATTGCATGAGTGTGAACAAATGAAGACATTTCAAAACAGAGCATCTTCTGTAACGTATGTCTGCCCTGTCTCCCAGTCTGTAGCTGTTTTCAGAATGGGAAGGAGGAACAAGAGCAGAGGGCATTCAGTCTGGGGCTTTTTCAGTCCCCATTAGGGGTGGGGTGGGTGTACTGGAGCCTCCCAAGGTGTGTGGTGGGGGTGGGCTCCAATTCACCCATCCCACCCTCCAGCACTGGCTGGGGAACCCCTAGAATGAGCTCTCTCTGATCCCTTCACTCTCCCATTCTGAAAAAATGGCAGGGAGCTGGCAGGGAAGAGGGACCATTGCTACTGGCAGCCAGCAGCTACATCCCTCCCCCCTGGAAACAACAGTGAACTTCTGTTTGGTTCAGGGAATCATTGCAACTCAGAACGCTTCCTGCAAAGCATTCTCAATTACAGCGGGGAGCTGCACTTCTGTCTGCGCCTAAAAGTCTCTGCTCTGCATTACATGCACATGCACTAGTGTTAGTCCTTAGGGAGAGAGAGACAGCACCAAGAAAGCCTCAAAGTTAGACTGGATTATCCAACCTCCCTCCCTACCCAGTATTCTGTTCCAACATGCGAGGAAAAACACCTGAAAATTCACTTCTGAAGAAGCATGTGCAAAGGCACTGCCCATGCAAACTCTTGCCTCTCCATTTAGAGAGACATGTCTCTGGCAGCAGAACATTTACAACTCTGGGATTTCAGGCTATGTCAGTGCTACATGTATCTGAGCTCAACTCACCCAGTGCTGCTCCCTTTTCTGCTGGTAGAGCTGTACCAGGGCTGTACATTTTACATGTTTGAACTGTAGTGTTAAACCAGTTTTTACCCAGCTGTGACTGACAGCTTTTCTGAAGGCTGTAATGCAGTAATTTACACTACCTGGGCACTCAACGTCTCCAGAGGACTTTCCACCCTGGGAAACGCCATGAGGGGAACTCCTCGTGGGTCTTCAGGCTTCGGTTTAGAAGGAGCTCCATGTGTTCCTCTAAAGTTATGGACAACACATATTCCCTACATGATGTGGGGGGAAAAAAAAAAACAAAACAAAAGAGGTCAGCATAGGCTGCCCACGTGGAATAATTAGCTAGAACCTCACTATAAAAGAATCTCCATCCCTGTCCATTAACTTGGTACTGTTAAAAACTCTTGCAGATTTTGGGATGTGGCTGGATCTGAGGATTTGGCTCAAGGTCATCTCTGTCCCAGTGCTGGACAACTAGCAGTGTGACTGACACAGCTGTGAGTACGGGCTTACCTTAGTAACCCAGTGTAACTGTACCCTGTAGGCACGAGCCATTCTTATTCTATTCTCTCTCAGAGAAGAGAAGCCTTGATTATAAGTGCTGTATTCTTTTAGAACCACCGACTGCAATTGGCACTGTATTCCCTAGGTCAAATATTACCTTAAGACACTGTTGTTTGGTCCACAGCTCCCAAGCTACAAGTGGCTCTTTAACTTGGCACCCGCAGCTTTTCACTTTTTTTCTTTTACTGTGTGCATTGGGCATATTTTCCCTGAATTACGAATTACGAATAATGCAAAACCTGCAACTACATACATGTTTAGGAGTCTTCTTGAACAGGAATATAACTGCCCTTATTCACTTCAGGAAGCTTATGGTGCCACGGTTCTTTGATTAACACCAATGCCTGATGAGGCTCATCTTCATTAAAGGAGCGATGCATCCCCTGGCATTTACATAGCTTTATTGGCAGAAGTAGTTTTTGGTCCACCCAAGCTACACCAGCTCGCCCAAAACACAGAAGCTCTCGTAACAGAAGACACTATCTGCCAGCAGAGTTGAACCACACTAGAGGTTGACTTGTAAGCCACATTAGCTACAGGGATGTGAGCTCTTCACATCCATCGCCAACGTAAGGCTGATAGCAGAACTTTGTAGTGAGGCAAGGGCCGAGCATCACTGCCTCAAGACATGTGGCTGTGATTCCCAAAAGGAGTAAGTCTGAGCAACTGAAGGCTGAATCTGGCCTCCTGTTCCATCAAAAGTGTCTGGATAGCTCATGGATGACCAGGCTCTATAATGCCCTTCCTAACACAAAGAAATTACAAGTACCCTGCCTTGGGAAGGACCCTCCTGTCTGCTCCCAAGATATGGGATGCTTGCACATTTGTTAGTATGGACTCTATTTCTGAAAGGATGTTTCTCTGGAATTACTGTTTGAGAGCTTTCAGCAGGCCCAGGAGCAGCATCCACATTTATTCCCAAGTAGTCAAAGGCAATGGATATTGGGTGTTTCATTAAAAGGGAACCAGGCACATTTCTCATTAAAACCATCTGAAGTGACCTGAAGTGATCTCAAGAAAGAGAGAAAAAAGACCTTGCAAACCATCTCCAAGCACAGCACCAATACCCTGCTATGCACAGCAGGAAGCAAGGGACAGGTGCCAGTAGTGGCCTCGGTAAGCACGGTTGATACCAGGGCCTTTGTTTGGAAGGACCTGGCTGGCACTCTTGATCATCCAATGCCATCCCCTGGGAGAAGGGGTGAGCATGAGCAATCCTTGTCTCCAAGTGGTATGACAGGAAGTCAGTCTTTGTCTGATCCTGATTTCTACTGCACTTGTTTCATGCCTGCCCTGTACCAAAATGGCCCTTTGTTTAGAGCCTTATATACCAAGGGTAAGCTCTTGAATCCCACATTTGTCATGCAACAGGCAGCCAATGAAGCTTGTGAAATGTGGGTGCCATGGTTCTCACATTTAGAGAAGTCAGGCTCCTTTCTGACATCAGCTGCATTTTACTGCATCTTAAAAGCTCTTCCCCAGGACAGCACCAGGAAGGCCCTGTACAGTAACTAAAATAATTGTGTAGATACCAGGATGTCATTGCATTAACCTTATTAATTAATTCATATCAGCCTGACTTCATTTTAGGATATGCTTAGAAGATAAATCCAAATAGATTACATTAGAAGTAATTGCTGGCAGCTTGATTAGTTAGCTGTGATAGGCAACAAGAGAATAATACAAGATTTTTTTTTAATGTTAAGTTGTCTTTGGATTGGGTGGCGATGGAGAGGGGTAGGGACTGATGGCTTACCAGAAACAAAGCCACCGCACTTCCCAGGATGAAGCCTGCAATCACATCCGAACAGTGGTTTCGATACTCAGAAACGCGATTTAGCCCAGTCAGGAAGGCAGCACAGAGGGTTCCCAGACACAGGACAGGTTTTGCTAGCCTGCTGCTCTTTGTTTTAATTGTGCTTGTGATGTACATCTGAAAAACAGTGCAAGCCGCATGTGAAAAAACGCATGCAGCTCACTTGTCACTTAGATATGTCACATCAAGCTAGGAACTAGACAAACCCCTGAGAATGAGGGGGCTCAGACCAGAGGATGATCTCTGAAGGAAAAAAAAATGATATTGGAGAGCATCAACTCCAGAATGTCAAATGTCCACTCAGTCATGCCAGGTCACTGGGCTGGTATAAATGGCAACATCATTTCAAGATTTTTAACTGTACCTATTGATTTATATTCAGAGAAAAGCAGATTTTTTCTAAAACTGAATTTGAGTATTTGGGGTTGACATATAACTGAAACAGTACAGTACACTTGTCTCAGCACTCACAATGCATAACCCCTACTGCATGTGAGCCAGGGGATCTGTGTCCTACCTGGCCATGTGTCTACCCAGTTACTATAGCACAGAGATACTGCCTGAGTCAACGAAGTGCATAAGCTGTGAAGCAGTTTCAAGTTTGTAAAAAATAGACCCTTAGCAACCAATTAGGCTTTTTTCCTTGTTTGTTTGTCTGTTGCATGGAGACTCTGGGACTTAACAATGGATGGGAAATGGAGCAGATTATGGGAAGGCCTTTTTTCCCCACCAACAGGAGACTGAAAATATAATTATACAGTAGGAACTTTCCTTGTCCTCCAAAGCATTTCTTAAGTAGATCTAGGTTTTGCCAGCTTATTTTAATTTGAAAGGCATTTTTGACAAAGAAAATAAACTATGTTAGGATCAATTTAAAAGTACTAATTCCAGAGCCTGTGATTACAGGAGTAACATGAATACAAAGATACTGTAACAGAAAACAAAATTTGACAGCACAATGATAATGAAGTAAACACAATGAATCCTCTTCAGTGGTAAGTTAAGTGCATTTTTTTTTTACCTTCCAAAGCACAGCTTGGCTTGTTGAGCAAAGTTGATGCCTATAGTTGCGTCTGCTAAAAAATCTCTCTGATAACATATGACTCTACATTGCAGTAATATCGGGCACTGCCATCCGTAAGTAGGAAAGCAACCAGGGGCCTTCAGTTTAAGTGACTGGGCTGACCAGAAAAATCTGTTTGGAATATATATTAGAATAGGATGTCCCCAAATACATTGCTGTCTGGACTTAACCCACAATGTATAGGTCTGATCAGAGAAAGAACCATCTCCCTCCTTGCTGGCAAAAAGAAGGATTGCAAAGCCACAGAGAGGACTCTTGGTCTAGGAGCACAAGTTCTCTTCTGGCATTTTCTTGGTAGTTCCTAAGGCAGGTCAAAACCCATCCATTATGGAAAACTGGCGGTGGTGGTTGTGGGAGTTTGATGAAGTGAAAATCATTTTTGTGTGTCCTCTTTCCTTCAGAAAAAGAAATCCATTTTGTTGTTGCTGTTTGAAAACCCGAAACCTCAAAGCTGAAAATACTGTGATTTGTGGCCAGTGATATTTGACTAATGACCCTTGAGAGAACATTTCCATTTTTCATAGAATTTGCCCCCTGCAGCTTTGTTTTCTGTAACCACACCACTGCATGGCTCTCTGTGCGTGTTTTCTGCAGGCCCCTGCAAAGACTCATTCCCATATATGTGGTCTTGTCTCAGGGGTAGAAGGTTCATGAGTGAATGCAGCTTGGTAGCTGCACAGCAGTGCACGCAAGGAGCTCTGCTCTTTACAGGGTCAGGCTAAATGTACATGGATCCTTTTGAGGTGCCTGAAGCCTGCTATTTAGCTACCAAACCTTCTACTGGCAACAAAATTACTGTGCCCCTTCTCCATATTCTCCAGGGAGGGAAGGGTCAAAGATCTGCTTTGCTTTCATACTAACTGCATGGAGTAGAGTAGAGGATGGGAAACCAACTCCAAGCTGCTGGCTCTGGTACTGGTACTACAAGGCTTGGCTTGGCTGTAATTCTTTCCTGAGCCAGTGGCGATACTGGGTATCAAAGTGCTGAGTATCATTTTACAAGTTTCACAGATTTCATAGACATTAGGGCTGGAAGGGACCTTGGAAGATCATCGAGTCCAGCCCCCTGCCCAAAGGGCAGGAAGTCAGCTGGGGTCATAGGATCCTAGCAAGATAAGCATCCAATTTTCTCTTGAAGGTGTTCAATGTAGGTGCTTGAACCACCTCTGATGGCAGGCTGTTCCAGACCTTGGGGGCTCAGACAGTAAAGAAATTCTTCCTTATGTCCAGCCTGAAACGGTCTTGTAGTAGTTTATAACCATTCAACCTCGTCATCCCTTGGGGCGCTCTGGTGAACAAACGTTCCCCCAGATCCTGGTGGTCACCCCTGATAAACTTACAGGTGGCCATCAGATCACCCCTGAGCCTGCGCTTTTCCAGGCTAAAGATCCTCATAGATCAGCCTGTCATCGTAAGGTCTGTTTTCCTGACCTCAAGTTCTGCTGATGTGTTCCAGCATCTGGGGATGATGAGCACCAACTAGGTGCTTATCCTTGTTCTCTCTTTCTCTCTTGCACACATCCCAAAATCCTGACAATCAGGTGGAGTGGACATGACATTACTGTAGCATACCATAATCTCTGATAATGGTAACTATATATGAGGAGCTCTGCTCTTCAAAGGATATGGCTAAATGCACATGGATTCTCTTGGGGTAGGTGAATGCAACTACTGAGGTACTAAATATTCCATTTCCAAAGAAATTGCTGTGCCCTTACTCCACGTTCTCAAGGTTTTTCCTCTCTCTTTTCCCTATATGCATCTATCCATGCAGTTCTCCCTTAATCTAAACCCATTTTCCTCATTTCCTCTTCTTGGTTTGGGGAAGCTGCTGCACCTCACTAGCCAGTGTGGTAAGAGCCGCTCCCTGCCCCGCCTCCCTCCCCCCCCCCCTTTCTGCATTCACTTACTGTGATGGCTGACTAGAGGAAGAAGCAAAATGGCTTAGCTGCAACCTTATGTGAACACAAATGGGAATGGAAAAGACAAGCATGAGACTGGAGTGGAGGAGTCTACTATCAACTCCCACTGCTCACTACACAGGCTATACTACACTCTTATCCACCCCGATGCAAGTGCAGCATTTCAGTACCATGGAGCTCTGTGCATGCCAACTGAATTTGGCCCCTTACTATACAATATGCAAGGCAGACAGCACAGCAGCTTTTGTGTAAAATCACATCTGTGCTGCTCTGATCAATTAATTACACCACTCAGAATTACAAGGCTTAGTTAGTCATAAAGATTTATTTCTCAGGCAAAATATACAGGCAGCCTTTATCTACCCAAGCACGTGAAAGATGAAACATGCCTGATTTATGGAAGGGACTGTATGACTTCATCACCTGCAAAAGGGCTCTTGGACTTGCTGGATAAAGAAGTCCTTTAACCATCATAGGATGAGGTGCTTCAGACTAGCAACAGGACTAGAGGGACCAAACAGCCAAACTAGATCTTAGGAGCTTGATCAGGTGAGCAACGGGATGATATAAAACAGATAGCCTGTGACAGCCCGCCATTCCTATGTTTAGTAAAGATTTACAAATTATACATGAGAAGTAATGGTCAGAAATGGACAGTAGGGGGCACTCTTTACCCACTCATTCTTGATAAATTGGAATAAGATGACTATTGTTACAAGGTGCCAAGTCATAATAAAGGTTTTCTATGGAAACAATGGAAAACAAGACATAAAAATGAAACACAGTGGTATGAATAATTACACCAATTCTTTTTTCCCTTTGCATCTCTGCCCCAAGAAAACAATTCAAAGGATCAACTGGGAGTCAGAACTGTATTATATGAGTGAGCAGTGTTATTCTCTGCCTACTAGTCAAGTGTTGCTGGAGTGAGTTATTTCATAGTATCCCAGGGAAAATGATCAGCTCTTGAAACCAACAGTCGGGACCTGCTGTGATAACTGCAAATTCTGTAATACAGGGCGAAAAAAACCTTCACTCATATTTGTTTTCTTGGAGGGAAGTCGAGGGGGCTTGGATTATTCACATGGGGAAAAAAACTAACTAACATTACAATTGGGCAAGCCCACTGTGACTGAAAGACAATGAGTCTAGGAGGAAAAACATAAACTTGTATTTAGATGAAAAATATTAACAGTGAGGGTAATTAACCATAAGAACATTACATTCTTCATTAGCAGGATGCTTGCACTAAAGACTAGGTATTTTCCCAAAAGTCATGCTTCAGTTCATCCATAAATTAAGGTCTTGATGCAGGAATCCCAGGGTAGTTCCCTGGCCTGTGTTAGGCAGGCAGTCAGACAAGAATAATCACAGTAGTTTTCTCGCTTGGATGGCTATCACCCCTCCAAACTAAATTTAGGAAATTATTGTAGTTTCATACAACATCTTTCCTCTCTCAATTTAAGGGGAAGTTTCAAAGCTGAATATTGTTGGCACTTGCACTCTTGTGGATGTTGGGAAAACCTTCCATGGATAGTGGCCTTCCTCAAGAAAAACTTTTGTTTTTACAAAACATGGATTGTATTTTAGAGAATATGAACATAAAAAGAGGATGGCTAAAAAGGGAAGAAAGCAAGAGAGATCTACATTTACATACAGCAACAATGGGATGATTCGATTACATAAATAGCCATTCTATTCTTTTTGCCACAATACCCATGTCCCTTTGAGGAGTGCAGCTAGCCACCTGACCAGCAGTGGGCACAAGTTTCTTCTCTCATCTTCCTTTTAGGGACAGAAGCAAACACTATGGAGTGTCTTGTTTCTGTCTGTTTTCTTTCCTGTATTTTTAAGTAAACATATATATTGCCTTATATCTCTGCTAGAGCAGGCACGGTCAAAAAAATGTCCCTTGCCCTTGAGGAAAAAGATGGGGAGGTTGGTGGTGGTCCATTGCTCCTGGGAGGGTTCATAGACTTGTTTCAGACCAGCCTCCAAGAAAGTTCTCTTACTTACACAGATGGGTTTCTTCCAGGGACTGGCATTGTGTCAGAGAAGTACAGCTGTTCATTTTAGACTCCATCCTGGAGCTTTAAGCAGTCTTAGATGTCCTGGGATCAGGTGATAGAGTAGCTTGGGGATAAGGACCAAAATCTTGAACTCTACCTGAAATTCTATGTAAAGCCAACATAAAGGGTGGGGGTGGGACCGATGGTTTTATGGCAGCCTGCATTGCTAAGGAGACATAACTACAGCATTCTGTACTGGCTGAAAGTTTTCTAAGCACTGAAAAATTCATTTCCAAATGCATAACATTGTTGTACTCCATCTGAGACGTGGCGAAGATACAACCAAGTGAGATGATAGGAGCGTGGTACTTCTAAGTGCTGCAATGGATGAGTTTGGAGCCAGCGAGGAAACCAAGAGTACCTCTAAACTACGCTGTAGGGTTTGTTCCTTCAAGCCTGTGGAAACTGCACCATGACTGCTGCTCTGCTTTCTGGTCCCTACCCCCTGCCTAACCTGCTGTTCTGCTTTCTGCTCCCTGCCCTATCTGCTGCTCCCTTTCTTATCTGCCATACACCACACACAGAGACTGCCTGTGCCACTTGTGACAGACCTGCTGCTGATTGGGAAGCTTTTCACTTGACCCTCCTCCCTTGCCTACTCAGATGAAACAGCAATATCTCATGGTCAACAATGTCAAAGACATCAGAGAAGTCTGGGCAGTTGAGAAGCAATGTCTGTTTTCTATCCATTCATAAAAGCTCATCCTTTATCTTCAAAAAGGTGGTTGCAGTTCCATGCCCTGACCCTAACTACAAATTGTACCCAGTCTACTATGTTAGCTTCAGTCAGAAGAGCTGGTAGTTGGCTTTTGTCAAGCTTTGCTGCGAGCTTGCTCAGCAACTGGGGGATAGTTGGTAAGAATTAATGTGGCCTGGGTAAGTTTTACATTACAACACGTTTGTAGTTATGAAATATCTATTTCTCACTGATATCTCTGCCACGAGTTATTAGCATACTCATGAATATTTCTAATTTATTTTTTTTA
>NW_017729024.1:49116770-49130865 GCF_001723915.1 Gavialis gangeticus | reverse complement strand
AGCAACTGGGGGATAGTTGGTAAGAATTAATGTGGCCTGGGTAAGTTTTACATTACAACACGTTTGTAGTTATGAAATATCTATTTCTCACTGATATCTCTGCCACGAGTTATTAGCATACTCATGAATATTTCTAATCTATTTTTTTTAGAGAAATTTAATTAAAAGCATGTATTTCTAACCAAATGGAAGCCTCTGCTTTGAAAACAAGAATAACTCCTGTTTGAAACCAATTCTTGTCCCACTTCTAGAGGATTAAAATAAACACACACGCAACAGCCAAGGCATAGAAACAACTTGGACTCATATATTTCTAGGTGTGGTCTGAAACTGGAGCCCGTCATTTCTTTCCGAACGGATTCCAAATCTGACACAACAGATTCTCCCTTCCCTAATTAAAAGGACTGAACTGGGGGCTTCATTCTCATTCACTTCTCTACTCACTGACTGGAGCAGTGTTAATTTGGTTTATGTAAGGAATCCAAGATAGAGCTTTTGGTTGCTCACCATCTCTTTTGCATCAACCTAAACCCATACTGGCCACAAAATTACAAAGCAGCACAACAGACAATTGGAGCAAGCCCCATGTCCAGCACTTGGCCCAGTTAGCTGTGTCATATACTGAACAAGGCAATGTAGTAGAGCTGTGGGAGAGGACTTTTTAGAAGTTACTTTAGCTCAGTAAGTAGAGTAGGTTCTTGGCTCTCCCCAGCTGTATGAAGGATGATGGGAGCATTCACACAGAGTGCTCTCCATCCCAGAGTATCCATGCTCCATCTTCTCTCTCACTTGTATTGAGTGGCCAAAATCCAGTTTAATATACTGCAGATTAGGTTCAGTGCCTCTACCACTTTTACAGGGTTCATCACAAACAGTAAAACTGTCCCTCAGTATAATTCTACGGGAAACAATTAGGCATTAGGTGCAATTAATCTTAGTTTAATTCAAATTATTAGCTTTTTATTGGCTTTAAAACTGTAACCATGGTAACTGCATACCTAGAGAAATCAAATAATAGCAGATTCAGGGCTACAATGTGTCTGTATGCAGAACTGTGAACACTGAGTGGAATGTAAGATGCTCCAACGCAGAGGCGGTTCAAGGTGACTCTATGACTCAGAAAGACACTTCTAGGTCACAATTCCTCCTGCTTCCACTCCTTTGGGTGGGAGTTATCATTTCTACCAGGCCGTACCAGCAGCAGTGACACTGGCTTGGTAGTGGTGCCTGGTCAAATAGTGATTAGAGCCAAAACTTCCTACCACCCATATACTCTGAGACTGAAAAAGACAAGAAGGGGATAAAGGAGAAGGCTTACTCCCTTAGGTGGGTACATAATCTCCCTCTTATATGTCAGGCCCAGTTCATTTCCCTCCTCCACTAGCAGATTTATGCACAGAAGGACATTCCAAGAGTGGTTCAATCCCATTCGGTGCAGAAGCGGGGTACAGTTACCCCCTGCACTGCCCATTTCAGACCTGGGAAGGATCCTAATTGGGAATGTGCTGGGGTGGGGTTTGGGAAACAGTAAGTTCAGGGAGGCTGCAGGGGATACAGAATGTCCTTCCTCCAGCCCGGATTCTAGAAAAACATGCATCAGCCAGGACACCGGTATCCTTTTAGTGGCATCTAAGCTCCTCTGAGAGCTCTTCCTCTGTGGCACTAAGGAGTAGTGTTGGTCAGAAGTCTCCCTGGAACCAGGGCTCTAATGGGAAGGCAGAATGTCAGGAATAGAGCCAGTATCTCATAGGGTTTTGCTGCTCCCCAAATGTCCTAGCCAAATAGAGCTTGTTTTGTAGAACATTATTATTTTTCCAGTGGTGTCCACCCTGTGCTAGGTGCTTTTCAAGCACTCCAGGACAAGCCCTGCCCAAATGAATGGGTATGGGAACAACTACAGGGATCTTAAGTCATGTCTACAGGGTTAACTTACCATGAAAGAGGGAGCCCTCAAAGAATCAGTGTACCATGCTGCTCTGTGCATGTTGCCCTCACAACTGAAGTAGTATAGCTGTAGTTGCCTGGTGCTGTGGATATGCTAATTAGCAGGGGGCAGGCTAACTGTCACTGTCACTCAGCAGTGCTAATTACCCTGTTGGACATGCTGCACAAATGTGCCTACATTCTTTCCAGTTCAGGAAGTTCAGTTCATGCATAGCAGTGTGATGCTTGAATGTGCTGTTGTGTGGCAAGGTAAGTTAGCTATGTAGCCATGCACTTAGATATAATGTAGAGGTTGTACCTGGAGGGTGCTCTCAGGTCATGTAAGTTAATGCTTCTGTGTCACTGTTAGCATCTACATGACATTGAAAAAAAATATGTGGTAAACGTCTTGCCTTTCATGCTCCAAAATACAAGTAGTAAAGAGTCTTATGCATTTGCTAACCAGGTAAGTTGGAATCATTCAGTGAATATCCTGGCTGAGCAGATTTAAGGCCTGCATTTGACTGGCTGCACAACAGACCCATACCTCAAACCTCCCCTTTGAGCCAAATTGAGCGAGTCGTACCTTGTGGGGTACTTAAATTCCTGAGAGGGCCCACTGATTTTGGTGGGAATACTGGGGAGGAAAATGAGGAGCAAAGGATGGTAGAATTTCACCTTGTCAAGAAAACAGGAAGACTACCAGGGCTTTCAATGAGTACTGTGTCAGGCTACCTTCATTCCAACACTTTCAGTCTCCTGCATGCTCAGAAAGCACTGCACAAATTTTAACTAGACAGTCTTGCATGACTGCAGGGTGTTATAATGTTTCTAGGAACACAAGAGTAAATGATATGATTAGAAGGGATTTCAAAGGGATCAAGTACTTCTGACCTGGCAGTAAAACAATATCACCCTCCGGAAATTCCCTTCTGCAAGCCCAGTCATTTTATTATCCTGGCAAAAAAAATTGTACTTAAATTATTTTAAGGGAAAGCTCACCGGTATGTAGAGTTCTATCTCTGAGAAGGGAAGCAAAATTCAGCCCAGGTCTAATCAAAAGAGGCTTTCATTAAAATGGTATGATTTAGTACTTAAGTTAAAGTTAGTACTGTCCTGTGAAGCATGGTAAGCAGTATCATTATCTGTTTTACAAATGGGGAAACTGAGGCAGGGAGGTGAAATAGCTCCCTCAAGGCCACAACAAAAATCAGCACCAGAGGCAGGGTTGAAATCCAGGCCCTTCCAGTTCCCAAACTGGCCCTCATGCTTTCAGGACACACTGTCCCGCAGGTGGGACTGTGCGGGGAGCTACACTGCCTTACCCAAGGGCTGAATTTGGATTAGAAAGGATTCCAGTCGCACACGTACACAAAAAGTATAGGTTCTTTCTCACCATGAATAGAAAACAGAAAAATCTATGTACAGTCATAGCAACAGAAACCTCTTTGTTTGAACTGGCACTTGTCCCAGGTACTCACCGTGGCATATAAGGCTGAGTAAATGCTCAAAGCAGCATGTTTGGATGGAAAAGATCTCCTTGCCTTTTCTATCACCTCCACGTCCCCAGTGCAGATATTCCCATTGTTTATGAACTGATGGTGAGCCCGGCAGTCATTTGCTGTGTAGTTGGGTTTACACACCGTGAGAAAGTATGGAGCCAAGTTTCCAGTCACTACCTGGCCAGCATTTACAAATATGTCAGTGGCAAAAAGTCCAAATGCAAACACTCCTGCAAAAAGGTTAAAAACGATAAACAACAATTATTCAAAAACACTGAAACAGGTATCAATGGGGTCACCAATTACTATGCATAGAGCAGAGGTAAAGACATTAGATCACAGGTCTTACTATCAGAAGTGAGGTAGTACGAGTGCTTGATCCGGTCATCTTTCTATACACCAAGCTCCTGTTTACTTTAATAGGAGTTTCATGTTTGCATGACTGCAGAATTGATTCCCTGCAGCTCTCAAACTTCATACACAAATAAGCAAGCAATAAGATTACTGGCTAGTGAAACCCACAAAATGTGGTGGGAGACATGAATTAATTTACCTGACACCTCAATTTACCACATTCTTGCCATTTTCCAGATGGGAAAATTACAGCACACACTTTGGAAGCAAGTACTTAGATTTCCTGAGTGCCACTGTGAAACCTGGAGAATAGAGAGACATAACAGTTATACCAGTGTGGAATGATACTGGCACAAGCTGGTAGGATGTAACTGTTACATCTGCATGCTCTTATAAGGATAGAAGTGTAGCAGAACTGTTGTAACTTAAATCCTGTTTCATTCCAGGTTAAAGTTACAATAGTTAAGCTCACTTAGGGCATGTCCCCACATTCAGGGGCATGCAGTTGTCATGGCAAAAATAATAGTGGCACAAATTTCATGCCCCTGCATGTGGGGTTGGTGCAAGGCAAATTGTCCCGGGTGTAGTACTATAGGCTGGGGTCAGCACCTGTGCTGGGCCCAGCAGCCTTACCTGGAGTCCTGGCCTCCTAGGGCAGCAGTGGTGGCAACCTAGCTGTTCAAGCCCTGGCTGGCAGCCAGAGCATGGCTCTGGCCTGCCAGGCTCTGCTTCTAGCAGTTCACACTGCTGCTGCAAGTGCCATGCCACTTTTTGCAGCAATTTTTTTTTGACATCAGGATCTTCCAGTGTCAAATCTTGGCATCATGCTGCAAATCTGCGGCATGGAGAACTGGTGCACATGTGCCATGTGTGGTCTGCATCCCCTCAGTCAGGTTTGAGGTGCTGAAAGCTGGACATGCACACGCAGAGGGACACACCCTTAGGCTATAAACGGATGTCGCTTTTGTGCTGCCATAAACATTTTTATGGAGACACAAAGCAAAAGCAAATAGACATCTATGCTGCTTGTCATGCCACAAATGCCCAAATTGTGGCTGTGACAAGAGGTGGTATAACTTTGTACTGCTTTTTTATAGTACATATCTGCTTTATGGTGAGAGAGAGTGGGCAGCCCAAAACTGCCAGAGCTCTTCAGCCAGACTGGGAAAGGTGCTCTTGGGGCTTCAGGGCCCCAATCATGTATGCCCTGGGAATTTTCGTGCCTGCCAGCCCCAGAAATGCTCTGCAGGGAGATTACCAGGGCACGCTTTCAAGCTGCTGCACCTTGGGTTGGGGTGTGGCACCTGGAGCTGTTGTTCCACAAAATAAGGCCCTTGAAGCCCTAAGAGTGGCAAGGGTCCAACCCTGTGGGACAAGGGTGATGCCTGTTTTTGCTGATCAGTCAGATCAGCTGTGGAGAGACGCATCCCAACCTCCATTTTTAGCCCTAACCCACAGGAGCATGCCCAGGAAACCCTTCCATCCTAACAGCTGCTGCGCACTCCTGAGTGGCAATTCCTTCTCCCCTTTTGAAGTGGTGGAAAGTTATGTCTGTCCACAGCCTTAGTGTCAGCAGTACAGTTTCCCACAATGTACTCAAACTCAGTGGGACCTGCAGGGTCTTGGTATCTTTGAAAATCAATACCCTGCTTGTCTCAAGCTGGGTAACAAAGCCAATGAATAGTTTTGACAATCATGGCCTGAAATTCTTCTTCCAGGTCACATGAGAAATTGGTGGCAGAGCAGGAAATAGAAAGTATATCTCAAAGCCTGTGTTTTAACTCCAACACTGCCCTTCCTCCCTTTCACGTTTAACACCACTTAACATAAATTATAGATATTAACAATTTATACAGAATCTAGCCTTCAGCCTTGGCCTTATTCCAACACAGTCTAAAAGGAGTCTAAACTGAATATTATATCATTTTTTTCTCCACTTCTTGCCCTAAACTTGTGTCATATTACTATTTGCTGTTGTGTTTTTCCACCTAAAGACTGGCTACATTTCAGTGGTAGACAAATTAATTATGTAACCCGTGCCGATTTGACAGATTGGTTGATAACCGTAAATGTTTGCAACACGTTGAGACAAAGTATTATTAGTATTGCTCTGCAGTATACTAGAATGGCATAATTGCTTTTCTTTTAAAGCAGTTTATACTAACAAAGAATGAATCGTTATTAATGAATTCATAAAATGTTAGCTTATTTTAGAGTGATACCTGTTAACCATGTTCCCATGCTGTAAATGATGGTTATAAATGTTCTGTAGAATTTGCTGCTTAAAATATAATGTAAATTAATTAAGATTAACAGACTAGCCTTATGTTACATGGCACAGTGTATGTAGCCTGTGAGACACAAGCTACAGAACTTCAGGCCTAGGTTCTGTAGCTTGTGTGATGACATTTAGCACTCAAACAAGATGAGTAACAGTCTCCCCAAGTTGTAATACTGAATTAAAAAGATATAACAGGATTTTAAAATAACTATTAGGTCTCTTCATTTGTATTCTGATTTAGACTATTCAGGGTCATAGTTTCCTCAATAGCTATGAAGGCTAGGGGCTCTCACAGTTTTAAAATGAAAGCTAAAATTCTTCTGAATTCACATAAAACCAAGAACTGGAGCTTGAGAGAAAAAAGCAGCTACTCTTGTGAGACTCAATAAAATCCCAAGAGCTGGCAACGCAGTGGTTATATTTATTTCATTAGCTATCTGTGCTGGGTTTTTTAAATGTTGATGTTTATATTCAAGGTAATAAATATAGAGAACAGTGGCATAACTAAAAACTCATCAAGACAAGTCACCAAAGAGCCTTTTACATCAAATTAACAAGCATCAAAGCAAATGCCACAGATAGAGCAATCCATCACATAGCTAAGAGAAAACAGAAGGCAAGTAAATAACAGAAATTTCCATTTATGCATGCCTTGTCTACACAGAGGGGATAATGATACCAGCATAGTTATTCCTGTGAAAACTCCTACTGTAGATGTATTGGAAGGGTATAAAATGGGGTTGTTAACAGGGCAGCTTCCGTACAGCAGCATTGCTCAACCCATGGGTCAGAACCCAAAAGTGGGTCAACAAGCATATATGAAAGGGTTGCAAAATTTTTTAAAAATTGATTCCTCTTTAAAGGAGAAAAATGTGGGCAACAGTGGTTTTTTTTTTAAAGAGCTTTGATTGGTTAAACCAGGTCACTTTCCATTTGAGGTGGACACATTGGAAATGGTGGTTGAAAAATTGGGCTGAGGAAAGAACTGAGCACCAAGCTATGGGTATACAGATCCTCTGTCCCTTGGATCTTTTACTAACAGACTCAGCCAGATCATCAGAAACACCAGTTCACTTCATTTGGTCAGGGAGGTAATATTTCCTGCTACTTCTTCTCCAGACACTAGGGACATCCAGCAGTTGGTTTGATTCTCTGTGCGTAAGGAGGCTAGGCCAGAACCCTGAACCCAGCTGGTCCCAATCCAGTCATCCCTACAAGAAGTGTCACCTGAAGCAAGCCCAGAGCAGCACCCTGGTCCCAGCAGGGCTGAGGTAATCAGGGCAATCAATCCCCTGAAACCACAGGCAACAGGCCTACCCGCTCCAGCCCTTAAAACGCAGGCCCAGCCTGCAGTCTTTTTGTCTGAGCAAAGACCAAAGTTCTTGCTCCTGACCTTCTATGCACTTCCAGGCTGGTCTTCTGGTTTTGACCCCTGGCTCTGACTCTGGCATCCAGTAAGAGCTCTGGCCATTCCCTGATTCCAGTTCCCTGACTGTGATTCTGGTTTGACCTTCATCTCTGCCTTTTGGCTTCTGTTCCTAATTAACCCTCATCTTACCTCATCCCCAGCTTCAGTTTCTGACCCTGAGTTGTCCTGACTTCAGTTATGACTTCCCAATCTAGTTCTGACACCAGACCTTTCCAGATCTCCAGCTCCCTGGGAAACCAATCTGGACTACACCTGTGCTTCAGGTAACAAACCTAGACTGACCATGCCCCAGTGCATAACACAGTGCAGGTTAGGGCACATTCAGGTTTGCTTTAACTTGTATCAGCTGGAACATGTGCCCAAGAGTGCAGTCCTTCAGTCCAGAACTGCAGGTCTAGGGACAGACATTAAAAAAACCTAAGCCTGAATTGATTCAATCTTTGCAGTTTAGTCTAACCTGCAGAGCTTGAACCAATTTGCAAGTGGATAGGCATTCACTTTTAAATCAAGAAATGCAGGCTCATGTCTGCTGTGACTGAGGCTAGAAGCCAGGGAGGCACTAGAGCAGCCCTCCCTTCCCTTCCATAATACTGAGGGGGGCTGGGGCATGGCCAAGCCCTAACAGGATGTTCTGATTAGGGAGGGGTTTAAACCCCCACCCTGGCCTGCACAGTCCTTGGCTTTTCCTAGCTTGCTTCTCAAGGGGCAGGGAGTGTTGCCAAACTCCAGACCCCAGCTAGCACTCTGAGGCACAGGGGGGAAGGAGGAGTGGTTGTGTGCAGTGCATGCATCTGTTGATGATATTAAGCTTTTCAATCTCCCTCTCCCTGCTTCTTTATACTGTCTGCAAACCTGACAGGCAAGGGAGCCAGCAGAAAGCTGGTAACACAAAGCTTATCACAACCCATCAAGTAAACAAAACCCTTTCTCATTAGTTCAAGCTCTTCTTAAACAGCTTTTTTCAAGGAATGGAGGGACATTACTAGCTGATCTAATTGATTAGCTCCAAAATGCCCTAAGCAGACACTTTTCTGTCTGCCTTTGTCCCAGTGAAATTGGAGACACACACACACGACCATCTCTCAGAATTAGCTAGCATTAGCTAGGGGATGGTGTGACCATGACCAGATACTGGGAAGGGTCCATGCTGTGGGAGAGGGGAGGGAGGGAGGAAAGGGGGGAATCCCTGCTTGAGCAGTGAGTGGGAGGCAGGGGGAAGCCAGGCAGATGCTGCTGTGCCTGCAGTCCTCTACCCCCTTCACAGCCAGCCGGAGCAGTGATAGTGCTCCAGCTAGGGAGGAGAAGGACGGGGCCAGCCCTGCTTTCTGGAGCAGACAGCCCAGCCCAGCCCAGCCCAGCCGAGTGCTGAAAAGCATGCTGGGATACTGGGGGACTCTGATTTAACTTAAACCAGAAAAGGGATTGGAACAGAAGTGCCATAAACCAGTTTGACCCAAATCAGTTAAGTTTGATACTACATTCAACCAAGTTTATCTTAAACCCATTTCAGCCATTTTGAAACTAGTTTATGTGCACTAAACTTATGTTCTGTTACAGGTTTAAACCAGTTTATGATCCTTTAAACCAGTTTATGTGTAGCTTTTGTCCCTAGTCCTGGAGGTTAGCATACCCAGGCATGCTGCTGCCTACAAAGCACACATCCAGAAAGTCTGCTATCTGAGGGGTCCAGGAGCAGGTAGCACAGAGCCAGCTATTCATCAACCCTATTGGGGAAAATCTCTAGGTCCTTTGTGGCAGCAGCATAGAATGGATGAGGAATGTGAAAGTGAAAAACAGACCCTACCCCTGTACCTCCATTATTCATCACCATGGGTCTGATCCTGCTCTGACTGAAGTCAGTAGAAATTTTATCACTGATGTCAGTGGAAGCACAATTGGGTCTTTATCCCTGATTAAACAGAAGTTGTTGAACCAAGACTTTCCCTGCTGTAACAATGTCAGTGAATCACACTCTGGAATTACACCAGAGATGAATGTGGCTCATTTTGTTTCATGTCCAAAAATATTCTGGTTGAGTTATTAAATTTCATATCTACCTTGTGCACTGAACTCCTCAAAAGGGTGAGTTTGCTATGATTGTTATTAATTATTGAGCACTGTAAATGCACTTACACTGTACAGTACATAAAGAAAAACTCAACCTCTGCTCCGTGGGCATTACAGCATAAACCAATCAGATAAAAGCTGAGGGACAATTGGCACCAGGTTTTTAATAAACCACCTGGCTTTTTTCAAATTGGGCTCCTTCTATGACCTGAAGCTAGTCCCATCTCAAAGCAGGGCAGGCGCCCTGTCCTTTTTGACATGTAGTAAAGAAAGGTCTCAAACTACTTTATAGAAATGGATGGCTCTAAGACCTGGATTTTGATCAATGCTCTAACAGCACAGTATGTGCAAGTTGGCCTGTTTTCAACTGCCACAGGCTGCAGTATCAGAGGTAAGGCAGATTTGGCTACAGCTTAAATCTTTACTATGCCTTTATTGTGATGTATATTGATCACTGTAATTCCCCCTTTTGCAACGCTGCCAAACTGTGCTTTATGAAAATTATAGCTATGTGTAGCCATGAATTCAGCTGCCAGGGTTCTAACCCTCACAGAAGATAGTTATTACATATCAAATGCTCCCAAAATACTTCCAGACGGGTTCAGTCATTATTGATTTTAAGGTTGTAAAACTCATGGATGTGACCATCAATGCCAGAGCCCCTTGGTAGCTTTTATATCTAGGGGAATAATTTATTTCCATAGTCACATCACAGTCTAAAATAGTTAAGTAACTGACTGAGACAGAAATTCAGTGATGGGGCTGCCATGTTTTTAAGGACATGGATGTCATGGACTTAAATGGAAAGCTAACAGGCAATGGTGCTTCAGGGGTTGGGGCTCCACTGAAGTTTCTGATGTAAAGACAAAGTAAATATGGTATTAGAAAAATACAGTCGC
The DNA here is from genome assembly GCF_001723915.1 of Gavialis gangeticus. Taxonomy (NCBI): domain Eukaryota; kingdom Metazoa; phylum Chordata; order Crocodylia; family Gavialidae; genus Gavialis; species Gavialis gangeticus. The sequence continues at coordinate 49,120,410 of NW_017729024.1, read as the reverse complement.
AATGAATTCAGACCTGGTCTAAGACCTATAAATAAGGCTCCAAGTACTTGTTCTTTGGAAGGCACTTCTCAAGAGGTATGCAAGGTATTCCCTCCCCCCATCATTGGGACTGGTCTCATTTTGTGACATTCTCTGCACCCCTGGGTCCAGAGAGCCAGGGCATGAGCTTGAGCCCAAATTCAGGATGAAATGCTAAGGGATGTTAATTCTCAAGCCACAGGGCATACCTCTTTCCCTAAGGAAAAGAAAAGAGATGCTCAAAGTCTGGCAGTGTACAGCCAGGAACAGAACAGAAGTGGCACAAGGTCAAAGGCCCAGATCCTCAGTTATACACAAACACCCCACAAACAGCTCCGGCAGCACAGAGACTTTCAGTGGAGCAGAAATCCTTGAAGTCTTGCACAGAAGGCTTTCTAGGTAGTATCCGGTTGGCATAAGGGCTCCACGTTGTGTTTTCTCTCAGCAAAGGGACAACCAGGAGGGTGAAAGTAAATGAAAATGGTGAGCACTGCATCATAGTAGCCAGTTTCCCTTTCTCTGTCTCCCCCAAAGCTGGCAAAGCTCCACTGAAAGCAGAGTGCTTGTCAGAACAACACTGAGACTGCTCAGGGCTTAAGACCATTTTTATCCCTGCTGTTCCTCTGTTTCTGCCCTGAACACCGGGGATCAGAGCTGTTCCCTTTTTTCTTTTTCTGGGCACAGTGGACATAAAAACATGTCCACTTTTTCTTCAGTAGTAAAATCTTCACAACACAGTTCTGATCTCTCACTGACATCTCAATCCTATTACTACTAATACTCCATTTTCCTCCAACAGCTGTCTTCTCCAGTGCATCTTCTCCAGGCCTCTCTGACTCCAGTGACTCAGCTGCTCCATGGAAACTCTGTGGTACAGACACTTGAACAGGAGCTAAAAAAATCACTTATTAAATAGAAAAATAAAAGTCTGTGGGATACACAAGAGCAGCTGAGAAGACAAGGGGGAAGAGTGGGAAGCATGTAGGTGGAAAGGAAAGGAGAATGAGGAGGAAGAGCCCTTTATTACAGGAAAGCACACAGCCCTGTACATAAAGTGACAAAGAAACAATGCGGTGAGAGCTTTTGGTGCGACATCAACAGCTCTGTCCCCATGAGGCATGACTTCAGATTTTCATTAAGGTCCATTTCCTTAAAACCCACAGAGGACTCTCTATATTTGTCTTGCTGGGTTTCATCTACTACAGAAACCATTTGTTGTCTAACCCTACAATACCTGTGAGGTGAGAAGAACTCAAGGACAGGGAGCCCTGGCAGAATGATGGGCGTCATAGGAATACTGAACTTCAGTTCATCTTTGAAGGCCAAATGTAAGAATGTAAGTGCCATTCTAGGTTATGCCAAGAGTCCATCTAGTCCAGTATCCTGTCTCCAACATGGCAGAAGTGGATACTTTAGAGCAGGAGTGTCAAACTCATCCAGCCCTCGGGGCCAGATGAGTGTTGTTGGTGGTCTGTGGACTAAACTGGGACTGACCCCCTGGGCAGCATCTGTGGTGGTAAGAGCAGATGCACACTAGACCAACCCCCTGCACACTGCAAACAGCACACTCCCTATGCCAGCCCCAGGGGCTGGCACATACTGTTTGCGGTTGGACCTGGTGCTGCAGACAGCACACGGGGTTCGTCCAGCGTGCTGTATGCAGTCCGTGCCCCAGTTCCCGTCCCATGTGCAGCACTGGGTCTAGCCCATGCCACAGGCATCACAGATGCTGTGCCAGCCTTGGGAGCCATGTGCACAGCAAGCTCTGGGGCCAGCATGTTCTGCATGGGGTTGCGGACTGTCTGTGTGCACTGCTGGCAGTGCAGGGGGCTGCCATGAGGTGCACATGGGTTGGTCCAGTGACCCATGGGTCACATTACAGCTCCACGGGCTGGATCTGGTCCATGTATATGTTTGACATTCTTACTTTAGAGGAAGAGCAGTGAACTGTATATATCCCCTATTCATTACCATCTCTGGCATCCACCATTATTGGAAACATCTCCAACCATTCTGTTCAACAGCTGTTAATAGATCTGTCATCCATACATTTGTCTAGTTCCTTTTTGAACCTGGCCATGTCATCTGCTTCTACACCATTCTGTGGCAATGAATTACACATTGAGTAAAAAAGTACTTTCTTTGGTTAGTTTTAAACCTGCCCCCTTTTAATTTTAATAGGTGCCCCCTAGTTCTAGTATTGAGGGACTTGATGAATAACAGTTTCCTGTTCACTTTGTCCACACCCTTTATGATTTTTATAGACCTCTATAATATTCCCCCCTCAGCCTCCTCCTTTCCAAACTGAAAACCCTAACTTTTTCAGTCCCTTCTGGTATGGCAACAGTTTCATACCCCTGATCATTTTGACTGTGTTTCGCTGTACCTTTGCTAATTCTACTACATCCTGAGATGTGCAGACAAGAACTTCACATAGTATCCAAGACGTAAACGCACCATAGCCTTCTTCTGCGATCCTTTGGTTAGCTCCTGCTCGTGCATACACCAGCTTATGATGTAATCCCACATGCTCTACTGTAGGAACCATCTAATACCAAGATGCTAAGTCTTCTTCACCAGAAAATCACCAAGCTCTTCACAATGGACCTCTGCACCATTATCCCCATTGTGCAGACAGGGAACGCAGAGCACAGAGACATGAGAATACCTGTTTGACACTGCACAGCAGCTTGGTGGTAGAGCAGTACATACCAGCCAGACCACCTGATTCTAGGATGGCCATTGGTCCTGTTTTATACCAGACTCCTGTTTTTAAACCTTTTTTCCATTTTTAAATGAGGAATGGACTACAAAAATTCCTATTTTTCAATTCATTGGTGGAAATACATGTCAATCGTTTGTCCTCACAATTCAAGTGGCTGCGACTAGGGGTCTGGTGGTACACAGCCAGGAGGAGCAGGGTTCTCAGCTAGAGAAAGAGAGAGGAAAGGAGGTGGCCTTTTTGTGGTGGCCCCACCCCTTGCTGCTGACTGGCTGAGAAGGCAGCAGCTCTACTCCTCACACATGATGACTGGCCCCTCACCAAGGGGATGTCCTGTATTTTGGGGATGCATCAGTGGCCACCCTACCTGAGTCTCAGGTCTGTGTCCTAGCCTCAAGGCTGAGTTTCCTGAACTCCCTGCTTCAAGGAATGAGAGTATGACAGAAAAGCATGACTGCATTAGTCGGGGTGCTGTATCAGACTCTACTCCCCATATAGTCAGTGGGAAGTCTGTCACTGACTGCATGTGGTAAGCTTTTTAGAAGCACTCACGAAGTGAGCTCTACAGCCACCTACAGGGAGCAGGGGAGGGGGAGAGGCAGGGCCAGTTGTGGCCTTGCCCCCCCACTCCCCGCCCCCGCTCTGTCCCCTGTGTCCCTGCCATCATGGCTGCACGCTCCCACCTGTCCGAATGCTTGTTCGCAATCTGACTGGCTGTTTGTCAGCCAATCAGAGCACGAATAAAGCATTATGGACAGACAGACAAATTAAGGCTTTTATAATATTAAAATGTTATAATGCTTACGGGTCCTGACCTTTGCACAACATATCACGCCCTTCTTACAATGTATGTTCCCAGAGATTTCATAGACATTTGGGCTGGAAGGGACTCCAGATGAT
>NW_017729024.1:49110362-49116758 GCF_001723915.1 Gavialis gangeticus | reverse complement strand
CCCCCCCCCCCCCCCCCCCCCCCCCACGAAGGGCAGGAAGTCATCAGGGATCACAGGATCCCAACAAGATAAGCATCCAAATGTCTTGAAGGCAATCAAAGTGGGTGAGACCCTGAGAAGACCTAGGCAGAAATGCTAGCGGAGCTGGAAAGCCTTAACTGGGTGAGAATTGGCAGACCACAAACTTCAGAAGTGGTGGGCCAAGCCAGGCATCAACAGAAAGCCATGCAAAAGCAGGGTCTGTGTCTGTCTACCGACCTGAGATCAGAAGCTCTCTGGTTTATCTTTCCACCTACAATAAAGTCAATGATCATCTGAATCATGTAAACCTCTACTTGCTGAACAAAGGCCTTAATTTAATTTTCCCAGTGCCCACTGTTAAGTGTTGCTGTGCTTGAAAGAAAGCTGTTGATGTAAACAGATCTGTGATGTTTGTTAACCAAAATTATGCAGCTGTAAATTATGAGCTGCTTGCAACAAATCGTTCTATCATGTCTCTTTTTTAAATATCTGAACTGGATTACATGTTACCGAGGCACAGCAGGTATGCAGCTTTATTATATGGATTTGAAAATTAATATAATGAAATACTACACTATGAACACTCCAACCACCTTGCCTGTCTGAGTGAGGACGGCTTGAAACTACAATATAAATCAGTCACTGGACGGTTTAGTTAAACAAATCAAATACCTGCATTGCATTTATTAAACAAAAACTAGATGAATCCTTAGCCTCAGTTTTCAATAAGGAAGATGATGCTGAGCATGCAGGTGAATGTCGGGTGACCTGTAGGAATGATGGTGCAGAAATTTATCACAATGGTAATTAAAACTCAAACAGTTTAAAAACTCAAGCTGTTGGAAGGGGGAGGACAAAATAATTTCTCACCCTGAAGTCTGAAATACCTCATCTGGTTGCAAGGATTTTTAATAAGTGGAGTAGTACCATCTGATCGGTGAACAGTGAATGCAGCACTTATTTTGTAAGTAAAAGGAGGAAAAAAAGATCTAGGAAACTGCAGACCTTCTAGTTTGACCTCAGTAGTACATGAGGCTTTAGAACAAACTTTGAAGGAAAGAACAAAGATAGAGATATAAGAAAATAGAAAAATGGGATAAAATGCAACCAAAGTTTATAAAACATGCATATATATGCACTGGCTCTCTTGCACTGTTATCTTTCTTTGATAAGAAAATCTTACAGAGAAGAAAAATGAAGTAGATCTGATCAATCTGAACTTCAGTAAAGCATTTGATACAAGCTTCATTTGAAATTATTAGTTAAGCTGGAGAAGATGGGGATTAGTTCAAGAACTGCAAACTGAGTAAAGAATTGAACAGCACTGAGAAGGGAAGTACTGGATTTGAGAGAGGTTGCTAGTGGAATTCCTAAAGTATCAGTTTTGGGATCAATCTTATTAAATAGCTTCATTAATTATGTTAGCACAAAAAAAAGGAGTGTGCTAATACCATCTGCTGAAAAAATACAGGAAGAACTGTATTGTCTCAAGGACTGAGGAAAGGAAATGGGATGTAATTTAATAAAAAAATACTAGGAAATTTAAAATAAAGGCATGAATACTTTTGAATTGTAAGTGTGGGCATTCACATACAGGCAAGTCCTCAACTTACAACGTTTCGAGTTACGTTTTGCACTTACAGTGTTTCTAAATTGACAACCTGTTTCAACTTTCTGATGTCAGTTTCGACTTTACAACCCTTGATCAGATGTGACGCCATGCCAGCGAACGAGTTGCTGTGTCACCCATCTCCCTGGAGAACATCTGCCTAAATTTCCTTGGATACTTTCTTTAACAAAGCAGGCAAGACTCCAGAAAAACCTGCAGCCAAGACTCCTGAGAAGAATCCTGCCAAGAACCTTTCAAAAAGTCCAACCAAGAGCCCTTCAAAAAGTCCAGCAAAGTCACCTCAAAGAATTCCTTCCAAATCAATGTGATTGCTATTTACAATATAAATACATTAATGTAGCTATATTACTCATCTATAATTGATTGAGTACAAAATTCTGGGTTATTTTTGGTGAAAACAGGGTATTGGACCTTGGTTCAGGAACCAATCCCCCATTTATAACATGGTTTCTTATGGGAAAATCCGTTCCAAGTTATGTTTCGACTTAAGACGCTGTTTTCAGGAACCAATTGTGTCATAAGTCTGAGGACTGCCTGTACTTCTAATTGATCAGAATAATCTTTCACAGACCTCTTAGTCTGTGGACACCCTGTGGTCAGTTGCTTTAGATCAGTGGCTCTTCACCTCATTTGACCCTAGATACACTTCATTAGACTCAAGGCAACCTTCAGAAAATGCCAGCTCTTAAATTTCACTCATTTTTTGACTACAGAACAATAATAGAACAATTCTTCTCTTGCAAAGAACTTGGAAGGACCATAATGGGTCAGAAAGTTTTTAGCACTGTGGATTCTTATTTGAAATATCTAGGTTTATCTTATTAATCATGTGTAGGTGCTTTCATAACCGGTGCTAATAATGTGCATCACCCTTATAAGTATCTCATGGCTGCCCGTGGCAACCTCATTGAGAATCATCACTGTTTACAAGTGAAGTTTGACTACTGGGCCATGGGACTATATCATCTGGCCTATGGGGCTCCCCACAGATGTAGAAATTTGGTGCTGGAGGGAGGGGTGGCAGTAGCACTAATTGCCACAGCTTCTACTGCCTGTGGGCCAGATAACATGGTCCCATGTGCTGAATCACACCAGCATATGGGAACACTCTGTGGCTGGATACAGCATGCAGGGCCAGGCCTTCACTCAGGTTTGCTCTGCAGCCAGATCCAGTGCACAAGGATAGGCTGACACTGTCAGGCAATGACCTTGAACCTTGGGGCCACAGCCTGATCATCCCAGCCTGCTGCCCTATAGATGGCTGGTCAAGGCTGCCCTGAAGCCTCCAGCAGGGCCTAACCCTCTGCCCACTCAATGGCACTGGAGTTGCTGGCCAGGGACAACCAACCCTCCAGTTCCCCTATATAAACCCCTGATCCAGAACAGGAAGTGTCTGGACAATGGGGTTTAACTTGATCCCAGACTGTCTTTCTGTTCCCTCTGGTTTGTGTTCTGCCTTCAGTTGATCTCCTGTTCCTTGACTTGACTTGCACTCTGACTCTACCCTCTGTCTGATCCTTCAGCTTCCTGACCTGGCCTGTTCCAAGACCCAGTTCTCAGACTGACCTCCTGGCTTCCTGACTTGGCCTATACCTGGATTCTGCTTGCTCTTTCTAACCCACATCAGTACTTTGTTTCCTCAAGTGGCCCCTCACCTGCCACCCATGACCCCGTTCGACAGCCACACAAGATTGATCTGTGGCTGGATCTGGTGCATGAGGCTGGGCTGGCATATGGGGTTGACCTGCGGATTAACCCCACATGCTGACCCCATGTTGGATCCAGCCCACACAGATCCTGACTGTGAGTTCCAGCTCATAGACCAGTCCCACGTCACTCATCCAGCCCATGGATGTACCACAATTGTTTCATTCACTGTCGTATACACAATTAGAATCTCAATTTTCCCTGCCTCTAGTGTCATGGAGTTAAGGGAGATTCAAACATTAACAAAGCACTTGTCTTCCATGAAGTTTTGCCAATTTGTACCACATGAGGCTCTGTCCCCTTATGTTCCAACTTTGCTAAATATTTCCAGAGAGTATCTACCATACACTGTTCAGAGCGTATCTTGCACTGATTCAACCGGCTGTACAAAAGACCGTGACAAAACTCTCAGGTGACTGGATCCTCAGTTGCTACAACGGCCATGCTTCAGTTAGCATGTTTTCCAGTGCTTAATTAATTCCTTAGGTGGAATACACAACATCAGAGTATTAATGTCACTGTATTATATGCACTTACATCCAGGTACATGTAGGACAGAGTTCAAGGTTCTTCAATGTTCACTGCATGGGTGCACTGTCAAGCTCATCTTTAACCTCATTAACTCCACATCATATAATTTGCTCTCACACAGTGTATCTTCTGCTTGATTCTAAATCACTGGTAATAGCTATCTGTTATTTTGTGCCTTCTTTGTTGGTGTTGATTCTAGGCTTTGCCCATCACACTCAATATGGATGTGTTTACACGTAGCCATACAGCACATTTGTTACTGTGCCATCACTTAGTACTTCCCTTTGGAAATACTAAAAGACAGCACAGTAACAGCCCATATTGCATGGCACTCGCTGCACATAGTTATTATTGGCTGCTGTCACCATAGCAATGTGCTATAATGAGGGAGCACGTTGCTATGCAATGTAGCAGTAGCATCATAGGTTTTGCCAATGGACCCTATGGTGCCATAGCACCTTCTGTAGACACACCCTATATGTTTGAAATTAGTTTTAATTCCTCCTTTAAATTCACCAGTTTACAATGTGTAGCTCTTTGTGATAATCTGTTCTGTTCTCTCTCATGAGACTTAAAAATAATTGGGTGCATTGTACAGAGCATCATGTCAAAGCCATTGAATAAGAAATGTTTTTATAATTATTTTGTCATGTTTTGCGTTTTGTTTTACTGGGTTTTATTATTTTTTTTAAATCCATGTTCTTAACTGTAAGAATTTCTTTTAGAAACAAATATGCTTTATTTATATCTTCAGAATTTTCATAAATCCATAGAATAATCAACATTTTCTCTGTATGTGTACGCCATGTTATTTTATTGTAAGATTCTCATCCAAGAACTCAGATAAGATGGTTTAGAAAGGAATGAACCTACCTTGAGCGGAAAGTTGGACTAGATGACCTCCTAAGGTCCTTTCTAGCCCTAGGATTCTATTAATTTAAAGGAAGATTAAGGTGCTACTTGTAGAAGAATAAAGCCCTTGTCCAGCCATGGCCAATTTTTCCCCATTAGCCTCTGAAACTGCACTGACAAAATTTCAAAGTACACCCCAAGCACCCACAAATACTCCATTTGTACAGAAAATCCCAGATTGCTTGTACAAATATGGGCTTGAGGTCATAAATGTAATGTCTGTGTGTGCTTTTTGCAAGGATGATATAGGAAGTCAGTTAAAGAGGGCCTGAAATGAGATTAACACTTAATCTACTGAGTCAAACCATAAATCATCGAATCATAGACAATTAGGATTGGAATGGACCTCAGGAGGTCATCTAAATCCAACCCCCTGCTCAAAGCAGGACCATCTCCAACTAGATCATCCCAGCCAAGGCTTTGTTCAGCCAGGTTTACCTGTTCCAGTGCTTCACCACCCTCCTAGTGAGAAAACTCTTCCTAGTATCTAACCTAAACTTCCCTTACTGGAACTTGAGACTGTTGCCACTTATTCTGTCATCTGCCATTGCTGAGAACAGTCCAACTCCATCCTCTTTTGAACCCCCCTTCAGGTAGTTGAAGGCTGCTATTTAATCCCCTCTCAGTCTCCTTTTTTCTAGACTACATAAAGCCCAGTTCCCTGAGCCTCTCAGAAGTCATGTGCCCCAGCCCCTGAACCATTTCCACTGCTTTCCACTGGACTCTGTCCAATTTGTCCACATCCTTTCTGTAGTGGGGGGCCCAAAACTGACCACAGTACTGCAGATACAGCCTTACCAGTGCTGAATAGAGGGGAATAATCACTTTCGTTGAACTGCTGGCAACAGTCCTACTAATGCAGCCCAGTATGCTATTAGCTTACTTGGCAACAAGGGCACACTGTTGGCTCATATTCAGTTTACTGCAACACCCATGTTGCACTCTGCAGAACTGCTGCCCTGCCAGTCAGCCCCCAGCCTGTACTGGTGCATGGGACTGTTATGTCCTAAATGCAGGACTTTGCACTTGTCCTTGCTGAACCGCATGAGATTTCTTTAGGCCCAATCCTCCAATTTGCCTAGGTCTCTCTGAATCCTAGCCTTATCCTCCAGCTACTACTCCCTCCAGTGTGGTGTCATCTTCAAACTTGCTGAGGGTGTACTCTGTGCCACCTTCCAGGTTGTTGATGAAGACATTAAACAAAACAGACCTCATGACTGACCCCTGGGACACCCCACTTAGTACCAGCTGTCAACTAGACATTTAGTCATTGATTACTACCCTCCAAGTCTGATGCTTTAGCCAATTTTCTATCCACCTTACAGTCCATTCATCCAGGCCATACATCCTTAACTTGCCTGCGAGAATGTTGTGGGAAACAGTATCAAAAGCCTTGCTAAAATCAAGTTAAAGCAAGTCAGTGAGCTACAGCCCTGCCAAAGGCAAGGGCCTGGAAACATGACACATTTGCACCAATTGCATTTATATCAGTTTTATATACCAATGTAAATTACATGAATGTCCAGAGTGGACAGACAAGTGGAAACAGCAATACCAATGGTACACTGTTATTACTCTGCTACTAGGTGGGGTGT
>NW_017729024.1:49108911-49110276 GCF_001723915.1 Gavialis gangeticus | reverse complement strand
GACGGGGGTGCTGTCTGCATTTAGTTCAGAAGTTTACATCATTTGTCCATTCCTTACTTACTAGTGTAAAAGTCAACTACACAGGTATAAACATGTCATGCACACAAGTCTTAAATCTAGCTGAGAATCTTACTTTTGATGCCAATGCATCTTTATCTTGGAGACGGTGAAAACAGATTTACTGGGATGAGTTTAATTTCAGCCTTTTCCAAAACAAAGTTCTCTGGGTGCAATTCACTGCTAGTGCAGAAGGTCAAGTTCCATGCTCAGCTTCAGCCTCTACAGCCCAGGGATGGGTTCTCCATTGAGATCCCTCGTACTCCAGCACAGCATCTTACAAAGGTGGTTGCTGAAGTGGCAATTACAGATCCAGTGGCATCTGTACTCCTTGAACCCCTTGATCCAGAAGGACTTTGGGTATCCCTATATATGCAATGCGTTTGTGCTGCAACCCCACACCGTGCCTCAGTCTGATGGAGGGTCTATAATCACATCTAGACATTATCTAGATAGAGCCCAAATACCTAGGTACAGTGTAGGCAGTACACTGATTTTGCCCTCAGTAGTAAATGATGAAATTAACAAGTGGAGTCACTGGCATTTGAAGGCACTTTGCTCCTCCAAGGAGATATTTAGTGTCTGGCAAGATCAGGCCAGTCCCATGTTCCTATTAAGCTAATGGAAACAGCACCGACTGGAGAAGCTTGCTTGTTTATTTTAGTTCAGTTTAAATTAACATTTGCTTAAACTGCAATGTAGCTGCACTGGAAAACAAATTCTATTAGTAGGTTCTCTACTAGATTCCCAGCAGATGTATGTCAGTGTAGATTCCTTGAGGTTTGTGCAGCTGCATCATTACAATGGGATTTATCTGATTTCAGCACATGAAAAAAAACACCATAAAAGTTTCCCTCCTGGTCCCTTTGGGCCCAAGGTCACTACAAGGAGAGGGCCCCCAGCCCCTCACAGGAGTCACTCGCAACAGAATCAGGCAGTGCTGAACACAAGAAAACAGAACTGCAGGGGACCAGCTGGATCACCAAGTCCAATGCAATCTTGCAACAGATGCTATGTCCATGGGTCTCTAGTTGGGCAGGGTACTTGGAAGGCTCAGGTCCAAGCCAAAATCCACTGACGTCAATGAGAATCTCTCCTTTAATTGATTTTGGAAGAAATGTGTCTTGGGGCATTTATAGACATCCTCTGGTGTGGGGCGGGTGCTTTAATCAGAGCAGCTCCAAGTGCCACTCTAATTAAAGCACCTAAAGTATCACATGCATCAGCATCCTCACACCAAAAAATGGCAGCTGGGGAGCTTTAACTGAAGCTCGTTGAATGAGCTCTAGTTAAGTGCTCCTGCTACCA
>NW_017729024.1:49100448-49103911 GCF_001723915.1 Gavialis gangeticus | reverse complement strand
GCACCTAAAGTATCACATGCATCAGCATCCTCACACCAAAAAATGGCAGCTGGGGAGCTTTAACTGAAGCTCGTTGAATGAGCTCTAGTTAAGTGCTCCTGCTACCATTTTTCAGCACAGGGACACTGATACACATGATGCTGGAGTCTGCTGAAGTGTGGTAATTACCACGTTCCAACAGACTTGATTAATTGACTCGAATAATTACAGTGCATCAGAGCAGCCTCCCTGGATGTGTGTAGGAACCCTTGGAGGCTGAAGTCAATTGTCTTTTTCTTTACAGTAGTAAACACTTTAGAAGGAATCCATGTGCAAAACGTTATAGTTTTTCCATGCTTACACATTGGTCACCTCATTGTTTGGAATAAGATGGCTACCATTACCTAACAACTGTAACTCCCTAAAACTGGACTTGGATTAGAGCTGGTTAACCATTTTCAAGATTTCAGAGGAAATTCATCATCAATATTTTGAATTTGACAAAAAATGTGAAATTATTTCTGCAAGCATTTAACAAATGATCGTGCTGATTTTCACCCAGTTCCTGTTCTTGCATTCTACAGTAAAAAGATATTTCTTTAATAAAAAATGCATAAATCACCCATTATGCAAAAGATGAAATCATCCTACGTTTACACAAGACGAACATTTAAAGCCATTCATAAGAAGGCTGGGGTCATTTGACTCCAGTACATTTTCCTGCCATAGCAGGGGGTCGGACTTGATGATCTGCTCAGGTCCCTTCTGACCCTACAAACTATGAAACTATGAAATAAGGCTAACTTTCTCTCCCTTTGGAAAAACAAATAAACCAGCTGAGTCAATACTGATTCCCGTTAATACTTTGCTACTCTCAGAGGCTGCGTTGTACCAGAGCTGTATTTTTTTCTGAAAAAGAAAAATGATAGAGTGAATACTTAGAAGTAAAGCTAATTAAAATGAAGGCAGAGAGAGAAATCTATAAGAAAATATATACAGAAAATGTTTTAGCTTAGCTGGTCTGAGCTCTTTTAGCACTGACCCCATAGGCAAGAATATTTGATTAGTTCATTTTAACATGCTGATTTTGCTGGCACAGCAAAACTGCCCTGAGTGCCTGAGTGGAATCCAGGATCCTGGTCTCTGTTAATGGTAGCTTACTACCCATTAATATATCCTAGAGGGTATCCTAAGTTCAGAGGTATTTTATTTTTAATTACAAGTTCTTTGCTCTTTTATTTTCATGAGCATACACACACGTGCTACCTCTGAATAATTGATCAGGGAACTGTCGTGCTTAAGGATGGACTGTCCCTGGGTTTTGTGTAGGGGGAGAAAGTGTAGAAGGTCTTTACGCTCTGCCACTCTATCTCCAAGCAAATAGCCAAGAGCCATCCCATCAGCTTTTGGAGAAGTATACAGACTGTGAGGGCTGCACTCACTGCCATGAAAAGATGCTTAGAAGCAGCAGGAAAGGTGGTGAACAGGTGGAACCATACATCTTCTTCCTCAGCCTAGCGTGACTTGGGGAAACAAGCCTCACAAAAAGAGCTTAAGGAAGGAGAGGCTGTTCCTGAGGCACAATCCCCACCCCGGTCCCTTCCAAGGTAGTGTAGATGCACTCTAGCCAGGCTGGGGCATACATAAAAATGTGACACCTCAGTCCTTTTGTTTCCAGGCAAAACAGTCCAGAATTGGAAGGGGGAGAGGAGAAACACAGCTAGCATTGCATGAACCCCATTCCTTTGGGTTAGATGATAACTTCAGGTATAGCCCCGTGCAGGGGGGATACGTAAGGTGCATTACTTCAGGAATAACCTCAGGAGGGGTTGTGACTCCCAATTCACAGTTCTTCCTGCCCTTGCTACATAAAGCACAGTGATGACTGCTGGCATATGCTAGAAACAAATTACTACCTTTCAGTCCAGCCACCAGCTCAGCTACATACACCAGTGAATAGGCAGGAAGTAGAGTTAAGACTCCAGCCATTCCTGTCCCTGAATGACCGCTCCTTGGAAGTTCCTTCTTTTTACCAGTTTCTTAGCAATTACCTCAAAAAAGGCTCTCATTAAAAAATCAGACAACTATTATACAGGGGGCTCTCAGATAGGTTTTTTTTGTTTGGTTGGTTTTTTGTTGGTTTTTTTTTTGAAGGGGGGAGCTCAGTTCACTTAAACATTACATGCCGGTGCTTTGGATTCCAAATGATCTTGGAAAAGAGGATATGAAAGATGATTCGCTCCCTATTACTGTCAATGAGGGAATTATTCAGATCAGAATCTGATGCACGACCTTTCTTCACAGGTTCCAGAGAAGTGTTTAGCTCAGCAAAAAAAAGGACGCAAATCAGCTCATCGCAGCATGAGTTGGCACATTTGAAACATTACTATGCAAATTGCATGGGGAACTATCCCTCTAAAGGAGGAAGGAGCCCACAGAGATTTCACAGCTTAATTAGTTTTGTCTTGTACATCATAAGTTTATCTGATTTGTTGCAAGCAGGGGCAAAATGCAGTGCATTTATGGATGCTCACCTATAAACCTTATGATTCTTCGAAGTAATGGGTTCAGGTAGCAGCATTCTCCAGTCAAAATTGTTTTCTCCTGGACAATCAGGGTTTCTCGGGTTGACTTTATGAAATACATGGATATCTCACCAATGAAAATCTAAAGTGGAGGAAACAAAAACAAAAAGGAAGATTAGGAATCATGACATGTACCCATATGTGGGGGCTGAAGTCAGGCCCACAGGAAATACTTTTGTCCCAATTTACCTACATAACATGTTTAAACTGTGTCTTGACAAGGAAAAAAAAAGGTGTGTCCTTGAGCTCAATTCACTAGCCTGAGTTCACTAATAAGCAGTAAAATCCTAGCCAAGAAAAGACAGTTTGTAGTTTTCGCTCATGTTAGTGGGTCAGAGCAAACTCTATCCACCTGTCATCTTTAGCTCCTAGGGACTGGAGTAGACCTTTGCAAGTTTTAGTACAACTATGAAACCCATGAGATGCTGTTTTTATTGACATTTATACAGAATTCATTCATCTGCAGATATTCATTAACATCATTATTATTTAAATATTAGTTCAGAAACTGTTGGTAAAAACACTGGTTAAACTAAGAGAATAAGCCTTCTATTTATCCACACAACACTGGACAAAACAAGAGCACTTGCAAGTTTCCCTCACAACCCTGTACCAGTAAGTAGGTAGGCACTGGAATTGTGCTCTTTCAATTTTTCTTTCCTTTAAGGATGCCAACAAAATTGCTGAGTTACTGTTGATTGGTTTATGGGCATGGTTTATGTGAGAAGACACCTCCTAAACAAGAACTGGTTTGAGGTCACTAAACTCATTTGACACAGGTCACTGAATAGTCGTCGGGTCACCTTTCAGTCTACTGGTTGGACTGAATTTGCACTGGTGGCCTACCAAGAAACAAAGACTCCAGTGGTCCATTGATCTTTATCTCCACTATATTTTTT
>NW_017729024.1:49097065-49100230 GCF_001723915.1 Gavialis gangeticus | reverse complement strand
TCTTTTCTTTTGTGTGTGTGTGTGTGTGTGTGTGTGTGTGTGTGTGTGTGTGTGTGTGTGTGTGTGTGTGTGTGTGTGTGTGTTATATTTGCATACACTCAGTGCAATCAGACCACGCATTCACTGTACCAGAGCCACTGCTCACTTTCTGTTGTTGGGGTTAACTTGGTAAGCTGGGCTGTCAATCAGACTTGGCCAAGGTCTGCTGCCAATGAAGAACACTAGAAATCTGACTTCAGTGGGAGTGGAATTATGCCAATGCTGAGTGCTTCTGAAAAAACACCCCTTTGTGTTTTACACATCTGCATGTTATAGAGAAGCAATTTTTAGTGTGTTTCAATGGAAAAAGAAGCCTGCTTGAAGAAGTGGTAAAATTATTTTATATAAAAAAAGAGCACTCAAAGCAATTCTATGCAACTGAGCTATTAAAGACATGGGAAATGAAACTGCCCCATTAGAAGAGAGCCAAAGTGGTGTGTAATAAAATGCATACACACAGCTTGAGAATAAATAGCAAGCAACTATTCTTGGACTGCTTGGCTTGTTGCAACAGTGTGTTGTTTCAAGGGCAATGATTTATTCTTATTAAACTGCATGAGCATCCATATTGATTATTTAAGAACATTCAAACCAAGTGTGCTCAGCCTCGTTATAATTCTAACCACTGAGGGGTGGAGACATGAGGTTATAAAATGCATATCAATAATGGAATTGGAAAGGCAGGGGCCAAAACATGGAAGCCTTACTGATATATCACCTCTATCCAGTTTCATTCCATTTCTTCTTGAGCAAGTTGGCATGTAGTTCAATACAATTCAATTCACTAACTCAAGGGGGAGGGGGTAGAAAATGAGGTAGCAGCCACACTAACATAGTTTAAAAGCAGCCCTTGATACTCTTCACCCTCAACCCCCATCTTTTTCAACCCATGCATTATTTGAGTTAAAATAGCACTCATAAGATCCTGTCCTAAAGAGCTTCCAAGCTGACTTAAGTCAAAGCAATGATGTACAAGTAGATGGATAAAAGAATCTTCTTAGACAAGGAGCCAGGATGGTTTGGCGGTTTTTTTGGGGGGTGGTGGTGGGAGTTGGGAGAATAATATCTTTTATTGGACATTCTTTCAGAGACAAAGTCCTTCTTCAGATGAAGGACAGCTAAATATTTTCGAACAAGGGCATCTTAATACAAGACACAATAATATTGACCAAAATAATACTACTCCTTTAAAATAAATCTATTTTTAAAATATCTTTGAATTAAAAAAAAACAAAACAAAACAAGAATCCTTCCCCTCCCCATCTCTAATTTGAGGATCCTAGCCCACTTTTCCAGTTTCAAACTGCTTTTTTGTGTGCGTCTTGGTATAACTCTAACTCAACCCCCCAACCTTGATTACTTCTCATCTTCAAAAGCATGACCAAACAATTCATGGCCCTTAATTTGGATGCAGACGGTCCTTCACATTTCTGTTTATGCCCAACTAATGTCGTGCTTAAAATGGATTACTTGTAAGCAAAGTAGGGTAGTACAGCACAATAGGACTGACTTCTTTCCAGATGGTTTGACAGCAATAGAACTCCACTGACTTTCCTGATTTAGATCCTGAATCAGCATGCGCTCAGTTTTAAGCATCCAAGTACTCTAGGTGACTTCACTTATGTGCTTAAAGTTGTACACATTCTGAAGTATCCTGTTGAATCAGAATCATAAACCAGTCACAGCAGAATCAGGCCTCTAGTAACATCCAAATATGAATGACATATAGTATTAGATATTTGGTAAAGCAGCTACTAGCATACACTTCCAGTGGGGGAAAAAATGTAAGGCTGAAAAGCTGCGTTTCATACATGCTCCCTACTTAATTAAACAGAGGAGATAGCGAGAAAATTACATTGGTGGGTGGAGCCTTTTATTCTGTTCTGTACCAGATGTTCATTGGATTTGTGAGGAAGAGACAGAGACACATATACCGCTAATGTAGGTTGTAATCTATTTCCTTCCAGGATCTATCCAACTTTTATTCCTGTCTCTCTAGCACAGCCTTCTAGTCTTCTCCAATTGGTGCAGCTGACCAGGAGCCCATAATCGCTACACAACTTGATTCTGTTCTTAACCACAACAATGTACATTAGGAGTTGCTTCATTAAAGATAATGAATTTAAATTGCTAGGAGACTAGTACCAGTTCTTTTGGGATCCTGGGATATCTCTTTGTCGTCATAAGATGTTTGTATTTTCTTGCATATCTGTTCTTGGCTGCCCTTGTCATTACTGTATGTCTTCATGGATCATGTCTGCACAGTAAATTTACTATGCCTAGTGGCAGTTCCCTCAAGCACAGCACAGCACAGTTCTCCACATATACTGCCTCTTAAACCAGAAGCAGTCCAGCTGCATTTGCAGGGCACCACAGACAGGCAGGTTAGTCAGCATTAATTAATTACTCTGCCCTAAGTTTTGCAAAGATGCAGTCACATTGCTTCCTGTTTAGAAGGCAACCCATGTGAAGAAGAGGTGGGGTGGGCTTGAGGACATAGCGACAAACAAAAAACTGGTCTTTCAAACAACAAGTACTTATACATACATAAAATAGAACTGATTCCAGTAAAAGGATCCACCAGTAGCTTAGTTTTGCATGTCAAATATTAGACAACAGAAGTTCTGCTTCCCAGGAATTAGACATTCATTCCAGGGTCTCTTACTCCATGTTAAAAGAGTCATGGACACATGAGTAAGTTAACCTGTGTAAAGTCAAGCTGTCCCATGTTAAAAGAAAATAGCTGCTAATAAGTGACACAGCCTCAAAGAAATGTGGTAGCCTGCCCCAGCGGTGGCATATTTACTTCTAAAAAGAATTGAGAGTAATTCTCGCATACTTATAACTACCTATGGGCTTCCAAGGCACAGACTGTTCTTTCATGTGCAGCTGCTGTAGTGCAGTTTGCTCCAGGTTTATGTTTCAAGCACTGTGGGCATGTTTACACGTGAAATTAATTCAGCTGAAAAACTCTGGTGCATTCACGCTGGAGTTTATTGCCCCTGGGCACCACATTTATACATGTGCCTGGGATTACAGCATGTTGAGCCAGGTCAGAGTAGCCCCAGCTGGCAGGGGACCTGGGGGGGGGGGGGGGGGCCGCCCGGGGGGGCTTCAACAAGCGCC
>NW_017729024.1:49087989-49092065 GCF_001723915.1 Gavialis gangeticus | reverse complement strand
CATGCTGTGGAGGGGCTGGCTGGGGCACGAGGGTGCTCCAGTGAGGGGCTAGCCAGCAGGCAGCCCCCGCAGTGAAGCACCCTTTTCCCAGCCAGCCCTGTCAGCAACTACACATGTGTTGCCCTGTGCTAAATAACACCATCATAGGACAGTACTTGTGTTGACAAGTACTGACCTCTGGTGGCATTTATTAGTATACTGCAGCCTAATAGGGATGCATGTGTAGATGCTGAGACTTTACTGCAGAGCTAATTAGGCAGCTCTTCAGTAAATTTTTCATGTAGGTGCACCCTGTGTCTTGATTCCTGTGTCACAAACCAAAGGAAATCTATAACTGAAATTAAGAGAAGATTTTGTTCTGAAACATGTACACCAATTTTTCTGGTCCAGTCTGTTTTTATAAAAAGTATCATTATTTTGGTGGCGTATAAAGGCCCTAGTTGGATGCCATATACACACCCAGCTCAGAGGCTACCCTGCCTTGAAAGAGTGGAATTCCCCTTTCTCCTGGGTTGCTGACATGAATCAGTCCCATAAGAAAACCATCTACTTTCTTGTTCCCTTCAATCTCTTCCTGAATAAAATTCCTTCTATCCACTATGATTTTCCCAACCCTTGTTCCTTCCTTGAACACTGGTGTCAATAGGTCCTTTTTCTTCAATAAGGCACCATACCCAAAATTCATCAATCTGTCACTGCCCATGAATTTTCTATTCACTTTTCCTGGTGGATGACATTCATCTAAGGACTGGCTGTCCTCCAAACCAGTGTTTCTCAACCAGTAGGTTGCAATACAAAAGTAGCTTGCAAGAATATTTGAAAGGGTCGAAAGCAGGTCTCCAGAAAAAAACCCATGAAAGCACAGGCTTCCTCTTGCAGGCCAGTAGCGTTCCAGCCTGCAAGCGGCTGCTTGGGATGATTGGAGGCAGTGGGCACATGTGAGGCAGACACACATAGCCAGCATAGAGCAAGGCCAGGTTGTGGGAGCGGCTCCACCCACTGGACGCAGGTAAGTATGTTGGGGAGGGGTGGTGCACACGTGCCTGCCTGAGCTGGGGATTGTGGCTGGACTGGGGGCTGCGTCGGGGAGGGGGAGCAGGGGAAGAAAGGCAAGGTGAGGTAGGGGTGGTTCTTCACAGCGGGGAGCTCTGTGCCTGGCCCAGCGGCATGGGACAGTGCTAATACACGGAGGGTCCTGCACTCACTGCTTACACTCTGGTCCAAATGGAAGGGAGGCAGCTGGGGTCCCCCTCTGGCAGGGGACTGTGGATGGGGAGTGAGGGGCACCAGCAGGACCAGGGGCTGTGATTTGGGGGTGAGGGGCACCAGCAGGGCCCGAGGCAGCAGGGGACTGTGGGTTGGGCACTGGCAGAGCCAGGGGGGTGTGGGTCGGGACAAGCCAATCTTGGCAAATGGGTCCCAATACAAAAAAGGTTGAGAACCACTGCTCCAAACTTCCCTCTTCAGCAAAGACCCCAGAAGGTTCAGTGCAGTTGGCTGGCTTATTACATGTAGAGAGAAGAAGGTCACACCATCTTGGTCTGCTGGTTTCCCCTTCATTTCAGGGTCCAATTTAGAATCACGTTCTTTGCTCTTCAGATCCACCACAGACTCACTCCAGTATGTTTCTAAAAGCTTCTCTCTTCTCTGCTCTCCTCTGTGTCCTATGTAGTTTTAGCATAGTTAAGATGAGAATCTGCACCTGGAACAAACTCCCCAATGTTTCTTGACTTCTTCAATTCCCCGTGTTTTATTTCAACTCTCCCCATGAACACGAGAGAGATCACCCATAAGAATTCTTGCTTTACAGTAAACACATCTTTCTCTGTCCACCTTGCTTTCCTTTCTCCCTCAACCATTATTTATTTCAAGAATTTATAACACTGTTAAAATGTAGTGGGGTCTTATGAAACATGCTATAACAAAGTATCATCATGGTGGCAGTGAGATTTCTACATGTACAGAAAGGAAAGAATATTACCTGAAGGAGAACTAGAAACAGAATTTTCTCAGTCATCTGCGAGTATCTAAAATCTGACTGTAAAAGAAAAGTATTTTACCAGTTGCCACGAGAAATGCAGATAGCATCATTTTAGATCAAAATAAAAAAGGTGACATGACAAGAGAGACTCATACCACGTATGGACAAGAAGCATCTTTTAGGTACTTAAATGTCTTCCACTACTATATTACTTGAGCATCTCACAATCTTTTAACACATTTATTCCGACAACATCCTTCTGAGTGAGTCCCTATTATACCCATGTATGGTGGGAACCAATGCATAAGGTGACATCCCTGAGGTCCCACAGGAAATTCTGTTTCAAGAAAGGAAGTAAGGCACAGATTTTGCACCTTGCACTCCAATAAGCTAACCACTGGGCCATTCTTCATTTCTTTTAATGGTATTATTTTAATAAGATGTTGCCATTGGCTTTAGATTTCACCAGTAATCAGCTCAAGGTGTGAAAATGCTGTGTGCTAGGAGATATTGACTGAATTTAATTAACTGAGAATTTGTGTAGTTGCATTTTTAATGGCAGTACATGAGCAGGAATGAACTAAATCACTCAAGAGCAGAGCACTTAATTTGTAGCCAAGGGAAGTGGCTTGAGAAGGACACAGGATATGAGACCAGCTGTGAAAAAAAAAATTAGGAATGGCAAAGAAACGTATTCAAAGTGTTGAGAATTAGTGTTTTCAACTCCAAATAATTAATTTTAAAGATTATTCTGTAGCCGTAAGGCTCTGAAAAATGACTTTCTCTGGAGTAAGCCTTTCCTGCTGAGCAAGGCTATGTACAGGCAAAAGTACTGCAATGTGACCTTTTCCAAGTCAATGTAGCAGCTTTAATTTCTATTGGATTAAAGATGACAAATTCAGCAAGTGTTTTAGCAGTATTGCTTTTTTTTTCTTAGGGTTTAAACATTTGAACACGTTCACTTCCTAATATACCTACAGCTGCACATTAGCACAGTTGCAGCAGGTTTCCTTGTGTTGAGACTGTAATATAGTTCCTGGCTCCAGTTAATATATGTCCAATTGCACAGGAGATTTTCAACAGCACCAAAAGTTTTAGGAACATAAATGCTATTGCCTTTCCTGGGATTGCAGTGGCTAATTTCTTTAAGTGATTTTGAAAATTTCCCATATCTGCTCTTAAAGACAGTTTACGTGAATGCAACTTTAAACAGCTATTGATTAGCTTTTCTATCTGCTATCTATAATCTTATTAGGGAACCAAAGAATATTTCATATTCCATAAGCAAGTCTCCAGTGACAGACACTAAGCAAGGCAAAGTACTCCATTTATACCATTAAGCTAATTTCTTTATTAAAATACTCTTGGAAGAGGAGCTGCAGTTCAGACCCAACTGTAGAGACTATCAGTGATTACTGGTTGCACTAAGACAACAAATGACAATGCATCCTTCAAAGCACTTTTCATTTAGGAGGGCACCCCCAAATGCTTTACAAAACTCTCGTTTCTGTGCCTCTCCAACATACAGTGTCTCTGTGGCCCACAATACCAAAGTGTGTTGATAGTGACTACGAAGTTGGATCGCTCCACGGTACCATTCACACGCAATCTTCCCTATCAGTCACTGCATCACCTGAATTTTCTCTAAAGGTTTCCCATTTGAGTAATCACCTGGTATAGCCCTATTAAACATGCGAGTTCTATATTATTCTGTTTTTACTTTAATTATTTTATGTTGGTTTGGGTTCTTTATTTTTGTTTCGGACCAAAAATGAAAAAAAACTTTGGATCATGAAAACATTTTTAGCAAAAATGTATTTTGTTTCTATTTTTTTTTAAATCAGAACACTGGAAAACTGATAGAAATAAAAGTTGCCCATGAAAACTTGTGGCTCAGTAAAAATATCTGTTACATGTAAAAAAAGAAAGAAAGAAAGAAAGAAAGAAAGAAAGAAAGAAAGAAAAGGAAAAAATATTTCAAACCAAAAAATTAACTCCCTGACACCAAAGTGAAACTGTACAGGAGGGATCGTGTTGATAAAAGGGGCGGAGCGTAGCTCTCTATGTTAAGGAAAGCTACATGTCCCTACAAGCT
>NW_017729024.1:49085779-49087978 GCF_001723915.1 Gavialis gangeticus | reverse complement strand
GACTCGATGATCTTCCGAGGTCCCTTCCAGCCCTAACGTTTATGAAATCTAGAATAAAAGCCTTTCAGGTGCTACAGTTGGCTCTTTTTTATTTCATTACCCCATAGGGTATTGAAGGGTTAACTGATTGAGGACTATAAAATACTGGGGAACACTCAAGAAAGAGTTTTCTAAGTAGTAGGAAAACCACTAACAAAAAATGCATTGATTCCATTTCTGTTATAGCTTTATCACAGTTTATATGTAGCAGTGTAACATTACACATCATGACAAGAATAAAGTTTCTGTCAAAGACAGGTGAACTGACAATGACCATCTTGCCAAGGCCCAAGTATGGGACCTTAATGGCTCATGAAGACTGAAAAGGAGGCAGCAAAAAGACTGTTTAAATCCCCAAAATCTCAGACTCCTTTGGGATTCCTTCCCCCACTGTCATAATCTCAGTTCCATTCTTCTGCATTTATGAAACAAATCAGTTTTATGACAATAAAAGTTAAGAGGAATGGAGATGATCCTGCAATTGATCTGAGTGAGATTCCTCACAGCATAATACATACTTTTGCGTGGCATGTATTATGCACAGCACCATATAAATACAATGGCCCAGATTTTTCTACAAGGATATAAGCTTGGAGACAGAGACATAAAAGTGGTTCTGCGCCGTGTGTGGTGGCGTTACACAGGGCTGCAGCCAAGTTGCTTGCAGCAGCACAGTGGCCAGGAGACCAGAGACAGGCACCTGCTGTTTTTCCACACTCCCTAAGTCAGCACCCAAAACTTGTACCCTGGTTCCTCCCTACCCCCACTTAATTAACACTATTGCATGGAGAGAACAATCCAGACAAAGATTTCCCCCTTACCAAAGAGAACTGTCACCCTGTCTCTCAACTCCACAATTTGCCCTGTCACTGGAGCTGCATGTGCTTGAAGCTCTGCAGATGGGAGGAGTGGAAGAGAGGAGGTAGCTTGCTCTGCAGCACTATTGCCTGCAGAGCCTAGGGATTTCTGCCTGAAAAAAATCTGAGAGGAAGTTACTGTAATAGAGCCCTGAGCTATATTAACTCCTCCTGGTTTCTTCTGCATCTGCTGCTGAGCAGCCACAGGGGACTCAACCAACACAGCACAGATTTTTTTCTGGCTTCTCTTCTAGAAATAAATCACTATAATAATAAGGCTATAATAAGCCAGCAAAAGCTAAGGCAGAGGGAGAAGGAGAGGGGCATTTAAAAGAAGCAAATTTCCACTACCTCTAGGACAGAGTCAAGTTTTAAGGAGAAAGTTCCAGTTTCTTCCTACCTCATATTGCATTGACCAATACTAGTTTGGCTTCCATGTAATCACAAATCCGTGGTTTGACTCGACTGATTATGGCATAGAAATAAGTTTTCAACAGGGATTCTGCAATCTGTGCAGTCATCCTTGTAGCTACCTTTTTCCAGGAAAGAAACTAGAGTTTATATGAAAACAACAGGGACACTTTTTGACCTAGCTAAGTCCATGTACTTGAAATTTCCTATTGCACCCCCTCACTCAGTCCACTGTATAGCTTTCTATTTTTCAAATAATTTTGTCTCCTCACAAAAAACCCACAGACCACAATTGACAAATGAGTGAAAAAGCAGCCTTGAATTCTGTATGGACTATTTAATAGAGGCTAAAAATTCACCCAGTCAGAGTAATCCCATAGTTTGGAAGCTAGTCTTGCAGGGTATTAGAATGGCAATCATCTTTTTGTCCTACTTCCATTCAGGTCTTCTACGTGAAGGAATAAACAACACTTAAGTTTATCTCTTGTGAATATTTATAGATGTGTAACACAGAAACCAACAAAATTCTTCCTATTAAATTTATGTTTTTCAGTGAAAAAGGAGATCTTATGCAACTGAAAGATTTTGTACGTATATGTTAATTTAATTTTGAAATTATTAAAATGCCATTACTTTGACATGCCTAGATTCACGTTTTCATTTGGAAATGATTTTTCACTTCAGTATTTTCTTCAATTAAAAAACAACTCTTCAAAATCATTTTTAAAAGTTTGATATCTAAACAAAATGTTGCAGTTGGCTCAAACTGAATTATTTTGATTTCCCCAACATATTTTTTTACAATTTTTTTTTTAACTGCCAAAAATTTTTTTAAAAGGTAGTTTTGGTTCCAATCTTGAACAATTTTACTCTAAATTCAAAACTGTCAACC
>NW_017729024.1:49059620-49085702 GCF_001723915.1 Gavialis gangeticus | reverse complement strand
AACCCCCCCCCCCAAATGCCTATCTCCCTCCCAGCTTCAGTGAAATGTGATCCCACTGGGTAGGTCATCAAACCTGAGGCCTTGGGATCTTACAGCATAGTGTGTCTGCCTGAGTTAAAAGACCTGATAGTCAATCAGACTTACTGACCTCATATATGTCCAAGCCACCATTTGTAGTGGACAGAGCAACACAGGGAAGATATACAGATTAAATACACAGTTAAATTATACTGTTTTGTTTTGTTTTTCAATTGCCTGGGAAGACCAGATAATTATGTAGATTTATATTTACGTCAAATAAACACTTATTTCATTTGAAAATCACAACTCTGAAGATAATTCAGATAGTTCCTTCATCTCTTTGCTTAGGGTCATCAGTCCTTTCAACTGATGAGGCAAAAGATTGGCAGATCTAAGTAAGGTTATAAAAAGTGTTTAGTCTGTAATTTGAGAGCTTACATGTGCCTTGCTTTTGAAACATGCACTGATTATTTGGTGTCTCAAACTGAATCCAGGACTGAAATACTGAATGGAGACATTCAGACTTTGTATACTCCGACTTGTACATTCTGCTTTTAAGGTCTTTCATTTAGGTGCAATTTGGTGAAGAAAGACTGTTATAGTATGAGCTGAAATCTCATAGAGGGAAACAGAAGTTCCCACAAAAGACAGGCTGTTAGTCTGTTTACCCACATGAACAGTCCCCAGGGAGATCACTAGCATACCATATTCCTGTCTGCTTGAATTGGAAAGAATTAGCCCCAATTTCTGTCTTCCTGTGGGATGGCTTGAAAGCTTTCACATGAAAAAAAAGAACACAGTGAAACTGAACATAGATCCCAAGTGGGTGTTAATCAGCCTAGCTCCACTGATGCCAACAGAGCAGAACCCAGTTACAATAGATTAGGATGAAGCCCCAGATGTCTTGTTGAGCTGTTGTATGAGGAACACACTGGAGGTAGATTTGCCAATTCCTGTTAACATGACGCCAGGAATGATTCCACCCCAAATTCCATCCTCGCCAAAGTTTAAAGGAAATGTTAAGATTTTTAAGATTGTGAGGATAACTGATTACATCAAAAAGAATTTGGCCAGTGGTTTCTTTGGAAGAGAAAAACCTGGTTTGTCCTTATTTAGGGGTGAAAGGCCATTTCATTCACCGCCAGCCTACTACAGAGAAGATGTTCATTACACTGCACTCAGTCTCGAATTAAAAATGAACACAGGAAGCTGAAAGCCTTTGAAGTATCCTCAGTGAAACACTTGGGAGAACAATGTATTTTACAGAATTGATCCCAGTATGTTTGGCTTTTATTTATTTAACAGTAACACAGTAAAATTCAAGCATTTCCTCTTGCAGGGACTTCCTATTATCACACAGCTAAAAGTTATCAGATTGACAAACCTCTTTTGATGTTCTTTCTAGAATATGAGGATTTAACATTCAGCAAGGCAGAAAAAAAACTGCTTGATTTACCTTGTTCCCCCCAACATGAAGTTTCAACAGGATAGGAGCACAAAACAGACAAGGAAAGAGATCTTATTTATTTTGGCTAGACAAACACAGATAATATGTTACCAAAGAAATGCATTTCTGATTGACAGCAGATTTGCCAGAACCAAGGAAGAGATTTGCACATGAATTTTGCTTCCTGCTCACAAGTCACAGTCCTTTGACTTCAACCTGAGTTGTAAAAAACTTCCATAGAATGGATGCCTTGTTTTTGCATATGAGCTCTTTCTTGCCCCTCATATTCTGACCTATGACATCCCAAAGTTGCACTAAAACGAGTCCTTATTGTTCTCCAGCCTGTGCACGCAGGATTGTACACTGGTATGCCTAGCTGTGGTGCGCTGGTGTATAAATTGATGTGTGCCTATCAGAGTTGCCAGTTGTCTGTCAATTTATGGATAGTTCAGAAAATGGTGGCTAAAAGTGCTTGCCTGTTAAAATATTTAGATGTCTCTAAAATGTGTGGATGGTTGGTAACTCTGTTCCCTCTGCTGCTGTCTGCTGGGACCTTTCTGGAAATACTTTGGATCTTGTGGGTGCAGGATGGGGGCGGTCAGGGCAGGTGAGGGCATGCCTGGCTGGCAGGGAGTGTGTCCTGAGCAAAGCAGGTAGGGCATCATGTATCGCCATCCTGTGCTTGAGTTCTCCTTCCCTTCTGTCCACTTCGTTACACCTGCATATGTTCCACTTCCTCCCTAAGGCCTCCTGCACAGAGAAGTCCGCTGCTCCTATGCGGAAGGGTGGACTGAGCTCTTTGCTGCTGCACCAGGTCAGGAAGCAGCAAATGTAGCAAAGGGGGGCTACTCACAGCCCATTAACAGCAGCAGTAGACTTCTCTTTGCCATATTCTACAAGGGGAGGAGCAATCTGTAGACCAGAGGTCAGCAACCCCTGCCATGCATGCCTGAATGTGGCATGCAAAGGCATTTTGCTTGGCACTCATGCTTTAGGGCAGACAGCAGGGAAGAAGCTGGGGCCACACTGCCACAACAAGGGCTGGGCTCTTGTTGCTCCCCTGTTGTCTGCCCGGAGGCATGTGTGCACCCACCACTGACAACAAGCCAGGCTCGGGCTCTGTGGACCCTGGTGCAGCTGCTTGTAGCCTCCCTACTGCTGGCTACAAGTAGCCAACTTAGAAGATGATGGCATGCCGGGGCAGACGGGTGGGAAGCCATGGGGGATCCTTGTTACTTCAGTGCAGCCCTGCCCCTTTTCCCCACTGTCCACCCCAGTGTGTGCATGCATCTCCTGCTGGCAATGAGCCGTGCCAGGACTCCACAGACTCTTGTGCAGCTGCTTGTAGTCTCCCCTCCACCTGTTGCAAGCAGCTCAGTGTTCCTTGGTGGGCAGCAAGGGCCTGGCCAGAGCCTGGTCTGGCTGTGGCAGGCAGACAGAAACCAGCAAGCAACTGCACCAGGGTCTGTGGAGCCCCGACCCACCTTGATGCTGGTGGCAGGTGCATGCAGACTTGGGGTGGACAGCAGGGGAGTTGCGAGGGGCCTGGTCCTAGGTGGTGTCTCATTTATCCAGAATAGATGATACACCACAAAGCAGGAAGATAACACCCCTATTCTTCCTGCTCCAGAGAGGGAAAGTTTTGGGGGACAGCAGCTCATGCCTGGAGTAGTTCCTACAGGATACAGGCAAGCAAGCAGGTGATTAACAGGTGAAGTAGTTGGGAAAGTTGTCTTTGCATCCAGTCTTTATACAGTTGTGGATTTTCCTGCTCCCCCTGTCCTGTGCCCAGGGAAGCTTTAGCGCCCACTGCTGGAGGAAGAGCACAGCAAGAATGTGGTTGTGACACAAAACACTCTGAATTGCTGTACTTAATAATATTAGGAATTTTAAGAAGTTCCTGGCTTCTGGGGGCAGAGAGGACGGGGTTAAAATGCTCTTGCGCTTATGAACGATACAAATAAAGTGTATATTTTTGTACTTTGCACTCCCTTTACATTATGTAAAATATGCCAGTAAAAAAAAGTTTGGTTGTTCATAAAAAGTTTGCAGATAGTCAGTGAAAAAAAAATTCCTTTGGTTGGCCTATCTGGGTGTACACTTATTTTAGTTTTCATAATTCTAGGGATCTGGCTACGTAAGATCCTGGATTCTCTCTTGCTGTGCTTCTGTGAGATGCCAAGGTTAATAGTTACTCCCCATGTGGTACTGGTGCTATAATAAAACAAGGGAAAATCGGATTCACAGTAAAAAATCCTCTTGGTCAAACCAACACACTACTCTCAGATGCTGACTCAGATTATAAGAGCATGCAGCAGGTTTGGTAAACCTAAAGCAGCATGTTGCTCAGGGTGCATGGATTAGAGAAAAGGTACTGTCTACTAATCTCCTTCCATCTCTGTAAAACCACCTCTTTATCAAATGATCCTAAAGACAGTCTTGTCGGAACTGCAGTAATAATTTCACTTGTGAGACCATTACTATAAAAAAAAAGAACTCACTAGGCTTGATTTCCCCGTACTTGCCATACTCCTACTGTGGGATGACAGTGATTACTGTGATGGCAAAGCGTATGGAGTGAAGTGGTAGATCAGCCTGCAATCAGTGTAGTCTCTTAGTATGCACATGCAACTCTCCTTTATGTTAAGCAGAGTTCAGCAGGTGCACAGAAGAAAGAAGAGATCCCAACCACTCCTAAAGCTTTATATCTTGCACGTGGCCTGTTTGAAGGCCCACAGAGGAATTCTTAATTGGCAGCAAACAGTCCAAGAAAGAACCCTGAATTTGCCCTGTTCTCACAAGGATATGATCACTATAGCATGAATGGAAGAGGCAGGACAGTTTCTTCTAGCCGAACCATGTATGGGTCCCACTGATGTTAAAACATCTTCCTAAAATCCAATCATTTGAATGATAAATCATCAGTACTCGCAGGGTTTCTATAAGTGTTAGGAGGGATATATACAGATGATGATTGGACACAGTGACTTTAAAGTCAGGTAGGTTAGGGGATACAGAACAAAGTGTAGAAATGCCTTCTTAGGCACTGCCAAGATTTGGTTACAGATGATACTTCTCATCTTTGGTGTGTAAGGGAAGTTTGGCTGGAGATTGACTGCTAGCAGCATGATGCACTGAAGCAGTGGTGTAAGAATGAAACTTTCTGCCTGAGTATGCAAGAGGGAAAAATGTAACCCAGAGAAAAATGTGTGGGGAGTATGTTAGAAACTTAGGCTCTGTTACATTTAAGATGCAATTAACAGGTTAACGGCACCTTAAATAGTAACATGCCGCATGTTAAAATCCGTTTAAGGCATGATAATACAGTTAATGAGCCACAACGTTACTCCACATATAATACATAATCACTTTGTGGTTTGTTTGTATCATGTGCTGGGGCTTAGTTGAAACCCTGTGTACCACTCAGCTGGGAAGCACAGGGGTTTTAAAGGTCCCAGTGCATAGGAACCCCAGGATCAGGCTGCCAGAGCCTGGGGTCCCCATGCCTGGGACAGAGTTAACCCTAGTTGGGGTCTTGACAATCAGCAGATAGTTGGCTGGGGCCAGTTTCAGATTCTAGTTTCGTCTTCAGCCAACTAACAATCAGTGGATTGTTGGCAAATGGGTTTTAACCTGCTGGTCCACGGGGGGTGGCTTGGGATCATGATCTGGCAAATAAGGTGCCAGAGAGATCTAATCCCTGGTTCCAAAATCATGTGCCCCGCCATGCATATGTGGCATGCCAGGAGGTGTCACTGTTGGGATCGTGGCTTAAATCCCATGGCCTCCTAAACTGACCGGCTGTCAGAAGACTTATTGAACTCATTTGGAGGAAACTGTTACCCTGTCAAGAAAGCATGAAAGACCTGCCCCAGGCACATGCTAC
Source organism: Gavialis gangeticus (assembly GCF_001723915.1). NCBI lineage: Eukaryota > Metazoa > Chordata > Crocodylia > Gavialidae > Gavialis > Gavialis gangeticus. The sequence continues at coordinate 49,080,348 of NW_017729024.1, read as the reverse complement.
GTTTTGAGGTTAGTATGAAAATTTCAAATCTTAGTCTAAAATGAGAATTAAAAAATTGAATATTGTCTACTAAAAAAGAAAAATAAAGCTTTAAAGGGCCAGGCTAATGGCTTTGCATTTGATGCTAGACAGCTGAAAAGCATCCCAGCCAGACTTCTTTGCCCAGGGAAGGTAGCTGAGTAGCCCCAAGGATGAAGAGTTCGTCATTGATCGCTGGGTCAGATAGAAACTGTTTGCTGTAAAACAAATTTAAAAGATCACAGCAAATTTGCACTGCCCAGTTGAAGACTCTTCAGGGAAGGAACACCCCAAGAACAGCCTTTTCACCATCACATGCCCACTGGAGAGCTGATTCTGCTCCTCCTGAGGTACAAAGACAAGTCTCACCCTGACGTCACTGGTGAGGCATTAGACCCATAGTAAGCACTGCATTAAATCTCCCTCCACAAACACTGCCTGTGAAAGCTACTTCCTCAAATATTCTGAAATGCATTCCTAGAACAGAACAGACATAAGAATGGACAGCACTCCCAGGTCAAATTGCAATTTCTTTATTTGCAGTATTACTGAACTACTGCAGCATTAACAGAATTCAACCAAGTCAAATTACCAGTTAAGCCCACAGCTCCAAAGCAGAAAATAAAACTGCTACTGGAGAAGATCTTCATGAGCACTTATGTGAACTAGGTACACAAATCCCACTGGTCTTTAGCAGAGCTGTTGTGCCTAAATCCCTCAGGCACTTCTGAAAAATCTTCCTTTTATTTATTCTCACCTTTTGTATTACCTGATTCTATGAGTTCCATGAGGGTCCTAAATTTGTCATGAGTAAAAAAAGAAAAATGACCCTGAGAAATTTAATACAACATATACAAATCTATAAATCAACTCTTCTAAAAATCTGCACCCAATATTTAATAACTCTGCAGAAGAAAGACACAGGAGAAAAAAAGAAAGATGCCAAAATTGAAACAAACTGTATTAATTTAACCAGATTTTAACAAAATTGGCACTTTCTGTGGAAAAATGTAAAAAGTTAAATGGCTACAATTAGCAGTTTAGAATGTCAGCATTTTGCTACTTGAAAATGGGCATAATTGCAGTGTGGCTGGCTGTTATCTTCTAGGATAGTAAAAGAAATACACTAAAGAAAGTTAACTGATGTGTACCTGTGACACGCACACAAATAAAGAGCAAAGAACATTTATGATTTCTCAAGTATTATGTTTCTCCTTATCTTAGCCCTCTAGCAGTCTTTTTAAAATAGCAGCAAACAGTCTTAAGTGCTCTACACTGTTCCACTCAGATCTGATCCAGATCTTATTTTGGTTATTTTATTGCAAATAACACATAGCCATTACTTGTAGGGCCTCTCTGGAACCCACAAACTCATGCACTATCCTTACTAGTCATAATACAAGCTACACATACTCTACCCATGTTCAGCCTGCCTAGTGATCATATTAGAATAATTACATCTGTGGATATCTCATGCATTTATTTTTCTTTTCATTTGGCTCTCTTTGTTTTTGTTCAGTCTCAAATACTGATAAATTAATACTGAAAAGAGAGAAGGGAAAAGAAATATTAAGACATTGGTGGGCTTCTAAACAACATATTATTTGGCTCAACAGCAAGGAATTAGAGTCTGCTTTTATACTTACAATAGCTGTTGGGGTTGAAGCCAGCACACAATACAGCACAAGAGGGGAAATAAAGCTCTCTTCCTCTGTTCCTGGGTAAGGCTTCATCAGCTCTCCATCCTGACAGAAGAAACCCTGGATATGCACCTGAAAAGTATCAGTGCACTCGAAGTAGTAGGCGAGCAGAACAGTCCCAGCCATGATGACAAGCTGAAAATACAGCATGGTCACACAAAGACATTAGTTGCTGTTTAGCAGATGCAGCTGTGTCTCTGAGCTAGTCTAGTCCCACGGAGCAACCTCCCTCCATCACCCCGACAGCTCTTCCCATACTTCCGAGTGTGTGTGTGTGTCTGTGTGTGTGTGTGTGTGTGTGTGTCTGTGTGTATGTCTGCTTTGTAACATCTGTTACATAAACCTTTTGGCAAACGACACTAATGAACGTCTCAGATCAGAGTGGGTCCTGAAGACTGGCTCATAGAGGGATGGCTACTTTGACAGCTACTTTATCAAAGGGCATACAAGTGTCACCACTGGTGAGGATCAATGTAAACTAGCAGGATGCCAGGCACCAATATAGACTCCAGTAGTAACAAACTAAAATCTATGCACACCGGCACAGGAGTTTGAAAGTACAAGGGATGCTGCAACTGAGAACCAAAATGCTTCCATATGCAGCACTACGGAACATATATAACGTGCTAGTCCAGAGAATTCCTCTCTGGCCAAAAAGAGACTCATTTAAGGCAAAACAGAGTATTGCTGCTTTCCTTCCTTTGGACTTGCCATTTGGGAGGGAAGTTTTACAAATCTACTTGGGACCCCCTTCCCTACTATAACGAAAGTATTGGACTGCTCTATACTGTTACAGCCATCACTCTACCTCTAGGATGCTCATCAGGGTGAATCTGGCCCTTAATTTTTAGAACACGTAGACTTGGTAAAAAGTCATTCTTGGCTTATTTTTTGTTTAATTACAATGTTTCATAATGGGTTGCCAGTATACAGTGGCCGTTTGGTAGCCCCAGAGATTGTTACTTTCTGTTTATCCATAGTCTGAGTTTTATGCGGACAAAGATGTTGAAGGCTCACCACAATGCCTCAATAGCCCAGCTCAGCCCAGACCTGAAGGGGCCACTTCATGCAAATAAGAGGGTAACACTCATTCCCTGTGACCATTCATTCCTTTGCAACTCTTGTCAGCCCAACTGGCACAACAGTAAACACCCTGGCATTTTAAAAACATTCATGTCTTGCTAATGACAGCAAACACCTTACAGGCTCCACATATTCTCTCACTTTTCTGCCTGACCTTCAATAAAGTGGCACAGCAGCAAAAGCCAGACACCGTAACCTCAGTGGCACTCCTTAGTATAAAGCAGGGGTCTAGTTCTCTTCTGCTCCATGTAGCTCAGGTATACATCCTGGTCTGGCCTGATTCTATAGGCATTTTGCAGTGGCCAAAATCACTGTGCAAGGTGCAGAATCATGGCAGGTCAGGCCCCAAATCCTGTTCATAAGCATTTCTCATGAGACAAAAAAGGCATGCTTCTCTTTCAAAGGCCTTGATGATGATGATAATGATGATGAGTTAGGGGGAAAAAACAGGACCAAAACAAAACCTCAAATTTAACATGGCTTCTATTTTTACAGGTGCTTGAATGAAAATAGTTTGTTGCAAGACGCTTAATGGATTGAGTATTTACTGTGTTGCTTTTGCAATTCTTCCTCAAGGAGCCGTTTACAGGATATCTAGCCATCTCTTTAGCTGTTGCTGTGACCCAGTACACACATCATCAGTGCTGCTCAAAAGAGCCAGAGTCTAATGGTGAATGACTTCTTTTACACCTTAAGATAGTTCTTTCTGCCCCTTCAAGAAGACCTCATGGCATAGGTTATATGCAAGGCCCATTTTCATTCTTTCTTCCCTGGTTATATGCAGGACCCAGCGCTCAAGATAGAATTTTCCAAAGTGAAGCAGCAGGAAATCCCACCTATTTAAATTCATGGGGAAACTAACACGTTGACTTGAGCAGGAGCATAGTTAGCACAATATGGAGCAATTCCTAAAATCTCACGCAATTTTCTACAGCAAAGGCTGAGGGTGGTGTTAGGGTGAAGCTCCATGTTACAATTACACCAAACTAAGTCTACAGTATGTTAAGCAGCGTTCAAGTTAGAATGTGCTGTGAGCTGTCACATGGTAAGAGGTAATACCTTTTTTTGTCTGTACAGCTCTGATTTGCCACTAGAGCAGGGATAGTAGCCAAGTATCCTGGCTCCTTGCCATGCCCCTGCTCACTGACAGGAAGCAGGAAGCTAGAAGTGGTGGATCCTGGATGCTGGAGAACTGCAAATTGCTTGTTTTATCTCTGTGGAACAGACTAAAGTTACATGAATCAGGTAGCACAGCCTACAGTTAACCCTTAACAGAAGTGGTGTAACTCTGAGATGCTCAGAGAGCACTTACCATGAGTTAATGAGATTTAGCATGTGGATGTTAGTGTTTTAAATGCCCTTAGTATGGTCTAAATGTAATGAGTGACTTCACCCTTACATGTTCGAACTAACACTCATTTAGTGCAGTTAAAAAACTCAAACCTATGCACATTCAAGCAGTTTAGCATGTGTTTAAGTGCTCTCTTAGCATTGCAAAGTTATTCCCTTTCAGTCAAGGGTTATCTCCTTAACACATACTAACTTTAGTAGGTCAGTACATCCCAGTGATTTGCAACTGTTGCAAGTGAATGCTTGACAAGGTCCTGAGGTCTTGAACCACAGACCCGAGGAATATTTGATTAGTTTATGCCTTGCAACACTACCGATTTGTTGCATTAATTTAAAAACGCACCTGAGTTTATCACAGTACTTTGGTTCCAAGTGAAATATGCAGAACCAAGAGAGCCTCTTTTTAAAAGTGTACTCAAATAGGTATGATGTTTTGGTAAATTATCCTTATAAATAATTGGCATATCTGCCTGTTTTCACTTTCCTCCTTGATTTAAAATGCAAATGCTAGTGCATTGATGTGAAATGTAAAACCCAAGCCTCTCAGCATGTTTTGGGTCTAATTTGACTCCACAGAAAGACCACATATAATTCTGGTACTTGTTAGTATCTATAACCAGATTCACAAGGGTATTTAAGGGGTGCCTAAAGACATTAGGGCCCCACTCTAACTCATGGTGCTTTATATAAAGTGCCATGAGTAAGAACAACACCCCCCACCCACACACAACCTAACAGACATTTGCCTGTTGGGTCAGGAGGCAGAAGAGGGGCTGGAGCCAGCCTACACTGGCCCTGGCCAGTAAGCCTCCAAGGCTGCCAAACCACCCCTCTCCCCAGCCCTGCCCACCCCAGGCCTGACTCCCCCCAATTCCCTGGGCACGGTAGCTGGGGGGGCAGGGGAAGGCAAGGGGGCTCTGTTCCATCCCACCATCCCCCTAGCTCTGGCCATTCAAAAGCAGCCGGCAGTGCCCTCTCCTTTCCCTTCCCCTGTATGAAAAATTAACCCTAGAAGGAACACAAGTTTCATAGATTTCATAGACATTAGGGCTGGAAGGGATCTTGTCAGATCATCGGGTTCAGCCCCTTCCCCAAAGGGCAGGAAGTCAGCTGGGGTCAGATCACATCAGCAAGATAAGCATGCAAGCATTTCTTAAAAGTATCCAGAGTAGGTGCTTGCACCACTTTTGCGGGGAGTCTAATCCAGACTCTGGAGACTTGAATGGTAAAGAAGTTTTTCTTTATGCCCAGTCTAAAACAGTCTTCTAGCAGTTTGTGACTGTTAGACCTCGTCTTCCCTTGGGGTGCCCTGGTGAACAGATGTTCTCCCAGTTTCTGATGCACACCCCTTATATACTTATAGGCTGCCACCAAGTCACCCCTGAGCCTTTGCTTCTCAAGGCTGAAGAGTCTTATGCATCTCAACCTCTCCTCGTAAGGCCTGCTCTCTTGACCTCTAATCATGCACATGGCTCTCCTCTGAACTCTAAGTTCCCTAAGGCTCTCTACTTTACAGCACCATAATCTAATACCCTATTTGACCAGGATTAATTTTGCACATGATTGGCCATTTTAAAAGCGTTTTGCAGCCGTGCATGTGTGCTATGTCATGGCTGTAAAGTGCTTTCAGGGGCACAACCACACCAAAAATGTCACTTTTGTAATCACCCTAAGTGACTGGCTTTAACTGATATCAATGGGACTTATGGCAATGTGGGCCTTTTTGGCAGGCATGACACTGCTTCCCATCTCCATACCAAACTGTTGCTCTGTTTTCTGCCCCATGCCCTATCTGCCATTGTGTTCCCTGCTCTTCCTCAGAGTGTTGTATACCATACACAGTGGCTGCCCATGTTACTTCTGGCATATATGCCATAAGTTGGCCACCCTTGACTTACGGCACCTTCTAATAACTGGTTGCTATTGGGGTAATTTAGGGAGGCAAAACATCTAATGATACAGACTAGTTGCTGACCAGGATCCTAGGACTTACTGCCTGCTTTGGTGACAAGAGCTATGCAGTCCCAAGCAGGATTTCAATGTTATATCGCTTTAGAAAAGCATCACTTCTAGTATCTCACTTCCAGTATGCCAGTGCTACCTAGCACTATACATAGGTTATATATACATAGTTATGTATACATACCCACTAGCAATTCCTCTACCATCATGGCATTTTTCAGTGGGTCACCAAGTACTGATCCCATCTGAAGTTTCCTGCCTTGCAGATTAGATGAAAACTCCATCCAGCCCACCAGGGACTTGCTTATATATTGGTTTTACATGCGAAACACTCAGATGATATTGTGAAGGGCAGCAGCATAAAACCCAATAATAGTGAGACAGCTACAACTCCAGTAACAGGCTTTAAAAATTTGAAAACAGGTTTTAAACACATCTGGCCTAAGACTGAGAATAATTAGAGCAGTACAAGACTGAGAATAATTAGAGCAGTATTGTCCCACATAATAATGAAGCTACAGTCATGACTAATCCTAATAATTATCTGCTATTTTGCTATCTTGCCACTTTGTATTTGCATACTGCAAGTAAAATGAGTTTTAGACATACTGACCATTATTTAATTTTAAACATACTGCCCATCATCTAGAGTCCTGTTAAGCAGACTAGTGTGTTACATTTTTAAGAGAAATATATTAATCAATTTTCATTGCAAAATAGAATGAAGGCTGTGCAAATTAATACCACGGTTGTTGAATCTAAAATGGTTAAAATCATGGCTCCCCATAGTTTACCAGATTATAAAATTAATGCTTAAACCTTAGTCATGATATGAAGAAAAGACATTTTCTTCCCTGAAGGCTAATTAGTTATTTTTGTGAATGAGAAATTAGCTTTTCTTCATAACCCCCGGAACCTCCCAAAACATAACAGTTTTGTAGATCTTCTATGCTTCAGGGGTGTAGCCATGGTGGTCAAAGGACATAGGCAGTAGGGCTGTGCAAAATTTTGGGCCGGGTGTTTTGTTTCAAAGCTTTTCGATGCATTTCAAGCTGGAAACAGCGAAACTGAAATGAAACAAAAGGTTTTGAAAAGAAACAAAGGCACTCAAAACATTTCGAAAGTTTTGAAATGTTTCAAGTTTCAAAGCCAGGGTTACTTAGCTTCAGCACTAGTCCCAGCTGGCAGCAGCAGCCTGTTGTCATCCTGCGCGCCCACGCCCCCCAAGAGGAGTCTGGCACAGCCCTGCAGCCCGCCCAGGGGTGCAGGCTCCTGGATCTGCACACAGGATGACAGCATGCTGTCACTGCTGGCTGGGGCCAATGGCAGCATCAGTCTTCCTAGCACTTGGCACCAGCTGTGCCCAGCACCAGTCCCAGCTGGCAGTGGCAGCCTCCTGTCATCTGGGGTGCAGATCCAGGGTCCTGCACCCCCAAGAGGGCTGCAGGGCTGTGCTGGACTCCTCCAGGAGGTGTAGGCCCCCAGATCTGCGCACCAGATGAGAAGAGGCTGCCACTACTGCCTAGGATCGGTGCTGGGGAAGATTGCTGCTGCTGTTGACCCCAGGCAGCAGTGGCATCCTCCTGTCATCTGGCGTGGAGATCCGGGGGCCCGCAGCCCTGGGAGAAGTCCGGCACAGCCCTGCAGCCCTCATGGCGGTGCGGGCTCCCAGATCTGCAGGCTGGATGACAGGAGGCTGCCACTGCTGGGAAGTGTCACAGGTTTTGCTTTGAAAAATTTGAGGTGCAGTTTCCCAGAAACCTCTGGACCCATCTACTTGAAACGTGGCAGACTTCATGCCCTCAGAAGGGGCTACCATCCCTGCAATTTTCATCTGAATCAGGCAAGAAATGACAAAGTTTTAGGTATATTCATGATTCCCCATTATAGCCTATGGGCAAAACGTCAAAATGCGTCAAAATGAAACGGAATGGAACAGTGCTTTGAAACAAAATGACGAAATGAAACACTGGCCCTTTGAAACGGCGAAACAGCTGTTGAAATGAAATGGTGCTTTCGCACAGCTCTAGTAGGCAGACAAGGTTCTTTGGGTACATGTGGTATCTTTTATTAAACAGTTGGAAAAAATTGTTCTTTGCAAGCTTTATACCTGAAAGCTTGAAAAGAACAATTTTTCCAACTATTTTATAAAAGATACCACATGTACCCAAAGAACCTTGCCTGCCTATAGATCTTCATAGTTTCATAGTTTCTAGGGTCGGAAGGGATCTTCTATGCACTTCTGATATTGGGCATTGTATACAATAAACCTATTAAAATACAGCATTGCCAACTCATTATTTTGGAATTTCTCATCATAGTTATTAGTTGATTTTGAATCTCCACCCCTGGAGATCTGCGATTACATGAGACTCTCCACTTCAGAGATTTCTTTAAAGTAATTTTCTAACTTTTCATTCTATAAAGATGAGCTGGAAAACATAAACCCTAAAGGCTCAAACCTCCAAAGGCCAGTGAAAAAACGAGCAAAATGTATTATATAAAAAAAAAAATATCTCATTGAGCTCCTGAGTTTTTAATGTTTTTAGCAATACTCAGGACACAATGGGCCTCATCCTGAAATCTGGCAGGTACAAATCAGGAACAGCTGTAAGGAAGACCATGGGGGTTACAGAAATGTAAACTAAATGTAACTAATGTAATTTTTTATTTCCCTCTAAATGAGAGGGGAATAAAACTTTGGCAATAAGGCTCAAAACATCTTAAAAAGGAAAGACCTGATAAGGGTACCTGATGCCCAAAAGCTTGTCCAACAGCCTTGCCAACTATACATTTGGTCTAACAAAAGATATCACAAAAAATCCTTGCCTCTTGTAAACTTCTTGTTTCATCACGGCTACATCAATACTCCAATCCTATTGAAAAAGGACAGAGTCAAACACAGGAGAAGAGGGAGAGGGAAGAAAACCGCTATATTCTGCAATTTTTCTTGCACGTTCCAGCTGAGGATCTCAAAACACTTTAGAAACACCTTGGGAATCAATGGAACATCCATCTGAGTTACAGCAGGCGATGACTTTTAATCCATAAGTGCCTGTGTCCAGGAAGAACATGGAATTTGAATGTGCAGGGCAACGTGAACATCATTGCCCACCCGCTTAAATTCTCCTATTGCCTTCACAGAGAAACTCCTCCTCCAGTTCTCCAGATGGGAAACATGCCATCTGGTTCATTCTTTCACAGTATGTAGCTGGATCAATTCCCTGGGTCTACATGACCGTGGCTTCTTTTCACCTGTTTCAAACACTGGGCCTGTGCCTCACCTACAGCTTGCTCCTGCACGGACTTCTGTGGAATTGCACAGATACATCAAAGCTATCTGAGGACCAAACCACTGATCTGCCACTGGTCAAGGGCTCATTGCACTGGACACAAGGCATGATAAGGAAAGTTCTGGTACCAGTTTAACTATATCTAGTTTAGAAGCCAATACAATTAAACCAAGCAGTCATTTAGGTGTGGGCACTGTTGCATCCACATAAAAACACTTGTGCTAGTATAGTTATTTCAAAAGCTATACCAATATTAGTACCTCACCAGTGTAGGAAAACTTTCTGACTGACACTTAAATTGGTGCAACAACTCTGTTTAGACTAGCACTAAGATGCTGCTGCCATCTAGTTCTGATACAGCAGTTTTAATGGAGGGAAAAATCATTATCAACATTTTACGGAGGAATAAACTGAGGGTCAGCAACAGAGCCACACACAGGATCCATTTCTCTGCTCAACCCATTAATACCATGCTGCCTAAAAGATGGTCCAAGCCCCACCTCCTTTCCCTCCCCTCCCATTCTGGACCTCACACTGTCCCCCAGGGCTCTTCCTGCCTCCCCCACAACCCTGATGCTCCCCCCTGCCCCTTGGGATTCCCTCCTGCCTTCCCCATGCCCCCAGCTCTCCCTTTCCACCCCCAGTCCTTGCAGCTCACCCATGCCCCCAACTTACTTGTGGCTGCCTGGCCAGCCCAGAAAGTGGTAGCAGCAGAAGCAACGACCTGGCAGGCAGTTTCCCCTTCCCTGATTGCTCCCCAGGGACAGTGCTGGCAGCCACAAGTAAGCCGGGACCGGGGGGATGGTGGGGGTGAGCAGGGATCTGGGATGCTGGGGAGGCGAGGAATGGTAGGCCCAATGTGGAGGGGGCTGGGAGCCCACAGGCCAATTTGGGCCAGCGGCTCCCCACCTGCCCCTTGAAGTCCGTCCCCCCCCCTTGCCCCCACTTCCTCTCCTGCTCCCCCAGCCCCTGGGGCTCACCCCTGCCCTCCCAGCTTACTTGTGGCTGACAGCGCTGTCCCAGGGGAGCAGGCAGGGAAGGGGAATGTGCCTGAGAGTGGCAGAAGACACCATGGGGGGTCGGGGGGTGACATGTTCCTCTTCCCTGCCTGCTCCTTCAGGATAGTGCTGGCAGCCAGAAGTAAGCAGGTGGGAGGGCACTGTGGGGCAGAATGAGTGGGCATCTGGGCTACTGGTGGGGCAAGGGATGGTGAGCCCAATCTAGGGGAGTGGGAGGCTGGGGCTAATCTGGGATGGTGGGAGAGAGGGGAAGGCGGGGGAGGAGGGGAGCATGGGAGACAGCAGGCATGATCCAAGCAAGTGGGGAAGGGAGTGTTTGCACTAATGTGTAGCCGAGTGTGGCTGCACATTAGTGTAACAAGGGATGGGCAACAGAAATCAGAGATAAACCTAGACTGGAGTAGCACCACTTTTAAGCTGCCTGAAGGGTGCTTTAAACTAGTTTCAGGTGGTAACATGTGGATAATGCAGGGGCTAATAGCTCCAGGAACCACCTAAAATTAACGTATAACAAGGCCTTCTGTCATGACTGACAAAGGACTGGAGATAAAGTGACTGACTGGAGGTCACACAGAGAAGGCATGTATTGAAGTAACTGCTCTAGTTCCTTATTCTCTTACAGTTTTTCACTGTTTAAAGAATATTTTGGGAATAAGCAAAATGAACTGAAGCAGTGAGAACTTTGTTACTATGTATTTCAGTGCATAGCTGGAGTATCTTTAATAATAACATTCAAAATAAGAAGCAAGTTCCCTTTGAAAATCTTATGATTTTTTTTTCCAATACAAATCTGAAAGGTCATAAATCTTACAGCAACTTCAAAAAGAGCTACGATGAAATAATAGCTCAGACAATGAACTTATGGAGAGAAAAAAAGAATAATAAAGAGTCTCTTTAAGTGCCTTATGCAAAATACAACTGAAATCAATTATAATCTTTCCAGTAATTTCACTGGGTTTTAGATGAGGCTCTGACAACCTATGTGACAAATTTATCATTTAAAATTTTACTGGATGTGATACTACTGTCCTAAGAAGTATTTGACCAAGTAGAAATTTTTATGGCTAGGAAGAAAACAAAATGTAGAAAAACAAATGACTAGTCTTGTTATCATTTTTAAAAATACAATTGTTAAATCATACTAAATACTCTGATAATTCTTTGATTCAGTTACTGACTGAAAGAACAGCTTCATATTTTTATAGCCAATTACTACTTATCTGCATGCGTGCATACACATACACACTCAATTACTGTCCAAGCACAGAGCAGTAGCTGTAATAAATGATGCTCGAGTGTTGTATTGTTTGGGCTACTATTCAGTTACACATATATTTGTTAAACTTGCATGTATCATGCTGATTTTGTCAAGGCCAGAAGTGTGCATAAGGCTGATATTAAACTTGATACAAGAATGACTGAAGGTGTGCTCTTGTGTCCATTCCACTAGGAGCCTTTGAAAGATTTCTAGTTATTTCAGGGAGACTTCCCTTGAAATGAAAAAATGTCCAAAAATTAAGTAACTTGGAGACCTGGGTTTAGTTCCCTGCTTCTCCACAGACTCTCTCAATGACCTGGGGCGAGTCATTTAGCCTGTTTCTGTGTCTTTGTTCCATGTCTGTAAAACAGAAATAGCAGCACTGCTCTACTTCACAGTATATTGCTAAATACATAAAAGACTGCTGTGCTCAGATACCATGGGAGTGGGTTCCATGTAACGAGCATAAAGAGTTAGCTCCCTCAGTAATCAGCAGGGATCCAGGTTTTCCGTTTCCCCACAGAAAAACGGAATAAACCGTGGATATTACCTTTTATTGAGGTAAACACAGATTTCTTATTTTACCGGAGAAACCTGCAGATTTTGCAGTTTTCCAATGAGCCCCCTGCAGGCTGGCAGAGTTCCAGTCTGAAGAGGGCTGGGAGGGAGCAGGAGGGCAGTCAGGCAGGGAGTGCCCTGTGTGTACATCAGGGGCGGGCAAAATACGGCCCCTAGGCTTGATCTGACTCACCAGGCCATTCTATCTGGCCCCTAACGAATTTAGAAAATAAAAATTTATTTGCCCCTGGCTGCCTAAGAAATATGACATAAGTCAGGGGCAGCAGGACCCAGGTGAAGCTGTTGGCAGGATCAAGCGCTTGCAGAAGCAAGGTATGACCAGCCCCCCTCCCCCACCACCCTATGGAGCACAGGCTTCTGGCCTGAGACCGTAGGGCTGTTCCTGCCTCCCTGTACTAGAGGGAAATTCAGGTAAGAAATGGGTGGGGAGGCAGGGGAGGACCGCAGGCAATCGCCCCAGTCCTCAGGGTTGGGTCAAGTTGGCTGTAGAGGTCCCGGTGCTTCAGACAGGAGCCACGTGGTGCCACAGCATCCGGCAGGGGGAAGAAGACAACAGCAGCAGCCACAGGCAGGGAAGCAATGAAAGCAGAAGTGGGGGGGATGTAGCAAATGGGCATGCAGAGCTCAGTGACAGCTGTGTGGGAGTGCGGGGTCCTTGCTGGTGCACTGAGGCGGTGGGGAGGGTCAGAGGCAGTGGGGCCCAGAGTGGGACAGCAGGAGTGCGGGGCCAGGCCAGCAGGGTTCTATGGAGCCGGGTCGGCTCCCTACTTTCCCTGCTGGCGCAACCCAGCCTGGCCCCCTTTCCCTGCTGGCCTGCACCCCACGCACCTGCTGCCCAGCTGGCCCTGGGACACCAGCGCAGACCCCACGCTCCCTTCCAGCTGTTGCTGTGCTCCACATGCCCACTCACTGCCACTACCCTCCACCTGCCACAGCCATTTGCCCGCCGCTGCCACTGCTCCGCCATCACCACTCCCCTCCACCCCCCTGCCAGTCGCTCTAGCAACATGCATTTCCTGGCTGCAGTTGTACTAAATGTTGATTTTTAGAACATAATTTGGTATTTTTCAAGTTCTGAAATGGCAAACCCTCGCTGAAAGGAATATTTCTGGTGGCGCAAGGGGGGCGGGACTTCCAGTGGCAAGCATCAGGGGTTAGGGGCGGGACTACTGGTCCCAAGATGGTGGCCATGGGGTGGGGCACCTGTTAAGGGGTGAGGCTACCCTTGCAGTCCTTGACAGCGTGCCAAAACTCAGTAAGCAGCCCTCCACCTGAAATAATTGACTGTCCCTGATGTACATGCACATGGCCCCAGGCAGCCTAGAGAGCAGTCCCCACAGGTAAGGCTGGGGGGGAGGGGGATTGAGGCCCCCATAGGGAGGGAGTAAAGGCATTGGACAAGGCTGGGGTTGGGGCTGCTGCCCAGCAAGACAGTGCCTGGGGCTCAGGGCCACAATGCACAGTTGCAGTGCCCTGGCAAGGAGTGGGACAGGGCCGCAGGTGGTTTGTCCAGGGGATGGAGGGGGTGGGGCTGGCTCCCCACTGCTGCAGGCAGGTCTGGGAGAAAGGGGGGAACCTGCGCCCCCCCAGATGTGCATAGCACAGGAACAGGTACGGGCTGCATGCTGCTGGCTTGGGGGGCTGCTCCCTGCTGCTATGCGCACTCCCGGGGGGGCAGGGAGGACCTGTGTCCCCCAGAGCTGTGCATGGGACTATGTGCTACCTGCTTCAGGCTCGAGCTCCTGCCCTGCTGCCCCCACCCGGGGTCTCTGGAGGCCAGCATGTGCGACCCAGTGTTGCAAAGAACAGAGGAGTGGCGCAGGAAGCTGCCTACTACTGCAAGCTCTGTGCTGCCCAGGCCTCTGAGCTGCCAACCCCACTGCAGCCGTGCAGGCAGGGGATGCATCACCAGGGCAGTGTGGAGTTCAAAGCAGCAGGCAGCTTCCTGCGTGGCTCTGCTCTTCTTTGCAATGCCAGGTTGCACACACTGGGCTGCAGAGACCCCAGGCAAGGGCAACAAGGTGGGAACCCAAGTCCCAAACAGGCAGCACACCGCCCCACCCCATGCAGAGATCTGGGGGGCACAGGTCCCCCCTGCCCCCCAGAAGTGCATACTGCAATGGGGAGCAGCCCTCCTCCCTGCCCAAGCCCACAACAGGCAGGCAGCAGGGGGAAGCCGGGCTCCAGGCTCCACTCTGTTGCAGCAACTGCCACCTCCTGTCAGGGGCAGGGGGCTGTAGATCTGGGTGCCTGGCCCCATAGCTCTGAAAGCTGGAGGCCTTTCATTTTAATCATGGATTTGGGGTTTTTAATCAGAGGATTTGCAATTTTTTTTATCACGGAAAACCAGGATCCCTGGTAACTGACTCTGCCCTTCCTCCTCCAAACACCGTTTGGGACATAGTTTAAAAGTTACAATTAGGCCCTCCTTCAAAATTACCGTGCAATTAAATCTAATAAGAATTGCAGTGAGTTCTCTTTGACCTCTACTAGAAACAAATAATTAATAATACTTAACAAGACTTAATTGCCTTGTATTTTTCTTGCCAGTTAAGTTGGTACACTGCATGGTCTGGTAATTTATGAGACCACAAAAGCAGAGAAAGTTATGGGACTGAACTGCCTTTCTGCACCATGTCATGATAATTTTTGCAGGGCAGGGACACATCTTCACATCAGAGTGCTTTACAAATTGCAACTAACATAGGCCCTGATTCTGCAAGTTCACATACATTGACAAGAGTCCTTCATCCATGTGATGCCTCAATAAAACCCACTGGGTTCTGTACAGATGAAAAAAAAAAAAAATCAATATTCAGATCATTCTTATGAGATTAAATGAGTATTATTATTTATGCTTTGTAAGCAGTAGTGTCAAGCGGCCTAAATTATACAGCAGGGACAGCGCTACACAAGGTACAAACTCAGAACAAAAAGACAGTGCCTACCCATGGGAGGATTACAGCCTAAGTTACCAGGTATAACTAAGTAACCAGGTATGTCCTTTAACAAACAGCTAACCTACTTTAACAGCACATGAGAAAATCCCTCCTAATATAAAACAATAATTATACTAACTGCTGCAGTGAGCAGCATAAGCACCACTTCAAGAAGACAGCTGGTAGCAGAGGCAGCCTGATCTCCAGAAGTTAGCTGGGTTCTCTGGAAGGGGCTCCTATACACATGCAGGGAGGCTGCTCTGATGCACTGTAATTACAGAGTAGTCTGCTGGAGCATGATAATTACTGCGCTCCAACAGACTCCAATGTCACACGTATCAACGTCCTCATGCTGAAAAAATGTCAGCGGGGCACTTTAAAAAATGGCAGTGGGGCATTTGACGAGCTTTAGTTCAAAGCTCCCTGCCACCATTTTTCAGCACTGGGATGCTAATATATGTGACGCTCCAGGAGCTTTTAATAAGCATGGCTCCTTGAGCACATCTGTAAATGCCCTGGGTTCCATTTTCCTTGATCTGTTTTTTAAGCAGGAACTAGAACTTACTTGACTTATTTTAGGAATAGGGTGAGACTATTTGTATTGTTTATGCAATATAATCACAAACTATAGCAGTCTGGAGGCAAGAAAGTGGACATTGGACCAATTCTGCACTTAATATAGGAGAAGGATCAAGCTCTTATTCGTGGTATTCACAGAAGCTCTAGGGCAAGGGTGACCAACCCATAACACAACGGCCACAAATGGCACACGCAGCCTCTGTGTGGCATGTGACAGATTAGGGAAGGAAGAGTCAGCAAAGTGGCTGATATGGTGTGGAGGACAAAACACACTGGATCGGGAGCACAGGGAAGAGAGAAGAAAGCAAAACATGAGAAAGGCAGGGAAAAGGGATCAGAGTGGCACTCAGGGAGGGTGTGGGGCTTAATTTGTGGCATGCATGCTGAAAAGGTTGCCCCCTACTCTTGCTCTGGGGTGTGAAACAGCCACTTATACCCCAAATTTAGCATTAAGCATGTGAGTGCTTCCATTTGTAGTCGATGTTCTTCAACTTAGGCATTTGCATGAGCAAATATCTGAACGGGGGCCAACAGGAGCAGATAGGGAATCTCCTGTCCTCTGTCAACCAGCCACCCGAGGACAAACTCAGACAGGTAGAAAGGCCCTAATCCTTTTAAACAAATGCACCAGGTGGACCCAAGCATGTGGGCAGAACCCGACTGATTTCACTGGAACTGCTTGTGTTTGGGCAGATTGGACTATAGGATCAGGAACAAAGATACCGCATAGGCATGAAATACTTCTTCCATGCTGCTGATTCTACATCTAACTCTTGCAGATCACAAGAATGGATTCTAAGATTACCTCAGTCCTGCCTTCTTGTCTTTGGGCCTATGCCTGGTCCTGCCTCTATCCCAAAGGAAGTCAATGTAACTAGTCCTATGGACAAGCATTTACAGCAACAGACCCTGTACTGATCAGCTTCATTTCTCATCACAGGGCATGTCTACATAAGATGCTTTACTGCACAGCAAACTAATCTGCTATGCAGTAAAGCATCACCATCTGCACATGTGCAGCAATTATGGTGTATTAGACTAATTTACTGCACTGCCAGATAATCCTGTCAGATACAAGTGGTATCCAGCAGCGCAATAAATTACTGAGCCTATAGGTACATGTAGACAGTGACATTGGGATTAGTTTATTCAGTTGCATTAGCTGCATGTGTAGACGTGCCCACAGTTCATTATCTATGCCACATTGGTTGTCAAAAAAAAAACAAAAACAATAATCCCCTGATATTTTTTAATTTTCGTTTCGTTTTTTTTCATTTTTAAAGCCCTCCCCACACCTCTCAGTTCAGTAAGCCCCCTGGCAGATGCTACACTTAAGATGCAATTAACTGGCTAATCACGTCTCAAGTAGTAACATGGTCATACATCCCTTCAATTAATAGTGCGATAAGACAAGGAATGGATGTCTTAAACATATTTTGTGTAATAGTTTTGTGGCTGGTTCCCATCATGCTTTAAATAGAAGGTATGGCCAGCACTAATCAGTCAATCAACACTCCCAGCCATGAGAGCACACCAAATCTTGAAGAGCTCCGATACACTCCCACAGCTGGGAGTGCTAATCAGCTCATTCACACTCCCAGCCAGGGTACATGCTATGGTGACATAGCATTGTCAGGCACAAACCATGATGCCGATGCTATGTCACCGTAGCGATGAGTTACCTCACTATAGTGCATCACTACGGTGATGTAGCTGCTAAAAATAGCCGCATGCTGCGGAGACAGTGCAGTAACGAAAGCAAGCACTAAATGATGGCACAGTAACAACTGTGGCGGGGGGAGGGCGGGATGGACTCAGTAGATGCGCTCTCTAGGTACTTGCTATTGCACTGGCAATATGGGGCTGTTGGGATCTGATCTCCAATCCCACAGTCTTCTATGTCTGTTAGTGGTCTAAGTGTCTGCAATATTTTAAAGAAAGTAGTGCAACTAGGAGGTGGGGGGTGAATTGAGCACCAGCTGTGGATGTTAGCATCGAGGGCTGCCAGAATTGCCCCCTCCACCCCAGTAATCTTTGCCATGGTATATAGCCCTGTACTGCCCTGCCATAGGACCCAGGCAGGCACAGCCCATACCCAGTAGTGTAACTGGGGGCAGAGAGGCGGGCAGAATGGAGCCGCCCCCACCCTCCAGTGAACCTTCACCACAAAAGGCTGAGTCCTGTGCCCAGGAGCCTATCTGGGTGGGGAAGGGGAGTGAACAGGGCACCAGGGGTGACTCCTGGGGAGCCTGCACCATGGGTCTTCTGTAGCTGTTGTGCAGCCAGCCTGTCCCCAGCTAGCAGTGACCTCAGCCCATGCTGCTACAGCAGTAGCCACAGCACTAGCAGCTGCCACTCAAGTGGAGAGAGCAGGAACAGATAACATTGTCCCTTCCCCCAACTCTGGTGCATTGCATAATGCCCTCCTTCTCGCTCACCCTGGGCACTGAAGGGGCTTGCCACACCTTTGTTTTAAAGTGATAACATTTTGATGTGGGCAGAATATTTCCACCCGAGAGATTTCATAAAAAGATCTGTAAACAATGTTGCTTAATCAGATAATCTCTATAACCACATAATTAATCCACTTCTTGACCTTTCCAAGATCCACAAGAATTTCAAACCTCTGAGAGAGTTACTATACTGGAGAGCGAAACAGCTCAACAGTTGAGATTCTGTTACTTTCTAAGAAAAGCAATATACTGTCAGGTTTTTTTTTTCCTATCAGTGAAGTCTATTAGAGTCTGGGATAGGTTTCCATGGAACTTGAAACACTGGTTGTATACAACTTCACAAGCTAAAACACTAAATATTACATATAGCAAGGGAACAGGTTAGATTATCTAACAAACATTTCCATCTGTATATTTTAAATTATTCTTAGGCTATCCAAACAATGCCCCCAGTAGAAGTTTTTCTTTAAAAAATAAAACAAAATGAGCATTTTATCTGAGCACAATTCAGCATGCATATGGAGTATTCTTTCTGCTTTGACCTAAGACTGAGCTTTAAGAAGGCAGGTGATGTTTAAGGGAATAAGTCCAGCTTCTATCCAAACCCAAAAGAAAACAAAGAACAACGCGACCCCCAATAAAGAAAAGGATAGGAAAAAACACCCCCAAAAGAACATCTGCCAACCACAGAAGGAAAAGTCAAAGGCTCCACAAAATCCACCAGTGGCCTCACTATGCCAGTATAATTAATATAATATGGTGATGGGTACTAATATAAAACTCTGCTTTGCAGTAATTCACATTATTGATTATCAGCCCACCTTCGGCTGTATCACTCAGCCCACCATTCTTTTCCACACCCCTGGAACATTAACAGTGATGGGGGAACAGATTTGGGTGGCTTTTCAGTGCTTGCTCTGACTTGGGCTGTGCTTTTATCTGTTGTACACAAACAAAACCACTGAACACAGGTTGTAGGTAGGAGTGGCTTCCCAGCTCTGTGGCTGCTTGCAGAGATCAGCTTCTTTGTCTCACATCATTACACTGACCCTCCAAGGATCTGGTTGGGTATTATCCAAGTACATTGTTCAATTTCTTACAAAATCTATTTCAGAATTATTTAAAATAGCAAAATTTATTTAACATATTCTGACACCTGGCACAAGTCCCATCCCCTTTTATCTGCTGCTGTATCTTCTCCTGCCAACTGCCTAAATTGATTGTAAACTCTACAGGGTAGGGTCCATCTTTGTCTGTACTAAGGGTACCATCTTGGTCAAGGTAGTCATTACTGAAAAGCAACAACATGGTGATGCTCATGACAATCAAATGGATGTGAAAACAGTTGTACAGCTATAATCAACTATTTATTTTTTCTTTTAATCTTCAGGGTACACAGAAAATGTGGTGTTTTGGGGGAGAGGTTAGGGGGAAGGCTGCTAAAGAAGCAAATATCATTTGGGGAACTAAAATGGAAAACATGAGGAGCTAGTTTTGTCATGTTGACTTAATTTAATGTTGTAGGGATGCAGTTTCTCTTTTGACTGACTTGTTACTGGTGCCTCAAATTGAATTCATACAGGTACCCCTTCGGGATATAGAACGCTAAATACATAAACACATGTATAAACCCCTAAGTGTTTTGGTAGTAAAACTGGCTTGGGGATGGCATTTAATATACAGACAACTAGCGTGGCAGCATTTTTTTCCCTTCATGTTTATTTCTACAACTTTCAAGGGAAAAAATTGCTTGAGTATTGCAAGTTAAATGAATAAAAGCAAGTTACATAACTGAAAAGACATGCTGCAGTTTAGAAGCAATATTTTACAGGCCTTGCTGATTAAGCTCTATTAGTGTCATGGACAATTTCTTAAGAGATATTATAAACATTTTTATTAGAAAAACATCCACTGAACACGTGAATTATCCAAGGTATCTATCTATCTATAATATAGCTCGTATTATAATAGTAATTGAGCATCTCGCTACCTTCAACATACCTACTCTCGCTACAACTTTTAGCAGCAGGGAATTGCTACTCTTCTCATTTTACAGAGGCACAGACAGGCTAAGTGACTTTTCTAAGTGAAAAGCTACAGTATTGCCAACCCCACCATGTCAAAAGACAGACAAACTCTTAAAAATCATGAGATTCTGTATGTAAATCATGAGATGTTATTTTTGAAGTATGAGCCAACCATTTATAAATCCCATTAGTGTCTTATTTAACTTCTAATAGGTTAGTAATATAGTTATACACAAACTATATTACTACAACTGATAATGCTTTAGAAAAAAACATTAAAAATTCCTCCTTGTTGTTACGATTGGGATGACATCTGCTGGACTCTTGTGCATTTACCACTTTCCAGACATGGACAGCACCCAGCAGGTAAGTCTCTGGAGGGGACGGGGTGGGGACAGAGGGAAGGGGAGATGGGGGGATAGACTGAGGTCTCCATGGTGAGGGGGGCAGCAGGGCAGGGCAGGGGCT
>NW_017729024.1:49037980-49054620 GCF_001723915.1 Gavialis gangeticus | reverse complement strand
TGGGTGGAATGATCTAGTTGGGGATGGTCCTGCCTTGAGCAGGGAGTTGGACAGAGGGAAGGGGAGATGGGGGGATAGACTGAGGTCTCCATGGTGAGGGGGGCAGCAGGGCAGGGCAGGGGCTGGGGTGAATGGGGCAGCTCATGCAACAGAGCCCTTGGCAGCTTGTCTGGGGGGCGTTGCACAGCCCCCCTGAGTGGTGTGCACCCCTAGTGAAAGCA
This sequence comes from Gavialis gangeticus, assembly GCF_001723915.1. Lineage (NCBI taxonomy): Eukaryota > Metazoa > Chordata > Crocodylia > Gavialidae > Gavialis > Gavialis gangeticus. The sequence goes on along the minus strand of NW_017729024.1, from coordinate 49,054,399 downwards.
TGGGGGGCAAGTGTCCCCCAGATTTGTGTGCATGGCAGAGGTGCGCTGCCCATTGTGGGCTGGCACTCTGTACCCTGCTGCCTTTTCCCCAGGAGTCACGCACTGGCTACACTGCGCGTCCCCTGCCTGCCCGGTGGCAGGAGGCACAATGCTGTGCAGCTCCTTGAGGCAAAAGCAGCATGGCGCAGGGCCCCAGCCTGTGACAGGGAGCCTGCCTCTGCCCTGCACACAAACCGGGGGGGCGCTTGCCCCCCATGCCTCTCCCAGGGGTGTGTGCAGTGGCAGGGAGCAAAGCCTCTCCCTTCCCCCCGTGCCTCTGGACAAGCCACCTGTGGCTCTGTCACACAACCCACCCCAGCCCCAGGGCCCCATTCGCCCCAGCCCCTGACCCTCTCCCTCCCTCATCATGGGGGCCTCGATATGTCCCTTCGCCCCTTCCCTTCCACAAACTTACCTGCTGGGTGCTGCTCTACACATACCAGAAGAAAAAATCATGAGATTTAAGAGTTCTATTGTGAGATCATGAGTCAGATTTAATTTTACTTAGAAATCATGACTCTCATGATAATTTTGTGAGAGTGGGCATTACTGAGTCTATGGCAGCTTGGACTTATTTCTTTTCTGTCCCATTTTTTTTTTTATTTAGCTCAGTAATCTTCAAAATGGTCCAAGTCTATCATATGCATCTAGGTTGCTAACATGCAAACATTTAATTGCATGTTTAAACTTAATGCACCATGGGCCTTAAGCAAAGCCCACAAAACTACTTTGAAGACTTCCACTCCTTAGGACCTCTATTCCTATTTAAAAACACAGGCTTAAGTCCATCCATGTTCAGGAAAATACTCATGGGTATGCCTAGTACAGGTGCAAGTGCCCTTCTGAATACGGCTGCTTTCCTGAGCAGGCATACATATACAATCCCACTGAATTCAGTATTGATAGTAATAGTTAATCACATGTGGAAGCCTTTGTTACTTGCACACGGAAGCTTTTGTCATGGTTATTACACATCTGACTGGTGATGTTATTTGGATCCTGTGGACTGTTCACTTTGGGGTGGGGAGGGGAGATCAAGATACAGTGAAGGGATTATTTTCACAGGCACAAATGGGACTAGGATCCCCACCTCCCCTTACCATATCTCCTCCTAATATAACATTTTTTTCCCCATTAATGCTGTATGAACTTTCTTTCCTGCACCTTCCCTGCCCCCAACTGTCATGCTCCGATTGCAAGTTATTTGGTGTTAAGTTTAAGTTTAACAGCAGCAACACAACACCCTGACTAGGAACAGAATTCAAAAAGCCCAAGCCTGAATTAGACTAACCTGCAAAGGTTGAATCAACCTGGCTAGGCTGAACCAGTTTGTAACCGGACATTTTCTCTGGACTGAGGAAATCATGGCACATGCCTGCAGTGGGTCAGAGTAGAAGTCAGGGGGCACTAGAGCAGCCCTCCCATCTCCTCTACAGCGCTGAGCTGAGTGGGGTGTGGCCAGGCCCCAACAGAACATTCTGATTAGGGAGGTCTGCCTGCACCATCCCAGACTTTTCCCCGCTGGCTGTTAAGGGGGTGACAGTGTTGCCAGACCACAGCCCCTGGCTAGCATGCTGAGGGAAGGGGGAAGAGGGAATGCAGTGCATGCATCTGTTGATGATATGGAGCTTTTTAATCTCCCTCCCAGTTTCTTTATACTATCTGCAGCAAACTGATAGGCAAGCAACCAGCAGGGGGCTGATAACAGTGTTTCAAACTCTTCTTAAACAGTTTACCAGCTGACCTGTTCATTAGCTCCAAAAACCCCTAAGCAGTCACTGTTCTGTTTTCCTGTCCCTGTGAAATTTGAGACACACACATACACACAGACACCCCTTGGCATTAGCTAGCATACCACATATCTAAGGTCTGTGGGGCTGGGGCCTGTGTTGTGGGAGATGTGAGGGAAGGAGGGAGGATGCCCTGCTTGAGCAGCGAGCAGCAAGGTCTGGGGAGAGGGCAGGAGGAAGGCAGGCAGACCCTGCTGTGCCTGCAAGTCTCTGCCAGAGCTCCAGCCAGGGAGCAAAGGGGAGAGGCCAGCTGGGGGAGTCTGGTTTAATCTTAAACCAGCAAGGGGTCTGGGACAGACATTGCATAAACCGGTTTGACTCAAATCAGTTAAGTCTGATACTACCGTCAACCAAGTTTACCTCTAACTGGTTTCAGCCATTTTCAAACTGGCTTATGTGTACTAAACATCTGTTCTGTTACAGGTTTAAACCAGTTTTTGAACACTTAAGCCGGTTATGTGTAATGTCTGTCCCTTGCCCATGAAACCAGTATTACTAAATCCCAAAAGTAAAATAAATAAATAAATGAGTCACTCTTTCCTCAAATTCTAGATTCTCAAAAATCAGGAGACATTTTTTAAAAAGCTCCTTTTGTTTTGTCTTTTTTAGATCCTCCTGCTTAACTATGTATATGTGTGTTTGTGAGTGTGGCACTTCTACAACCCAAATAATGGCATAGAAAAATCAAATCTTTATTATGTTCAAAAGGAACTAAATGAATAGTGCTGCCTGATATATTTATTATCATGAAGCTGAAACAGCTCTCTGAGTTGTTGCTGTACTTACTAGCTTCTAGCTGGAGTATTTTCTTAGCATGTTTCAGTTGAATCATCTATAATTTCCTGCCCAGAATAGCACTTTCCTATCACCATGGTTCTGATTCTTTGAACTGCACAGTTGTGTAACTAAGGGGGGGAAGGGAGGGAGCAGTGACCAGGGTAGCAGCTCTGGGCACCGCTTCTTGGAGAGGGGGGAAGGGGGGAGGAACACAAAAATAAGCATGAATGCAGAGGCAGCTGGATGCACTGCTGTGATCAGCATTGCCTTGGGCATTGCGCATGGCTGCCCAGGGTGCAGAGCTTCCTAGCTATGCCGCTGAAACTGCATATCTGGATTTATGACTTAGTCCTCTTTGTACTCGCATGAATGTTTGGTCCATGATGGCACGTTTGGATTCTACCAAACCCTCTAAACACATGCTCTTGACCACTTCAGTTTTTCCAAAGCTGGAAAAATTTTCATGTTGCCTGAGTAGCAATTCCCATGATCTCCCACCAGAGGTGCATGTAAAATAAGAGATATCCTATGATCCTTTGCTGCAGAAAATACCATAAAATAGGGATAGGCAATTTTTTTGACTGGAGCACCGAAAAAATCATAACGTCTACCTTGTAAGGTGCCAGAGTGCCAGCATTCCAGAAAAACAAAGTGGGGGTGGGGAGTACATGGCAGGACACACTGCATATTAATATGATTAATCATCATAAACGTTGCTTTTCTTTTACAGTAAATACCAGGCTTTCTACAAATTCTAAACCTGGCGACAACAGATAAAAATAAACCCCCCTGGATCCTGTGTGAGGCACCAAGAATTTTTATGTTGTAAAGGGGGAATTAGGCAACTCCAAATGGGACCTAAAACATCCTTCATGCTGAGAAGGGAATCCCCTAAAGTGTGCCAGTGGATTAGGGTAAAATTTTATAATGTAGATCAGGGTGAATCTAAACCCCAGGGGCAGGCCTGCTGAAAAGTGATGGGAGGAAATGCATACCCAGTCCTTTCTGCAGGAACTAGAACCCCCTTCCAGGCAAGTGTCCCAACCCTTAGGCTAGTCATGCCTATTCTCATTTTCTCAGAGGTCTAATGAATCCCCAATTCTTCTCAGAACAGAATAGCTTCAAGCAGGAGGGCAGGGAATGCTCCCAAACCAGAACAAGGTGGTTGCTAGGAGGTGGGAGATGTTATTTTGTATCTTCCCAGGCAGAGGAGGGAACTGTACTCACTCATGGGCAAGTGCTCGAGTTCCTATAGTGTGAAATAGAGAAGCACCCTGTCCCCTTAAGAGAAGGCAGCTAGTCTGATGGAATGGCTGCAGCTATGGGAAGAGTATAACGGGGTCATGGCTCACTGGGAATCTAAAATGCCAGCAGGCAGAACCACGAGGAGAAGCACCAGATGCAGGAAACCTCTTACCAATGAGAAGGACAAGCCTGGGAAAGGAAGGCTAAAGCCACAGCAGAGCCATCTCAGAGTCCAGGACCATGAGGCTTTTATTTGTTTACTTTGTTTAGTATATGACTGGGGTTTGCTGGGAGATGCTTGAGGAAAGGGAAAAACCCGGCTGAAAAAGGTTCTGAGATGGCAAATGGTTACATACCTCAAGCAGCAATTCCTCCATAGCTAATATTGCATTTTGCATGAAGTCTGAACCAAAAGGTATGTTCTAAGGATGTCTATCTAACCAGTCCTATCAAAAGAAGATAAAGTAGAGGAATGCCTTAAAGTAGAGGAATGCCTTGTTTCTGAATCCTGATTTGACTTGGGCATGAGACAGACAGATTGCATCTACTGTCAAGACTGAGATGCTTCTGGGAATGCAGAAAAGCAGACTTCAGGTACCTGACAACAACTTGAAGGTGAAAACTTGAGGCTCTAACTGAACTTAAGTGCCTCTAGGATTAGATGACAGCTGAGCAGATGCTTCCCATTTCCCAGATTGTCTAAAATTCTGTTTCCCCATTAAGCATCTAAAAAGTAACCTGGCCCTTCACATTTGAATGAATTAATCATAAAATACCTAGGAAGTGTACCAGCACTTCGTTCAACCAACAAATAGTTTGGCTAATGTTCACATACTGTCATACTGTCCTATGACCCCAGCTGAATTCCTGCCCTTTGGGCAGGGAGCTGGACTCGATGGTCTTCCAAGGTCCCTTCCAGCCCTAATGTCTATGAAATCTATGAAACTTTTCTCCTAACTCTGATGTCCATACACATTCAAGTTTTCCTGTAGCTCCAAACACAGATCATCACCCTGAAGGCTTATTCCAACTGGAATGGCTGATCCTGATGAACAGAGCCAGTTCTCACCAGCATGGCCATGTCTTGAATAAATGTTTTATAAACTAGAAAACAAAATAAAAGAACAATTTTGATGAGCCCAACCCTACTGAGGCCCCACAGAACTCAGTGAGAGCTTAGCCATTGGCTTTATTGGAACAAAAAGGACATTTCAAGTGTCCTGCAAGACTCTTCTGGAACACTGTGAAAAACTAGGACTGAGACTGTAATTGTAATTAATTTCATTGCAAAACAAACCCACTGCCACCTGGGGGTTTAGGATATGGTAACATGAACTTCTGCTCTAAGGTGTGGTTCATCAGTTGGAAAAGGCAGGGGAGGAAAAAGACTCGACTGTACAGTATTAGATGATCACAAAATGACCATGATGTAGCTAGGAAGCAAGCCAATTAAATCCCAGGATAGCATCAGCTGAGGATGCCATGTACAAGGTACTGGTGGGACCTCATTTAGGACACAGTACAAATCTGGTCATGACTTCAAGAAAAGGGAATTCCAACTGGATTAGGTGCCAAGAAGGGGCACTAGGATGTGATCAGAGGGCCTATCTTACAAGAGAAAATGGTAAGAGCTGGGTTTGTTTAATTTAATCAGAAGGTAAGAAATACATGATGGCTTCCTACAAATATATTAGTGGGTAAATGCCAGGAGGAAAGAAGACGTACGTCAAATGGAAAATAAGTGGCACAAACACAAGCGGGTATAAGTGGACCATGAATAAATTTAAGGTGAAAATTAGAAGAAGGTTCCTAAATATTAAAGAACTGAGATTCTGTAACAATCTCAGAATTGGGGTAGTGGAGTCAAACAGCCTAATTAATTGTATGATGGAGTTTAATCAGTTCGTAAAGGAGATGATATGACATAGTTGGCTGTGAAAGGGGACCAGACTTCTTGATGACTGAGAAGATCCTTTCAAGTCCCACATCCTCATGGGTAGACCTAGGATTTTGAAAAGGGGGTGGTGCAGAAGGCGTGCACATACCACATATAACATTACATATAACACAACACATATTTTCTCCAGTTAAAGAAAGACTAAGAGCTCTAGTAATATGCAAGGGGGCTAGTGCTATGTTATAAAGTTTAAGATCAAAGCAAAACCAAATATAATTAATGGAATGTTCACTAAATTGCTAGATGATGTATTAAGTTTTGAAAAACACAATAAACTGGACAAAAAGTCAAATAGTAGAAAGATATAGTATCTCAGTGCTCCCGTAGTCATTATAGTTAAATGCATGTCTCTTATTCAAGTTCACAAAACAATCTAGCCTTCTAGAATATTTGGACAGTGCCTCCAATACTTCAATCAGTCATTGCTACATCTGAGTTAATATTACCACACCCATGTCAAGGGGTTTTTAACTAGAGATGAAACAGTTTGCAGGGCTGTGAAATAGAGGAGACATTATCAGGAATGGCCAACAGACAGCAAAACTGCAGAAGAAAGGATAATTTGAATAGTGAAACATAATGATCATTAAATAGATAGAAAGGCAGTAATGCAGGTCAAGCAGAGATAAATTATCAGGAATCAGGGAGATGATAACAAGCCATGAAGTAGCAGCACTGCCTGAATAAAAATGATGCTGCCCTTCCCGGACAGTTGGTCTTAAAGTTTGTGTGGGGCAGGAGTCAAAGATGGGGGAGAGAGGGACAGGGAAGGGCTGAAATTGCACCAATGCAGCCCTTTCAATCTGTCCCTGTCCATCCTACGTTTCCAGCTTCACAGTGGTCACCGCACTGCAACCAGGGCCACCTCGAACTGAGCTTCTACAAAAAGAGCCCTCCGCCTTCTGCCAGCAGAAAACCTAACTCTACAGCTCTTAGCCATGGACCATCCAAGATGGCCCATGGAAGATAATGGCACACATTAAATTAAACAATTAATTACAATATTTATTAACTTAGCTAACCAGTATTGCTAGCATTTCCATAGTTACTTTTCTCTCACACTACAGTTTGCTGTGACTTATGTAAACCTTAGCAACAATTTAAACTAGTAGTGTTTGTAGAACCACCTCAAAGGAGATTTTGCCATAAGCAGTAGGTGTTTGTGTGCCTTTCTTGTCACCAGTAAATGTAGTAGAAAGCATTGCATCTCATTTACCAATGGCTGTAGACTCAGATCTCATGTGATCTGCCTTGAAGCTGGTGAACATTCTCTGCCCTGTATTTTGTAAAAGGTCAGACTAGATGAGCTGAGGTTTCCATTTGTCCTGAAAAATTCTGAGTCTTGATCTACCTTTGTAAGCAGAGCTTGAATTTTAAGATCTTGGAGGCTGGATGGTGATAAGCAATATTTTAAAAAAGGGAAAGGTTATGGATAATGAGGATGATTGAGAAGACAGGTTAATTACATGTCCATTTGATCCAGACAGTCCAACAGCTCAAAGGTCTGTTCTCCCACTGAGGTGTGAGGGAAGTAACTACATCGCTCCCATTAACCTTAATGGGAGTTAGCAGTATGGATCCTTAGGAATCAACAAGAGATTAGTCTCCTAGAGCAGTTTGTAGAACATCTGTTCTATTTCATTTTTTTCACAAATGCCACGCTCTGAAAGACTGGTTCACCCTGAAAGGTCTATCAAGTACACAGAAAACAGAGGGGACATATAAACAGCAGGAGCCAAAGCTTGCCTGTCTCATTTTTGCACTGCTCTACTGAAGTCAGCAGAAGTTCTTCAGGAGTAAGGCAAGAAGGATTTGGCTCACTTTGTATAGAAAAGGGCTTGGGTTCAGCAAATAGTCTCTCTCATAGGTGAAAAATGTTCTGCAGTGAAGCCTAGACATTAATGGTAGGCAGCCAGAAGCTGGTTTAATATAAATGAATAATTCATATTAAAGAGGGGAGGGGGAAAAATTATGGGTCAGATTCCCACGCATTAATGAAACACCTCCAAGTGAACAGCCTGCATATACAAAAGAATATATATTTTTACTTTGTGTCAAAACAAAAATGAAAGCATTTTTTCTCTTTTCTTATTAAAGTTGTGTCACACCCCTGCTCAAGAGTGCTTTTTTTCCCTGCAGCTGATAGACCTGATTTTGTAACCTGCTGTTTAAGATGGAATTCCTTAAGCAACAGTAGTGCACACAGCTGATGATCCATTCTGAAAGCATTCATTTTAAGCAAATGGCTTTGCCATAAGAAATTTCATCTTTAATCAGTGCCATGACAGAAGTTAGAAAGTAAAACAGATGCAAAAAGGCATTATTAACACTGGCACTCCTTTGAAGCTGAGGCTTGGTAAGAATCAAGACAGGTCTCTAGGGAGCTCCCTATGAGTCCATTCCAAGAACTAATTGTATTATTTTTACCATGTTAATAATTAAAGTGGGAATTAAAGTGCATACCTTCTCAAAGCATGCAGGGAAAAGGAGGTTTCCGAGGCTAAAGAAAAATATTAAAGCATCTCAAAATGCTGATGCAACCATAAAATAAAATAAAAAAGATTGGCTTCTCATGGAGATTAATGCTAGTTCCATTTGATACACTCTATCAGTGTAAAAGGGGCCTTAAAGAATTTAAATCCAGTCTACATCCACTTTATGCTGCAGGAGCAATGTAAAATTATCTTGGGAATGACCTACTTCAGGGCTATCCAACTGGTGGCCCATGAGTGGTTGAACTGCAGCTCACAGGGCTTGTTAGCATGGCTACCCCCATGGCTAAATTTGGAGTTATCAGCCACACCACTAGCATCTAAAGCTGGCACCAGAGCAACAGTAGGGGCAAGTGACAGCAGTTACTCACTGGGCTCTGGAGCCAGCCATTTCAGCAGTTCTGGCAGCTGCACCAATGTCACTGCCCTGGTGCCTGTCCCTACCCCTGCTAAATATGAGCTGTCCAGTCCACAAGAAACCCTGCAGCCCAAATCCAGCCCATGGGGCCAAATGAGTTGGTCAAACCTGATATACCTAAGGAAGTTGTACTGCTTTAACTATAGATCCACAGGATGCATCCAGAGGAGCATGGCCATGCCAGTATGTGGTGCTGCAGACGTGTCTGCAGCACCATGTACCACAGGTTCAGTTGCTCTCCATGCTGCAAGGGAGAAGTGCAAAGGATTTTTCTGACCCTTGGATATCCAGGGGTCAAAAAAAAAAAAAAACACCCATGGAGAAAAAAAGCGGAGCAGCATGCACACGAGCAGCACATGCCACTCAAAAGCAGAGTTGGACTGCCCAGAGGCACACTGCGGCTGCTGGCCAGGTTCCCTGTGGCAGAATCGCTGCTGCTGCAGCCCTGGGAGGCTCCCAGGACTCCAGATAAGGCTTCAGGGCCAACCACTAGTTGCCCCCAGAGAAACAAATGTCCACACCACGTGTGGATACGGCCACAGAGTCTGTCTTGAGGTTGGTACTATTTACTGTGTTTTCTAATGACTTAGATGCTGGAATAAAAAGCAAATTTGCAGACAATATAAAACTGGAAAGTATTGTAAACATACTAGATGACAGAAGCACAATTCAGAAAAATCCTGATAGACTGGAAAGCTGGATTACAGTCAACAGGATGAAGTTCAGTATTAACAAATGCAAGGTGCTACACCTCAGGAAGAATACAAATATGAAATGGATGATAACTGGCTGGATAGCAGCACTATCTAAAGAATTATCTAGGAGTCCTGGTGAATCATAGACTCCCTATGCTGTGGAGCTGCAGAAAAGCTGAATGCGGTTTTGGGCTATATCAATAGATGCATTACTGTATATGCCGGACACGAGTAGTTAGGCACTACTTAGGCCTCATCTAGTGTACCGCGTGTAGTTTGGGGTTCCACATTTTAATAAGGATGTGTTGAAGTTAGAGAGGGTCCAAAAGTGGGCAATAAAAGTGATAAAGCAAACCATAGGAGTGGTTGAAAAAAATAGAGCAGAAGAGGCAATTAAGGGGGGGCATGAAAGAAGTCTTCAAATATCTAAGACTGCCTTGAAGAAAAAGTAGAATACCTTGTCTCTGTTGCTGCAGAGAGCAGGATACATACCAATGGCTGAAGTTGCAGCAAATCAGGTTTAGACTGGCTATCAGGAAAAAAATTCTTCACTGTTAGAACCGAGAGGCAATAGAATAGATTGCCTAGAGAAGTTGTAAAATCTCCATCACTGCAGTTTTTCAAGGAGGTCGTCTAAGGAAGTGACGAATTGTTCAGGAATGATCCAGGATGATCTGAAGTGCTCTGCAAAAAGCAATAGTTGGAAGCTCTGGCACACCTCGCACATGGATTGCTGGGAGCTGGAGAAGAGCTGTGCAGTTTAGAGCAGGTGGATGTTGGAGAAAAAATGTTCAGCCGCAGGAGAATGAAGGAGTTCTGGCTGTTCAGTTACAGTGTGTAATACATGGAGTTGTGCTTGATATCCCCAGGTTGTAGAACAGAATGGAGGGTGTTTTGTATTTTCCATGACACTGGGCTTTTCTTACTGCCACATGCGGTTGGGAAATATTTTTGTTTACTCCTCCTGTTGCTACAGGGGTCTTTTTTTGCCTTCCTCAGAAGCATTTGGTGTTAGTTTCAGCCAAGGCTGGGGATTTTGACCAGGGTGTGCCAATGCTCCTGCTGGGACTAAAACCAATAGGTTCCAGGTTGGTGAGTCTTGCCCCTCTGCTCAGGGTCAGACAGATTCCCATGTTTGGAATCAGAAATGAAGAATTTTATTCCGTAGTCAGATTGGTGTGGACTGGGGGTATGGTTAGGAATAACTTTTCTTTTAATGATACAGTTATTTCATAGGGCTGTGCGAAGCTTCAGTCACTGATTTGATTCGGCAGAGATTCAGCTTGATTCGGTGGCTGAATCTCTGAATCAAATCAGGAGACCCTTTAATCTCTCTGAATCGAACTGGAGCCCTCTGAATCAATTCGGAAAGATTCAGAGATAGACACAGCTTTAAATGTTTTTTCTACATACCTCAAGGTAGCAGGTGGCTTGTGAATGCTGTGATACTGGGGAGAATGCAGTGCCCCACAGAAGCACGGGGGGATCCCCACCGTGCTCAGCAGCAGACCCGGAAGTGGACCAGAACCACTTCTGGTCCACTTCCAGGTCTGCCAGGGAGTGCCCGGGAGACCCCTCCTGCAACCCTCCGGCTTGGCAACTGGTGTCCCCTGGGTCTGGGGGGGCACCCGGGGTCCCTCTGCGGCTGATCCCCAAGCCAGGGGGGCAGGGGGCAGCCCCCAGGATGCTTGGCTGCAGACCTGGAAGCACACAGGGGGGCCCCCCCACATTCCTGTGGGACGCTCCATCTGCTGCAGTATTGCAGTTTTCACGAGCTGCACCTGGTACCTCAAGGTATGTAGAAAAAACATTTAAAGCTGTGTCTATGGCCAAATTGCTGAATCTCCAAATCAGCATCAAATCTTCAGTTTCGGATTAGGCCAAATCAAATCAGGGACAGTGATCCAAATCAACAAATTGAATCACTGTCCCTGATGTGGGCTGAATCCAAATCAAATGCAACCCATTTCGCATACCCCTATTATTTCAGTATAACACTTAGTGTGGATAAAAGCACACAGGGGGCTGGATTAGATGGCCTCTAGAAGTACCTTCCAGGCTTACTTCACCAGTACAGAAAGACTCCTGTTTGGATACAGCTGTACAGGTATACACATGAATTAGCAGCTGTACTTTAATCCCATATACAGGAAGGGGAGTAGGCTACATGGGCATAACACTTCTCTACATGTATGCTTCCACCCACACCACATGTTATACTGAAATAACTATATTATTAAGAAAAAAGGTTACATTCAGAACCATACCACATATATTGGTTACAAATTTCTGTATAAACTAGACCTTCACATAAATCTGAATATTTCCTATAGTGTCAAAGGAGGATATGTTTGCATCTACCCATATCCTGAAGGCAAGGTGAGAACAGATTTGTATAAAGCCTGGATCTATTCTGCTTGTGAATTCCTAAATAAATCATTATTCATCTCAGAACTGCAGCTGGCAATTACTAGTCACACTCTCCACATTGTCATAGTAATTAAGGATTGGCCTTCGTGTTTTGGGAGTGTCTACAGCTTCTAGAGGAGTAGATTGAGGTTAATATTAGACAAAGACACCAAAGTCTGTAGGTACAGTATATTTTCTATGATTATTTTGGGGTTACTGCTAGAATTACATGCAATGTTTTTGTTTTGTTTTTTAAATTGCATCTTTTGTCTTTTCTTTGTTTCTAAGCCTGGAGAACACAGGAAGGGGACTGCTTGGATGGCCACAGCAGTGGGGCTCCGTTGGCTGGATTCCTGAACATGTGCAGAAGAGGCATCTGCTATCACAGGAGTAGAGAGTATAGCCTAACAGTGTCCTAGATTGTCACACAAAGAACAAAGTGGAAACATGACCTCAAATAGAGCAAGGTTTGGCAAACCTCACTAGCCGTTTCTATCTCCAAACTATATAGAAAGACATTAACATAGGTTCCAAAGCCCTGGCTCTTGAGGTAAGTTATTATAAACTTGATTCAGTTACTCATGGCAACCTATGATAGGTCAATCTGGGATTTTTATCAAAATAGCATACTTCCAGTCTCAGCCATGAAAATTTCATGAGCTTGCCACTGATCAGTGACCAGTGCTGCAGAGGTGGCCGAACACCCCACCAACACCCCCTCCTCCGCCCCCACACACACATACTCCAAGCCTTGAGGCCACTGCAGCAGCTGGTGACACTGTCCCTGTAAATAGTATAACTGACCTCAGCAGAAGTCCTTACTTCCCTGTTTTCCTCCACAACAGCCTTCTTGCAAACAGCACTGCCCATTCAAGTTTAAGGTGAGCAATGAAAAAAAGCCTGGCAAGATGCCTTGCTTCAAGTCTCAAGGGGCATATTCTGCTACCTTTCAAAACTGGAAGCAGCAAGCGTGGAGCCATTTCATTATCATTCACTGTGGCTGCCCTTGAATGTCTGTTTCTGACTGACAGATCCATACATGTTTTTCTCCTGTTTTTGTTTCCCTGTGTATAGGTAACTTATAACTAGCCTCCAGCCATGTGAAAATTGAAAAAATTACTCTTAATAATGAAAAACACTGCCTAGAGGAGCAGGCATCTCTGGTTCCTGAGGGCCCTGGTTATTTTGATGTAAAGTGCATATGCACAGGAATAGAAAGGGTAAGGGATTCACAGAAGGTTAAGGCTGGAAGGGACCTCGTGAGATTGAATCCAGTCCCCCTGCTCTGGGCAGGAAAGACCACTGGAGTCAAATAACCCCAGCAAGGTGCGTGTCCAGTCTTCTTTTGAAGGGTAGGTGCCTGCACCACCCCAGCTGGGAATTTATTCCAGAGTCTGGTCACACGAACCGTGAAGAAGTTTTCCCTTATATCCAGTCTGAAACCTTCTAGGAGTTTATGACCATTGCTTCTGGTTTTCCCCTGGGGCACTTTGGTGAATAGTTGTACACCTAGCCCCTGATGCTCTCCCCTGATATATCTGTAAGCTGCCACTCCCCTCTCCCTCACCCCAAGAAGACTTTGGGGAGATTTGGTGGCAGCTTAAAATATATCAGGGTGTTGTAGACCTGGTGCTCCATTGTCTTGAATTGTCATTATTCTTGCTGTATATCTATGCTGAAATTATGGCAGTGGCTCTAATGTAGTACAGACATACACACACACACAAGCGTTACCCAGCAGTCTGGCTAAAGTAGCATGGAACAGAGGAGACTCAGGTCCAACACATCATAGTCATTTTAAAATCCACCTTTGGTTAATAATCATCCTCAGATGCACTGTTAAAATGAAAGCCTGAAAGCTGCTGGCAGCAATGCTGGAACATTAACAAGTAACATCTCAGTTTTCTATCCTTAATCAACTCAGTGTTTTAACTTCACTAACTGTGCTTGCCACTTGACCTCTCCATTCCCAAGCAAGCTTCTTTGTATTCATATCTTGATATGCAAAGCACTTGCAGCAGATCAGTGCCCACTACATCACTGTGGGAAATGCCCATCTTGCTGTGAGCAGTCACACGTTTTTCCATGACAATCTGCATTTAGTACGCTGAAAGGAGGGAATGAATCCTCTGCATTCAGACTGAGTTGTCAATTAGCAGGAGCCATTGATAACTGCTGGGATGCTGACAGCATAGCTGGCACACTGTTGTAGGTCACTCTGCTGAATGACTGGCCTTTGCTGCGACTATGCCCTCAGAGAAGACTGCTCTGTCCATGGTATCGTGTCAGTGCTAGCTGCATGCCATACATAAGACCGCTTGATTAGAGACTGCTCTCTTGCAAGTTGTGCTTAATGGCAAATGCTGGCCAAAGCAGCTAGTCTGTGAATTACCTAAGGATTAAGGGAGGGATCCTGCCATAGGCGATCATCAGCATTCCCTAATATGGCAACAATGGATTGAACTATGGTCTAGCGAGTGGCTCAGGACACCATTAACTGTTTCCAGCTATGACACCCTAACAGTTTGCAATTAAGCCTGTAGTGCAGAAATGCCATTAGGTAACACAGTACAAAGGCATTCACAAGGTAGTGAAATAAAATTAGGGACTTGCACATAAAAAAAAATGGGGAAGATGGCAGGTAGGAAGTGGATCCTTCCCATTGCAAAGGCTTCTCTCAGACCCTGGAGAGACATAACATTTGCAGCGCTTCAAAGGCTGTTGCTTAGTTAAGTGCTTTAAAAAAAAAAAACAGTGCTTCAGCTGTGGGCAGACAGCCTCCTTCTGTTCCCTCACTGAAGCACCTCAAAATTACTATGGCTGAATGTAGCAGCATGTTGTCCACCAAGACAGTATGCCACGATAGTGCTCAGTCTTGTGGCTCCACTTGCCCCATCCTTCCTCCATGGTGGGGGCAAGACAGACAACCACAGAGCACTATTTTGTGCCCTTGCCTCCAGGAGACTGGAGTATCCTCTCTGCCAGAACCAGGGGAGTGGAGGTGGAGAGGCACACAAGGATTCAAGCTCTGTAGCCCTCATGACAACTCTTTGTCCCGCTCTCCCCTGCAAAGCGTTGTGGGGTACAGGAGGACTGAGCAATCGTCCCTGTCATGCTACCTATAACCATGCATTATAAAGTGCTACAAAGAAGTTGCTGTTTTCTCCAGGGTTACTTCTGAAATGCTTCGTATGGCTGTTACAACTGCCTGGGTCAGCTAGACCAAAACCCTAATGGCTCAGGTTCATCCCTGGTTTGCTGCATGCAGTACTATTCAACACAATGAGAGAGCCTTAATCACCATCAGCCAGCTGATCAGATCAAAGTGCATGGGGGTTACATGTCCAAAGCATGACAGAGCATTCATATCTTTTATACCTTTATTATACATTGAATTAGACACAAACAGAGTCTAATGATTACACAAGAAAAGCAGTCATCAGCTACCACACAGATACTCATGCAGCTGTACCCTGCTTCACCACTTTGGTGTGTGAACCAAGTATCTGTCCTGTCCCCTCACTGTTAACCCTGCTTATCTTCCTGGAAGATGTGTCATTTATCACCTTTCATGTTCCAGGTGTGATCTGCAAGGACCTTGATACTTCCTGCTCATTATATTTTTGGCAGCCCAACTCAGCCTTGTACTATCTCTTCCTGGTGTTCATTACCTTCCAGGAAAAGAGAGAGAAGTGTGTCTGGGCAAGGGAGTGGGTTGGGGGAGGACTGGGTAGGAAGCTGAGAACTCATTAAATGAAAAAGGGGTGCGAGAGAAGGGGGGCTTGTTTAAAGCTGAGACCGTGGCAAACTAAAAAGAAGGGGCAACATCAAACTAAAGAGAAGGGGTGGGAGAGAGGGGAGGTGGTGACAGGGGGAGGGAGGCCTGCTAGAAGTGGAGACCTTCCTGAATCAAGGTTTTGCCCAGGCCTTAGCAAGATGGTTTCAGGAGCATAGAGCCTCTAATCTATCCAGCAAGGATGTGTACGCTTGTCAGTTCACCCTTTGAAGGACTTCAAAGCTGTCTGAAGTGCTTTAAATGTTATATCTGTCTAGGGCCTCAGACATTCAGTTGGAGAATGGGAGAGGCTGGTCTCTTACAGAACAGGCAGCAGTTTTGACTGCAAACCCCATGAATCCAGCTGAGTCTTCACAAAGGAAGCCTTCTTGGTACAACAGACCTGGGCTACTATGCCAGTCCTGCTGTCCTGGAATAACTACCCTACTTCTGCAGTTTTTAGCAGAATCAGCTTCTCTCATGTTCCGAGTACTCTTGCCAAGTTCTGCTACCATGGGTAGCCTCTTAAAAAGGGGGCTTCCTCAGGGTTAACATTAACTCCTTATGATTTTTTAGCAGGGCTTGGCAGGAAAGACACAGGTTCCCCACAGCTTACTGCTCCAATACATAAAAAATCCCTAAACCCTGAAGAGAGCTGTCCACAAACTTAGGAATAAGAAGATACAGATGCACCAGGGGAAGGGTGCAACTACAAGTTTTCTCCAAGCAATCTCACCCACCTACAGCAGTTCTGGAGTCTCCTCTACCCTACCCTGAGTTCATGCAGAGCTAACTATGTATCTCCAGCAGGCAGACAGACAA
>NW_017729024.1:49027647-49032980 GCF_001723915.1 Gavialis gangeticus | reverse complement strand
ACCCTGAAGAGAGCTGTCCACAAACTTAGGAATAAGAAGATACAGATGCACCAGGGGAAGGGTGCAACTACAAGTTTTCTCCAAGCAATCTCACCCACCTACAGCAGTTCTGGAGTCTCCTCTACCCTACCCTGAGTTCATGCAGAGCTAACTATGTATCTCCAGCAGGCAGACAGACAAACAGCATACAAGTCCATATATATTAATGCAAATGGGAAGAGGTCCATACATGTTGATGCATGTGAGAAGGAATTAACTGGTGTAATGTTAATCAGAAAAGACAACATCATCAGAAACAACACTTTGCCCTGGATAAATTCAATGGCTTCAAAAAATAGCCTCTGGATATTTTATAAAACTTTTAACATCTATGTGGCATTTTTTGGGCTGCATATACATTATACATGTTCAAATAATCTGGAAATCAGGACTCATAGTAGAAATGCTATCTTTTACTAGACCAACAAGACTTTTGCAAAAAAAAAATTCTTTAATTGCAAGCTTTCAGTCACAAAAGCCTGAAAACTTGCAATTAAAGAATTTTTTCTGCACAAATGTTGTTGGTTTAATAAGAGATATCATCTCTACTACGAGTCCTGATTGCCTTTTCCTCTAGATCAATATGGCTACAACTTGGATACCTGACAAATAATCTAGAAGTATTTTCCCAGGTTTGTTTTCCTGATAGAAAAACCTTACCCAGAGATGTCTGAAGAGAGATTCAAATGCAGAGCCCTTGAAGAGCAGAGAGCTTGAAGTGCTGATGCCACTCATCCAGGGGGTGCTTGGAACATGCTCTGCAGACTCCCAAGTTTTCCTGGCAACAGATGGCAGCAGTACACAGGCCAACTTGGATTGACTCACCCAGATTGATCAGGGTCAACCTGTGTCTCCCTGAAATACAGTCTGGGATTGTGAAGGGGGTGTGTTATGTTCTGGAGCAGCAGAGTCCAGTGAGCAACATACTGGGCACAGACAGAAGTGACATTTTTTTGAGTGACTGGGCCCCTGAAAGCACTCTACAGACATGTCGTGACATGCATGCACAGCTGCAGAGTGCTTTTAAAATGACCAATCACATGAAAAATTAATCCTGGTTAAATCAGGTATTACATTAAGGTGCTAGAAAGCAGAACACCTTAGGGAACTTGTGTTCCCTGCAGGGTTAATTTTTCACGTGATTGGCCAGCAGGGGCTAGACTGGGTTGGCTACCAGCCTAGCCCTGCCCTGAGCTGTCAGGGAAAGGGACGGGGAAGGAGAGAAGCTGGTTTAAATGGCCAGAGCTAAAGAGGAAGGGGCAGGGAACAGACTCTCCTCACCTCGTAGGCCTAACCAGGCTCCCAGTACACTGGCCAGGGGAGCTGGGGGAGAGGGCTGTGAGGAAAGGGGGCCCTGCTCCCCCTCAGCTCTGGCCATTCAGCAGCTGGGAGCTCTATGCTGGCTGTTCCCAAATGCTGAATGGCCAGACCTGAGGAGGTTTGGGGCGAAATGGGGAGAGGGTGCTGGAGCACCCCCACCTGCTGGCCAGGGCCAGTGCAGGTTGACACCAGACCCCCACCCCCCCAGGCAAATGTCTGTTGTATCAGGGAGGGAGCTCTAACTCACAGCGCTTTATGTAAAGCGCCATGAATTAGATGGGGATCCAATGTCTGTCTGCACCCACTGCCTCGCTGGTGAGGGGAAATAAAGCATCTGGGGTGATGGAGGACTGTTCTGTTGCTTCTCTCAGAAAAGAAGAGGTACAGAGAGTTTTAAGAAAAACTCTCCTGAGAGTGATTTCATCCTGGTTGTTTCATAGTTATTTTATTCCTGGAGTAGCCATTTTACCCTAAGAGAAAAATCCTGAACTTCTGTACACTCATGGTCTCTCTGGGGAGAGCAGCAACTCTTCCAGCAAAAAAACCTGAATGTTCACGTGGCCTTAAACAGAACCCGTTTAAAATCAATATTGATCATATCTTTTACTTTGCTAGCAAATATGTAAGAATGAATGCAGTAAATAGGTTTGTAATTTAGCTCCCTGTGGTCTAGACCCAAGTAGTAATATGTCAATTCAACATCTTGCAGTCTTTAAAATTTCAGGCTTAATAATCTGCTTTCTTCATAGCTTTAATGGTCCCTTTCTATTGCTGTAGCTATTTATTTCCTTTTCTTTTTAAGATTTAGCTCCAACCAAGCCATGTTATGTCAACTTGTTCTTAATACTAGAAAAACAGCAGAACAGGGCTTAGTTGTGATAATTATAGTTTGGAGATTTTTGTTGTCAAGCCACAAATAGACTTATAGCAAAGGAGGGGCATAAACTTCAGTTTAATTATTTATTTAAGCTGGAACCAGGTTATGATAAAAGTAGGTTAGATTATTGATTTAATTTAAGAATGGTATTAGTGCAAAGTATTATTAAATACATGACCCTCATATATCTACATTTCTATTTATATCCAAAGTAGATCTTCTAAAGCTTATCAGCAGGGGGCATTAATGCTGCATTAAATTCAAAATGCTAGACAACTACACAGAAAATGCTGTCTGCAGTCTTTTATTATTTTGTTTGCTTTTCTTCTGTATTCTTTTCCTCGATTTGTTTAAGGAAGAACTGGAGGAGTTCCAGATAAGCCTTCTGGTGACACCAACTGGTTTCCTAATCGACACAGATATTATATAGATTGCAGTAATCCACATAATTTTATCCACGAGATTTAAAAAAGGACGGGTTGATTTTAGGCCCATCATTTGTAGTTATACACTCCAAAGGGACAAGCTTTACTATGGAAATAGATATGTGTTTTTAAATAGCTTTATTGTAGAAACTAACATTCAGGATTTTCCTGGATAAAATTAAGAAGTTAGTAGTTTGAATAGAAGTTAGGAAATCAGACTCCCCTGCGCATTATCTCCATGTGCTAACTCAAGAAAATTGTAAAATTACTTGCCTTCAGAGAGTTTTTAGTTCATGTTCATTATCTACACATTGGATAGTATGAGTTAAGAGCATACCACTTTCCCTAATGAAGAGAGAGCAGGAAGTCTGTTATTCAGGAGGTAAACTGATCTTTGTACGGGTCTGGAAGCAAAAGTTAGGTTTAACTAGTGAATATGCCTAGGGTTGTCCCTCTGCACAGGGTTGAATTTCAATCCAAGAGCATTTGAGGCCAGCTGTTGACATTGACAGGTTAGTGGACCTGACAAGTCATTGGCCTGCTCCTACCTCTACCCAATACATACTTATAACAGCATCTGTTCATGTTTGAAAACATATGTATGCATCAATCTGAATAACTCTTCATGGATTAGCCTCAAAATGATTGGCTTGTCAACTCCAAGCATTTAAAAAAAAAATCTGGAGGTAGGTCTCCCCAAAAATCAGGATTGGTTACAAGACATGATTTGAAAAAATAACCCCAAACAATAAGCTTCTGGTCACACACCTTCATGTTTTTCCCCAAGAACCTAGGGTGCTTGTACATGTGACAGGGGTTTAGTTCTTAAGGTCACATTCTAAGCCCCCCAAATTAAAATGGTGGGTTTTTAATTGAAACTCACTGTTTCAATTTAGGGGTTTTATTTTTCTGTCACTGTTATGGCGAGGGGCCTGACACTTTTTTTTCCCCCTTGATGGAGCCTGCCCACAGCTGGGGGCAAGCTGCCAGCAGACCAACTGGCTTCCGAGCTGCAGGGGCCAAGCAGCCTCTGAGTTGCAGGGAGCTCTGGTCCTTCCCTCTGCAGCAGCGCACCCTCTTGGGTCACCTGGGCAGGCTGCTAGCAGGCTTCCCCAGCTCAGAGGCAACCCCCAGCCCAATCCAACTCTTCCCTGACCCTGAGCTGGGGCAGTATCTGGCCTGCTAGCAGCCCACCTGGGCAGCCCCGGGGAGCACCACTGCTGTGGAGGGAAGGACTGGGCCCCCCACAGCTCAGGGGCTGCTTGGCCCACCAGCAGCTTGCTCCCTGGCTGCAGGAGAGGTGGGCAGGCTCTGCCAAAAAAGGACCAGGCCCCTCACTGCTTCTGCATTCAGACGCCTGCTGAAGGCAGAAGCGGCAAGGGACCCAATCCTTTTTTTCTACATAGTCTACCCACCTCTCCCACGGCTGGGGGCAAGCTAACCAATAGCTGCAACACATTGTTGCAAAGTAAACTACACTGGGATGTAGTTTAGTTTCCAACAATGCAAACTCATTTAAAACCCCCAAAACTCATGCATGTGTACAGTGTGACACCATTAAACCACACAAAGTGACATTTTTCATCATAAGTACATGGTAATGGCATCAAATGTACAAGCACGTTTAAACGCTAGAAGCAAAACCTGAGATTTTTCACATGAACACTAGATTCTGGGAGCTCTGGAAAAACAATATTTGTAAGAGCTGGCAGCACTATTAATGAACTTGTGAGCTAAGCGTGACACTGTATCTGTACATGCGTCCTTTACTATAAGTGAAAGCTAATAGAACTGATCCTGTAACTAGTTTGAGAGGCAATAAGAACTCCTTTGCTTTATATCTCCATCTGGATCTTGGATTCAGAAAGACAGGAGCAAGAAGGCCCTAATACTTTTAGATCAAGAAGCCCATGATTCAAATCCCTGATGATGACATGAGGCATCCTAATTTTTCCCACCTTATTTTTATTTAAATGAAGATAAATAATATAAAATATTTAGTATATTATCTTTATGATATATAAAGATATAAGCCTCCTCCACTCATTTGATTAGAGACAAGAATATCTCTAATAATAAAAATGTTAAATTCATCCTTGAGATGGCCTAAATAATAAAGGACTTTAGAGAGGTCTTGTACGTGTGTGGATTGAGAGATTGGTCCCTCAGCGAAACAGTGTTCATGTTTATGCTGTCTTTCACCTAAGACCTGAAAAGTACAAAATTATATTTCATTTCTGTTCCTCCTACTGAGAGGAGAGATTTATACCTCAGTCTGCCACAAGGAAAGCATTGGGTTTTATTTTTCACATAAAGAACTGTATTACTGCAAAATATTAAAATATTTGTGCCCCATGTATCTTATTCATGGAACTGTTTTCCTAAAGCAGATATTATGAGGCTTATCAGCAGGGGGCATTAATGCTCCATCAAATTCAAAACAGCATACAGCCACAAAAAGTGCTGTTTGCAGCACTTAACACTTTAAAATGATCAGCTAACTATGACAGAGTATAACTAGTTTTCTCATAAAAAAAAACTGCATTAAAATAGCATCTGTTCTGAATGAATCTCTTAGCAATGATAGCAGAGTGTGCATGTATCTTGACTATTCCAATGTTAAATTAAAAGATGCCCAGGGCTTGTTTTTTCTTTTTTTTTTTTTTTTTTTT
>NW_017729024.1:49019466-49027569 GCF_001723915.1 Gavialis gangeticus | reverse complement strand
TTTTTTTTTTTTTTTTTTTTTTTTTTTTTTTAGGGCTGTGTTTGCCTGCCAAGAAAAATGCAGAATCAACATATCCAAAACAAAAGAACATTGCTGAATTTTCAGCATTGTATACAAGCATCAATAATGCTTACACAACTCGCCACAGCAGGACTAAAAGATTTTCAATAAAGCAGCTTGTATAGATTGCATCAAAAAAAAAGTCACCTTTGAAGCTAAAAAGTAAAAGGGTGGGGAAAATGCGTGTACCTCCTCCCTCCCCCCTTGGAGCACCACGGACTGAAAGGTCAAGTGGTTTTAACTCCAGAAGTCAGGAGTTCTGGATTGGCCCAAAGAGAATAGGACCTCATCAAAGAAACCGGTAACCCAAGGACAGTTTTAAGGCTAAATGTATGTGCCCAGCACATTCTCAAAAGCACGTTGTTTTGAAGTGTCTCAGATTTGCACAGTGTACCTCCCAAGTCACCGATTTCCTAGAAATGTTTAGGTTTTAAGGCTCAAGTAATGCGGGACCAGGCAAAATTAGTAACAAATACTTTGGAAAGAAGCAGATTTGGAGCATTTGCCTTCCACAAATTACAGGTATAGATCTCCCCGTCTCACCAAGGTGCCCACAAGAGGGGGCATGAGACACAGGGAAACTTCTCTAGGATCTCCTTGTAGACAGGTGCTCAGTTTGTTTGCTTGCCTGTACAATGACAAACTGCTCTGAGACCTAAAGGAGGCAAGCACTGTCTGTGCTACAGTTCCTGGGCCTTTGCAGCCCTAATGTTCCCTGCACACCCCATATACAACTAGATCCTCAACAGATACAACACCCCATATACAACAAGGTCAATGGGAGTGTGGCCAATGGTTTCAGTATTACTGGTTCCCATGTATTAAAATTCTTTACCAAAAAAACCCACATTTGTGCTTGAGACTGAAAGCCAAATTCTAGTGCAACTGAGAGTAAGACCAGATCTTCTGCTTTATTTAAAACTCATGTCAAGGGTGTCAAATGCATGAAGTATTGTTTTTTTTCAATAGGGGCACTTCTTGAAGAAGCTGATGCTAACATAGTATCAAGATTCAAGTATGATGGGAGAGATAAATTATATA
Organism: Gavialis gangeticus; assembly: GCF_001723915.1. Classification (NCBI taxonomy): domain Eukaryota; kingdom Metazoa; phylum Chordata; order Crocodylia; family Gavialidae; genus Gavialis; species Gavialis gangeticus. Next base: position 49,026,468 of record NW_017729024.1, on the reverse strand, counting down.
ATTATATTGGTGTGGGGTTCAGAATGCTATGACACTCAGGCTGGCTGTAATTCTCAGCTTTCCAATGGGATGAAATGGTGATTTTTAGTATTGTCCAATCACAAGATATTGGACCTTCAAACCATTCGTTCCATTCACATCAGGGCATGTGAAAGAAATTAATGCATTCTAATAAATACCATACGGCCTCTCTCTGCCCTTCAATTTTCACATAGTTCTGATGGCTACTCTCTAAAGTACCACTCATATTAGATAGCGATGCTTCATGTATCCATGAAGCGTGGAAATCCCACTTTCAAATGGTTTAAGGCTTTGTGGTGGTAGCTTGCGAGAAGCTGGCTGTTATAACCATCTCTAAATTGAAGTGCACCTTTGAAAAATAAAGCAGACTGGTATAAGTAGAAAAACAGTTTTCAGGTCTAGTGTCTCACAATCCACTAAGATTTATAATAGTTTATATGAACAGTATTAATGCTTTGAGCACAGGCAATCTATTCCAAGTACTGGTTCTATACCAATATATTGGAAAGGAAAACAAACAAACAGGCCAAAAAAAAAGAAAAAAAACAAAAGAAAAGAGAGAAAAAAAAATCAGTCCTTGAAACATGAACACAGCTCCTCAGAGATGAAAAAGAAAATGTTAAGGCTACCACTGCCTTTATTTCAGCAATTTTTAAAGAAAAAGCCTATTATCTTAAGAAGTAGCTCACTTGATACAAGGTAAAATACTATTCTTTACAATCGTTATTGAATGCTTAATAGAAAATTTCAGCATTGCGTCAACAATAAAACTAAATCCTTTCCCTGTCTTATACTAACTAGTTCAATACTCAGACAACTAAAACACCCAAATACATCAGTTTAGGCTTAGAGTAGGTACAGGAAATTCATAGAGTCAGTTGTCTGAATACTCAAGATTATCCTATAAAACATCTACAAACATCTGACTTTTAACCAGTCTCCACATTCAGAATCATTTAAAGATTTCATATGCATTCGTTAGTATTTTGCTCACATTGTCAATAAATATTTAATATGCCAAAATGAGCAGGACTTATCTCCAAACTGTCATGCAGAACCCCCTTTCATTCAAACCCTCTGTTTTCCATATAGTAAAAATTGCTTTTGAATCTCAGTAACTGATTAACTAAACTATATTAGAAAGGTTATGCAATAATTTATAATGTGATTCTCTGAAAGATTTCCTGAGAAAACAAGATATGTCATACTAATCTCATTTACTGACTGCCTTTCATTTAGTACAATAGTTTATAACAGTGGTTTTCAACCTGTGGTCTGTGGACCTGTGGGGGTCTGCACACTATGTCTAAGGGGTACATGAAAGATTACTATGATCAATCAAAAGTATGTGAATATCCATACTTATAATTCAAAGAGGTATGCACCTCCTTTAGACATTTTTAGGGGTCTGCAAACTAAATAAATTTGAAAACCACTGGTTTATAGTTTAAGAGAAACAGATGTCACTCACATAATCTACTTTATGTATACCCTGCTGATATTCCTACTAATTTATAGTTTATAAAAATGTATGCTTAATGCTTCTGTTAATACTAATTTAAAAAAATGCTTGTCACAGCCCAAGTTTTCTCCTAGAGGCACGATGGCCAAACCGTGGCTCACAAGCCTCATGTGACTCACCAGCACTGTACTTTCACCTCCAGAAATTGGCTGAAGCCCCACCCACTTCTCCCAGGACTGCCAGCTCAGGCGCCGCTGGGGCGGAGGCTGCAGCTGTGCTGTTTACCCCGGGCTGCACTCCCCACCAGGAAAGCCAGGGTGGCTTGATGCTGTGGCGGCAGGGGGGAAGGTATCACCTCCACCCCAGGTCACTCAGCATCACCCGAGCCTCCCGCTCTCCAGCTCTTGAACTTAGGTGGAGGATCGAATGTGGCTCCCAGGGTGAGTAACTCTGTCCACCCCTCTCCTAGAGCCTGCTCATTATATCTGATAATATTCACCATTTTCCAATCACCAGATATTTTTCCAATATTAAAATGCACTCTACAGTTAATTGTTACTGGATCCCAAATAATAACCCATAATAGGTTATTAAGATAAGCAATAAGATAATATCCACGTGCATTAGGGAACTTTAAAAAAGAAAAAATGCAGTAGGGCAGTGAAATGAGTAATGATTTGTATTTAAATGTGTTCTGGTATAGTAAGGTATCCAGGTTGTAGCCATATTGGTCTAGAGGCAAAAGGAATCGGAACTTGTGGTAAAGGTGATATCTTTTAATAGACCAACTAGATTTTTGCAAAAAAAATTATTTATTTGCAAACTTTTGGGCACAAGCACCCTTCTTTAGGCATAAGAGAAAAGACTGTAAGAGTTCTCCTAGGTAGAAATGAAAGTTAATATTTCATTGGAGAGATGAAGGTGTGGTAAAATCTCCTGCCTGGAACAGTACATTTTATGTAGATTAGGCTCAGAGAAAAGTTGGGATAGTCTGTTTACCTTGAAGTTTGGTGGCAAGCAGGGTGTAGAGTTGTATTTCCTTCTGATTATGCCTGAAGAAGAGTGCTTGTGCCAGAAAGCTTGCAAATAAATATTTTTTTGGAAAAATCTAGTTGGTCTAATAAAAGATATCATCTCTACCATGAATTCCAATTCCTTTTGCCTCTAGACCAATACGGGTACAACCTGGATACCTCACTATACCAAAACACATTTAAATACAAATCATTGCTCATTTCACTGCCCTACTGCATTTTTTCTTTTTTAAAGTTCCCTAATGCACTTGGATATTATCTTACTGCTTATCTTAATAACCTTAGGTATTAGTCCTTGGCCCTATGGGTATCTTCACATTTTCTACTTCTTCATTTAGACCACTATAATGTTGCTGTCCTTTGCAGACTTGCCAGCTCTGTTTTTATTCGCAATTAACTTTAACAACCTATCACGCATGTGCTCCCACTGTAAAGTTTTACGTCCATTTTTACTTAATGAAATACGCTTCTCCTCAGCCACCTCTGACACCTTAGCAAGTGTACGCCAATTTCATTCTCTACTATTTCCTGCAGATAAGTATTGCTCATTTATTTTACTTAAGAGCTTTCCCACTTTATCAAATTGGGGCCATTAAAAATTTAATTTTCCTGCCAAAAGCCAAGTCAAAGTCGTCTTGGGGGTAATGCCCATAAGGCTACGGTAGTTAAGGCTCACCTGTTTCTGTAGCCAGTAGAAAAAATGGAGTGATGTGGCCAGCATATTAGCTGGCTACTTTTGATTCCCTAGGCAAAATGACCAGCTGCCTATTTAAAGTTGGCTCAACTGGGGCAACCCTTACTCTCAGCTCAGAGCAAGACGAAGTCACTTCTCCAGAGCTAGAGTGCTTTAACCACTCTACCACCATACCAGTTAATTCACCCGTATTTGACTTCAGAACTACTCTGGCATTTGAAATGCAAGCCCTTATGGAATGGTGAACACAGCTTCCAAGAATATTGTTAATAATCACTTCAGCTATTATATCCTCATCTGACTGAATCAAATGTAACATGTTACGTCGACTGGTTTCTGTTAACGCACATTTTTTTATCTGATTCTATATAAAATTAACAAAACTCCCTTCATTTTTTGCAATGTTATGCTTGGCTATTCCATTTGGTGTTTAGTAAACTGAAGTCCCTGACAAAACTGTAGTGCTCTACAGGGTAAGCTATTTCCTCTGGCCTCTCAGAAATGTTTCACTGCTGCAATCTGAAGAGCGATAAACATATCTTACAGAGGCAGTTGGGAGCTGATGCTTTGTTGCCCCAGGGAGCTTTGTGCTAGCAAGGCTGGAAAGGAGAAGCTACAGAGTTGGCAAAACTCCTTTCTTCCAAGTAGATAACTCTTTAGGGCAAGTATCCACCACATGTGATAATGACCCATACTGATTACTGCAACAAGGCACAAGCCACCCTCAGGGCTGCCCGAGCAAGCACTGGAAGTAGCATCTGCCCATTTAACACTTTCAATAAGGTATATGTAAAATTATTCCCCTTAGACCCTGTGTAATCATAGTGATTGATCTAGTTGGAGAATGCTTGCCCCTTTGTACTTGAATCCAAATTAAGTCTACATTTCTCCCTGTTTTTTTCATGTTTCTTCCCTAGTTGACATTTATTCCCTACCAGTATAAAACATTAATATTTTCCAATTCTCTAATCAAATAGCATTAATGAGCACACCGGATCTTGGTAATATACAGCAATGCATTTAGATCCCCTGCCTTATTAACTAATCTGTTGTAAGAGTTCCATGATAAGCCTCTCTGTGTCCCTGACAGGCTACTGACTTTTTAAATGGAGCTGGTTACAAAACAGAATGTTCTTGCTGCAAGATATTGACATTTCAAACCAAAACCCACCCCAAGCACTACTGCTCAGAATTGCATTGGAAAGTCAAAATTTCTCATGGACCTAAAATTTCAAAACCCAAAAATATAAACTACAATATATAAATACAAAACAACAATGTATGTATGAATAATATGAAAATAAATTACCGTATTTACTCATATATATATGAGACAACCTACAGTAATTAGATTCTATATGTGGACAATTTATAAATTTGTTATAATTTACCAGATATCAGAGGGTTGATTCGAACTCTCCACCCCCTCCCCACAAGTGCTACAGCATGGAAACTATTGGCTGGGGGGAGGGGGAAGGATTAGGTAGCCCCCTTGCCCTCTGCTCTGCCCACTTCTTCCTACTGAAACCTTCCTGCCCCCCACCACCTGCACCCTCCCACCCCCAGCTATCCGCTGCCTCTGCCCGTCCTTCCACACTCCACTTCTTCCCCTCAAACTCCCTGCAGTCTCTGCCTCTTCCCCCCGCCCCAACACCCCGAGTCTCTGCCTCTCCCCCCTGCCCTTATTGTCAGATGCTTCTCTGTTACACAGCACAGCTCAGGGGGATACTGAGCAGAGTACACTGGACATAGTACATTGGCCCTGGAATGAGTCCAAGGAGCCAGTGGACACTGCTCACTGAAACTGTCCAGAGACATAAGTGGACTAGGCACAGGAAAGCAGCCTCACAGTTCCCAAGGGTCATCCCAACCAGAGCCTCCTTCCTGGTCAAAGAGATCACAAGCTTGGTTAGAGCTAGGAGAAAGCTGACCAGGAGGTCTTGGGACTTGGTGGGCCCACTGGTAGGGAATGCATAAGTGAAAAGGTATGGGGAGCAGTGCAGTTAAAACCTCAGTATCAGGTCCTGGACGAGGCAGTGAAGGGGCTGCAATCAGGTGCACTGCAGGTGGGCATGCACCAGGGTCTCCCTCTGTTCACAGAAGAAGCAGGTGTCAGAGGACTCCATAAAGTGCAGTAGATAATGCGCCCATAGCAAAGAAGGTGGGGCAAGATGCTGCTATGGGTCTGACTATGGCCCCTACCCAGGCTCAGAACCAGAGTTGGAGCCCAGCAGTTGCCTACTCCCCATTCTGCTATGTATGCAATTATAAGACAAGGGGCTTTTCAGCCAATGCTGGCTGGGGAAAAAATATCATCTTATATTTGAGTAAATATGGTATTAGAAATGATCAAGTTGTGAATAGAATGGATGCTATCAAAACAAGAGAATAAAGATGAAATGATTCTTTCAGACTTCTACTTCATTGAAAACAATAAGCTTTGATTTAGACAAAATCACCTGCAAATGTTAATGGGATACAGAGGCCACCTTACTGAGGGCCCCTGGTTACATCAGTTCCATTGAAAAAAATAAAGGAAGATGGAGGACTTTTAAGGGAAAGGCAAAGCCCTGTGCAACTAGGCACATCCAGGGGCCAGGGAGAAATATCCACTGCTAGACATGAAACCACAAGCCACAAGGATGCAAGGGAAGGCATTCAAGCAATGGACAACCAGACATGTACTGACATGTTGAGTCACAGGTACCATGACAGAAAACCTGAGGCAGCTAAGGGAGATCTCAGGTGTCTTTATGGAAATGCCAGAAGCACAGGGAACAAACAGAAGGAACTGGCACTCCTTCTGGTTGATGAGGATTTCGATTTGATTGGGTTGATGGAGACTTGGTGGGATGATGCACACGACTAGGTAATGAATACTTAGGGCTATAGGCTCTACAGGAAGGATCAGGTTAGGAAGAAGGGAGGAGGTGTAGCTTTTTATGTGAAAGAGCAGTACCCCTCCCTGCAGGTCACATCTGACAGCAGGGAAGGGTCCCTTGAGACCCTCTGGGTCAGGATACAAGGGGGATCAGGAGAAGGAGACTTGATGGTAGGAGTCTACTACAGGCCTCCCTCCCAAGAGGAGGAGAGTGATCAGGCATTCTCCAGAGAACTGACTGAGGCAGCTGCCACTAGAGACATGATTGTTATGGGTGACTTCAACTACCCTGACATCTGTTGGGAGGATCACTCAGCTGCCTCCAGCAGGTCAGTCAATTTCTTGGCAACAATCGACTACCTGTTTCTGACACAGGTAGTGGAAGGGCCTACTAGGGGTAAGGCTACTCTGGATTTAGTGCTGGCCAAAGGACAGGACATCACAGGCAATCTAAGCATTGGTGGTACTCTGGGAGATAGTGAACATGACCTGGTTAGGCTCACCATCTACCATAAGACTGGGAAATCAGTCAGCAGAACAGAAGTCCTGGATTTCAAGACGGCAGATTTTGGCAAACTCAAGAGGCTAGTTGGGAAAACCCTCTCCCACCAGCAACTGGATGACTTGGGAGTTCAGGAACAGTGGTGCTTCCTTAAGGAGGCTATTCCTGAAGCTCAAAAAACAGGCCATTCCCACACAGACAAGAAGTGGGAAAGGAGTCACTTGGCTCAACAGAGATATTAGTGAGCTGCTGAAAAAGAAAAAAAAGATATATACAAGCATTGGAAGAAAGGCTTAGCAACCAGAGAGGAATACACCTGTATCACCAGGACCTGCAGATATGAGACACAGAAGGCTAAGACAGGCATGAAGATCAAACTGGCTACCAGAATAAAAGACAGCAAAACAT
>NW_017729024.1:49012566-49014466 GCF_001723915.1 Gavialis gangeticus | reverse complement strand
GAAGCTCAAAAAACAGGCCATTCCCACACAGACAAGAAGTGGGAAAGGAGTCACTTGGCTCAACAGAGATATTAGTGAGCTGCTGAAAAAGAAAAAAAAGATATATACAAGCATTGGAAGAAAGGCTTAGCAACCAGAGAGGAATACACCTGTATCACCAGGACCTGCAGATATGAGACACAGAAGGCTAAGACAGGCATGAAGATCAAACTGGCTACCAGAATAAAAGACAGCAAAACATCCTTCTACAGATACATAGGGAACAAGAAAGGAAATCAGGCTGTGCTGTAAGCCCCTTACTGAATACTCAGGGATGGTGCATAGTCAATGCCCGTGAAAAAGCAGAACTTCTAAATACATACTTTGCATTGGTATTCCTGAAACTAAACAGGGGCTATTCACCTGACCAGAGGCCCAGGGAGCATGGGGAAGACAACAGGCTATATGAAATTAGTCCTGAACAGGTGAGGGATCTCCTACAACACTTGGATGTTTTCAAGTCTGCTGGGCCTGACGACCTGCACCCAAGAGTCCTGAAAGAACTGGCTGAGCTTATAGCAGCACCTCTAGCCAAACCATTTGCAGTTGTGGAACTTGGGAGCGGTCCCGGGTGACTGGAAGAGGGCCAATGTGATGCCCATCTTCAGGAAAGGGAAGAGGGATGACCCTGCAAACTATAGACTGGTCAGTCTGACCTCAGTCCTGGGTAAAAGTGTTTGAAAAATTTATTAAGGAGGCCATCAATCACAAGCTGGTAACTGACGGAGTGTTAAGAAGCAACCAGCATGGCTTTGTTGAGGGTAGATCATGCCTAAACAAACCTTGTGTCCTTCTACGATCAGGTAAGTAGCTATCTGGACAAGGGAGAAGAGACTGACATGATTTACTTACACTTCAGTAAAGCCTTTAATTCCACTTCCCATGGGATACTCTCAAACAAACTGAAGGTTGCTGAGCTGGACCAATCTACAGTGAGGTGGGTGGACAATTGGCTTAGAGTCTGCTCCCAGAGGGTGGTAACTGAAGGAATGGCCTCATCCTGGAGGGCTGTCTCCAGTGGTGTCTCCCAGGGATCGGTGCCTGGACCCGTGCTCTTCAATATATCCATTAATGACTTGGATGATGGGGTGATTAGGTTTGCAGATGATACAAAGCTATGGGGTAATATGGGCACATTGGAGGATAGGGCCAGGATCCAGGAAGACCTTGACAGACTAGAATCGTGGGTGGAATGAAATTGGATGAAGTTTAAACAGGGATAAGTGCATGGTCCTTCACCTGGGTAGGAAGAACCCTCACCACAACTACACAATGGGTGGCGATCCACTGGCTGGCACACCATCTGAATGAGACCTGGGGGTCATGATCGACTAGAAGATGAACATGAGCCAGCAGTGAAATGAGGTTCCCAGAAAAGCAAATAGAACTCTGGTGTGCATCAGCCGACGTGTGGCCAACAAACCCAGGGAGGTGCTTCTCCTTCCCTATTCAGCACTGGTGAGGTCTCAGCTGGAGTACTGTGTCCAGTTCTGGGCGCCGCACTTCAAGAAGGACATGGATAAGCTTGAGAGGGCACAAAGAAGGGCCACCCATATGGTCAAGGGCACGGACGATAGGCCCTACAAGGGGAGACCTGGGCCTGTTCAGCCTGAGTGTGAGAAGGCTGAGAGGTGACTTGATAGCCACCTACAAATAAGTCAGAGGTGAACACCAGGACCTAGGGGAGCAACTCTTCAGGAAGGCCCCCCCAAGGGAGGATGAGAACCAATGGGCATAAACATGAACATCACATGCTTCCTGAGGCTGGGGAGGCATAGTGACTGCCCACACGTGGCGGTGGCAGCAGCCGTGTCGGCAATGGGAGCGTAGTGGTAGCAAGTGGGAAGATCCCGCAGGTGGC